>NC_090372.1:58772312-59514812 GCF_036365525.1 Heterodontus francisci | reverse complement strand
GTCGGGGAGACGAGAGAGAGAGAGTGAGAGAGGGGTGTCGGGGAGACGAGAGAGAGAGAGTGAGAGAGGGGTGTCGGGGAGACGAGAGAGAGAGAGTGAGAGAGGGGTGTCGGGGAGACGAGAGAGAGAGAGAGAGGGGTGTCGGGGAGACGAGAGAGAGAGAGAGAGGGGGTGTCGGGGAGACGAGAGAGAGAGGGGTGTCGGGGAGACGAGAGAGAGAGGGGTGTCGGGGAGACGAGAGAGAGAGGGGTGTCGGGGAGACGAGAGAGAGAGGGGTGTCGGGGAGACGAGAGAGAGAGGGGGTGTCGGGGAGACGAGAGAGAGAGAGGGGTGTCGGGGAGACGAGAGAGAGAGGGGTGTCGGGAGACGAGAGAGAGGGGGTGTCGGGGAGACGAGAGAGAGAGGGGTGTCGGGGAGACGAGAGAGGGAGGGGTGTCGGGGAGACGAGAGAGAGAGAGAGAGGGGTGTCGGGGAGACGAGAGACGAGAGAGAGAGGGGGGGGTGTCGGGGAGACGAGAGACGAGAGAGAGAGGGGGGGGTGTCGGGGAGACGAGAGAGAGAGAGAGAGAGGGGGGGGGGTGTCGGGGAGACGAGAGAGAGAGAGAGAGGGGGGGGGTGTCGGGGAGACGAGAGAGAGAGAGGGGGGGTGTCGGGGAGACGAGAGAGAGAGAGGGGGGGTGTCGGGGAGACGAGAGAGAGAAGGGGGGGTGTCGGGGAGACGAGAGAGAGAGAGAGAGGGGGGGGTGTCGGGGAGACGAGAGAGAGAGAGAGAGAGAGGGGGGTGTCGGGGAGACGAGAGAGAGAGAGGGGGGTGTCGGGGAGACGAGAGAGAGAGAGGGGGGGTGTCGGGGAGACGAGAGAGAGAGGGGGTGTCGGGGAGACGAGAGAGAGAGGGGGGTGTCGGGGGGAGAGAGAGAGAGAGAGAGAGAGGGGGGTGTCGGGGAGAGAGAGAGAGAGAGAGAGAGAGAGAGGGGGGTGTCGGGGAGAGAGAGAGAGAGAGAGAGAGGGGGGTGTCGGGGGGAGAGAGAGAGAGAGAGAGAGAGAGGGGGGTGTCGGGGAGACGAGAGAGAGAGAGAGGGGGGTGTCGGGGAGACGAGAGAGAGAGAGAGAGAGAGAGAGGGGGGTGTCGGGGAGACGAGAGAGAGAGAGAGAGAGAGAGAGGGGGGTGTCGGGGAGACGAGAGAGAGAGAGAGAGAGAGAGAGAGGGGGGTGTCGGGGAGACGAGAGAGAGAGAGAGAGAGAGAGAGAGAGGGGGGTGTCGGGGAGACGAGAGAGAGAGAGAGAGGGGGGTGTCGGGGAGACGAGAGAGAGAGAGAGGGGGGTGTCGGGGAGACGAGAGAGAGAGAGAGAGAGAGGGGGGGTGTCGGGGAGACGAGAGAGAGAGAGAGAGAGAGAGAGGGGGGTGTCGGGGAGACGAGAGAGAGAGAGAGAGAGAGAGAGAGGGGGGTGTCGGGGAGACGAGAGAGAGAGAGAGAGAGGGGGGTGTCGGGGAGACGAGAGAGAGAGAGAGAGAGGGGGGTGTCGGGGAGACGAGAGAGAGAGAGAGAGAGGGGGGTGTCGGGGAGACGAGAGAGAGCGAGAGAGAGGGGGGTGTCGGGGAGACGAGAGAGAGAGAGAGAGGGGGGTGTCGGGGAGACGAGAGAGAGAGAGAGAGAGAGGGGGGTGTCGGGGAGACGAGAGAGAGAGAGAGAGGGGGGTGTCGGGGAGACGAGAGAGAGAGAGAGAGAGAGAGAGAGGGGGGTGTCGGGGAGACGAGAGAGAGAGAGAGAGAGAGAGAGAGAGGGGGGTGCCGGGGAGACGAGAGAGAGAGAGGGGGGTGTCGGGGAGACGAGAGAGAGAGAGAGAGAGAGAGAGAGAGAGAGAGAGAGGGGGGTGTCGGGGAGACGAGAGAGAGAGAGAGAGAGAGAGAGGGGGGTGTCGGGGAGACGAGAGAGAGAGAGAGAGAGGGGGGTGTCGGGGAGACGAGAGAGAGAGAGAGAGAGAGAGAGGGGTGCCGGGGAGACGAGAGAGAGAGAGAGAGAGGGGGGTGCCGGGGAGACGAGAGAGAGAGAGAGAGAGGGGGGTGTCGGGGAGACGGGAGAGAGAGGGGGGTGCCGGGGAGACGAGAGAGAGAGAGAGAGAGGGGTGCCGGGGAGACGAGAGAGAGAGAGAGAGGGGGGTGCCGGGGAGACGATAGAGATAGAGAGAGAGAGAGAGAGGGGGGTGTCGGGGAGACGAGAGAGAGAGAGAGAGGGGGGTGTCGGGGAGACGAGAGAGAGAGAATGGGGTGTCGGGGAGACGAGAGAGAGAGAGGGTGATGTCGGGGAGACGAGACTGACAGGGGGGATGTCGGGGGGGGGGGTGTGGAGACAGACAGAGGGGGTGTGTCTGGCGGGGAGACAGACGGGGGGGGGGGGTGTCGGGTGCGAGACAGAGAGGCGGAGACGGTGGGGGGGGGTGGTGGTGTCGGTTGGGAGACAGACAGTGAGGGGGGGGTAATAAAAACAAGAAATGCTGGAACCACTCAGCAGGTCTGGCAGCATCTGTGAAAAGAGAAGCAGAGTTAACGTTTCGGGTCAGTGACCCTTCTTCGGAACTGACAAATATTAGAAAAGTCACAGGTTATCAGCAAGTGAGGTGGGGGTGGGGCAAGAGATAATAATGGAGGTCTAGATTGGACCAGGCCACATAGCTGACCAAAAGGTCACGGAGCAAAGGCAAACAATATGTTAATGGTGTGTTGAAAGACAAGGCATTAGTACAAATTAGGTATTAATGCACTGAATATTGAACAGCAGCAAGTGCAAACCTGAAAAAAAAAGTGGGTAAGCAAACTGAACAAACTAAGATGAAATGAAATAAATGCAAAAAAAGATGGTAAAAAATGTAAAAAAGAATGTAAAAAAAACTAAAAATGAAAGTAAAATGGGGGCTGTCATGCTCTGAAATTATTGAACTCAATGTTCAGTCCAGCAGGCTGCAGTGTGCCTAATCGGTAAATTAGATGCTGTTCCTCGAGCTTGCGTTGATGTTCACTGGAACACTGCGGCAATCCCAGGACAGAGATGTGAGCATGAGTGACCCGAAACGTTAACTCTGCTTCTCTTTCCACAGATGCTGCCAGACCTGCTGAGTGATTCCAGCATTTCTTGTTTTTATTTCAGATTTCCAGCATCCGCAGTATTTTGCTTTTATTTTAGTGAGGGGGGGGGTGTCGGGGGGGAGACAGAGAGGGGTCGGGGGGCGAGACAGGGGCGGGGGGGAGACACAGAAGGGGGGTGGTGGGGAGAAGCAGAGCCTTTGAATATTTTTAAGGCAGAGGTAGACAGATTCTTGATGAGCAAGGAGGTGGAACTTTATTGGAGGTAGTTGGATATGTGGAGTAATCAGTTCAGCCATGAACTCATTGAATGGCAGAGCAGGCTCGAGGGGTCGAGTGGCCTACTCCTGCTCCTAATTCGTACGTTCGTATGCCCCTGGCGCAAAGGAGTTTGAGGGGTAATTTGTTAGATGTGTACAAGATTATGACTGGTAGACAAAGATAAGCTGTTCCCATTAGCTGTTGGTACTAGGACTAGGGAACACAGACTTAAGATTTTGGCTGAGAGAGAGTGAGGATGTGAGGAAAATGTTTTTTACGCAGTGAGTGGTAATGACCTGGAACTCGCTGTCTTCGAGAGTGGTGGAAATGGAGACAGTCGATGATTTCAAAAGGAAATTGGATGGTCACTTGAGGAAAATAAACTTTCAGGGCTATGGGGATACATTAGGGGATGGGACTGATTTGGCATGAGCCCAGTGGCCTTTGTATATGCTGTTATGACTCTTTTTAAAAAAAAAAAATCAATAAAGTAAGGAAATTTGTCTGGCACTGCTGACTTTGTGATATCTAATTGGAGAGCTTTGCCTCCAGTCGTCTTCCTAATATAGGCTGATGCCTTCTGGAGGCTGCTACTTGTTGCTTCTTCAAGATTCCCAACTAAATGGGCCAGCTCATCTCCCTTCAAAGCAATAGCAATGGCTTTGTTTCTTTCCAGTGTCTCTTTACCTTTTTTTCCATCTCAGTACAATCGGTTTCAAAAAACCTCTTCACGAAAACCATCATGCCCAGGAATTACATGTTTGTGTTTGTATTCAGATATTGTGATTTTGGCTGTGATATCTGCCCTGGTAAATTTCTTGTGCAGCACAATGCCATATGGTGTTTGAATCAGGGGGAAAAACTGATTGCAACTTGTCTGCAGTCTGTACAATTGACCTCTAAAATAATTTTTAACTTTGTGAATGAAACTCTATGATCCTTTTGTCTTTGCATTTTCTCTTGCTTCCATGTGCTGGATCTGTTTGGTTCATGCCTCACAGTTCCAGAATAAGTCTGAAAAGCATGTATCATCTTTGTACCATTAACATTTTTATAATTATAGAATGGTCACAGCACAACAGGAGGCATTCTGCCTGTCATATCTGTGCCAGCTCTCTACAAGAGCAACTCAGCCAGTCCCACTCCCCCACCCTTTTCCCTTCAGGTGCTTACCCAGTTCCCTTTTGAAAACCATGCCTCCACCATTCTCTCCGGCAGTGCATTTCAGATCCTAACCACTTGCTGCATAAAAAAAGGTTTTGCCTCATGTCACCGTTGTTTCTTGCCAGTCACCTTAAATCAGTGTCCTCTGGTTCTCAACCTTCTGTCAATGGGAACAAGTTCTCTATCTACTCTGTTTAGACCCCCCCCCCCATGATTTTTGAACACCTCTATCATATCTCTTCTCAACCTTCTCTACGGAGAACAACCCCAGCTTCTCCCATCTATCCATGTAACTGAGGTCCCTCATCCCTGGAACCATTCTCTTTTCTTTTCTGCACCCTCTCTAAAGCCTTCATAGAGTCATAAAGTCGTACAGCATAGAAACAGGCCCTTCGGCCCACCACGTCCATGCCGACCATAATGCCTATCTATACTATTCCCACCAGCCTGCATTAATTCCATATCCCTCTATGCCTTGCTCATTCAAGTACCTGTCCAGATGCCTCTTAGATGTTGCTACTGTTCCTGCCTCCACCACCTCCTCAGGCAGCTCATTCCAGATACCCACTATTCTGTGTGTGAAAAATTTACCCCTTTGATCCCCTTTAAACCTCCTCCCTCTCACCTTAAATCTATGCCCTCTAGTTTTAGTCACCCCTACCTTCCTTCACTTCCTTCCCAAAGTCTGGTGGCCAGAGTTAGAAACAATACTCCAGTTGAGGCTGAACCAAAGTTTTATAGGCTCATCATAACCTCCTTGCTTTTGTATTCAATGCCTCTGTTTATAGATATGATTCCATATGCCTTTTTAACCACTTTCTCAATTTGCCTTGCCACCTTCAATGATTTGTGCACGTGTACCCCCAGATTCCTTCACTGCCTTCAGAATTGTACCCTTTATTGTTATTGCCTCTCCTCTTTCTTCCAAACAAAATGTATCATTTCACGCTTATTGTTCACACGTCTGTTTAATTTCATCTGCTACCCGTCTTCCCATTCCACCAGCTGATCACTGCCCTCTTGAAGTTTATCGTTATCCTCCTCATGCTTTACAATACTTCCAAGTTTTGTGTCATCTGCAAATTTAGAAATTGTGCCTTGTGCAATAATAGAGAAATAGTGGTCTTAGTACTGGCTTTTGAGGAGCCCCACTGTATACATTCCTCCATTCCGAAGAACAACTATTCACCACTACTCAGCCAATTTTGTGACCATGCTGCCACTTATAACTTTACTGGCAAGTCTACTATTTTTTTTAAAGAGATACAGCACTGAAACAGGTCCTTTGGCCCACCGAGTCTGTGCCGACCAACAACCACCCATTTATACTAACCCTACAGTAATCCTATATTCCCTACCACCTACCTACACTAGGGGCGATTTACAATGGCCAATTTGCCTATCAACCTGCAAGTCTTTGGCTGTGGGAGGAAACCGGAGCACCCGGCGAAAACCCACGTGGTCACAGGGAGAACTTGCAAACTCCGCACAGGCAGTACCCAGAATCAAACCCGGGTCCCTGGAGCTGTGAGGCTCGAGGCCCTAACCTACCTCAGACCGGAGCAGCGGCAGCCGGCAGGCTCTGTCTGTGTCTCCGCATGCTGAGTTTCAAAGGAGGAAAGAAAGACACAGTGGCATCACAGGAAATCTGTAAGCTGATTGGTTGGGTAAGTTAACAGTTGTTAGTGCCTGTAAATAGCTTTAAAAAAATCAGGGGAGAGAAAGTTCTTTCTTAAAAAAAAAATTAAAACCTGCCTTATCAGTGGTAAGGTTAGTGCTACTAATGTGTGCTTTTTTATTTAAATTAGTGTAATTTATTAATTACTAGTAATTAATTTTTTAATATCGTAAGTAGTGGTTTTTAGAGAATCAAGGTCCCTAGTGTAAATAATCTCAATTTTTTGAGTAATTTTAAGGGAATAAATTAAGGGTTAGTAATGGCTTGGCAGCGTGGCGTGCTCCTCCTGTGCAATGTGGAAAGTCAGGGACACTTACAGTGTGCAGGAAGTGTCTCCAGCTGCAGCTACTCGAAATCTGCGTTTCGGATCTGGAGCAGTGGCTGGGGACACTGTGGCGCATCGGCGAGGCTGAGATCATTGTTGATAGCACGTACAGGGAGATGGTCACACTACAAGTAAAGACTGCTCAGGCAGAAAAGAAAGGGAATGGGTGACTGCCAGGCAGAGTAGAAGAACTAGGCAGGTAGTGCAGGAGTCCCCTGGGTCTATCTCTCGAGCACATTTTCCACTTCGGTTACTGTTGGGGGAGATGCACTCCCCTGACAAGCTAACAAGAGCCAAGTCTGTGGCACCACAGGTGGCTCAGCTGCACAGGAGAGGAGGAAAAAGAGTAGGAGAGCTATAGTGATAGGGGATTCTATCGTAAGGGTTGCAGATAGGCGTTTGTGTGGCCACAAATGTGACTGCAGGATGGTATGTTGCCTCCCTGGTGCTCGGGTCAAAAATGTCATGGAGCGGCTGCAGGACATTCTGAAGGGGGAGGGTGAACAGTCACATTGGTACCAACAACATAGGTAGAAAGAAGGATGAGGTCCTGCAACAAGAATTTAGGGAACTAGGTAGCAGAGTAAAAAGCAGGACCTCAAAGGTTGTAATCTCTGGATTACTCCCAGTGCCACGTGTTAGTGAGTATAGGAATAGGAGGATAGAGGAGATGAATGCGTGACTGAAGCAGGGAGGCGCAGTGGTTAGCACCACAGTCTCGCAGCTCCAGCGACCCGGGTTCGATTCTGGGTACTGCCTGTGTGGAGTTTGCAGGTACTCCCTGTGACTGCATGGCTTTCTGCCGGGTGCTCCGGTTTCCTCCCACAGCCAAAGACTTGCAGGTTGATTGGTAAATTGGCCATTGTAAATTGCCCCCAGTGTAGGTAGGTGGTAGGAGAATGGTGGGGATGTGGTAGGGAATATGGGATTAATGTAGAATTAGTATAAATGGGTGGTCGTTGGTTGGCACAGACTCGTTGGGCCGAAGGGCCTGGTTCAGTGCTGTATCTCTCTGACTCGTAAGACATGGTGCAGGACAAAGGGCTTTAGTTTCCTGGATCACTGGGTCTGTTTCTGGTGAAGGTGGGACCTGTACAAGTCTGACGTGTTGTACCTGAACCAGAACGGGACCAACATCCTTTCTGGGAGGTTTGCTAGTCCAGTTTGTTGGGGGTGTGGGGTTAAACTAATTTGGCAGGGGGGTGGGATACAGAGTGGAGGTACAGTAGGGGGTGATGCACAGTCAAATATAGAAGAGAAACTAAGTCAGTCTGGAAGACAGATATAGACCTGTTAAGGCGGAAGCTAAAATGCAAGGCTGGATTACATCTATTTTAACGCAAGGAGTCTTAAAAGTAAGGCAGATGAATTGAGGGTGTTGATTAACAAATGGGAGTATATTATTGCTATCACAGAGACATGGTTGAGGGAAGGACAGGACTGGCAGCTCAATATTCCAGGGTATAGAATCTTCAGGTGTGATGGGAGGGGTGTAAAGAGAAGGGGCATTGCACTATTGTTCAAGGAGTCAATCATTGCAGTAAGGAGGGATGATATCTTGGAAGGTTCCTCAAATGAGGCCATATGGGTAGAACTTAAACAAAAAGGGGGCAATCACTTGTCTGGGAGTGTACTACAGGCCTCCAGACAGTCAGGGAGAGATAGAGGAGCAGATATGTAGGCAAATCTGAGGTGTGGTAATAATCGGGGATTTCAACCTCCCCAATATTAACTGGGATAGTCAGTGCAAAAGGTTTAAAGGGGGCAGAATTCTTAAAATGCATACAGAAGAGCTTTTTGAGCCAGCACATAGAAAGTCCTGCAAGAGAGAGGGCAGTACTGGACCTAATCCTAGGGAGTGAAGCCAGACAAGTGGGGGAGCATTTCGGGGATAATGACCATAACCCTAGGATTTAAGGTAGTTATGGAAAAGGACAAAGATGATATCTTGGAATAAAGATACTGAATTGTAGGAAGGCCGATTTCAAATGATAAAACAGGATCTGGCCAAAGTGGTCTGGGAGCAGCTACTTGTAGGAATGTCTACATCAGACCAATGGGTGTCATTCAAAGAGGAAATACCGAGAATTCAGGGCAAATGTGTTCCCGTAAAGGTGAAGGGGATCCTGGATTTCAAGGGATTTAGAGGATTGGATAAAAGGAGGCTTATGGCAGATTCAGAGGGCTGAAAATAGCAGAGGCCCTAGAGGAGTATAGAAAGTGTTGGGCAATTAATTAGGAAATTACTTAAGTAATTAGGAGAATGAAGAGGGGGCATGAAAAAACACTGGCAGGCAAGATAAAGGAAAATCCCAAAGCATTTTATAAGTATATTAAGAGCAAGAGGATAACCAGGGAAAGAGTAGGGCCCATTAGGGACCAAAGTGGCAATCTGTGTGTGGAGCTGGAGGACGTAGGTGAGGTTTTAAATGATTACTTTTCATCTGTGTTCACTAGGGAGAAGGACGATATAGGTGTAGAGATCAGGGATATACTTTAACAAATCATCATTGAAAGGGAGGAAGTATTAGCTGTTTTAGCGGGCTTAAAAGTGGATAAATCCCCAGGCCCAGATGAGATGTATCCCAGGCTGTTATGTGAGGCAAGGGAGGAGACAGCAGGGGCTCTGACACAAATTTTCAAATCCTCTATGGCCATAGGAGAGGTGCCAGAGGACTGGAGGTCAGCGAATGTGGTACCATTATTCAAGAAGTGTAGCGGGGATAAACCAGGTAATTACAGGCCGGTGAGTCTAACATCAATGGTTGTGAAGCTATTGGAAAAAATTCTGAGGGACAGGATTAATCTCCACTAGGAGAGGCAGGGATTAATCAAGGATAGTCAGCATGGCTTTGCCAGGGGGAGATCATGCCTAACAAACTTGAGTGAATTTTTCGAGGAGGTGACCAGAAGTGTAAATGAGGGTAAAGCAGTTGATGTCATCTGCATGGACTTCAGTAATACTTTTGATAAGGTCCCGCATGGGAGATTGGTTAAGAAGGTAAGAGCCATTGGGTCCAGGGCAATTTGGCAAATTGGCTTAGTGGCAGGAGGCAGAGGGTGATGGTCGAGAGTTGTTTTGCGATTGGAAGCCTGTGACTAATGGTGTACTGCAGGGATCGGTGCTGGGACCTTTGCTGTTTGTAGTATATAGTAATGATTTAGACGTGAATATAGGAGGTATGATCAGTAAGTTCGCAGGTGACACGAAAATCCTGAGAAGTGTGAGGTTATGCATTTTAGGAGGACTAACAAGGCAAGGAAATATACAATGGATGGTGGGACCCTGGTGCGCTTGTCCATAGATCACTGGAAGCAGCAGCACAGGTAGATAAGGTAGTTAGGAAGGCATATGGGATACTTGCCTTTATTAGCCGAGGCATCTAATATAAGAGCAGGGAGGTTATGATGGAGCTGTATAAAACGCTAGTTAGGCCACAGCTGGAGTACACAGCTGGTCGCCACACTATAGGAAGGATGTGATTGCACTGGAGAGGGTGCAGAGGAGATTCACCAGGATGTTGCCTAGGCTGGAGAATTTCAGCTATGAAGAGAGATTGGATAGGCTAAGGTTGTTTTCCTTCGAGCAGAGAAGGCTGAGGGTGGACCCAATTGAGGTATACAAAATTATGAGGGGCAATAATGGGGTAGATAGGAAGAAACTTTTTCCCTTAGTGGAGGTGTCAATAACTAGGGCGCATAGATTTCGGGTAAGGGACAGGAGGTTTAGAGGGGATTTGAGGAAAAGTGTTTCCACCCAGAGGATGGTTGGAATCTGGAATGCACTGCCTGAAGGGGTGGTAGAGGCAGGAACCCTCAACATTTAAGAAGTATTTAGATGAGCACTTGAAATGCCATAGCATACAAGGCTACAGGCCAAGTGCTGGAAATTGCGCTTAGAATAGTTAGGTGCTTGATGGCCAGCACAGACACAATGAGGCAAAGGGTGGAGAAGTGTGAGATTATTCATTTTGATAAGAATAGAAAAGCAGAATATTTTGTAAAAGATGTGTGAAACTTCTAAATGTTGATGTTCAGAGAGACTTGGGTGTACTCATGCAAAGAACACAAAGGTAGTATGCAGGTACAGCAAACAATTAGGAAGTCAAATGGTGTGATGGCCTTTATTGCACAAGTACCTTTATTGGAGTACAAGAATAAGGAAGTCTTGCTACAATTGTACAGGGCTTTGGTAAGACCACACCTGGAGTATTATATGTTGTTTTGGTCTCCATACCTATGGAAGGTACACTTGAATTGGAGGCGGTGCAGCAAAGGTTTACTTGGTTGGTTCCTGAGATGAAAGTGTTGCCCTTATGATAGGTTGAGTAAATTGTGCCTATACTCTCTGGAGTTAGTGTGAGAGGTGATCTCATTGAATTTTACAAGATTCTGAATGGGCCTGGTAGTGTATACACAGATGTTGTTTCCCTGGCTGGGGAATTTAGAACACTGGGTGCATTCTCAGGATAGGGGTGAATAATTTTGGATTGAGTTAAGGGGAAACTTCAGTCAAAAGGTTGTGATTCTTTGGAATTTTCTCCCCCAGAGTTTTGTGGATGCTCTATTGTTGAGTACCTTTAAAGTTGAGATAGATATTGGGTCTCTTAGGGAATCGAGGGATATCAGGAGTGGGCAGGAAAGTGGAATTGAGGCAGATGATCAGCCATGATTGTATTGAACGGCAGAGCAGGCTCGAGGGGCCATATGGTCTATTGCTGCGTCTGTTTTTTATGTTTCTAAAAGCTTTCTCGCCACTGAGTTAAACTGAGTGGCCTGCAGTTGCTGGGTTAATCCTTACACCCATTTTTGAGCAAGGGTGTAGCATCTGCAATTGTCCAGTTCTCTGGCACCATCCAGAATCTAAGGAGGATTGGAAGATTATGTCCAGTAGTTACACAATTTCCACCCTTACGTCCTTCAACATCCACGGATACATCCCATCTGGTCCTGGTGACTTTAGCAACTATAAGTAAAGCCAGCTTTTCTACTACCTTTTTATCAATTTTCAGCCCATCCAGTATCTCAACTACCGCGTCTTTCACTATGACTTTGACAGCATCATCTTGCTTGGTAAAGATAGATGCAAAGTACTCATTTAGTACCTCATCCATGCTTTCTGCTTCCATGCATTGGCCCCCTTTTTGGTCCCACCCCTCCTCTTACTACCCTTTTACTATTGGTATGCCAATAGAAGACTCGGAGTCCCTTTTATGTCAGCACCCAATTTCTTCTCATACTCTGTCTTTGCCTCTCATTCCCTTTTTTCACTTCACCTCTGTACTTTCAATATTCAGTCTGGTTCGTCTCATTTTTCTGCTTCATCTTGCGCTTTATCTTTCTCACTATTCAGAAAGCTCTGGCTTTGGTTGCCCTACCTTTCCCCTTCACGGGAATGTACCTTGACTATACCTGAACCACCATCTCTTTAAAGGCAGCTTATTGGCAGGCAAAACTGCAAAGGAACAGTCCTTCTGTCCAATTTACCTGGGACAGATCTGTTCTCATCCCACTGAAATTGGCCCTCCAGCAATTGAGTATTTTTACCCTAGATTCTTTTGTCCTTTCCAATTGCTAACCTAATCCTTATGCTACGATCACTGTTCTCTAAATGTTCCCTGACTGATATTTGACTCCTTTGTTTCCTGCCGCTGAGCCAATTTTGTATCCACCTTGCATTTCCGTGGATCGGATGGGATTTTTTTTTTAACCAGTCTGCCATGTGGGATCTTGTCAAAAGCCTTCCTGAAATCCATGTAGACCACATCAACTGCACTACCCTCATCTATCTTCCTTGTTGCTTCTTCAAAACATTTGATCATGTTGGTCAAACAAGATCTTTCCCTTAACAAATCCATGCTGACTATCCTTGATTAACCTGTGCCTTTCCATGTTGACAGTTTATCCTGTGTCTCAGAATTGGTTCCAATAATTTGCTCACTACTGAGGTTCGACTGACTGGCCTGTAATTATTCAGTCTTTCCCTTACTCCCTTTTTAAACACAGCTACAACGTTAGCAGTCCTGCAATCCTCTGGTACCACACCTGTATCCAGTGAGGACTGGAAAATGATGGTCAAATCGTCCGCTATTTCCTCTTGCTTTTAACAGCCTAGGGTACATTTCATCTGGCCCTGCTGATTTATCAACTTTCAAGGATGCTAATCTCATTAATATTTCCTCTCTCCCTATGTTTATAACATCCAATACTTCACACCCCTGCTCCTTAACTACAATATTTGCATCGTCTCCCTCTTTTGTAAAGACAGATGCAAAGTATTTGTTAAGAACAATACCAACATCTTCCGCCCCTACACTAAGGTTACCCTTTTTGGTTTTTTATCGGCCCTACTCTTAGTTATCCCCTTACTCTTAACGTATTGATAAAACATCTTGGGGTTCATGTTGACTTTGCTTTCCAATATTCTTTCATGCCCTCTCTTAGCTTTCCTAATTTCCTTTTTGATTTCATCCCTCCACTTCCTTTACTCCTCTTGGCTTTCTTTAGTATTTTCTCAGTGTCGGACCTAAGCTTTCCTTTTCTGCCTTATCTTACCTTGTAAGCTCCTTGATATGTATGGGGCTCTACATTTGGCCGTCCCATATATGTTATGCCTATGCTTTGCACTTAAGTCTCAGTTGTAGAGAAAATGCTTTGCAGTATTGCATATAAATATAGGCTGTTGAAAGCATCTGCATTTGCGCTTTAACTGCTAAGCAGCTGATGACAACTTTTTCATGGCTTTGTGGTGATCAATCACAAAGTCTTCTGCTCCTGGCAGTTGTTGATGCATAGCCTGCTGTTGCATGTCAGTATTTATTCACAGCGACTGGTATTTTGTTTTATATTGTTTTGCTCTGAGTTAGGAAAGAGCTGTGTTTAGTTTAGTTTAGTTTAGAGATACAGCACTGAAACAGGCCCTTCGGCCCACCGAGTCTGTGCCGACCATCAACCACCCATTTATACTAATCCTGCACTAATTCCATATTCCTACCACATCCCCACCTGTCCCTATATTTCCCTACCACCTACCTATACTAGGGGCAATTGCTAATGGCCAATTTACCTATCAACCTGCAAGTCTTTTGGCTTGTGGGAGGAAACCGGAGCACCCGGAGAAAACCCACGCAGACACAGGGAGAACTTGCAAACTCCACACAGGCAGTACCAGGAATCTCCTTCCCAAGAGTCCATTCACAGCAAACAAACTCCCGATTGAGTGTCAAAGAATATAGTCTTAAATGGACAAAATATTGGTTGAAATGAAGTAACAAGCTACTTATTGCCTGTTGTGAAAAACGGTAAGGACTGTTGGATTATTAATACATCAGTCCAATCACTGTCTCAATGGCTTTAAGAAAGGCTTTAAACCTGTGAACTTATTTTGAAAAAGCACTTAAGTTCATTCTCAAATTCTTTGTGAAAAAATAGAACAAATATTGAAACAAGGTAGATGGTATATAAATTCAAATTATTTTTTTCTCTTGAAATTTGCACTGATGCTGCCCAAATTAATTGCACTAAGGACCATGTGGTGGCTGTAACTTAAGTGGAAATACCAGTAAATGGCTGTTTACATTGCTTATGTGAGGTTTCCACCAAATCTTCTGTGGGAAATTGGGAGAATTCTGGTGTATATTTTTCAATAATTCACATTTTGGATTTTTTAGTATTTGGTAATAGGAGCATAGAAGCAGGAGTAGGCCATTCAGCCTGTCGAGCCTGCTCCGCCATTCAATTAGATCATGACTGATCATCTACCTCAACGCCACTTTCCCGCATTTTCCCATATTCCTTGATGTCATTATCGATTTCTGTCTTGAACATGCTCAATGATTGAGCTTCCACAGCTTTCTGAGGTAAAGAATTCCAAAGATTCACCATTCTCTGAATGAAGAAATTCCTCCTCATCTCCATGTTAAATGGTCTACCCCTTATTCTTAGACTGACCAGCCATGGGGAAACATCCTATCTACGTCCACCTTGTCATGCCCTGTAGGAATTTTGTAAGTTGCAATGAGATCACCTCTCATTCTTTGAAACTCTAGAGAATACAGGCCCAATTTCCTCAATCTCTCCTCAATCCCAGGGATTAGTTTGGTGAACCTTCTTTGCACTCCCTCTATGACAGGTGTATCCTCCCTGAGATAAGGAGACCAAAACTGTACACAATACTCCAGGTGCGGTTTCACCAAGGCTCTATACAATTGCCGCAAGACCTCTTTACTCCTGTACTCAAATCCCCTTGCAAAGAAGGCCACCATACTATTTGCCTTCCTAATTGCTTGCTGCACCTGCATGCTCGCTTTTAGTGATTTATGAATAAGGATACTCCAGGACCCTTTGGACATCAACACTTCCCAGCCTTTCACCATTTAAGAAATACTGTCTTTCTGTTTTTTCTACCAAAGTGGATAACTTCACACTTATTTACATTATATTTCATCTGCCATGATCCTGCCCATTCACTTAGCCTGACCAAGTCCCTTTGAAACCTCATTGCATCCTCGTCGCAACTTACATTCCCACCTAGTTTTGTGTCGTCAGCAAATTTGGAAATTTTACATTTGGTCCCCACATCCAAATCGTTTTTATAGATTGTTAACAGCTGTGGCCCCAGCACTGATCCTTGCGGCACCCCACTAGTAACAGTCTGCCAACCTGAGAGTGACCCATTTATTCCTACTTTCTTTTCTGTCTGTTAACCAATTCTCAATCCATATTAGTATATTACCTCCAATCCCACGTTCCCTAATTTTGTTTACTAGCCTCCTGTGTGGGATCTTATCAAACGCCTTCTGAAAATAAAAATACTCCATATCTACTGGTTCTCCTTTATACGAACATATGAATTAGGAGCAGGAGTTGGCCCCTCAAGCCTGCTCTGCCATTCAATAAGATCATGGCTGATCTGATTGTAACCTCAACTGCACAATCCCGCCTACCCCTGTTAACTTGCACCCCCTCACTTAGCAAGAATCTATCTACCTCCGCCTTAAAAATATTCAAAGACTCTGCTTCCACCGCCTTTTGAGGAAGAGAGTTCCAAAGACTCATGACCCTCGAAGAGAAAAAATTTCTCCTCATCTGTCTTAAATGGGCGACCCCTTATTTTTAAACAGTGACCCCTAGTTCTAGATTCTCACACAAGGAGAAACACCCTTTCCGCATCCACCCTGTCAAGACCCCTCAGAATCTTATGTGTTTCAATCTAGTTGCCTCTTACTCTTTTAAACTCCAGTGGATACAATCCTGGCCTGTCCACCCTTTCCTTATAAGACAACCCACCCATTCCAGGTATTCGTCTAGTAAATCTTCTCTGAACTGCTTCCAACATATTTACATCCTTCCTTAAATAAGGAGACCAATACTGTACACAGTACTCTGGATGTGGCCTCATCAATGCCATGTATAGCTGAAGCATAACCTCCTACTTGTGTATTCAATTCCCCTTGCAATAAATGATAACATTCTATTAACTTTCCTAATTACTTGCTGTATTTGCATATTAGCCTTTTGTGATTCATGCACTAGGACACCCAGATTTCTCTGCATCTCCGAGCTCTGCAATCTCGCACCATTTAGATGATATGCTTTTTTATTTTTCCTGTCAAAATGGATAATTTCACATTTTCCCATATTATACTCCATTTGCCAGATCTTTGCCCACTCACTTAACCTATTTATATCCCTGTTGTAGCTTCCTTATGTGCTCTTCACAAGTTACTTTCCTACCTATCTTTGTGCCATTGGCAAATTTAGCAACTATACCTTCATCCATGTCATGGATATAAATTGTAAAAGGTTGAGGCCCCAGCACTGATCCCTGTGACGCACCACTCATTACATCTTGCCAACCAGAAAATGACCCATTTATGCCTACTCTGTTTCCTATTGGCTAGCCAGTCTTCTGTCCATGCCAATATGTTACCCCCAACACCATGAGCCTTTACTTTCCTCAATAACCTTTGATGTGGCACCTTGTCAAATGCCTTCTGGGAATCTAAGTACAGTACATCCCGTTTATCCACAGCACATGTTACCACTTCAAATAACTCCAATAAATTGGTTAAACATGATTTCCCTTTCACAAAACCATGTTGACTCTGCCTGATTTACCTTTGACTTTTTCCAAATGCCCTGCGATAACATCTTTAATAATAGCTTTTTTACCATTTTCTCTATGACAGATGTTGAGCTAACTGGCCTGTAGTTTCTTGCTTTCTGTCTCCCTTTTTGAATAAAGGAGTACATTCGCTATTTTCCAATCTAATGGAACCTTCCCAGAGTCTATGGAATTTTGGAAAATCAAAACAAATGCATCAGCCATCTCACTAGCCACTTCTTTTAAAACCCTAGGATAAGAGATTAGCGTGCAAAATTAAAGCACATGGGATTGGGAGTAAGGTACTGACATGGATAGAGAACTGGTTGGCAGACAGAAAACAAAGCGTAGGAATAAACGGGTCTTTTTCCGAGTGACAGGAAGTGACTAGTGGGGTACCACAGGGATCAATGCTATGACCCCAGCTATTCACAATATCTATTAATGATATCGATGAGAAAATTAAATGTAATATATCCAAGTTTGCAGACGACACAAAGCTGAATGGGAGTGGGAGCTGTGAGGAGGATGCAGAGAAGCTCCAGTGTGATTTGGACAGGTTGAGTGAATGGGCAAATACATGGCAGAAGCAATATAATATGGATAAATGTGAAGTTATTCACTTTGGCAAAAACAGGCAGATTATTATCTGAACGGTGATAGATTGGGAAAGGGGGAGGTGCAGCGAGACCAGGGTCTCCTTGTGTACCAGTCGCTGAAAGTAAGTAAGCATGCAGGTGCAGCAGGTAGTTAGGAAGGCAAATGGTATGTTGGCCTTCATAGCGAGAGGATTCAAGTACAGGAGCAAGGATGTCTTGCTGCAATTATACAAGGTCCTGGTGAGACCACATCTGGAGTATTGTGTGCAGTTTTGGTGGTCTTATCTGAGGAAGGATGTTCTTGCTATGGAGGGTGTGCAGCAAAGGTTCACCAGACTGATTCCTGGGATGGCAGGGCTGACATATGAAGAGAGATTGGATGGATTAGGCTTGTATTGGCTAGAGATTAGAGGAATGAGAAAGGACCTTATAGAAATCTACAAAATTCTAACAGGACTGGACAGACTAGATGCAGGAAGGATGTTCCCGATGGTGGGGGGAGTCCAGGACTAGGGGTCACAGTCTAAGAAGAAGAGTTAAGCCATTTAGGACTGAGATGAGGAGGGATTTCTTCACCCAGAGAGTGGTGAATCTGTGGAATTCTCTACCACAGAAAGCAGTTGGGGCCAAATCATTAAATATATTCAAGAAAGAGTTAGATATAGTTCTTGGGGCTAAAGGGATCAAGGGATACGGGGAGAAAGCGTGAACAGGGTATGAGTTTGGATGATCAACCATGATCGTATTGAATGGCGGTGCATGCTCGAAGGGCTGAATGGCCTACTCCTATTTTTCTATGAATTCCATGAGGACCCGGGGACTTGTCAGCCCGCAGCTCCAACAATTTGCTCAGTACCACTTCCCTGGTGATTGTAATTTTTTTGAGTTCTTCCCTTCCTTCCACTGTCTGATTTATAGCTATGTTGCTTGTATCCCCTATGGTGCAGACCGATGCAAAATACCTGTTCAATTCATCAGCCATCTCCATATTTTCTGCTATTAATTCCCCAGACTCTCTTTCTATAGGACCAATGCTCACTTTTTAATTAAAAAAAAATATCTACAGAAATCCTTACTATGTCTTTATATTTCTCGCCAGCTTTCTCTCTCTCTCATACTCCAGTTTTTCCCTCCTTATTAATCTTTTAGTATTTCTTTGCTGTTTTTTATATTCTGTCCAATCATCTGACCTGCCACCTATCTTTGCACAATTATCTGCTTTTTCTTTACTATCTTTAAGTTTTTTTTAGTTAACCACTGATGGTGGGTCCTCCTCTTGGAATTTTTCTTTCTGGTTGGAATGTATCTATTCTGTGTATTCTGAAATATCCCCTTAAATGTCTGCCACTGCATCTCTTAACCTATTTTGCTAGTTCACTTTAGCTCTGCTTTCATGCCCTCATAATTGCCCTTATTTATGTTTAAAATACTCATCTTAGGTCCACTCTTCTCTCCCTCAAACTGAATGTAAAATTCAATCATAATATGATTGCTGCTACCTCGGGGCACCTTCACTATGAGGTCACTAATTAATCCTATCTCGTTGCACAATGCCAGGTCTAGTATAGCCTTCTCTCTGGTTGGCTCCAGAACACGCTGTTCTAAGAAACGATCCTGAAAACGTTCTATGAGCTAATTTAGGCTACCTTTGCCCTTCAGATCATTCCAATCTACATGTGGATTAAAATCCCCCATGATTATCACTGTACCATTCTGACAAGCATCCATTATTCCTTACTTTATACCCCGTCCTACTGTGTGGTTAATGTTAGGGGGCCTGTACACCACTCCCACAAATGATTGTTTGCCTTTATCATTTCTCATTTCGACCCAAACCGCTTCTACGTCCCGGTTTCCTGAACTTGGGGCATCCCTCTCTATTGTGTTAATACCATCATTAATTAACAACCAACCCTCTACCTTTTCCTAGTTTCCTGTCCTTCCTAAATGTCATGTACCCTTCAATATTCAGGTCCCAATCTATGCCATCCTGCAGCCGTGTCTCTGTACTGGCTATCAGATCATACTTATTTATTTTTACTTGCGCTATCAGTTCATATGTGTAGTTTCGAATGATACGTGCATTCAGATACAGAGCCTTTAGTTTTGTCCTTTTTTATTAGTTTTGTAACCTCTATCCTTGTCTGCTGATTTACTGTTAGGTTTGTAATCACTGTCCCCTTCCTGTCACGGTCTGTTTTTTTCCCCCATATTAATACCTTTCTCTCTTGCCTTGTCTCTACTCTTTGATTCCCAAATTTGATCCCTTGTCGCCACTATTTAGTTTAAAACCCTCTCTACTTCCCTAGTTATGCGACTTACTAGAACACCAGTCCCAGCATGGTTCAGGTGTAGACAGTCCCAACGGTACAGCTCCCAATTTTCCCAGTACTGGTGCCACTGCCTCACGAATCGGAACCCACTTCTACCGCACCAATCTTTGAACCGCGCATTCATTTCTCTAATCTTATTTGCCTTACTCCAATTTGCACGTGGCTCGAGTAGTAATTCAGATGTAATTACCTTTGAGGTTTTGCTTACTAATTTGGTGCCTCGCTGCTCATTCTGACTATGCAGAACCGCTTTCCATGACCTGCCTATGTCGTTAGATCTACATGGACCACGACGACTTGATCCTCCCCCTCCCACTGTAAGTTCCTCTCCAGTCCCGAACCCTGGCACCGGGCAGGCAACACAGTCTTCTGGACGCTCTCGCTGCTGCAGAGAACCGTATCAATCTCCCTCACTATACTGGCCCTTACTACCACTACTTTCTATTTTGCTCCCCCCCCAACTCGAATGGCTTCCTGTACCATGGTGCCATGGTTAGTCTGCTCATGCACAGTACAGCCCTCACTCTTGTCCACGCAAGCTACAAGAACCTCGAACTTGTTGCTCAATTGCCAGGGCTGAGGCTCCTCCACTCCCACTTTCTCGATCCCCTTACCTGCCTGACTCGCAGACATACCCTCCTGTCCCTGAACACTCACCAAAACAGATGGCTCTCCAAAGGAATGTGACTGCCTTCTGGAGTAAAGTGTCCATGTAACTTTTCTCCCCTCCCTGATGCATCACAGTGTCTGCAGCTCGGCCTCCAGCTCCATGATTCTGAGCTGAAGCTCCTCAAGCCGCATACACTTACTACAGACGTGGTTGTCATGGATTGCCATGGCATCCAGGAGCTCCCACATTCTGCAGTCATGACACATCACCTGTCCTGCCATCTTTGTGTTAATTTAATTGCATTTATTTTCTCAATTTATCGTTCCCCTCCTTACCAAACTCCCTTCTTCACACTCTGTCCTCCAGCAGCACTCAATGCAGACAAGCAACACTGAGAGTCCCCTGAATTTATACTCTGAAAACAATGATGTTAGCTTTGCTGGAGCTCAGAATCTAGTTTAAGCTAGCAACCTAATTATCTCGCTACAGCTGCTCTGGGAGCTTGTATACCCCAGTTTAAAGCTGTAAGAAACGGAACTTGCCTCTTAAACAGTACCTTCAGTTAATTGCTAAATGTAAACAAAACAAAAACTAGTCTTTAGAGAGATTAACCCTTAAAATTCAGTCACTTACCAAACTCACTTCTTCACACACTCTGCCCTCCAGCAGCACTTGGTGCAGACCTATATAAGTATCTATACTACAAGTAACATATTCAAAAAAAACTCTAAGACTTGTCAAACACTATTTCCCTTTCATAAATCTATGTTAACTCTACCCAGTCGTAGCATTATTTTCAAAGTGTCTAGTTTTCACATCCTTTACAATAGATTCTAACATTTTCCCTACTAACGTCAAACTAACAAGTCAGTAGTTCCCCATTTTTTTCACTCCCTCCTTTCTTAAATAATGGGATTACATTTGTTACTTTCCAGTCTGTAGGAACCTTTCCAGAATCTATAGAATTTGGAAAGATAACCACCAATGCATCCACTATTTCTATAGCCACCTCCTTCAATACTTTGGATGTAGCTCATCGAGTCCAGGGGATTTATCGACCTTCAATCTACTTAATTTTTCGAGTACTATCTCTTAATACTAATTTCTTTCAGTTCCTCATTTTCACAAGTCCCTTGGTTCCCTTGTATTTTTGGGAGATTTTCTGTATTGTCCTCCGTGAAGACAGACACGAAGTATTTTAGTTTTTCTACTGTTTCCCTATTTTCCTGTCTCCGCCTGTAATGGACCCATATTTGCCCTTGCTGATCTTTTCCTTTTTACATACCTAAAGAAGCTTTTGCAGTCCGCCTTTGTTTCTTGCTAGCTTGCATTCATATTCTGTTTTCCCTTACTTTCAGTTTCTTGGTCATCCTTTGCTGGATTCAAAATTGCTCCCAATCCTCGGGCTTATCACTTTTTCTGGCAATTTTATAAGCCAATTTTATTAATCCTTTGATTAATGCAATCTTTAACTTCTTCTGTTAGCTACGGTTGATTCACCTTTCTTGGGTTTTTGTGTCATGGAGGAATGTATATTTGTTGCAGACCATGTTGGTTGGCATCCTTCTGTCTATGAAAAATGATGGACCAACAGCAAACAATCCATTTAGGGGTGTCTTCTCTTGGTGCACCTTTGTTGATGGCGGTGAAGGCCTTTTCTTGAGGGGCAGGTTCTGCCGCAAGTGCTGCACGTGAAGCTGCCAAGTGACACTGAGTTGTTTTTTTATGTTGGTGCCTGTTGCCAAGCTGCTTTAGCAACTGGTCATTGTGGTAGTGCGCACCAGTACACAGGATGTGTTGCCATTTCCCTCTTTTGCCAGCTAGTGACTCCCAAGTGTGTGAGCCAACATTTAGGGCTTTCATGTCATGCTTGTAAGCATCCTGGAAGCGGAGCTTTGGGTACCCCACTGGTCATCTGGCCCTGGCTACCTCACCATAGCATAGAACCATAGAAAAATTACGGCACAGAAGGAGGCCATTCAGCCCGTCATGTCTGTGCCGGCTGAAAAAAAATACTAACTGCCCAATCTAATCCCACCTTCCAGCACTGGTACATAGCCTTGCCGGTTACAACATGTCCAGGTACCTTTTAAAAGAATTCAGGGTTTCTGCCTCCACCACCTTTCCTGGCAGTGAATTCCAGACACCCACCACCCTCTGGGTAAAGAAGTTTCTCCTCATGTCCCCTCTAATGCTTCTACCAATCACCTTAAATCTGTGCCCCCAGCTCCTTCCTGTCTAGGCCCCTCATAATTTTGTACATCTCAATTAAGTCACCCCTCAGCCTCCTCTGTTCTAGGGAAAACAACCCTAACCTAACCAATCTTTCCTTATAGCTGCACCTTTCGAGCCCTGGCAACATTCTTGTAAACCTCCTCTGTACTCTCTCCAGAGCAATTATGTCCTTTCTGTAATGTGTGCAGAACTGCATGCAGTACTCCAACTGTGGCTTAATCAGCATTTTTTACAGTTCCAGCATTACATCCCTGCTTTTGAATTCTATACCTCGGCCAATAAAGGAAAGCATTCCATATGCTTTCTTTGCTCTATCTACCTGTCCTGCCACCTTCAGGGACCTGTGGGCTTACACTCCAAGGTGTCTCACTTCTTCTACCTCTCCCAGTTTCCTCCCGTTTGTTGTGTATTCCCTCGCTTTATTTGCCGCCCTCAAATGCATTACCTCTCACTTTTCTGGATTGAATTCCATTTACCACTTTTCCGCCCACTCAACCAAACCATTGATATCTTTCTGGAGTCTACGGCTATCCTCTTCACTATCAACTACACGTGTCATCAGCAAATTTCCTAATCATGCCTCCACATTTTTTAAGTCCAAATCATTAATATATACCACAAACAGCAAGGAACGCGAAACTGAGCCCCGTGGAACACCACTGGAAACTGCTTTCCATTCACAAAAACATCCGTCGACTACTACCCTTTTTTTCCTGAGCCCTGAGCCAATTCTGGATCCAGCCTGCCACATTCCCCTGTCTCCCATGGGCTTTCATTTTACTGACCAGTCTGCAATGTGGGACCTTGTCAAATGCCTTAATGAAGTCCATGTAGACCACATCTACTGAACTACCCCTCATCAATCCTTGATACTTCCTCAGAAAAAATCAAGTTAGTAAGACATGACCTTCCCTTAACACATCCATGCTGACTATCCCTGATTAAAATGTGCCTTTCTAAGTGGCAGTTTATCCTGTCTCTCAGCATGGATTTTAACAATTTGCGCACCACCGAGGTCAGACTGACCGGACTATAATTATTTGGTCTATCCGTCGCACCCTTTTTAAACAATGGTATGTTTGCAGACCTCCAATCGTTTGGTACCTCTCCTTTATCTAGTGAGGATTTGAAGATGATCCTCGGTGCATCTGCTATTTCCTCCCTGGCTTCCTTTAACAACCTGGGATGCAATCCATCTGGACCTGGCAATTTATCTACTTTCAAAGATGTTAGACCCTTTAGTACTTCCTCTCTCATTATGCTTATAGTATCCACAGCTGTTACATAAGTTTCTAAATTCACTTGAAAAAGCCCTTCAAAACACTCCTGCAGGGGATGCAGAGACCAAGTGGGCCCACATCATATAGGCCATCTATGACTCAGCAATGACCAACTTTTGGCAAACGTGAGAAGCAGAAAGCAGACTGGTTTCAGTGTCACTTTGAAGAGCTGGAACCTGTCATAGCCGCTAAACTCGCTGCACTGTTGAACTACAAGAAAGCCCCCAGTGAGTTAACATCCGTAGCACTTAAAGTAGCCAGAAGCGCTGCACAAAGAACAGTCAGGCGCTGTGCAAATGACTACCAGCAACACCTATGCAGTCATATTCAGCTGGCCTCCGACACCGGAAACATCAGAGGAATGCATGATGGCATTGAGAGCTTTTGGGCCAACCATCAAGAGATCGCCCCCTCCTCAAGTCTAAATCAGGGGAAACGATAACTGACCAAGCAAATGGACCGCTGGGTGGAGCATTACCTAGAACTGTACTCCAGGGAAAATTTGTCACTGATACTGCCCTCAATGCAGCCCAGTCTCTGCCAGTCATGGATGAGCTGGACGAACAGCCAACAAAATCGGAACTCAGTGATGCCATTGATTCTCTAGCCAGTGGAAAAGCCCCTGGAAAAGACAGCATTACCCCTGAAATAATCAAGAGTGCCAGGCCTGCTATACTGACAGTACTCCATGAACTGCTTTGCCTGTTCTGGGATGAGGGAGCAGTACCACAGGACATGCGCGATGCCAATAGCATCACCCTCTAAGAACAAGGGTGACTGCAACAACTACCGTGGAATTTCCCTACTCAGCATAGTGAGGAAAGTCTTCGCTCGAGTCATTTTAAACAGATTAAAGAAGCTGGCTGAGCGTGTTTACCCTGAGACACAGTGCGGCTTTCGAACAGAGAGATCCACCATTGACATGCTGTTTTCCCTTCGCCAGCTACAGGAGAAATGCCGTGAACAATGGATGCCCCTGTACGTTGCTTTCGTAGATCTCACCAAAGCCTTTGACCTCATCAACAGACGTGGACTCTTCAGACTACTACAAAAGATCAGATGTCCACCAAAGCTACTAAGTACCATCGCCTCATTCCATGACAGTATGAAAGGCACAATTCAGCATAGTGGGGCCTTATCAGACCCCTTTCCTATCCTGAGTGGCGTGAAACAGGGCTGTGTTCTCGTACCTACACTGTTTGGGATCTTCTCGCTGTTGCTCTCACATGCATTCAAGTCTTCAGAAGAAGGAGCTTTCCTCCACATGAGCAGATGGCAGGTTGTTCAACCTTGTCCGTCTTAAAGCAAAGAACCGAAGGTCCTCATCAGGGAACTCCTCTTTGCTGACTATGCTGCATTAACATCCCACACAGAAGAGTGTTTGCAGAGACTCCGACAGGATTGCGGCTGCCTGCAACAAATTTGGCCTAACCATCAGCCTCAAGAAAACTAACATCATGGAACGGGACGTCAGAAATGCTCCATCCATCAATATCGGCGACCACGCACTGGAAGTGGTTCAAGAGTTCACCGACCTAGGCTCAAATATCACCAGTAACCTGTTTCTCAAAGTAGAAATCAACAAGCGCATGGGAAAGTCGCCTGCTGCTATGTCCAGACTGGCCGAAGGATGTGGGAAAATGACGCACTGACACGGAACACAAAAGTTTCAAACCTGTGTCCTCAGTACCTTGCTCTATGGCAGCGAGACCTGGACAACGCGTGTCAGCCAAGAGCGACATCTCAACTCATTGCATCTTTGCTGCCTCTGGAGAATCCTTGGCATCAGGTGGCAGGACCGTATCTCCAACGCAGAAGTCCTTGAGGCGGCCAACATACCCAGCATATACACCCTACTGAGCCAGCGGCGCTTGAGATGGCTTGGCCACGTGAACTGCATGGAAGATTGAAGGATCCCCAAGGATGCATTGTACAGCGAGCTCGTCACTGGTATCAGACCCACCAGCCGTCCATGTCTCCGCTTTAAAGACGTCTGCAAACGCGACATGAAGTCCTGTGAAATTGATGACAAGTCGTGGGCATCAGTTGCCAGTGATCGTCAGAGCTGGCGGGCAGCCATAAAGGCGGGGCTAAAGAGTTGCAAGTCGAAGAGACTTAGCAGGTGGCAGGGAAAAAAGACAGAAGTGGAAGGAGAGAGCCAACTGTGTAACAGCCCCGATAACCAATTTTATCTGCAGCGCCTGTGGAAGAGTCTGTCACTCTAGAATTGGCCTTTATAGCCACTCCAGGCGCTGCTGCACAAACTACTGACCATGTCTAGGCGCTTGCCCATTATCCCTTGAGGCAAGGAGGCCAAAGAAAAAGAATGCTTATAGTTTCTAGTATTTCACACTCCTCTAACTACAATGTCTACATCAACCCTCTCCTTTGTGAAGACGAGACAAATCACTCAGTGAGAACCATGCCCACATCTTCTGGATCCACGCATAAGTTCCCTTGTACATCTCTGATAGGCCCTACCATTTCCTTAGTTTCCTCTTGTTCTCAACATACTGATAAAACATCTTCGGGTTTTCCTTTGTTTTACCTACCAATAATTTTTCATGTCCTCTTTACTTTTCTAATTTCCTTTTTTACTTCACCCCTGCACTTTCAGTACTCCTCTAGGCTTTCTAAAGTATTAAGATTTTAAAATACAGAAGATCCTTGTGTATGCGGATGTTTGATCAGTGCCAACACACTCTGCGTTTGAGAGGACTGCCACATTTATGATTTTGTCCTGCCAGGATATACCCATAATGCACCGCAGACAGCGAAGATGGATATTATTGAGCTGCTTTTCCTGGCAGCTTGGTGTTATCCCATGTGCGTTTTGCAAGTCAGCCAAAGGTGGTAGCTGCTTCCCCATGTGTGTACCGAGCTCTGCATCGAGGGACAGATTGTCACCGTGGACCCTAGATAGCAAAATTAGCTAACCACTTCCAGTGAGGCGGTGGTTAGTGGAATCCAGGGTGGAGATGCAACCTTGTCCCATGACCACAGTTTTTTTGACGCTTATAGTCAAGGAGAACAAGTTACAGGCATGGGAGAGACAGTCCATGAGTCTTTGTAGTTGAGTTTCTATGTGAGCGACTAGCACAGCATCATCAGCGTAGAGGAGTTCTCTGATCAGGATGGGTGTGTTTTTGTCTTTGATTTCAGCCTTGATAGATTGTAGAGCTTATTGTCTGACCTAGCATGCAAGGAGACTCCTTCCATATCGGCAGGGAAGGTGAAGGTCAGGAGCATGGAGAATTAGATGCCGAATAGATTGGGGCTAGAACACAACCCTGTTTCACTCCATTCTTCAGTCCGAAACTGTTGGAAATGGAGCCATCAAACTGTACAGTGCAGTACATGTTGTCATGGAACGAGTGGATGAGACTGAGGAGCTTTGGACAGCCAATTTTTTTTGCTGGCAGTGTTGAGTGCCTTAGTGAGATCTACAAAAGTAAGGTAAAAGGGTATATACTCTGTTCCCTACATTTGTAGCTAGCGTATGGAGAAGATCCTATCCACATAGATCTGCTGGCATGGAAACTGCACTGCATTTCCGGGTACACACTGTCTGCAAGTAAATGGAGTCTTTTAAGTATGACCCTAGCAAAGACCTTCTCTGACACTAAGGAGTGAAATGCCCCTGCAGTTGTTGCAGTCTCCTCTGTTGCTTTTGTTTTTATACAGTGTGATGATTTTGGCATTACGCATCTCCTGTGGAACAGAACCTACTTTCCAGCAGATTATGTAATACTACTTTAAATACTAACCATTGTCTGTCTACTGTCAAATCTTTTAGTGTATTTTGCTGATCCACCACAGCCAAATTGCCCCTCATACTTCATAGTTTCCTTTGTTCAGATTTTAGACCCTAGTTTCAGAATGAATTAAATCACTTTCAAACTTAGAATTTTATATTATCATATTATGGTCACTATTTCCCAAGGGCTCCTTTGCAGCAAGGTTATTAATTATCCCATTCTCAGTACGTAATGCTAAATCTAAAATAGCACGATCCTTAGTTGGTTCTTGAACATACTGCTCCAGAAACCCATCTCGTACACACTCCAGGAAATAATCTTCCACAGCATTAGTGCTGATTAGGTTTACCCAGTCTATATGTAAATTGAAGAGGCCCATTATTACTGTATTACCCATGTTACATACATCTCCAATTTCCTGATTTATACTGTGCCCAACATTACTGCTGCTGTTTGGCCTATAAACAACTCCCAACGATGTTTGCTGCCCCTTTGCTGTTTCTTGGCTCCACCCAAACTGATTCAGCATCTTGATGCTTCGATCTAAGATCTTCTCTCACTAATATACTGATCTTGTCCCTTTATTAAGAGTGCTACCCCACCTCCTTTTCGTTTTTGCCTGTCCTTCCTAAATGACAAATATCCTTGAATATTCAGTTCCCAGTCTTGGTCACCCTGTAACCATTTACCTCTATTTGTGCCGCCGTCATCTACCTTGTTACGAACGCTGCGTGCATTTAGATGTGCCCTTAACTTTGTCTTTTTAACATTATTCCGCATTCTGATCTTATTTGATGCCTTTGCTTCGTTTGTCTTTTTATTTTGCTTACTACTTTTCTACTTCCTGTTATCAGTTTGTTTCCCTTCCTGCCACACTCAGATTATCAATTCCCATATTTGCTACCTTGCTCTGTTGCCTTCTCCTTTCAAGTCTTCCCTCACTTGATCCCTCGCTCTCACTATTTAGTTTAAAGCCCTCTGTACTGCTGTAGTTATATGACTCGCCAGAACACTGGTCCCAGTACATCCCAATGGTACAGCTCCCACTTTTCCTATTACTGGTGCCATTGCCCCATGAATCGAAACCCATTTCTCCCACACCAATCTTTGAGCCCTACATTTAAACACTTTAATCTTAGTATTGCTGAAAACAGAGACATTTTGTTGAAGCTTTTTGTCTTGCACTCATCAGGGCAATTCGCAAGCAACAAATTTATACTGTATGAGAAGAGAGTGCTGATTGGTTGGCAAGTGTGTCTCTGGTACGGGCGTTGCCATGGAGAATACACCAGTTTATGGTGACTGACAGTTAACTGCCAAGCTTTGTTTGAAATTTAAACCAGGCAGCTTGACTCTGGTCAAGTTATTGCCCTGAGGAATGACCCAGCGAATGGCTGTCACTTATTTTGTATAGCTGAAACAGGTGCAATGTTTGTATATGGTCTCTCTGTCTGCAAGGAACAGGGCCCAGTGTATTAATATATGTCGCTTCCAGTATGCGCAAATGCGCCGTATCGTGAGCCGAAGTGACCATCTTAAATTGGTTGTCAGCATAGTTCTTAGCCCACTGAAGATTATTTAGCAAATGTTGACCAATTGCGGAATCACATTCAATATTGGACGCCGTTTTGAGTTTTGCAAGCACGGCCTGTGCCTTGCCCATTGCAAACGGCGGAAGGGATATGTTTGATACGATCCGGCAGCCTTAGGGGCGTAAGGCTAGCATCGTACTGGCATTGAAATTCATATTTCCCATTACTCGTTTGTGTGATGGGCAGAACATCTTTGGCTTGACAGCAGCATCCTGTTAGTGGTGAACCCCACACGGGTTGCCACTGCATAGTAGCAATGTGAAATGGCTAGCTTCACCTGTTGCTCAGGTTTTTGGGATACATTACCCTTCTAGGGTAATCCGATGTAGACTAGGCACTTTTAAGGCCGAAAATGACGGCCTTCGGCCCGTTCATAAGTTTGCGCGATGTCTCTGTTTTCAGCAATACTCAAGTTCTGTACTGCCAAACGACTATCTCTAATCTCCATGCGCCCCTCACCATGCGGTTTAAAAACCTCACTGCTTTTATAGAGCCTCCGATGAGTGTTATACTAGCGACCGGACTTGGATTGGCTAGTTTGGGGGAATATTGGTTTGGAAACAGATGACGCTGTTAAAGATGTGGACAAAGTAAGATATAGGAATGGTGATTGCTGAGACAAATGAAAGGGTACTTACATAGAGATAATAAAAGCTGATCAAGGAACAGGATGGGAAAGAATGAGAGAAATTGATGAAAATGAATGTCAAGGATGTCTAGGAGTATTCTGAAAGCAAATTTGGGAGAGCCATGTGCAGATCCTGCAACGTGATGCTGTACAAAATGTCAAGGGCACCTAATACACAGATCATTATTGAAATAGCCTTTGTGCTCAGTTGTTTACAACATTTCAGCCTTCTCTGATCCATCAAATATTAACTGGAGATGATGGTGTGATTGGATTGAAGCAAAAGGTCCAACTTCACATGTCTGAGCCCCAAGGGTACCTGAAATATGTCTGTCGCCTTGTTTTGGTTTGGGCAGTATTCTGGCCTTGCTTGCGACAATTTAGGCAGCTAGGTGGTGAAAGATGGAACTGGAGCCTCGTCTGTACACGCCTAAAAGCTTTTATTTACAGTGACGTATATTACAAACATGCATCTCCAAATTTAACCCCACAGTTTGTCTATATTTTGAAGCCTAAATGAAGCCCAGTTAATATCCACCATCTGAATACAATTAAACACCCAATTAATATGCATTTAACATTGCTGGCTACCACCTTAAATCTGAGCATGCTCTGCTTCAGTTTCTTCAGCTGCCTAACCAGTGACCCTTAAAGGGATGCCTCTAACAAACAAAAAACAAAAGTTTTTTTTTTACCTTATCTTGATATGGAGCTGGAGTGTCAGGAGTGCTCCTTCTGGCCACAAAGCATTACTGCAGGCCTCACTGCATGTTTTCCCTCTCCTGCCAAGGATTCATCTAAGTGCTGCTATTAGCATTGTAGCTGGGCTAATTTAATGCAATCCAATCTGGTGAGCTGCCTCTAATTGCAAGTAGAATTTTGGACAAACCTCTTCAGCTTCTGGTGCTCCCCATGTGTTGCCTATTTGGGCTGATAAAGGGCTTAATCCAATTTCTAGCCATATGTCAGATAATGCCAGTAAAAATTAAATCGAGGCTCATGCATCATTCTATGGGAGGAGTAGGAGGATAAGCGAGAAAGAAAGTGGAAATCAGAGTCCCAATCAGGTATATTTTACAAGATGCACAGGAAGATTGTTCATTCTTGCCACTGAACTAACTTGTTGGGTACAGATCAAAACCTAGCCTGGCCTCAGTGGTCCATTCTGACTTTTTATTAAGGCTGACTTTTGCTCATCCTCTATAATGTCCAGAGAATAGAGTAATGAGAATAATGTTGCAAAATGGTGAATATGGTAGCTTTTATAGGGTTTGCTCACGACCTGCGCCTTCCCTGCAGATATGGAAGGAGTCTATGTGCACACAAGGTCAGGCGGCAAGCTCTCCAATCTATCGAGGCTGAAAGCGAAGACAAAAACACAACATGTCCTGATCAACCAACACCTGTACGCTGATGATGCTGTGCTAGACGCTCACACGGAAACTCAGCTACAAAGACTCATGAACTGTCTCTCCCATGCCTGTAACTTGTTCTTGACTGTAAGCGTCAAGAAAACTGTGGTCATGGGGCAAGGTGTTGCATCTCTGCCCTTGATCACGCTAAATAACACTTCACTGGAAGTGGTTAGCAAATTCTGCATTTATGCTTTGGGTCCACGGTGACAGACAATCTGTCCCTTGATGCAGAGCTCGATACGTGCATAGGGAAAGCAGCTGCCACCTTTGGCTGACTTGGAATAATGCCATGCTGATCCTTGGAACCAAGCTGATGGTTTATAAGGCCTGTGTTCTCAGCACCTTGCTGCATGGCTGTGAATCATGGGTGACTTACAGGTACCAGGAAAAGAAGCTCAATAATTTTCATCGTCGATGTCTGCGGTACATTATGGGTATATCTTGGCAGGGCAAAATCTCAAATGTGGCAGTCCTTTTAAAGGCAGAGCTCCTAACTGTGTTGGCACTGATCAAACAGAGGTGGCATCGGTGGATCGGACACACCCGCAGAATGGAAGACAGTCGCATACCCAGAGACCTTCTGTATGGTGAGGTAGCTGGGGCCAGATGACCAGTGAGGTGCCCAAAGCTCTGCTTCAAGGATACCTGCAAGCATGATATGAAGGCCCTAAATGTTGGCTCGCACTTGGGAGTCACTAGCTGGCAAAAGAGGGAAATGGTGTGCACTATCACGATGACCAGTTGCGAGAGCAGCTTCGCCACAGGCGCCAACATCAAAAACAACTCTCAGCGTCACTTAGCAGCTTCACGTGCAGCACTTGTGGCAGAACCTGCCACTCAAGGATTGTCCTTCACAGCTATCAACAAAGGTGTACCAAGAGAAGACACCCCACCTAAATGCTGCGTGTCCATCATCTTTTGTAGATGGAAAGTTGGGGTATGGTGATTGTTACTGGACCAGTAATCCAGAGGTCTGGACTAATGATCTGGAGACATTTAAATAAATGGAATGAAAAGCTGGTATCTGTAATGGTGGCCATTAAACCACTAGATTGTCATAAAAACACACCGAATGGCAAGCAGAATTTTGGGAAAACCTCAGCTGTTCAGTTTCTGGTGCTCCCAATAGGTTGTCTATTTGGGCTGATAAAGGGCTTAATCTAATTTCTAGCCATATGTCAGATAATGCCAGTAAAAGTTAAATTGAGGTCCATCTGTGATGTACTGTCAGTCCTCCATTGTCACTGGGCCAATATCCTGGAATTCCCTGCCTGACACCATTGTGGGAGCTGCATCGACATAAGATGAAGGCTCTCCACTACCTTCTCTAATGCTCCTCACAAATTCTGCCCCATCCAAGCCCCTAGGACTAAGCGAGTCCCAGTCAATATTGGGGAAGTTAAAATCACCCACCACTACAATCATTGGCAAATAGGATTAAGGAAAATCCCAAGGCTTTTTATACGTATATAAAGAGCAAGAGGGTAACTAGGGAAAGGGTTGGCCCACTCAAGGACAGAGAAGGGAATCTATGTGTGGAGCCAGAGGAAATGGGCGAGGTACTAAATGAGTACTTTGCATCCGTATTCACCAAGGAGAAGGACTTGGTGGATGATGAGCCTAGGGAAGGGAGTGTAGATAGTCTCAGTCATCTCATTATCAAAAAGGAAGAGGTGTTGTGTGTCTTGCAAAGCATTAAGGTAGATAAGTCCCCAGGGCCTAATGGGATCTATCCTAGAATACTGAGGGAGGCAAGGGAAGAAATTGCTGGGGCCTTGACAGAAATCTTTGCATCCTCATTGGCTACAGGTGAGGTCCCAGAGGACTGGAGAATAGCCATTGTTGTTCCTTTGTTTAAGAAGGGTAGCAAGGATAATCCAGGAAATTATAGGCCGGTGAGCCTTACGTCAGTGGTAGGGAAATTATTAGAGAGGATTCTTCGGGACAGGATTTACTCCCATTTGGAAACAAATGGACTTATTAGCGAGAGGCAGCATGGTTTTGTGAAGGGGAGGTCGTGTCTCACTAATTTGATTGAGTTTTTTGAGGAAGTGATGAAGATGATTGATGAAGGAAGGGCAGTGGATGTTATCTATATGGACTTCAGTAAAGCCTTTGACAAGGTCCCACATGGCAGACTGGTACAAAAGGTGAAGTCACATGGGATCAGAGGGGAGCTGGCAAGATGGATACAGAACTGGCTCGGTCATAGAAGACAGAGGGTAGCAGTGGAAGGGTGCTTTTCTGAATGGAGGGATGTGACCAGTGGTGTTCCGCAGGGATCAGTGCTGGGACCTTTGCTGTTTGTAGTATATATAAATGATTTGGAGGAAAATGTAGCTGGTCTGATTAGTAAGTTTGCGGACGACACAAAGGTTGCGGACAGTGATGAGGATTGTCAGAGGATAGAGCAGGATATAGATCGGTTGGAGACTTGGGCGGAGAAATGGCAGATGGAGTTTGATCCGGACAAATGTGAGGTAATGCATTTTGGAAGGTCTAATGCAGGTGGGAGGTCTTCAGTAAATGGCAGAACCCTTAGGAGTATTGACAGGCAGAGAGATCTGGGCGTACAGGTCCACAGGTCACTGAAAGTGGCAACGCAGATGGATAAGGTAGTCAAGAAGGCATACGGCATACAGAAGAGGTTTACAAGGATGTTGCCTGGTCTGGAGGGCATTAGCTATGAGGAGAGGTTGGATAAACTCGGATTGTTTTCACTGGAACGACGGAGGTGGAGGGGGCGACATGATAGAGGTTTACAAAGTTATAAGCGGCATGGACAGAGTGGATAGTCAGAAGCTTTTTCCCAGGGTGGAAGAGTCAGTTACTGGGGGACACAGGTTTAAGGTGAGAGGGGCAAAGTTTAGAGGGGATGTGCGAGGCAAGTTCTTTACACAGAAGATGGTGAGTGCCTGGAACTTGTTGCCGGGGTAGGTGGTGGAAGCAGGTACCATAGAGACGTTTAAGAGGCATCTTGACAAATACATGAATAGGATGGGAATCGAGGGATACGGACCCCGGAAGTGCAGAAGCTTTAAGTTTAGGCAGGCATCAAGATCGGCGCAGGCTTGGAGGGCCGAATGTCCTGTTCCTGTGCTGTACTGTTCTTTGTTATTTGTTCTTTGAAATCCAGGTACACTACCCCTACTGGCTGCCCTTTATCCACCCTGCTTGTTACATCCTCAAAGAACTCTAATAAACTTGTCATATGATTTCCCTTTCATTCAGTCAGGTAGTCAACACGATTTTATTATGATTTTCTAAATGTCCTGTTATTACTTTCTTAATGGATTCTAGCATTTTTCCTATGACAGAATGTAGGTTAACTGGCCTATAATTTCCTGCTTTCTGTCTCCCTCCTTTCTTGAATAGAAGCATTACGTTTGAGGTTTTCCAATCTGATGAGACCGTTCCAAAATTCTCCAGATTCTGGAAGATTACAACCCAATGCATCCACCATCTCTGCAGCCACTTCTTTTAACACCTTAGGATGCAGGCCATCAGCCTTTAGTCCCATGAGTTTTTTTGGTGTTCTCCAGTGGTAGTGAAAGTTCCTCTCTCTCTTTTGCCTCTTGATTTTCTAATATTCTTGGGATGCTTTTTGTGTCTTCTACTCTGAAGCCAGATACATAATACTTGTTCAAAGTCTCTGCCATTTCCTTGTTTTCCATTATTAATTCGCCAGTCTCGTCATCTAAGGGACCAATGCTTACGTTAACTAGTCTCTTCCTCTCTTCCTTTTTAAGAGGTTTGCAGAAGCTTCTACTGTTATATATTTCTTGCTAGTTTACTCTCGTACTCCAATTACTCCCTTTTCATTTTATTTTTTAGTCATCCTCTGCTGGTTTCTAAAATTTTCCCAATCCTCTGGCCTGCCACTAATCTTTGCAGCATTGTATGCCTTTTCTTTCAATTTGATACCATCCTTAACTTCCTTGGTTAGCATGGATGGTGCATCCTTTTCATATATTCTTTCTCAATGGAATATAATTGAGAGTTACAAAACATCTCAAATGTCTGCTTATTTTTCCTGTCCACTTTAGCCAACTCTGTCTTCACACCCTTGTAATTGCTTCCATTTAAGTTTAAGACACTAGCTTCTACTAGACACCAGGATGTGCAGTAAAGAAGAAAATGTCTCATGGGCAGCGCAGTGGTTCGCACCGCAGCCTCACAGCTCCAGCGACCCGGGTTCAATTCTGGGTACTGCCTGTGCGGAGTTTGCAAGTTCTCCCTGTGACTGCGTGGGTTTTCGCCGGGTGCTCCGGTTTCCTCCCACATCCACAGCCAAAGACTTGCAGGTTGATAGGTCAATTGGCCATTATAAATTTTCCCTAGTATAGGTAGGTGGTGTGGGGATGTGGTAGGAATATGGGGTTAATATAGGATTAGTATAAATGGATGGTTGTTGGTCAGCACAGACTCGGTGGGCCGAAGGGCCTGTTTCAGTGCTGTATCTCTAAATAAATAAAAGAAACATAGAAATTAGGGGCAGAAGTAGGCCATTTGGCCTTTCAAGCCTGCTCCGCCATTCATTATGATCATGGCTGATCATCCAACTCAGAAGCCTGTTCCGGCTTTCGCCGCATACTCTTTGATTCCTTGAGACCCAAGAGCTATATCTAACTCCTTGAAAACATACAATGTTTTGGCCACAACTGCTTTCTGGGTGAAGAAATTTCTCCTCATCTCGGTCCTGAAAGGTTTACCCCCTATCCTTAGATTATGACACCTGGTTCTGGACTCCCCCACCATCGGGAACATCCTTCCTGCATCTACCCTGTCAGGTCCTGTTAGAATTTTATAGGGTTCACTCTTCTGAATTCCAGCAAATATAATCCTAACCAACTCAATCTCTCCTCATACGTCAGTCCAGCTATCCCAGGAATCAGACTGGTAAACCTTCGCTGCACTCCCTCTATAGCAAGAACATCCTTCCTCAGATAAGGAGACCAAAACTGTACACAATATTCTAGGTGTGGCCTCACCACGACCCTGTATAATTGCAGCAAGACATCCCTGCTTCTGTACTTTACTTCTGCTATAAAATCTTTGATAACGGACTCTAGAATTTCCCCCACTACCGACGTCAGGCTAACTGGTCTATAATTCCCTGTTTTCTCTTGACCTCCCTTTTTAAATAGTGCTGTTACATTAGCTACCCTCCAATCTGTAGGAACTGTTCCAGAGTCCATAGAATCTTGGAAGATGACCACCAATGCATCCACTATTTCTAGGGCCACTTCCTTAAGTACTCTGGGATGCATACCATCAGGCCCTGGGGATTTATCGCCCTTCAGTCCCATCAATTTCTCCAACACCATTTCTGTAATAATACTGATTTCTTTCAGTTCCTCTCTCTCACTAAAGCCTGTGTTCCCCAACATTTCTGGTATGTTATTTGCGTCCTCCTTTGTGAAGACAGAACCAAAGTATGTATTTAATTGGTCAGCCATTTCTTTACTCCCCATAATAAATTCCCCTGTTACTGACTGTAAGGGAGTTACATTTGTCTCACTGTTAAGCGGAGAATGAGAGGACGACTCCAGGGGTACCAATGGAAGAGCATCAGATGGATTAAAAAGGAAACCTTATCATGACACTTGAATTTGATAGCCCTGCACCAAATTTGTGAGGAAAGTTTGTAATGACATAACTGGTAATAACCATATATCCTTTTTGAAAACATTTCATAATTGTGCCATATGTAATCCTTCAAAGAACTTTAGTCTTTTCTCCCATCCAAACTTAAATAACACAATCAGTGCATTAGCTGGCTGCTTGGCTTATCATGCCTGCACTAGCACTAGCTGCATGACAGAAATATCTTATTCGGAGTGTCTCCTGACAAAGCAGCCAAGCGTCAACTTCATCACTGCGGTCCAAACTGTGCACATGGGCAGAATGCATTCATCCTTGTGCATGTGCAGAATGCAGCTGAGCTTTGCCTGCTTGCCAGTGCTAATGCGTGCATGGGTGTGATACGTCCTCATGCAAAGGGGCGTCATTCTCCAACGCGAGATGTGGAAAGCGGCTTCAATTGCTGCTTCTCTTGCCCACTCCCTGCCACCCCCCCCCCCCCCCCCCCCCCCCCACCATTTTCTCCTGTGTCTGCCTGCACACTGCTGCATTTCACTGCTCCCGAGTGGTCACCGCTCCATCCCGCTGCTTGCTTCCAGCCTCGCCACTAGCGTCCTGCTCCCTCCCCTCCCCCTCCCCCAAACCTGCCGTTTCTCCAGGAGGGGAGCGAGCGGCAGGAGGGAGCAGCAACCAGTCGGATGCAGGATGGAGCTGTGAGAAGGTGGGCCTAGGAGGGAGCAGGAAATTGAATGTGGCAATTGAGGCGGGGAACAGAAGCGGTGATTGCGAGCAGGTGCTGTTGTAGGGATGGAGGCAGCAATCGCGGCCATTTGAGGGGTTTGGGTTCAATTTTTTTGTTAAATTGAGCTGCGCCATTTTTATTACTGGCAGCTGCCTGAGACGTCACAGACAGACATGTTTCTGTTGATGAGGCTGCATTTGCGCATGTGCCAGAACTGCACCACCTAGTGGTTGCATTGTCAGCAGCTGCAGCTTTTCTTATTTCTCTGGTCTTCTCTCATTCCCTTGAATAGTTTTCTTCCGTTCCTTTTTTGAAAAAAATCAATTTCATTAGCCATTTGTGGTAATTACAATGAATTCTTCTAACCTTCCCACTTCATATTTCTAGTACTAAACATAAATTTTTGCCTCCTTGTATAAGGTTCACCATGAAAAAACATTCACATGTAAAGCATGTTTTCTGCACATGTGTTTGTGCAGAATATTTTGGATTGTGCATTTAGGTGTCCCCGAGGGTTGCACCTTATACTTCTTGAATTGAGTACAAACTATTTAGTCTGTTCACTATTGTGTTTATGGTTTCAAAAATGATGCATAGTTTTTTAGATTGCTGGGCCAAATGTAAAACCAGCAGTCAGTTTCCTGGATGAGTTTTTTTTAATTCATTCATAGGATGTGGGCGTCACTGGCTTTGCCAGCATTTATTGCCCATCTCTAATTGCCCTTGAGAAGGTGGTGGTGAGCTGCCTTCTTGAACCGCTGCAGTCCATGTGAGGTAGGTACACCGACAGTGCTGTTAGGAAGGGAGTTCTAGGATTTTGACCCAGCGACAGTGAAGGAATGGCGATATAGTTCCAAGTCAGGATGGTGTGTGACTTGGAGGGGAACTTGCAGGTGGTGATGTTCCCATGCATCTGCTGCTCTTGTCCTTCGAGGCGGTAGAGGTCACGGGTTTGGAAGGTGCTGTCTAAGGATCCTTGGTGTGTTGCTGCAGTGCATCTTGTAGATGGTACACACTGCTACCACTGCGCATCGGTGGTGGAGGGAGTGAATGTTTGTAGATGGGGTGCCAATCAAGCTGGCTGCTTTGTCCTGGATGGACATCTCCACTTCTGACGTTATGATTGAAGGAAGGTCATTGATGAAGCAGCTGAAGATGGTTGGGCCTAGGACATGTCTTCCAAGATCAAATCATATCAAGTACGGTACCCTACAAGAGAAGTTTTCTTTCAAGTACAAAAGTTTGTATTCATTTTGTAGCTATTCGTGTAATTATCCATTATTCAAAATCAAACTTTATTAATAGATACTGAGTTGGGCACTCTTTTGGTCTATTATAATTGGGGTAGTTTATCAGGTTTGTATAAGTTTTAGGATTCTGACCGGGTTTATATTAAAAAAAAAATTATACCAATAAGCAAAATTTAAATTTTTACCTTCGTTGGTGCAGGGATAAAACTTAACTCTGTGATTCATATAATGGGAACAGTTGCATTCTGATTTTAGGAAAGCATTTCATTGCAAATGTATAAATCAGGAGTTAGCTGCAACAGACATTTTCAGTTGAAGGTAACCAGCCAGAAATACATTTTTGATTTTATCATGCCAATCTTGTCAAAGGCCATAAACATTGCCATTGCCAAATTGCTGAAATGCATTTGAAGTTTTTGGCTTTTTAACAGGGAAACTGACAGGAGAAAGATACTGAGTAGAGCTTGGTTCTTCCTTCAGGGAGGAATTTAAGTAATTAAGAACAGATTAGCTGAACAATTGTAAATGTTAGGAAAGAAATAAAACTGAACAAGTTATCATGACCGTATCCCACTGGTATTGTACATGCTTATTAAGCATCTGGCAAGGTACAGTAGTGTAGTGGCTGTATTGCTGCATTAGTAATCCAGAGGCCTGTACATGACAGTTTGAGAATTTGAATTCAATATCTATTTCTCTGTCATATATGATATATACAGATATATATTTTTCTCCCCATTTCTATCTCATTCATATATCTATAACTCTCCTATATAGAGATATCTCTCTGTATATATCTCGCGCTCTTGCTCGCTGTCTTGCACTCCATCATGCATTCTATCTAGGATATCACCTTGATGATATCAGTGAAGGGTAACCATGAGCTGTTATCAGTGAACCAGATGTGCTTTTACAACATCATTTAGGGAAGATAACCAGCTGTGACTCCAATCCTATATAAACATAGCCTTGCAAGCCAGTCAGTTGTATCAAAAAGACGCTACTCGGCAACTGGTTATAGGAAATAAATGCTGGCCTTGCCCAGAATGAATAACGTGTCCAGTGGTGCTCATCTTTGGACATTGTACATGTAGAATAACATGTAGAGGATATCTTTTCAAGATTGAAGAGATGGTCACTTTTCACTGATTCCTGCTTTTAATTACCAGACTTTTTAAAAAAAAAAAAAAAAATCTGAATTCCCATTCGCAGGCTGCCATGGTAGGATTTGAAATTTTTCTATTGTATCTGTAATTCCTGTTTGAACTCAAGTTACTGACGACATCTTGTGTGACTGTGATCGCAGCGCATTGGTGAGAATTGACCAAAATAAGTCATAATCAGTGTTAAATTGCTTGTGACACAATAAGAATGTTTCATCATGGGATGATTTGGCTACTAACTTGCTAGTCTATTTGAAGGCAGAAAATCATGTCCGAGGTTGGCTGTATATGTACGGCCAGTTTTAGAGTTCTAAGTTTCTCTTTTAGAGTCATAGAGTGATGCAGCACTGAAACAGGCCCTTTGGCCCACTGAGCCTGTGCCGACCATCAACCACCCATTTATACTAATGCTACATTAATCCCATATTCCCTACCACATCCCCACCTTCCCTCAATTCTCCTACCTATACTAGGGGAAATTTACAATGGCCAATTTACCTATCAACCTGCAAGTCTTTTGGTTGGGAGGAAACTAGAGCACCCGGCGGAAATTCACGCGATCACAGGGAGAACTTGCAAACTCCACGCAGGCAGTACCCAGAACCAAACCCGGGCCGCTGGAGCTGTGAGGCTGCGGTGCTAACCACTGTGCCGCCCTCTAAAATGTAGTAAACATTGAGAGTTAGTAAGGAGAAACTGTTTTCTGTGGCAGATAGTCAATAACAAAGGGACGCAAATTTAAGGTGATTGGCAAAAGAACGTATGATGCGAGGAAAAGAAAATACGCAGCAACTTATCTAGAATGCATGGCTTGACAGGGTGGTGGAAACTGGTTCAATGACAACTTTCAAAGGGGAATTGGATAAATATCTAAAGTGCAAAAACTGTAGGGTAATGGCGAGTGGGACTAATTGGATAGCTTTTTCAGAGCTGGCAAAGGCATGATGGGCTCTTTCTGTGCTATATTATTCAATGATTCTATGATACCTCTGCTTGAGAAGGCTTTGCATCACCTTCTAAAAAAATATAAGAATAGTTCCATTTATTGCCTCTCAGCAACTAGGTGGACAATCTGATCACTGAATTATCTCCCACTCAGAATGGGAACAGTCTGTACAATGAGTGTTGCTGAAAATAGAGACATGTTGTCAAAGCTTTTCGTCTTGCACTCATCAGGACAATCTGCAAGAATAACCAATGTAAGGGAACGCAACAACTTATACTGCATGAGAAGAGAGTGCTGATTGGTTGGCAAGTGAACTCTGATCTGTAGAGGTGTTGCCATGGAGAATGCACCAGTGTACGGTGACTGACAGTTAACTGCCAGGCTTTGTTTGAAATTTAAACCAGGCAGCTTGACTCTGATCAAGGCATTGCCCTGAGGAATGAACCAACGAATGGCTGTCACTTATTTTGTTCAGCTGAAACAAGTGTAATGTTTGTACATATTCTTTCTGTCTGCAAAGAACAGGGACCTGTGTATTAATATACGTAGCTTCCAGTACGTGCAAATGTGCCACACTGCGAGCCCTACTGACAATCTTAAATTGGTTGTCAGTGTAATTCTTAGCACATTGTAGATTATTTAGCAAATGGTATCCAATCGCGGAATCACATCTAATGTTGGACACTGTGGTTTGAGTTTTGCAAGCACGGGCTGGTTGGGTATGGCCCGTGCCTTGCCCGTTGCGAACAGCAGAAGAGACATGTTGTTTGATATGATTTGCCAGTCTTTGGGACGTACGGCCTGTATACCTAGCATCACATTGGCATTGAAATTCATACATCACATTACTCATTGTGTGATAGGCAGGACGTCTTTTTGGCTTGATGGCAGCATCCTGTCAGTGACGAACACCAGATGTGTTGCTACTGCATAGTAGCAGCGTTGAAACAGCTAGCTTTACCTGTTTCCACTAAAGGACTAGTCTGTACAATGCATTACCTTTCCATATCCCTCAAAGGTATTCACAAACACACTAAAATATAGTCGTTTGGTGGTACAGAACTTGAGTATTGCTGAAAATAGAGACATTATGTCGAAGCTTTTTGTCTTGCACTCATCAGGACATTCTGCAAGAATATCAATGCAAGGGAAAACAACAAACTTATACTATATGAGAAGAAAGTGCTGATTGGTTGGCAAGTGAACTCTGGTAGAGGCATTGCCATGAAGAATGCACCAGTTAACAGTTAACTGCCAAGCTTTGTTTGAAATTTAAACCAGTACGGCAAATGACATGCACACTCCAAATGATTAAAATGCAGCACCTACGCAGTACCCACTGGTTTGAGGTATAGAGAGATACAGCACTGAAACAGGCCCTTCGGCCCACCGCGTCCACACCGACCATCAACCACCCATTTATACTAATACTGCACTAATCCCAGTTTCCCTCGCATATTCCCACCTTCCCTCAATTCTCCTACCACTTACCTATACTAGGGGCAATTTTTTTTTACAATGGCCAATTTACCTATCAACCCCCAAGTCTTTGGCGTGTGGGAGGAAACCGGAGCACCCGGAGGAAACCCACATGGTCACAGGGAGAACTTGCAAACTCCGCACAGGCAGTACCCAGAACTGAACCCGAGTTGCTGGAGCTATGAGGCTGCAGTGCTAGCCACTGCACCACTGTGCCACCCTAAACAATGGAAGCCACTTCTATTATCATGCCGGCATGCCTTTTTCTTCTGGGAATACTGGTAGATGCTTCTACTGCTGCTGGTTCCCCTGCCGGAAAATGTGTCAGGCTGCAATCCTATTTTCTGCATCCCAACAATGTAACATTTGCCATGGAGAGTAATAGTAGGAAATTCCACAGTAGGGTGTCCAAATACAGATAGTGCGGCCACAGTTATGTAATCCCAGGATTTATGCCAGGATCATACCCACTGGTTCTCTTCAGCACCAACCCCACAACAGTATACAGAGTCAAGATAGGGCACAGCTAGCATGAGGCCAGAAAGTAATAAATACCAATTTGAGCATAACATATGCAACTATCTGACCCAGGAGGCCACAAAGTAAAGTACCGCTGGTTCGGTGGCCGGGTGGGTTGTTGAGGCATTAGGTCGTTATCAGGGCTCCATCAAGAAATACAATATAAACATGAAAACAATTCCTTTTCAAGTTTCAAGGTCACGACCCAGGCACGGACCCCTACAATGGAAGCCACTTCTATTATCATGCCGGCATGCCTTTTTCTTCTGGGCATACTGGCGAGCAACCCTTTAGGCCATGGATCCCAAGCTAGGTTGTAGCAACTCTTAGCCATCACAGTCCCTGTCCCCTCATTGACATTGGCCTTGGAAAGGAAAGGCAAAGGCTGCATTGTCTTACAATTTCCAAATCTCCCCTTAAGGCAGGGATCCAGCAAATCCAGGTTCTGGTAGACTTCCACCAATGTTACAGTGGGTATCTGCCAACAGCGTCAAAGAATTTATTCCATAATCTACCTTACCAATGATGAATGCGAAGTTAAATGACCTTTTTCTTCCTTGCCCAAATTGCCTTGAGATGCATTCCAGTACGAGATTAGCCTTGTTGATAACCTCTCTGCATTGACTGTATGATTAATAATCCCATGTAATAAAGTTGTTAAATAAATAAAATCCATGTTTGCTAGCAAGTAACCATTCACTGTGTCTGTCTTCCATTTATATCTAGATTCAAGAACCTCACTCCTTAACCTTTTTAATTGATCTACACCTAGCTTTCAATTTCCTATAAGCTTATCACATTGAGACAGCTCATTGCCAGCAAATTTTATAATATGGGACTAGAATTAACTTCCTTCAGTTCTGCTAAAATAGGATTGGTAGCAATTCATCAAAACTAGGATACTCTACCAATTCATTAAATTCTTGCATTCAGCAGGACAAAATAAATTGCATTCTGAGAAAAAGCAGTGTTGAGATTTAAACGTTAAGAATTGTAAAGAAAATTTCTTCTGTTCCCAGGAAAATCCTTTCAGATACCCTATGGCAGCAGAACAACAGTGCACAGGTTTATAGCTGTGAAGGACAAACTTAAGGCAAATGCCAAGAGTGCTTTCTTTACCCAGAGGGTGAACAATGGCCGGAACATGTAGATAAGATCTTTCTCTCATTTAAAAATATGAAGACACATTGGAGAATGACCCTCCTTCAAACATATTTTCTAAAACTGTACATCGACAAAATAGAGAGAAATCAAACATGCCTCCAAGTTCCTCTTATCCACAGATAATGTTGCAACCATGGTTGTCATGCAGTTTCCTCCCAGGCTGTCTCTTAGAACAGATGTCATCATTGAGTTTCGATAAGGGATGTGTGTGCGATTCTTTTCTGCAAGTGTGATAATAACCTGTTCTGATATGTCAACGGTTGTTTCAAACTGTTTTTAGATCAAGGTAAAATTTTGGATTTGATTCCACCTCAAGAAGGTCCATTCATACTAGTTAAGGTGTTAATTTAAGAAAGTAAATAAATTGAACTCTTGATATGTTCAAGATTGCTGCAATTACTGGAACCAAAGGCCAAATTTAAAAAAAAAAAGTTTTTAGAAAGGTAAGAAAAAATGGAACAGACATTTCAGTGTGGCAGTAAAAGAGATAGTATGGGGGAAAAATTGAGTACTGGACATGTTGGAGAGAATGAGCAATAGAGGGTTGGAGCTGATCCTATGATTTCCTGTATTCCTGTGGATAAAAGATGTAAAAAAAAAAATTGTTTTTGGAGAACGAGATAGAGAATAGGTTAAATGAAGTAGAAATAAATTTTTTGCAGAAAAATTGTTAAAACCGAGAATAAGGGAAAGGCAGTGTTGTTTTGGTTGTATAGGGTTAATAGAGTAATAAAGTTAATTAGAGTAATAAAAGGGTAGCGCAGTGGTTAGCACCGCAGCCTCACAGCTCCAGCGACCTGTGTTCAATTTTGGGTACTGCCTGTGTGGAGTTTGCAAGTTCTCCCTGTGACTGCGTGGGTTTTTGCCAAGTGCTCCAGTTTCCTCCCACAGCCAAAGACTTGCAGGTTAGTAGGTAAATTGGCCATTATAAATTGCCCCTAGTATAGGTAGGTGGTAGGGGAATTGTGGGGATGTGGTAGGGAATATGGGATTAATGTAGGATTAGTATAAATGGGTGGTTGATGGTTGGCACAGACTTGGTGGGCCGAAGGGCCTGTTTCAGTGCTGTATCAATAAATAAAATTTTTAAAAAAAGTTTGCCTAACAATTAAGTAGCCTCATTCCTGTAATGTTGGGGTTTGCTTTATTGTTGGTGAGAGAACTGGATTTTAGGGGGCAGGACATGTTTTTGAACTTGCTTGAGATTTTGTAAATTTTTCATAATCTAATAGTGGCTACATTTATAGCTTCACATCTTGAGAATGTTCAGGCATAAAGTTTTGAAGTGTTATTTTCATGGTTTAAGTAACATTTGATGGTTTCATTGGTTATTAAGGTGTGTACCCTATCCCTATTTCCACATCCCTACCCTTAACTTGGGTTTTTATGGTATATGCAACACCTCAAGGAATTTAATGGAGAATTAATATCGAAGCAGCAACCAAACCCGTTTTCACAATTGCATGTTGCCATTAAACTTCTGAGTGTAGTAACTGCTCTTTACTTGAATCCTATTGCTTAAGTTTTCATATCCAGGTTCCCAGAAACCTAGGAATTCTGCAAGGGTGTCCAATTAGTATTCAGGGCCATCACATTTCTGCATCTGTGAACGTGATCATTCTGTTGGTGAGTTTTAATCAATATTCTCTGCAACAATAGCATCTTTGAGCTGGTGACTTTGTCTTTCAGAAATTAAGACATCCGTACTGGGAATTTGTTTTGTTTACAGGAAATCCCAGAAGTTTTACAATATTTGTAGGTGGCTCTCTGCACGCGAGTCTTTTGAAAGCTATTGTTCTTATAACTGCCAACAATGCTCCTAATTGGGGTTTAAAAAGAACTGTTCACGATCATGTGAAAACCCAAGAACCGGGTTTAAAAAGAATGTAGGGTATTTTAAAACAAAGGCTGACATTTAATGTCATCAATAAAAGTTTAACAGCAAACTTTGAATTATGATCAGTCCAATACAAAGAAATGTTTCCATTTCCTGCAAGAAATTATAATGCCATCTATGGTTATTGCTGCAAATGGTGTTTTTTCACCATTTTCGTATATTTTTTTGCAGCAGAAGCTGTTGAGCATGCTCCAAATCAGGTGTGGCAAGCATCTCGAGTCTGTATTTTACAGTATATTTTTGGTACTGGTGTTTATTGATCAAACAATAATATGAAATTAAGTACTTTTATGCTTTGATTCATGGAAAGGAATTAGCCCATATGCATGACTTGGTATTGTAATATTTTTATCAAAAGTTTTATCATAGAGTCATAGAGTTAATACAGCACAGAGAAGCCCTTCAGCCCATCGTGTCTGTGCCGTTCATCAAGCACCTATCTATTCTAAGCCCATTTTCCAGCACTTGGCCCGTGGCCTTGTATGCTATGGCATTTCAAGTGCTCATATAAATACTTCTTAAATATTGCGAGGGTTCCTGCCTCTACCACCTCTTCAGGCAGTGCGATCCAGATTCCAACCACCCTCTGAGTGAAAAAATGTTTCCTGAAATCCCCTTTAAACCTCCTGCCCCTTACCTTAAATCTATGCCCCCTGGTTATTGACCCCTCTGCTAAGGGAAAAAGTTTCTTCTGATCTAACCTATCAGTGCCCCTCATAATTTTGTGTACCTCAATCAGGTTCCCCCCTCAGCTTTCTCTGCTCTAAGAAAAACAGCCCTAGCCTTTCCAGTCTCTCTTCATAGCTGAAATGCCCCAGCCCAGGCAACATCCTGGTGAATCTCCTCTGCACCCTCTCCAGTGCAATCACATCCTTCCTATAGTGTGGTGCCCAGAACTGTACACAGTACTCCAGCTGTGGCCTAACTGGTGTTTTATACAGCTCCATCATAACCTCCCTGCTCTTGCATTCGATGCCTCGGCTAATACAGGCAAATATCCCATATGCCTTCCAAACCACCTTATCTACCTGTGCTGCTGCCTTCAGTGATCTATGGACAAGTACACCAAGGTCCCTCTGACCCTCTGTACTTCCTAGGGTCCTATCATCCATTGTATATTGTATGTGTAGATGAGGGTAAAGCAGTTGATGTAGTCTACATCATGAAGTTGCCATTTTAGAAATCAAATTTAAATAACTAATGATGTAAGCATATTTAGTTTTTTCTGTTACAATTAAAATGTTCAAAAAGATAATTTGAGCACTGATGAGCTCGAAAGAACTGGCTTGCATCTAAAATCTAAAACCTATTTTGTCTGATGGATGCCAGTTGAACTCTGAAAACTGACCCCTAGTTTATCACTATAAATTGTACTGTATTGTCAGTGTTCTGTTAGTATTAAATGAGGATAGTAGACTTTGGGTCAAAGTAACAGTTTATTTACAGGGGTCTTATCTCTACCTGCATGAACACTGAGCTACATGAGGTTCAGACTTGTGTCCTCACCCTATGATGCTTAAGGTCTATATACATAATCTACCCTGCAACAGCTTATGTACATTATATTACATAAATAACCAAAGTCAACTGATTTTGATCAGCGCTGCTCTAAGTTAGACATCGTCAGGGTTAGGGCTTGCTTTGACAGGGTTCATATTTCTAGTATGAAGTGGCAGATGGACTGCTGCTCCTAAAATCTCCACCCTCTGCTATTTTCTGGTTCTTCTTCCACCTTCCGTACCGCCCCTGCCCCCCACACCCCAAACCAAACACCCACTCCTAGTACACCTGATCATTAGCGGAGCTGCACTGACTCCTTGTCCTAAAGTATGCAAATATATCTGCATGTGTTTTTCCTTCCATCATACTAGTTGAGCATACAATACTGCCTTGATTTTATAATTGATAAATCGATAATGTTCAGATTCCTTTCAACATTTTTTCATTTCAGTGATGAGAAAGAAATAGATGGCAGATGTGCAGATATACTTTTTATTTTAGGACCACGAGTCATGAATATGAATCTTGTGTCTATATATCATGCCAAGGTCTCAGCGTGGAAGTCTGTGATAGCGTGGGAGGATAAAATTAGTTGGAATAAGATTGAGGAAGCTCTCTTGGTTACTAATATCAGTTGATAATTTTCCTCCCAGAGTGTTAACACATCTCTGAAGTAGTTTCCTCAGTATTATTAGAGTTTGCAGTTTAAACAAGTGTTGGAAAATAGATTACAGAATTGAAACAATAAGGGTAGGTATACATATATTTTGCTGCTCAGAGGACTGGTGACTGTGACTCCATCCAGTACCAAAAGTGACCTTGCAGACACCTGCTGTTTAGTTAACTTAACATGCCACAAGAAATAAATAAATAAGGAAATTCTAAACTCCAGGCCAACATCTTTGGCTCTTCTATAACTATGAAAGTGACACGTTGCACTTTTTGTTCTGTTTATATTTCACTCATCAAATTTAATTTTCCTGTGGTTGCCTGGCATTTTCTGTGTGTGTGTGTGTGTACAGCATACATTTGTGCTCTGTAGCATATTTTAATTTTCCTCCCACTAATTCTATCAAAATATCTTTAGTTATTAAATTTTATTTTTTAACATCGAATAGATTGCACATGTGTCCTTCTCTCGTAGTCAAGTTTTTTTTTCTGATTGTTTTACTTCACTCGTTACAATGCATTCGAAATTAACAATTGCAGCTGTGTGGGTAAGTTGGATGAAGCATGCATATGTTTTTCCTTGCCTTGATTGGCAAAATGTAGCCCATTCCTTAGTCAACCTTCAATATGGAACAATTTGCCTTTTTTCCATTTTCCTTTATGACCGATCAAATTTATGTGCATGTATTGAGGAGGGAAGAGGAAGAGTTGAATTTGGTAATCCAGAAGCTGGGTCTGACTTTTCTTTCTCGTCTGATTACTTATTGATTTATGAAAAGGACTCCCTTTTTTTTCTCTTCAACCTGATTTTTATTGTGGATTAGCTGGAACATTGGCAAGACTGAAACCATCTGTTTGGTTCTTGCCATCTACTCCACACTTTATCCTTGATTCCATCTGATCTAGCTGCTCAGGTAACTGTATCTTCCTCAACTCTGACCTAAGTTTCACAGTTGAGATCCAAATTTCCACCTCCGCTATGTCACTGACCTCCACCCCCACTTGTCACTCTGCTGAAACCCATATTACACCAGTTATGTCCAGGCCCGACTTCTGCAATGATGTCATCTCACTGGCCGCCTTGAGCTCCATGCTACAAAAATTGCAACTCATCTAGAACTCTGCTGTGTGAATGCTGCTCTGCAGCTAGACTGTCTGCCCTTGCACTATTCTTGCTAATTCCCATTAGCTTGCTGACCTACAGTGTGTTAATTTCAAAATCCTTGTCTTCATTTACAGATCCTTCCAAAGCTCCATTCCACCATATTCTGCAATCTCATACAACTCTACCCGTAGTTTACATTTGTCCCGCTGTATGTTCTCTCTCTACCTCCCACCACCACCTAGATGTGTTTGAGCCCACAGCTATCATGCAAGACTCTGGATGTTTCTCCCTAAACCCTGACACTTCGCTACATCTTCAAAATCTTGTCAAAACCTATTTTGAGCATATTTCCTAAATCCTCTTGGAGTCTCTATTTAATTGCCTCCAACTTTGAAGTGCCTTGGAATGCATTGCGATGTTATAGGTACTGAGCGCCAAGCTGCAGTGTTTTTTCTTTCTCCACCCCTTATCAGTGTTTAGGCAGACTGTTTTGTTAGTTTTCTCTGGAATTCTTTGCTAAGCATTAATAATTAGCTTCAATTATTTTATCTGTGGATGCCGCAAAATGCTGATGCATCCCTTCTCTTGGTGAATTATCTAAAATTCCATATGGGTTGCAGAAGAAAGGCTGAGACTAGTGTGCTTTTACTGGAACATAAATCAACTGTTTTGAAGACTACATGGAAAAGTAAATCTGCATTTAGGAAAGAAGACTACAATTCAATCACCAATCACATAGTTCGTCAGTTGTTGCAAGACAACAACTGCATTGTGGTTTTTAATGTCTTAAAATATTACCTGTCAACTTGGGGGTTGGGCAATTAGGGGCGCCAACCTCCTTTACCACTCAACCACATTTATAGCCTGTCAATATAGCCTTTATGAGAAAGTGGTGCTGGGCCATCCCCTTGAGCGATTAAGTCCCACTGTGATAAGTATGGAATTTCAGAATATTGATCCAGTTACAATGAAGGAATGGTGATTATATGTCCAAATCAGAATGGTGTGTAACTTGGAGGTGATGGTGCTGCCATGAAATTGTTGCGCTTATCCTGGGTGGGGATTATAACGAAAGGAGGTGCTGACAAACTAATCTTGGTTAACAAATAGTACATACTGCAACCAGAGTGTGTTGGTGATGGTGTGTGGATATGGTGTCCAATGGCAAGGCCACCAATGCCCTGGATGGCGATGAACTGCTTGTGTTCAAGGCAATTGTGTATTCTATGACATCCCTGACTGAACCTTGTAGATGGTAGAAACACTTTGAAGGGTCATGAGGTGAGCAATTCATCGTGGAGCAACTAGCATTTTCCCATCTTTTGTAGTCACATTGTTATGGTTGATCCAGTTTTGCTTCTGGTCGATGATGACCCCAAGATGTTGAACTCAGTTATGCACAGAGCTTCACTACAGCATGAATGTTGTCACAGCTAATAACCATTGCTGTAACTGGTGCACTCGACTGCTTACTAATGTTACATGGAGTGAACTGAATTGACTGGTTGGTGGTATCTATGATGGTGGGAACCTCAGGAGAAGGCCAAATAGGATCATCCACTCTGCTCTTCTGACTGAAAAAGTTTGAAAACTCTTCAGCCATGTCTTTTGCATTCACATGCTGGGCTTTGCCATAGTTGAGGGTGAGAATGTTCATGAAGTCATATTTTATTTTACTTGCCTGGCTGTAATATGGCTTTAGAGCGCTCTTTCTTTTGATGTACAGCATGCACATGGTACAATGTAACAGCTTCATTTCTCATTCTAAGGTATGCCTGATGCTATCCCTGACCTGCCCTTCTACATTCTGCATTGAGTCAGGGTTGACCTTGTTGCTTTGCAGCAATGGAGGCATGTTGGATGCGCTGGGCAGGAAGACTATAGTTGTGGTATGCTTCTCTGCTACTCTGGATGGCTGACTGCATCTCCTGGATCCCTAGTTTCGGGCTATTATCTCTTTCATCAGCCCTACTTTGTACAGTCGTAGTGCATGATGGAGGATTTCCTCAGATTGGAGATGAGGACTATACATTGGTCACTTCTCCCAATGCTACAGTGGAGAGACCAGTTTGTATCAAGTAAGTTGATGAGGATGATGTCAAATAAGTTACTTCCTCATGTTGGTTACCTGATCACTAATGCAGGCAAACTGTGCATGAACTGCTTTGCCTGTGCTTGGATGAGCGAGCAGTACCACAGGACATGGGCAATGCCAATATCATCACCCTCTATAAGAACAAGGGTGACCACGGTGACTGCAACAACTACAGTGAAATCTCCCTGCTCAGCATAGTGGGGAAAGTCTTTGCTCTAGTCATTTTAAACTGACTCCAGAAGCTGGCTGAGCGTGTCTACCCCGAGGCACGGTGCGGCTTTCGAGCAGAGATCCACCATTGACATGCTGTTCTCCCTTCGCCAGCTACAGGAGAAATGCCGCGAACAACGGATGCCCCTCTACGTTGCTTTCATAGATCTCACCAAAGCCTTTGACCTAGTCAGCAGACGTGGTCTCTTCAGTCTACTAGCAAAGATTGGATGTCTGCCAAAGATACTAAGTATTATCACCTCATTCCATGACAATATGCAAGGCACAATTCAGCATAGCGGTGACTCATCAGACCCCTTTCCTATCCTGAGTGGCGTGAAACAGGGCTGTGTTCTCGCACCTACACTGTTTGGGATCTTCTCTCCCTGCTGCACTCACGTGCGTTCAAGTCTTAAGAAGGAATTTTCCTCCAGACAAGATCAGATGGCAGATTGTTCATCCTTGTCTGTCTTAGAGCGAAGATCAAAGTATGAACAAAGAACAAAGAAAATTACAGCACAGGAACAGGCCCTTCGGCTCTCCAAGCCTACGCCGATCCAAATCCTCTATCTAAACCTGTCGCCTATGGAACGACCTCAGCAGGGAACTCCTCTTTGCTGACGATGCTGCATTAACATCCCACACAGATGAGTGTCTGCAGAGACTCATGAACAGGATTGCAGCTGCCTGCGACAAATTAGGCCTAACCATCAGCCTCAAGAAAATGAACATCATGGGGCAGGACGTCAGAAATGCTCCATCCATCAATATCGGCGACTACGCTTTGGAAGTGGTTCAAGAGTACACCTACCTAGGCTCAACTATCACCAGTAATCTGTGTCTCAATGCAGAAATCAACAAGCGCGTGGGAAAGGCATCGCTGCTATGTCCAGACTGGCCAAGAGGGTGTTGGAAAATGGCGCACTGACACGGAACACAAAAGTCCGAGTGTTGCAGGCCTGTGTCCTCAGTACCTTGCTCTACGGCAGCGAGGCCTGGACAACGAATGTCAGCCAAGAGCGGCGTCTCAATTCATTCCATCTTTGCTGCCTCTGGAGAATCCTTGGCATCAGTTGGCAGGACCGTATCTCCAACGCAGAAGTCCTCGAGGCGGCCAACATCCCCAGCATATACGCCCTATTGAGCCAGCGGCACTTGAGATGCTTGGCCATGTGAGCCGCATGGAAGATGGCAGGATCCTCAAGGGCACATTGCACATCAAGCTCGTCACTGGTATCAGACCCACCGGCCATCCATGTCGCTGCTTCAAAGATGTCTGCAAACGCGGCAAGAAGTCCTGTGACATTGATCACAAGTCGTGGGAGTCAGTTGCCAGTGATCGCCAGAGCTGGCGGACAGCCATAAAGACGGGGCTAAAGTGTGGCAAGTCAAAGAGACTTAGCAGTTGGCAGGAAAGAAGACCGAAGCGCAAGGCGAGCCAACTGTGTAACAGCCCCGGCAACCAATTTTATCTGCAGCGCCTGTGGAAGAGTCTGCCACTCGAGAATTGGCCTTTATAGCCACTCCAGGCGCTGCTTCACAAACCACTGACCACCTCTAGGCGCTTACCCATTGTCTCTTGAGACAAGGAGGCCAAAGAAAGAATGCAAGCAAAGTCTGGCAGTTATATCTTTCAGGACTATGCCAACGCAGTGGTATTACCTATCCACCCTGAGTCTACATAGAAGTCCTCCACCCAGTGTACATTAATGCTACTGTTAGAGCTTCCATTAGATGTTCAAGATGGAGGAATAGATTTTTTGTCAGTTATGGAGGGGAGGGGTAGTAGGTGGTGATGAGCAGGAGGCTTTGACTTTGTTTAATTTGAAGTCATGAAACATCATGGGGTCTGTCATGACTTATGATTGGCTTCCCCTACCTCCCAACCCCAACCATTGACTGTAAAGCATTGAAAATCCATTTGCCAATAGGACAGGGAATACCCAGAAAAAAGCAAATGAACCACTTTAAAAAAAAAAGTCATTGTTGTGATCTAGGAAACACCGAAGCCAGTTTACACAAGGCAATGTCCCAGAAACAGCAGTGAAGTAATGACCAAATAATCAGTTTTTTCAGTGACGTTTGTTCAGGGATAAATGTTGGCCAGGACACACACAGCTGACCTCTTCAAGTAATGTCATTGAATCTTTTACATCAACCTCAGAGGGTAAGCGATGCCTCATCTGATAGACAGCACCTCTGATAGTGTAGTGCTCCCTCAGTACTGCACTGGAGTGTCAGCCTGGTTTACATGCTCAGTCTTTGGATTGGGACTTGAAGGCACAACATTTCTGACTGAGGTGAGAGTGGTACTACATTGCAACAATAACTACACTTCAAAAAGTACTACTTTTGCTGCAAAGTGCTATGCATGTTTAGTGGTCATGAAAGGTGCGATGTAAATGCAAGTCTCTTTCCTTCACTCCCATTTTTGTTCCAGAATAAGGGGCAGGCCATTTAGCACTGAGATAAGGAGGAATTTCTTCACTCACAGGGTGGTGAATCTTTGGAATTCTCTGCCCCAGCGGGCTGTGGAAGCTCAGTCCTTGAACACAGTGGCGCAGTGGTTAGCACCGCAGCCTCACGGCTCCAGCGACCCGGGTTCAATTCTGGGTACTGCCTGTGTGGAGTTTGCAAGTTCTCCCTGTGTCTGCGTGGGTTTTCTCCGGGTGCTCCGGTTTCCTTCCACAGCCAAAAGACTTGCAGGTTGGTAGGTATTATAAATTGCCCCTAGTATAGGTAGGTGGTAGGGAAATATGGGGACAGGTGGGGATGTGGTAGGAATATGGGATACGTGTAGGATTAGTATAAATGGGTGGTTGATGGTCGGCACAGACTCAGTGGGCCGAAGGGCCTGTTTCAGTGCTGTATCTCTAAACTAAACTAAACTAAATAAACTGAGATCCATAGATTTCTACATATTAAAAGCATCAAGGGATATGGAGATACTGCAGGAAAATGGTGTTGAAGTAGAAGATCAACCATAATCTAATTGAATGGAGGAGTGGGCTCGAAGAGCTGAATGACCGACTTCTCCTATCTCTTGTGTTCTTATGTGCCTTCACCCTTTCTGGCCTCCCCCCTCCCTACCACGTCACCCTGCCTTTTATGACCTTCACCCCCCCTCCACCGCAAACACCCCTTTCTGGCCTCACTGTTTCCCCCCCCCCCCCCCCCCTTCTCGCCTTCTGCCAACACACCCCAAACCCTGCTTTCTCGGCCTTCCAACCCCACCAGCCCCCTTCTGGCTATCTCCCCTCCCCGCCCCCCGGAAGACTGAGGGGTGGTGTTGGTGGATTCCGGGATGTTAGCTGATCATTGCTCAACTAATCTGTGACGCACCTCTCCCACCATGGAAACTAGCTGCTGCTGGATGTTAATGAAGAGGCTTTGGCAGGGTTGACGGGGCTGAGATTGCCTTTGTCTAATCCTGGCCTAATAGGATGCTTGTATCATCGTCATTTGCCACTTCTGATTGTTTTTTTAAATTAATCACTTTTTCCTTTCCAGGTTTTAATTTTGCTTAAAATATTACTGTATTTTTGAACATAAATCTTGTCTTTTTGACTGTCCTCAGTAGATTTTAAAATAGATTATTGCAGCAAAAGAAAATTCCTAAAGGCTTCAGTATTGACTTGGGAGCCAGCTGCTTTTAAGCAGCATCTGCAGTTTCAGTGCTGTCCTTTTCATCACTGCTGGTACATAGTAACAAACAACTTTCTCTTTTCAGTCACAGTTATTTTTAATTTGAGGAGTTTGGAGCTCTTTGTAAATAACTTGTGTATTTGTCTATCTATATTTGCATTTTACATTCCGTGCAAGTAAATGGTTAATGGAATTCTTCAGCCTTCTTTATAGCTTGTTTTTTATCCAAGCATTATACTACGCTGTTTAAGTGGAAAAATAACTGCACCTATATGAAAAAGTAAAATCCTTCTAACAGATGAGGCATGATATATTTTTTATCAGCGGCTGACATTTGCTTTGTAAAATTGACCTAATTACTTGAGATTATAACAAGAATTGTAACAAACTTCTATATAGAATTGTTCTTCGCTGCATTAGCAGTAAATGTGGATTTATAATAACATGACATAAATAGGAGCATGAGTGGCCCTTTGGCCCCTCGAGCCTTCTCCGCCATTCAGTTAGATCATGGCTGATGTGATCGTGGTCTCAACTCCACTTTCCTGCCGACTCCCCATAACCCTTGACTACCTTGCTATACAGAAGTCTGTCTAATTCCCCCTTGAATATGTTCAATGACTCAGCCTCCACTGCTCTCTGGGGTATGAAATTCCAAAGATTAACAACTCTCTGGGAGAAGAAATTCCTCCCCATATCTATTTTAAATGGGAGACCCCTTATTCTGAAACTCTGCCCCCTAGTTCCAGATTCCCCCATGAGGGGAAATGCTGCAAGCTAACTTTTTGGGAAAAGTTTTAAAATTGGTGTTTAATTACAAATCTAGTTCTATACCTAATATATCTAGAGCAAGCATAATAACTGATTTTGCTATCACACAGATCTCATCAGAAGCTAGCTCTGGGACTTTTTATGCAAAATGATGATACTCTGCAACAAATTGTACTAAAAGTGAGATGTGGAAATTCACAGCAGTTTTTTTTCTTGGATGTGGCATCACATCAAATCATTCACCTAGTTATTGGTATACAGTGCATGATGGGGAGGTGGTGACGTATTGGTGTTGTCACTGGACTAGTAACCCAGAGACCCAGGGTATTGCTCTGGGGACATGGGTTCGAATTCCACCACGGCAGAAGGTGGAATTTGAATTCAGTTAATAAAAATCTGGAATTAAAAAGCTAGTTGAATGGCCATGAAATCATTGTCGATTGTTGTAAAAACCCATCTGGTTCACTAATGTCCTTTTAGGGAAGGAAATCTGCTGTCCTTCCCTGGTCTGGTCTTCATGTGACTGCAGACCCACAGCAATGTGGTCGACTCTCAATGGTCTAGCAAGCCACTCAGTTCTATCTAACCACTACAAAGTCAATAAAGAATGAAACCGGACGTACCGCCCGGCATCGACCTAGGCACCGTAAAAGACAACGGCAAACCCAGCCCTGTTGAAGCAACAGCCTGACATAGTCGTACTCATGGAATCATACCCCAGACACCGCCAATCACAAACCCCAGGTATGACCTGTCCCACCGGCAGGACAGACCCAGCAGAGGTGGTGGCATAGTGGTATACAGTCGGGAAATAGTTGCCCTGGGAGTCCTCAACATCGACTCCGGACCCCATGAAGTTTCATGGCATCAAGCCAAGCATGGGCAAGGAAACATCCTGCTGATTACCAGCTACCGTCCCTGCCCCCACCTTCTCAGCTGATGAATCAGTAATCCTCCATGTTGAACAGCACTTGAAGAAGCACTAAGGGTGGCAAGTGTGTAGCATGTACTCTGGGTGGGGGACTTCAGTGTCCATCACCAGGCGTGGCTCGGTAGCACCTCTACTGACTGAGTTGGCTGAGTCCTAAAGGACATAGCTGCTCGACTGGGTCTGCAGCAGGTGGTGAGGGAACCAACAAGAAGGAAAAATATACTTGACCTCGTCTTCACCAGTCTACCTGCTGCAGATGCATCTGTCCATGACAGTATTGGTAGGAGTGACCAAAGTCCCGTCTTCACATTGAGGATACCCTCCATTGTGTTGTGTGGCACTACCACCATGTTAAATGGAATAGATTTCGAACAGATCTAGCAATACAAAACTGGGCATCCATGAGGTGCTGTGGGCCATCAGCAGCAGCAGAATTGTACTCAACCATAATCTGTAACCTCATGGCCTGCCATATTCTCCACTTTACCATTACCATCAAGCTGGGGGAGCAACCCTGGTTCAATAAAGAGTGCAGGAGGGCATGCCAGGAGCAGTACCAGGCATACGTCAACGAGGTGTCAACCTGGTAAAGCTACAACCCTGGACCACCTGCATGCCAAACAGTGTAAGCAGCATGCGATAGACAAAGCGAAGTGATCCTGTAACCAACGGATCGCATGTAAACTCTGCAGTCCTGCCACATCCAGTCGTGGATGATGGTGGGCAATTAACTAACTGGCAGAAGGTGGCTCCACAAATATCCCCATCCTCAATGATGGGGGAGCCCAGCATATAAGGCTGAAGCACTTGCAACAATCTTCAGCCAGAAGCGCAGAATGGATGATCCATCTCGGCCTCCTCCTGAAGTCCCCAGCATCAGAAATGCCGGTCTTCAGCCAATTCGATTCACTCAGCGTGATATCAAGAAATGACTGAAGGCACTGGCTACTGCAAAAGCTATGGGACCTGACAACATTCTGGCAATAGTACTGAAGACCTGTTCTCCAGAACTTGTCGCACCCCTAGCTAAGCTGTTCCAGTACAGCTACAACACTGGCATCTGCCCGGCAATGTGTAAAATTGCCCAGGTGTGTCCTGAACACAAAAAGCAGGACAAGTCCAAACCGTCCAATTATTAGTCTACTCTTAATCATCAGTAAAGTGGTGAAAGGTGTCATCAACAATGCTATCAATCGGCACTTGCTTAGCAATAACCTGCTTAGTGACGCTCAGTTTGGGTTCCGCCAGGGCCACTTGGCTCCAGACTTCATCACAGCCTTGGTTCAAACGTGGACGAAGCAGCTGAACTCGAGGTGAGGCGAGAATGACTGCCCTTGACATCAAGACAGCATTTGACTGAGTATAGCATCAAGGAGCACTAATAAAACTGGAGTCAATGGGAATTAGGGGGAAAATTCTCAGCTGGTTGGAGTCATACCGAGCGCAAAGGAAGATGGTTGTAGTTGTTGGAGGTCAATCATCTCAGCTCCAGGACATCACTGCAGGAGTTCCTCAGGGTAGTATCCTCGGTCCAACCATCTTCAGCTGCTTTAACAATGACCTTCCTTCAATCATAAGGTCAGAAGTGGGGATATTCGCTGATGATTGCACAACGTTCAGCACAATTTGGGAGTCTGTGTAGAAATGCAGCAAGACCTGGACAATATCCAGGCCTGGGTTGATAAGTGGCAAGTAACATTCACGTCACACAACTGCCAGGCAGTGACCATCTCCAACAGGAGAGAATCTAATCATCTCCCCATGACATTCAATGGCATAATGATAGCTGAATCCCCCACTATCAACATCCTGGGGGTGTGTTACCATTGTCCAGAAACTGAACTGGAGTAGCCATATAAACACCATGGCTACAAGAGCAGGTCAGCGGCTCAGAATCTGTGGCGACTAACTCACCTCCTGACTCCCCAAAGCCTGTCCACCATCTACAAGGCACAAGTCAGGAGTGTGATGGAATACTCTCCACTTGCATGGATGGGTGCAGCTCCAACAACACTCAAGAAGCTCAACACCATCCAGGACAAAGCAGCCCACTTGATTGGCACTCCCTCCATCACCAATGCACAGTGGCAGGTGTGTGTACTATCTGCAAGATGCACTGCAGCAATTCACCAAGGCTCCTTAGACAGCATCTTCCAAACCAATGACCTCTACCACCTAGACGGACAAGGGCAGCAGATGCACGGGAACACCACCACCTGCAAGTTTTCCTCCATGCCACGCACCATCCTGACTTGGAACTATAATCGCCATTCCTTCACTGTCGCTGGGTCAAAATCCTGGAACTCCCTTCCTAACAGCACTGTCGGTGTACCTACCCCACATAGACTGCAGCAGCTCAAGAAGGCAGCTCACCACCACCTTCTCATGGGCAATAAATGCTGGCCTAGCCAGTGACACTCCTATCCCAGGAACGAATAATAAAAAGCGCTGATACATCTTTGTTTTCGAAGACAGGGAGCAAGCTGAGATTGTGTGAAGCATTCACAGATGTGCATGCATAGGTTTGAACTTGCATTTCCACATAATGCAATATTTGTTCAGTCTGCAAAGGTTCACACTCCATATAAAGAAATGGGATAAGAATAGGAGTAAACATGGCCACAAATTTGACATACTGTTTCTGTGCTACAATATTCTTATTGTACATGCATATACATCCATGCACCTTCATTTTAAAAGTGCAAATAAAGCTATGGACAAATATGTATGTATTTTTGAACACATTCACACTCTGAACATAAAGGATATGCAGTAAAAGGGTTGAAAGCATAGTACTAAGAGAACAACATCCAGTAAATATCTAAGTATGTATCTTTTACTTGTCCGATACTTCTGTATTTTTATCCTAGAGTGATCTCTCAATTGCTCTGTTCCCATCTGCACATGGTCTCCTAAAATTTTATTACTGGAATAAAAGGTTTTGGAAGAAGCTGACTGTAAAGTGAATCATTTAGAAGTGGCTCCTCCACATCTCTAAGTAGTGGGTCAGTGCATGCAAGGAGCCTCAATTTATCAGTCAGTTTCTGTTTTCTTTTGGGGAGGCCTTAACATGGCAGATAATCAAAATTCTGTTGTATTTGATTGAAGTTGCAGTGACAGCTACAGGACATGTTTTGTTTTTCCTTTTGCGCTCCCCCTCAACATCATGTGCAAAATATGCCCAACAAAACCAGTTCATGAAATGTTGACTTGGCTCCTTCAACACAGATACTGTTCAGCCATGGGACTATCAGATGTGGAGTGCAGTGGGTGATAAGACCATGAAATAGGAGCTGGAGTAGGCCATTTGGCCCTTCAAGCCTGCTCCGCCATTCAACAAGATCATGGCTGATCTATTGTAACCTTCCCACATCTCTTAATTTCCTTACTACCCAAAAACCTATCGACCTTTGTCTTGAATATACTCTGCGCATCCACAGCCCTCTGGGGTAGAGAATACCAAAGATTTACAACCCTGTTATGGCCAGGTGGGTAATGGCATGGCAGGTTTCCACTGTTTACCTCCCAATTGACCACAGACCGTGTTTTTGTATTACTAGTCTTTCAGACCCTGTGTTTTGTTTGCCAAATAAACCGACAGTGACAGATTTTCTTGTAGGTTTAAAACAGAAGATTAAATATTCATTGAATGTTATTCTTCAGCCAAAATGTTTGCAACACCACCCACACACTCATTCACTCTCACAAGCACACTTGAGAAGATAGATAGAAGGGAAATAGGTGTTAAGAGTTCTATCTAGCAGATGGCCCACAGTTTACTATCTTTAAAAAAAAAGCCACCTCTGACAATGCCTTCTGTACTGCACTGAAGTACGAACCTAGATTATACGCTTAAATAAGGATTTAACCCACAGCCTTTTGATTTAAAGTGTGAATGCTAACAATAGATCCAATTATTAAAATCTTCAAGAGCTACAGTTTTTTAACATTGTAAGGTATGTTTTATTTACTTCAAGCCAGTTGTGCCATGTTGCTAAATAAATTTGTTGTACTACATTAGTAAGTGAACATCTATCACGTTTAAGATGCAGTGTGAGTTCAATAAACAAACAAATGCACTGCAGGTTCTTTGTGGCTCTCCGGTGGCATTACTCAGATTTAGTTAAAATCGCAGACATAGTATTTATCAGCACAGAAACGGGCATTCAGACCAACAGGTTCATGCTGATGCTTATGTTCCACACTAGCCTCCTCCCACCCTTCTTTACCTAACTTTATCAATATATCTTTTTATTATTTTTTTCTGTCATGTGCTCATCTAGCTTCCCCTTAAATGCATCTATGCTATTCACCTCAAATACTCTTTTGTGTTCGCAAGTTCCACATTCTATAAAGTTTCTATGGAATTTCCTATTTGATTTACTGATGATGATCTTGTACTAATGGTCCCAGTCAAAAAGAAGGACTCAATGAGAAGGATGAACCATCCGTGGTTAACAAAGGCGGTCAAGGAGAGTATCCAATCAAAAGTTAAGGCATAGAAAGTGGTGGAAATTAGTGGTAGGCCAGAGGATTGGGAATCTTTTAGGAACCAGCAGCAGATGACTAAAAAGCTAATAAAGAGGGAGAAAATGGCTTACAAAAGTAAATTGGCAACAAATATAAAATCAAACAGCAAGAGCTTCTACAGGTATATAAAAAGAAAGAGAGTATGGGACCCTTGGAGGATGCGACTGGAGAATTGATAACGGGGAACAGGGAAATGGCAGATAATTTAAACTAATACTTTGCATCGGTCTTCACGGTGGAGGACACTATAAACTTCCCACAGATATCAGATAAGCAAGGAGCTAATGGGAGGAAAGATCTTGTAACAGTCTCTATCATGAGGGACAAAGTATTTGACAAACTAATGGGACTAAAGGCAGACAAGTCGCCAGGACCTGATGGCCTACATCCAAGGGTTTTAAAGGAAGTGGCTGCAGAGACAGTGGAGGCATTGGTTAAATTATTCCAGGACTCACTGGATTCCGGGAGGGTCCTAGCAGATTGGAAAACCGCTAATGTGACGCCCCTGTTCAAGAAGGGAGGGAGACCAAAAGCAGGAAACTATAGGCCAGTCAGCCTAACATTGGTCGCTGGGAAAATGCTAGAGTCCATTATTAAGGAAGAATTAGCAGGACATTTAGAAAAGCTTCACACAATCAAACACAGTCAACATAGTTTTGTGAAAGGGAAGTCCTGTTTGACTATTTTGCTAGAGTTCTTTGAGAATATAACAAGCAGAGTTGATGAAGGGGAACTGGTAGATGTTGTGTATTTGGATTTCCAGAAGACATTCGATAAGGTGCCACATAAATGATTATTGCACAAGATAGGAGCTCATGGTATTGGGGGTAATTTATTAGCATGGATTGAGGATTGGTTAACATACAGAAGACAGAGAGTCGGGATTAATGGGTCTTTTTCAGGTTGGAAAGATGTAACTAGTCAAGTGCCACAAGGATCAGTCCTAGAGCCTCAATTATTTACTATCTGTATTAATGACTTGGAGGAGGGGGCAGAGTGTAATATATCCACATTTGCTGATGATGCAAAAATAGGTGGGAGGGCATGTTGTGATGAGGACATAAGGAATCTGCAAGGGGATATAGATAGGTTGAGTGAGTGGGCAAAAACTTGGCAGATGGAGTTTAATGTAGGAAAGTGAGAGGTCATGCACTTTGGTAGGAAGAATCCAAAAGCAGACTATTTAAATGGAGGGAGACTCCAAAAAAGTGCAGCACAGACGGATCTGGGTGGTCTTGTGCATGAAACTCAAAAAGTTAGCATGCAGGTGCAGCAAGTAATTAAAAAGGCAAATAGAATTTTGGCCTTTATTGCTAGGGGGTTGGAGTTTTAAAATAGGGAAGTCTTTTACAACTGTACAGGGTGTTGGTGAGGCTGCACCTGGAGTACTGTATACAGTTTTGGTCCCTGTATTTAAGAAAGGATATACTGGCATTGGAGGCAGTTCACAAGAGATTCACTAGGCTGATTCCTGGCTTGAAGGGGTTGACTTATCAGGAATGGCTAAACAGGTTAGGCCTTTATTCATTAGAGTTTGGAAGAATGAGGAGTGATCTTATTGAAACGTACTAGATTCTGAGGGGGCTTGACAGGGTAGATGGTGAGAAGATGTTTCCAATAGTGGGGGAATCTCAAACTAGGGGACATAGTTACAGAATAAGGGGACACTCATTTACAACTGAGATGCAAAAGAATTTCTTCTCTCTGAGGGTAGTGAATGTCTGGAATGCTCTACCCCAGAGAGTTGTGGAGGCTAGATAAAATGTTTAAAGAGGAAGTAGATAGATTTTTGAAATATCAGGGAGTTGAGGGCTATGAGGAGCTGGCATGAAAGAGGTGTTGAGGTCTGGGGCAGATCAGCCATGATCTTATTGAATGGCGGGGGAGGCTTGAGGGGCCGAATGGCCTACTCCTGCTCCTATTTCTTTTGGTCTTCCCAGCAAGTGGAAACATCTTCTGTACATCTACTCTATCAAATTCTTTCATCTCTTTGTGGGATCATTTGAGCATCTTTTATTAAACAGGAAGTACATTTTTATTTTGTGATGGATTGATATCCTTTCTATTGATAGCAATCAATCTAGTGTTGTGTGAGGTTGAGGCCATAATTCTGATCTATTCCTGTAGTTCCACAGAGGATCATATTTCTGCTCGTTAACCCTATAATCCTGGAACAACACACCACCATCCTTCATTGGTAGATAAAGAAAACCAATTCATTACTCGGCAATAGCTGATGTCTGTATCTGTTGCTGTGCGTTTTGGTAATACTGTATTTCAAGATTTTAGTACAAACTATATATAGACTGACAAATTTCAAGCAGATATGAACAACAAATGTTATACAATCAAAATGTTTGGGTCAGATCAAAAACCCATTTGAACATAGAATCGTAGAATGATGCAGCATAGATGGAGGCCAATCAACCAATTGTGCCTGTGTTGGCTCTTTGAAAGAGCTATTCAATTAGCCCAACCTTCTCATAGCCCTGCAAGTTTTTATTTTTCAAGTATTTATCAAGTTCCCTTTTGAAAACTACTGTTGAACCAGCTTCCACCATGCTTTCAGGCAAAGCATTCCAAATTGCAACAACTTGCAGTGTTTATTTAAAAAAAATCTTATGTCACCTTCTTTTACCAGTCACTTTTTAATCTGTGTCCTCTGGTTACCAATCCTTCTGCCACTGGAAACAGTTTCTCTGTATTTACTCTATCAAAAACCTTCATGATTTTGAACAACTCTATCAAATCTGCTGTTGCTCTCCTCAGAGCAGAGAAGGTTAATTCCAGTTTCTCTAGTCTCTTGGCATAACTGAAGTCTTTCAATCCTGGTCCGTTCTAATCAATCTTCTCTACACCCTCTCTCAGGCCTTGATATCTTTCCTTAAGCCTGGTGCCCAGAATTGTCAATAATATTCCAGCCGAGGCCTAACCTGTGTTTTATAAAGGTTTAGCTTAACTTCTTTGCTTTTGTATTCTCTACCTATTATCCTTGTGGAGATCACCAACAAACCAAAAGAATTGAATCTGCCGAATGACCCCAATTTTGGAAACAAAAATCAAATGGACAAGATTTCATTTCTTTAAATTTTACTTCAGCACTCAAACCAAAACCAACATAAATTAAACTTGAACTAGCAGTTAATTCATGAAAACATGTTAATTGTTAGATGTAACAAAGATGGGTCTCAGTTCTCTGAGTAGTCCTTTCAGCATGTATGGCCCCAAATTATAGTCACACAGTTCTTCACAACCCTGAAACTCCTCAGTTAGGTCTCCAGATCCTGTCTTCCAAGATGCAGCCACAATTCGCAACTGACAGCGGTTTCACTTTAATCCCAAACTCTCACAGGTACGGTCTACAAAAGAAAAATGGCATACTTCTCCAGTACCTTCTCACTTTTCCCTCATGCCAGGCAGGCTTGACAGCATGGATTCCCAGTGTCACTGTTACCGGGCCCTTCAGTGACAACCCTTTGCACTGTATGGCTGGGTCTGAGTAATCAGTTCATCTAAATAACAGAAACTGCTCCTAGATCCAGTCTTCACTTTGTTCAACCTGCCTGTAAAGCAAAACCTTCCTGCCGTCTGCTTGGATGGCACAGTCTCACCCTTTTATCTGGACCCAGCCTGTTCTAGTTACCTCAGCAACCTTAAGAATTTGTTTGTTTTCAATTTCTATTGGGGCATTCTGTTGCAAAAAAAAACAATCTTTTGTGACTCGAGTCCATGCACTTGCCAGAGCATTCGACAAGCAATCTGCCCAGATAATATTTTGTGCACACGTCCCCACGGGGCCTGCAGACCACAGATTCCAACAACCTTCTTAACTTGTTCTGCCACCTTCAAAGGCATATGGAGCTATACATATTTTTAAGTGTGATTACCTCAAAATAGATTACTTTTTTCAACCATAATAACTAATCCACTCCAGTTGAATTTTGGCTTGGGTGGTTTTAAAGGGTTTTAATTAACTTATTCTTTGGAATTGTGTCAATCGCATATATAATTTTTTGTCAGAATGCACTGATTTGAGAAGCTTCAGGCACCGGTTGAGTTGCTTTGTATTTCCTTAGTAACCTTTCCAATTATTTAATGGTGTTTGGAACTTTTTTTTTTATCTCAGTACTGGATGTGGATGTTGCTGTGGTAAGCTAGCAAACAATCTATTTAGACAATTTAGCAGAACAATTTTTATTTTTTATAGAATTTATCCAACAATTTGGCAGATTGTTTACAACATTATGTAAACATTCTACTTTGAAAATAAATGATACATTTGCTTTAAAGAGCACTTTTATCAGGGGAATAGGTGGCACAAATGTAACCTCCTTATCATTCACCTTTGCTACTTTTTAATCCAGCTCAGTGATGAGATGAAAACCTTTCCAATGCATTGAAAGGTTGTACTTGAAATGAGCTTGTGCAGTTCATAGTGGCGGTGCAGTGGTTAGCACTGCAGCCTCGCAGCCTCACAGCTCCAGCGACCCGGGTTCGATTCTGGGTACTGCCTGTGCGGACTTTGCAAGTTCTCCCTGTGACTGCGTGGGTTTTCGTTGGGTGCTCCGGTTTTCGTTGGGTGCTCCGGTTTCCTCCCACAGCCAAAGATTTGCAGGTTGATAGGTAAATTGGCCATTATAAATTGCCCCTAGTATAGGTAGGTGGTAGGGGAATTGAGGAAAGGTGGGAATGTGATCAATGTAGGATTAGTATAAATGGGTGGTTGATGGTCGGCACAGACTTGGTGGGCCGAAGGGCCTGTTTCAGTGCTGTATCTCTAAATAAATAAATAGTATGAAATGTCATAATCATTAAGTAAAAATAGACAATCTCACAAGATCATCAACATTTCTTTAAAGCCTGCATCATAGAAGGGAAAGAAAAGACTTGCAATTCTATAGCACCTTTTACGACATCTGGACGTCTGAAACCATTTTTACAGCCCATACAATATGTTTGACGTGTCGTCATGTGTGCTGTAGGAAAAGTGACTGCCAATTTGCAGACAGCAAGTTCTAGCAAATAGCAATCAAATAGCTGATCAGAAAATCTGTTTTAGTGATATTGGCTAAGGGCTAAATGTTAGTCAGGACACTGAAGAAAACTGCGCTATTCCTCTTCAAATCCATGGGATCTTTTCTTTGACCTGAGAGGGCAGATGGAGCCTTGGTTTAATGTCTCTTTTGAGAGATAGCATGTCCAACAGTGCAGGGCACCCTCAATGTCAGCTGAGGTTGTGCTCAAGTTTCCATGAGTGGGTCTTAAACGTGTGAACTTCAAACTCTGAGGAGAAAATGCTACCATTGAACTATGGGAATAGTTATGAGGTTTTTAAAAAAAAAAATGCTCAACGTGACCTATGGTGAATCTGTCTTATCTGTAGTGACATGAAACTAACAAAATGTTCTAGGAACTGTTGCTTTTGACTATTATTAATGCCACAGTTAATGTATGGATTGTGACTCAGATAGGACAGAGTACAGCATCCTGACACAGGCTGTGTGTAACAGGTGCTGCAGAACTAGAAAATATTATATAGAATGTTCAGCCCCACCATAAAAACATTTCATACACCTAATCCTCCCCACTCCCAAAAAGTTTACTGTTGCTTTTAAACTTGAATGTGAAAATTAACTTAATGGAGCTGCACCCTTCCAATTGAAAGCCCCAGATTCTAGGATGATAAATCAGGAACCCCAAGCTTGGTCTTGAGTGCGTTAACTGATCTCAATGACAGCAGCTGTGGGTTGGGGGGTGGTGGTGGATGTGGAAAGAGATAAAGAAGTGGGATTTAAAATTAGCTTTGCCGTGTGCTAGAGAGCAGGAAAAATAGGGCACAGTTCCCATGACTTGCATTCCAGCAATTACTGCTGCAAGTGCGCATGTCGATCCAAGACGAGGAAAGTGAATCCAGTACTTCAGTAGCCAACAATTGTTCTACCTCACACACTTGAAGGATGTCCATTTGGTTATATGCTAGAGAGTCATTACTGATGGAATTTCACCCCGAGCGGAGCTGCAACTACAAGATGCTGAGCTGCCTTTGTTATTTGGAGAGGGGAAAAATATATTTTTAAGTTGCTTCCTCCTGGTTAGCAATGGGTAAGCCAGTCAGACGCCTTGTCCGTTGAATAACCAGTTGACTATTTAGTACAGAGATGAAAGCTTCTAACTGTATTTAGAAATTACTCTCCACAGTTGGGAGTTAAAAACCTTTTTAATTAGCTTTGTTCTGTATGGAAAAGATCTGAACCACTGGTCATACTCACATCTCGTTAAAATTTAGACAGAATTCTGAGCGGTGGAATCACATGAACTGCAAATAATGCTACTGAAATGTCCTGAAGTAAGTTGCAGAAAATTCACCCAAGGACAAGGGATGACTTAGTTTAGTTTAGAGATACAGCACTGAAACAGGCCCTTCGGCCCACCGAGTCTGTGCCGACCATCAACCACCCATTTATACTAATGCTACACTAATCCCATATTCCTACCACATCCCCACCTGTCCCTATATTTCCCTACCACCTACCTACACTAGGGGCAATTGCTAATGGCCAATTGACCTATCAACCTGCAAGTCTTTTGGCATGTGGAAGGAAACCGGAGCACCCGGAGGAAACCCACGCAAACACAGGGAGAACTTGCAAACTCCACACAGGCAGTACCCAGAATTGAACCCGGGTCACTGGAGCTGTGAGGCTGCGGTGCTAACCACTGTGCCGCCCTAGACCAAGACCACTTGGTCTTCCTAAATGTATTCTGTTCTTCAGTGATTGTGATAGCCGAGTGGATATCCTGATCCTCAATCTGTGTGCTGTTTCAAATTCACAAGTAAATAAATAAAGCTCATCTGAATGTTTGTATTTTTGCTGATCAGGATTTTTAGGTTCACTGCGTAATGGTGGAGGAGAAGCAGCAAGAAAGGGGAAAAACTGCCATTTATGAACTCAGGACATCCCAAAGCATTTCAAAGCCAATTAAGAAAAATTCTTTGTGACTTCTGGCAGTCCATCATTGAACTTTGCCGTGGTTCTCTTTCATTTCATCCCACTCAACATCACTTATACAATACTTATAGTGAGAGGAATTATTGAGGGGTTTATCATCTTTGAAAGTAGATAAATCGCCAGGCCTGACTAATGTATCCCAGACTGCTAAGAGAAGCAAGGGGCAAAACAGCGGAGGCTCTGACCATCATTTTCCAATCCTCTCTGGCTACAGTCGCATGCTGGAGGACTGGGAGACTGCTAACGTTGTATCATTTTTTAAAAAGGGAGCAAGGGATAGGCAGAGTAATTACAGGGCAGTCAGCCTAACCTTGGTGGTGGGAAAATTATTGGAAAAAATTCTGAGGCAGTATTAATAGTCACTTAGAAAGGCACAGATTAATCAAGCGCAGTCAGCATGGACTTTTTTAAGGGAACGTTGCGTCAAACAATTGAATTTATTGAGTTGGTAATTAGGAGGGTAGCACATTTGATGTAGTCTACTTGGATTTTTAGCGAAGCTTTGGTAAGGTCCCACATGGCAGACTGGTCAGAAAAGTAAAAACCTGTTGGATCCAAAATTGGCTCGGCGAATGGTAATCCTCAACAGGTATTTTTAAGACTGGAAGCCTATTTCCAGTTGGATTCTGCATTGCTCAGTACCCGGTTCCTTTCTTTTTGTGTTATATATCAATGATTTAGACTTGCAGATGATACAAAATTAGCTGTGTGGTTGATTATTGAGGAGGAAAGCTATAGACTGCAGGAAAACATCAATGGACTAGTTTGGTGGGCAGAAAAGTTGTAAATGTAATTCAGTCTGGCGAACAAACAACATTCATACGTATTAGAAGCAGGTGTAGGCCAATCTGTCCCTCGAGCCTGCTGCGCCATTCCATAAGATCATGGCTGATCTGATTGTAACCTCCAGCCTACCCCCGATAACTTTTCACTCCCTTGCTTATCAAGAACCTATCTGCTGCCTGAAACATATTTAAAGATTCTGCTTCCACTGCCTTTTGAGGAAGAGTTCCAAAGACTCAAGACCCTCAGAGAAAAACTTTTTCCTCATCTATGTCTTAAATTGGAGACCCCTTATTTTTAAACTGTGCCCCTAGTTTTAGTCTCTCCCATAAGGGGAAACATCTTTTCAGCATCCACCTTGTTAAGTCCCCTCAGGATCTTATATGTTTCAATAAGATCACCTCTCATCCTTCTCAACTCCAATGAATACAGACGCAAACTGTCCAACTTTTCCTAATAAGATAACCCCTTCATCCCAGGAATCAGTCGAGCGAACCTTCTCTGAATTGCTTCCAATGCAGTTATATCCTTTCTTAAGTCAGGAGACCAAAACTGTACACAGTAGTCTAGATATCTCACCAATGCTCTGTACAGCTGTAGCAAAAAATCTCCACTTTATTCCATTCGCCGTGCAATAAACAACAACACTGCATTTGCCTCCTTAATCACATGCTGTACCTGCATACTAACTTTTTGTGTTTCGTGTACTAGGACACCCAGATCCCACTGCATCTCAGAGTTCTGCAGTCTCTCTATTTAAATAATATGTTGCTTTTCTATTTGTCTGGCCAAAGTGGACAAGTTTGTACTTTCCCGCATTATACTCTATCTCCCAAATCTTTGCCCACTCACTTAACCTATCTATATCCCTTTGCAGACTCCTTACGTCCTCTTCACAACTTGCTCTCCTGCCTATCTTTGTGTCTTCAGCAAATTTAGCAACCATACATTCTGTCCCTTCATCCAAGCCATTGATATAGATTGTAAATAGTTGAGGCCCCAGCACTGATCCCTGTGGCACTCCACTAATTACAGCTTGCCAACCTGAAAACTACCCATTTGTGCCTACTCTCGGTTTCCTGCTAGCATGTATAGAGGATTGGTTAGTTAATATGTTACCCCCATACCTCTTATTTTATTTATTGACCTTTGATGTGGCACCTTGTCAAATGTCTTTTGGAAATCCAAATACACCACATCCACAGATTCCCTTTTATCCACATTGCTTGTTCTGTAGCTTTTTAATGCAGGACAGCGAGCACAGAGGTGATGGGGGAATGAGGGTGCGATTTAAGGCATGGGCAGCAGAGTTTTGGATGACAAGTTTCCAGAGTTTAGAATGTAGGAGACCAGCCAGGAGTGCGTTGGAATAGTCAAATCTAGAGGTAATGAAGGCACGAATGAGGGTTTAGCAGCAGATGAGCTGAGATGGGTGAAGTTGGGCGATGTTATGGAGGTGGAATTAGGCTGTCTTGGTGATGGCCCGAATATGAGGTCAGAAGCTCATCTCTGGGTCAAATGCGACACCAAGGTTGTGAACAGACTGGCTTAATCTCAGACTGTCCTCCGGAAGAGGAATGGAGACAGTACCTAGGGAATAGATTTTGGAAGGGGGACTGAAAACAGTGGCTTCAGCCTTCCCAATATGTAATTGGAGGATCTGGCCATCCAATATTGACTGTTGATTTAACAGCAGTGCGCTGTGCCTTCAGATGATGTCGCTGAGGGGCAGCAGTTAGGTGAGAAATAGGAGGGGCTAAGGATAGATCCTTGGGGGACACCTGAGCGAAAGGTGCGAGAGCAGGAAGGGAAGTCATTGCAGGTGATTCTCTGGCTACAATTAGATAAGAATGGAACCATGTAAAAGCAGTCCCACAGAGCTGGATGACAGTGGAGAGGCATTGGAGGAGGATGGTGCCAAAAGCTAGAGACAGGTTGTGAAGGACGAACAGGGGAAGTTTACCTTTGTCACAGTCACAGAATGTCATTTGTGATTTTGATAAGAGCTGTTCCGGTACTGTGGCAGGGGCGAAAACCTGATTGGAGTGATTCAGACATGGAGTTCCAGGAAAGATGGGAATGCATTTGGAAAGCGACAAAACATTCAAAGACTTTTTGGAGAGGAAAGGGAAGTTGGAGGATGGGACAGTAGTTTGCAAGGGTGGTGGGGTCAGGGGGGGTTTTCTTTGAGGAGGGATGATGACAGCAGACTTAAAGGAGAGATGGACAACACCTGAAGGGAGAACTATTTACAATATTGGCTAACATGGGGACCAGGAATGGAACTTGGGTGACCAGTTGGGTGGGAATAGGATCGAGGGAACAGGAGGTGGGTCTCATGGACGTGATGAGCTCATAGAGGGCATGAGAGGAGGTAGGAGAGAAACTCGAAAAAGATGCGAGTTTGGGGCTAGGGCAGGAGGGAGCATTATAGGAAGTTTGGCCAGGTGGGCTAGTGGAAGGGAGCAATGTGGAGCAGCTGATCAGATGGTCTCGATCTTAGTGACAACGAGGTTTATGAGCTCCTCGGGCTTATTGTTGGAGTGATGGTGGAGGGTACATGGGAGAGGGGTTGAAGAAGGTGGTTTGCAGTAGAGAGAAAAAACCGTGTTATCTTTGCATTCCAAGATGATTGTGTAGTAGTTTTAGCAGATGAGAGCAAGACCCAATAGTGTTTTAAGTGGTATGGCCAGATCTGGTGGTGGATGGCTAAACCATTTGTACCTGCAGAAATGTTCTGGAGAATAGAGGGCCAAAGGCTAGATAGCTGAGATTTTGAAAGTGCAGTTGTAAGTGAATTGGTGGATAATTTTTTCTAGAGATGAATACAGAATGAGATAGGGTTGAGGTGTGATAGGGGAATGTGGGTGGAAAGTGATACAAGAAAGTGATCAGAGATGGCCTTATCTGTAATTGTTATGACGGAACTAAAAAGACCACATGAGATGGCAAGGTTGAGGGGTTGGCCATGAATATGAGTTGGGGAGTTGACATGCAGGGAGAGATTTCGGGAGGGTAAGAGGGCAGTGAACTCAGGAGAGAGCATGACGAGATGATGGCGATTGAAATCACCGAGGATGAGAAGTCATTCGGTGCAGAGGCTGAGGGAGGAAAGCAATGAAGATATCTTGGTGGTAATTTTTATTGTACTTGGGAGGATGGTAGAGAATGATGATTTTGAAAGAGAGATGGGAGGCATGGAACAAGGTGAGATGCTCAAAGGAGGCGAAAGTGCCAGAGGAGTAGGGTTCAGACCAAGGTGTGATCTGGTGATAAATGCCACACTACCACCACAACGGTCTTGGCGGGGCACATGATGGAAGATGTAGCCAGGCAGGGAGGCTTCATTAAGTGGCAAGGTGTCGTCACCCCTCAGCCAGGTTTCTGTTAAGGCCATGATGTCAGTGCAATCATCCACAATGAGTTCTTGGATGGCCAGGGCCTTGTTCACAAGTTAACGTACAGATCCATAGAGGGCTGTGAGAGATTATCCCCTGGCAGAGTCCACAGGGTCAGCAGTGAAACAGGAAGATTGACCAGGTTATCACCCAGTGGGTGCACTGGATGAGAAGATCAGTAAGAGTGTGGGATAGGGCAATTGGAGTTGCTGCTTATAATGAGTCAGTGTTTGATGAGCCCACCGGAGGATGCCAAGAGAGGCACGGAGGGAAGTTGCAGGCTTATCTAAGAGGGAGTCAAGCCTGTGAATAGGAGTACTTAAGGGTTTGGGAAGGGATTGGGATTGCGGAAGACCTGAGTGTGGAGAAGTGAAAGGAGGTATGACAATAGAAGAGAGTCTAGGAGGGATAAAGAGAAAAGAAGTTGGAGAAGGAGCAAATGTGGAAATACACTGATAGGCTCAAGTCTGGAGCAGCAGCCAAAATGTGCATGCAAATGGACTCTGAGCTCAAGTTACATAGGTCGAGTTACATAAAAATTAGGGTGCTTTTGGTCTAATGCTTTACTGTATTGTTTTTTGTTTCTTTCTCCTGATTTGATCATGTAACATCTGTTGGTTTCCCTTTACCTGTGGTGCCTAAAACACAATTTCTGACACTCTGTCTCTTCCCTCCCGTTTCTGTTTGAACTATTTTCATCTGAGCTTCTGGCTTGGGAAATAATTCAGAGGTTAGAACCGTTGAGGGAGGGCATGATTGAGGTATACAAAATTATGAGGGGCAGTAATAGATTAGATAGGAAGAAACTTTTTCCCTTAGCGGAGGGGTCAATAACCAGGGGCATAGATTTAAGGTAAGGAGCAGGAGGTTTAGAGGGGATTTGAGGAAAAATTATTTCACCCAGAGGATGGTTGGAATCTGGAACGCACTGCCTGAAGAGGTGGTAGAGGCAGGAACCTTCACAACATTTAAGAAGTATTTAGATGAGCACTTGAAATGCCAGAGCATACAAGGCTAAGGGCCAAGTGCTGGAAAATGGGATTAGAATAGGTGCTTGATGGCCAGCACAGACATGATGGGCTGAAGGGCCTGTTTCTGTGCTGTATGACTTTGACTCTATGACGAGGTCTTGTTCAATTTAGCTTCTTGTTCCTAGTACTTGTCAAACACGACCTATTGCCGACTCTTCTCTATGTTGGTCACAGCAACTGGATCCTTGAACTACCTCTCCAATATCCTTTCAAGCTAGTTTGAGAGGTCCCTCACCCTGGCAACAGGCAAGCAGCATCTTAGGTTGAACTCTTGATCATGCTTACAGAGGATGCTGTCTGATTGCTAATTATTGAATCCATTACAACTACCACATAATGCTTCTCCTCGTTCCCCACTATTTAAGAAAGGAGGGAGAAAGCAAACTGAGACAGACCTGTTAGCTTGATGTCAGTAGTATAGAAAATGTTAGAATCTATTAGAAAAGATGTGATAATTAGACACTTAGAAAATAATATGATAGGGCAGAGTCAATATGGATCTATGAAAGGGAAATCATGTTTGACAAACCTGTTGGAGTTTTGAGGATATGAGTAAACCCTAACAGAAAATCCGGAGCGGAACCCCGTAGGCGGTCATGTGTCACCTTTGGCATGTTTCCGGCAGTTCCTGCAGCCATACTGGTGCCAAACGTCGTGTCCTGCACTCCTTTGGACCCCACCAGAAAGGCCGAGAGGGGGGTTTTGACGACTGGGCAACTCTCAACCTCCATAAATTTGCCCAGGCATGCGCCATGGAGAGGTCACTCCATAATCACTGACCACCTCCAGGCGCGTATCCATTGTCTCTCGAGATAAGGAGGCCCAAAAGAAAGAAAAAAAGAATCTCTTTGCTGCCTCGCTACATCCTCCCCGCAGCTTACCTTTCCACTAAGCTTTGTATTATCATTAAGCTTAGATACATTACTCTCTGTCTCTTCATCCAAGTCATTAATATAGAGTGTAGATAGCTGAGGCCCCAGCACTGATCCTTGCAGCACCCCACTATTCACTGCCTGCTAGCTTGAAAATGCCCCCTTTATTTTATTCATGCATGGGATGTGGGCGCACTGGCCATGCCAGCATTTATTGCCCATCCCTAATTGCCCTTGAGGAGGTGGTGGTGATTTACCGCCTTGAATCGCTGCAATCCATGTGGGGTAGGTACACCCACAGTGCTGTTAGGAAGGGAGTTCCAGGATTTTGACCCAGTGACAGTGAAGAAACGGCGATATAGTTCCAAGTCAGGATGGTGTGTGACTTGGAGGGGAACTTGCAGATGGTGGTGTTCCCCTGCATTTGTTGCCCTTGTCTTTCTAGTTGGTAGAGGTTGCGGGTTTGGAAGGTGCTGTCTATGGAGCCTTGGTGTATTGCTGCAGTGCATCTTGTAGATGGGTACACACTGCTGCCACTGTGCATCAGTGGTGGAGGGAGTGAATGTTTATGGAAGGGGTGCCAATCAAGCGGGCTGCTTTGTCCTGGATGGTGTCGAGCCTCTTGAGTGTTGGAGCTGCACCCATCCAGACAAGTGGAGAGTATTCCGTTATTTATTTATGCCCACTCTCTGTGTCCTGTCTGTTAACAAGTCCTCTATCCACGCTAATATATTAGCCCCAACACCACGAGCCCTTATCTTGCCTGTTAATCTTTTATGTGGCACCTTATTGAAGAAGGAATTTTCCTCCACACAAGATCAGGGGGCAGGTTGTTCAACCTTGCCCGTCTAAGAGCGAAGTCCAAAGTATGGAAAGTCCTCATCAGGGAACTCCTCTTTGCTGACTATGCTGCTTTAACATCTTGCACTGAAGAGTGCCTGCAGAGTGTCATCGACAGGTTTGCGGCTGCCTGTAATGAATTTGGCCTAACCATCAGCCTCAAGAAAAGGAACATCATGGGGCAGGACGTCAGAAATGCTCCATCCATCAATATTGGCAACCACGCTCTGGAAGTGGTTCAAGAGTTCACCTACCTAGGCTCAACTATCACCAGTAACCTGTGTCTCGATGCAGAAATCAACAAGCGCATGGGAAAGGCTTCCACTGCTATGTCCAGACTCGCCAAGCGAGTGTGGGAAAATGGCGCACTGACACGGAACACAAAAGTCCGAGTGTATCAAGCCTGTGTCCTCAGTACCTTGCTCTATGGCAGCAAGGCCTGGACAACGTATGTCAGCGAAGAGCGACGTCTCAATTCATTCCATCTTCGCTGCCTCCGGAGAATACTTGGCATCAGGTGGCAGGACCATATCTCCAACACAGAGGTCCTCGAGGCAGTCAACATCCCCAGCTTATACACACTACTGAGTGCCTTTTGGAAATCCAGGTATACTACATCGACTGGTTCCCCTTTATCTACCCTACTAGTTACATCCTCAAAAAACTCTAATAAATTTGTTAAACAGGATCTCCCTTTAGTAAAACCATGCTGACTTGTTCTAATCATACTATGCTTTGCAAGTGTAATATTAAGACTTCTTTAATAATAATTTCCAGCATCTGCCTAACGACTGATTGATAGGCTAACTGGCCTGTAGTTCCCTGTTTTCTCTTTACCTTCTTAGTTGAAAAGCAGTCCCACCGTGAAATAATAGTATGTTGGTTTTCATCACAAGGGGATTTGAGTGCAGGAGTAAAAATGTCTTGCTGCAATTGTTTAGAGCCTTGGTGAGACCGCACCTGTAATATTGTGTACAGTTTTGGTCCCCTTATCTAAGGAAGGATATACTTGCCATAGAGTGCAAAGGAGGTTCACCAGACTAATTCCTGGGATGGCAGGATTGTCTTACGAGAAGAGATTGCAGAAACTGGGCCTGTATTCTCTAGAGTTTCAAAGAATGAGAGGTGATTTCATTGAAACTTAGAAAATTCTTACAGGGTGGATTTAGATAGGAAATTTCCCTGGCTGGTGAGTCTAGAACCAGGGGACATAGGGATAAGGGATAGGCCATTTAAGACTGAGATAAGGAGGAATTTATTTACTCTCTGATGAATTTTTGGAATTTTCTACCCCAGAGGGCTGCAGAAGCTCAATCATTGAGCGTGTTCAAGACAGAAATTGATAGATATGTGGATACTAATGACATCAAGGGATCTGGGAATAGTGCAGGAAAGTGATGTTGAGGTGGAGGATGATCAGCCATGATCTAATTGAATGTCGGAGAAGGCTTGACTGGCTGAGTGGCCTGCTCCTAAGACCTTTATGTTCTTTCCCCTCCCCGGACAACTTACTGCTGCAAGGTGCCATTTTGGCTTTGACAAGTCCTTATGTTTATCCTCACAGATAACAAGTACATTGTACCTGTTGGACAGGACCAGTTCTGCAGATCCTTGCTGTCTCTCTTACCTGGGTTCCCCTTACTCTGTACACTTTCAGACACACCAACCTTATTGAACTTATTGAATGGTGGAGCAGGCTCGAGGGGCCTAATTCGTATGTTCGTAACCTTATCTGAACCTGCACTTCTCTGTAAGGTGTGGCCAAAGTCTGGAGCAGTCTATCCAGATGCTGCTCCTCCCTTATGTGGTGGGGCGTCTCCAACTTGCACTCCAGCTCAATGACTCTGCTGGAGAGTTTCGAGACAGACATCTACTGCATATGTGTTTGTTCGGAACAGTCTCACTGTCCACAAATTTCCACGTACAGCATTCCAGTCACACAACCTGTTGTGTGCCATATTTTAGTCTAGATTATTTATATCTCCTTTTTAGTGTGTAGAAAATGAAAAAAAACTACCTTGCACTAAGTGCCAAAATGCTAGACAAAAGTGTTGAATACTTACTGCCTCAAGCTTACATGAACCACTACAAGTATTGGAAGCAAAAAGCAGCACCTTCTTCTCCTTCTGCACCAAATTCCCAACTTTTGCATCCTGCTTACGATGCACTCTGTCCAACCTTAAGACCAACTGCAGACCCAAGACATTCATCCAAAAATGCTCCAGAAGGCTAACCGTGGTTCTTGAACTGTAGAAGTGAATGCCAAAAGCAGTTTTCACTCCTTTCTAGTGAGCTTTTTGGCAGTTCCACAGCATTGCTCTCTGCAGAGGTTGCTGATGGAGTTTCTAAAGGTAAGTACATTTTACTTTTAGCATTCACTGCTAGCTTGGGGTATGTTGGAGGCACAACGGGGGTCATATCTAGTTAGCTATTCTGGTTCCATTGGCTGAAACCAAGAGTGTGTTATGTGCAAATATTTGAGCTTATCAGCTGTTTGAACACCAGTTGAGAGTGCTGGCAGGAGGCAAGTACTGCTGTTAAAGACTGAAGCACATTCAAAATTCAGATCAACATTTAGAGATGTAATTTACGGACTCTGATTATATTTGGGGGTAGAGGGGATGGGTTGGTATTATGTATTTTGGTGTATTGGCATTCTTTTGGGGCTGTATCAGCCATACTTGAACTTCAATTTTCCACTTCCTTTAATCTGTATATTGTCCAGCGACTTTTCCTCTGCATTATTGCTTTTGCGAGTGGAACAAAGAACAGTACAGCACAGGAACAGGCCATTCGGCCCTCCAAGCCTGCCTAAACTAAAACCTCCTGCACTTCCGGGGACCGTATCCCTTTATCCCCATCCTATTCATGTATTTGTCAAGATGCCTCTTAAACGTTGCTATTGTACCTGCTTCCACCACCTCCCCTGGCAGCAAGCTCCAGGCACTCACCACCCGCTGTGTAAAGAACTTGCCTCGCACATCCCCTCTAAACTTTGCCCCTTGCACCTTAAACCTATGTCCCCTAGTAACTGACTCTTCCACCCTGGGAAAAAGCTTCTGACTATCCACTCTGTCCATGCCGCTCATAACTTTGTAAACCTGTATCATGTCGCCCCTCCACCTCCGTCGTTCCAGTGAAAACAATCCTTTGTTATCTCTTGCCCAACCCCCACCTCACTTGTTTATAATCTGTGACTTTTCTAATATTTGTCAGTTCCGAAGAAGGGTCACTGACCCGAAACGTTAACTCTGCTTCTCTTTCCACAGATGCTGCCAGACCTGCTGAGTGAATCCAGCATTTCTTGTTTTTGTTTCAGTTTTCCAGCATCCGCAGTATTTTGCTTTTATTATCCGAGTTTATCCAGCCTCTCCTCATAGCTAATACCCTCCAGACAAGGCAACATCCTGGTAAACCTCCTCTGTACCCTCTCCAAAGACTCCACGTCCTTCTGGTAGTGTGGCAACCAGAATTGCACGCAATATTCTAAGTGTGGCCTAACTAAAGTTCTGTACAGCTGCAGCATGACTTGCCAATTTTTATACTCTATGCCCCAACCGATGAAGGCAAGCATGCTGAATGCCTTCTTGACTACCTTATCCACCTGCGTTGCCACTTTTAGTGACCTGTGGACCTGTACGCCCAGATCTCTCTGCCTGTCGATACTCCTAAGGGTTCTGCCATTTACTGTATACTTCCCACCTGCATTAGACCTTCCAAAATGCATTACCCTCACAAAACCCTCAACATTTAAGAAGTATTTAGATGAGCACTTGAAATGCCATAACATACAAGGCTACGGGCCAAGTGCTGGAAAATGGGATTAGAATAGATAGGTGCTCAATGGCCGGCTATGAAACAATGGGCCGAAGGGCCTGCTTCTGTGCTGTATACCTCTATGACTCTTATTTCAAAAGGCACAAGCAGGTAAATGCTGACGTCTGAAATGAAACTCGAAAAGCTGGCAAAATGGAACGAAATTAGCATCCTACGAAGAACAAAGCAGTCTGACTGGGCAGATTGTCTTACCAGCATGTTGCTCTGATCCCAAGCCCTGACCTGAAGGGATACATCTGAAACACTAACTTGTCTGTTATCCCGACAGAAGGTAATTGGCCTGCTGAGTGTTTCCCTTGCTTATTATTCATAGAATCAGAGAAAGTTTAACGCACAGAAAGAGGCCAATTGGCCCATCGTGTTTATGCCGCCGAAAAACAATCCACCCATTCTAATCCCACCTTTCAGCATTTGGTCCGTAGCCCTGCAGATTACGGCACTTGAGGTGCATATCCAGACTCCTTTTGAATGAGTTGAGGGTTTCTGCCTTAACTACCCTTTCAGGCAGTGAGTTCCAGACCCATACCACCCTCTGGGTGAAAAAACTTTTCCTCATCTCCCCTCTAATTTTTCGACCAATCATTTTAAATCTATGCCCCCTTGTCACTGACCTCTCTGCTCAAGTGAATAGGCCCTTCACCTCCACTCTATCCAGGCCCCTCAAAATGTTGTACATTTCAATCAGATCTCCCCTCCGTCTACTCTGATCCAAGGAGAACAACCCCAGCCTATCCAGTCTTTCCTCATAGCTGCATTTTTCCAGTCCTGGAAACATCCTTGTAAATCTCCTCTGTACCCTCTCGAGTGCAATTACATCCTTTCTGTAACGAAGTGACCAGAACTGCACACGTTACTTAAGTTGTGGCCTAACCAATGAGTTATACAGTTCCAGCATAACCTCCCTGCTCTTATATTCTATACCTCGGCTAATAAAAGAAAGGATGCCACATGCCTTCTTAACCACCTAATCTACCTGTCCTGCTACTTTCAGGGATCTGTGGACATAGTCATAGAGTTATACAGGACAGAAACAGGCCCTTCGGCCCATCGTGTCTGTGCCGGCCATCAAGCACCTGTCTATTCTAATCCCATTTTCCAGCATTTGGCCCATAGCCTTGTATGCTATGGCATTTCAAGTGCTTACCTAAATACTTCTTAAATGTTGTGAGGGTTCCTGCCTCTACCACCCCTTCAGGCAGTGTGTTCCAAATCCCAACCACCCTCTGGGTGAAAAGAATTTCCTCAAATCCCCTCTAAACCTCCTGCCCCTTACCTCAAGTCTATGCCCCCTGTTATTGATCCCTCCGCTAAGAGAAAAAGTTACTTCCTGTCTATCCTATCAATGCCCTTCATAATTTTGTATACCTCAATCCTCCCCTCACATTCACTCCAAGGTCCCTTACTTCCTCTACACTTCAGTATTTTCCAATTAAACTTGTATTCTTTTGCCTTGTTTGACCTCCCCAAATGTATCACCTCACACTTCTCTTGGTTGAATTCCATTTGCCACTTTTCTGCCAATCTGACTAGACCATCAATATCTTTCTGCAGCCTACAGCTACCCTGCTCGCTATCTACCACACAGCCAATCTTTGTGTTGTCTTGATCATAGAAACATAGAAAACTAGGAGCAGGTGTAGGCCATTCGGCCCTTCGAGCTCGCTGCGCCGTTCAATACAATCATGGCTGATCATCCAAACTCCATACCCTGTTTCCATAGAAAGTACCCTGTTCCCCTACATCCAAATCGTTGATATATATACCACAAAAAGCAGCGAACCCAGTACTGCGCCCTGCGGAATGCCACTGGAAACAGCCCTCCAGTTGCAAAAACACCTGTCAACAATTACCCTTTGTTTCCTGCCACTGAGCCAATTTTGTACCCACCTTGCTGCATTTCCCTGGATCCCATTGGATTTTATTTTTTAATCAGTCTGCCTTGTGGGACCTTGTCAAAAGTCTTACTAAAATCCATGTAGAGCACATCAACTGCACTACCCTCATCTATCTTCCTGGTTACTTCTTCAAAAAATTCGACTGAGCTGGTCAAACAAATCTTCCCTTAACAAATCCATGCTGACTGTCCTTGATTAGCCTGTGCCTTTCTATGTCTCTCAGAATAGATTCCAATAATTTCCCCAGTACTGAGGTTAGATCGGCCTGTAATTATTCGGTTTATCGTTGGCTCCTTTTTTTAAACGGAGGTACAACATTAGCATTTCTCCAATCCTCCAGCACCACACCTGTATCCAGTGAGGGCTAGAAAATGATGGTCAGAGCCTCCGCTATTTCCTCTCGTTTCTTTTAACAGCCTGGGCTACATTTCATCCGACACTCCAAACATTTGCTGTTTGTTGCATTTCCCATCCGAAACAAGCTATGTAGTCCTTCATCATATTTGTGCATTGCCGTAAACAAAATAATACTCGATTGCATAATAATTGCATAATTTAAAGGAATTCATTGTATGTGAAGAGCTTTGAACTATTTGAGACATAAGCTACTATATAAATGCATATCTTTCCATGCATTATTGTAGAATTAAAGCAATTTTTGTTGCTTAAGCCCAGTGACTACACTTTCAAGGTTTAGACTCAGTTGTGAGATTAGCAATTTTGTGCTTTTGATTCATATTACAGTAGCTATTTTGTGCACTACAATGATATTTCTTTTCTGCTCTTCACGTGTTCTGTTGCAAGAAAAATGATCCTCCATTGTATTGTGCTTGCTTGTAATGATTCTACAATTGCAAATTCTACATTATGATCTTTGTCAAATACCCTGCTATCATACTTGTAGTGTAACAGTCAGTGTAGAAAAACTACTACTCCATCCAGAGCAGTTTGTGAAATTTTACAAATTAGAGGTGCTGGTATATGGTCACTACAGTGTTTGCATTGCTTTAATACCACCTGCGAGTGCCTTCAAGCCAAGGGACCACCAGCTAAATAAAAACAAGAAATGCTGGAACCACTCAGCAGGTCTGGCAGCATCTGTGGGAAGAGAAGCAGAGTTAACGTTTCGGGTCAGTGACCCTTCTTTGGAACCCACGCGGTTCACAGGAAGAACTTGCAAACTCCGCACAGGCAGTACCCAAAATTGAACCCGGGTTGCTGGAGCTGTGAGGCTGCGGTGCTAACCACTGTGCCGCCCTAATGAATGTATATCTCAAAAACTTATGTTGGTTAATAAAACTTTTTAGAACTTTTAAGCATTTAATAATTACATTGAATTGATAACGCTAGTGCTCAAGATTGCATTCTTGCATTCCAACATTCTGTATTTTAAATTCTGCAGATAGCTATCATGACTGTGACTCTGTTCCCGATTCGTCTTCTGCTAGCTGCTTTCATGATGTTGCTGGCTTGGCCATTTGCATTCCTTGCTGCATGGGGGCGTACTGAAAAAGAATCCGAAAAGCAAATGAATTTGTGGAGAAAGTAAGTAAATAACATTTATATTCCCAGTCTTCCTGTTACACAATTAGCTGGTGAGACCTTGTTATCCGTACCTATTTAAAAAATAAAATCATCTAAGTTAATTGCATGCACCACAACATTCAAATAAGGAATCTGACAAAATGCTAAAATGAGTTCATAATTATTTCTGGCAAAATGAATAAGAGGAAGGATGCTTGTGTTTTGTCACAATTCTGGTATTGTTTACATTACTGTTAAATTTGCCTTGTCATCTTTCATTTCCTTTTCCATATCTAATTTGTAAAATTTAAGGTTTATTGTTGTCACAATAGATTTACTCATTTATTTAAATATTTATGGTTTTCAAGAGTATTATATAATTTTGGGGTATGTTATACATGAATGGTGTATACTTTTTCTCTCCTTTGTATGTTCTTCCTCTGCTATCCCAAGAGTATGGTGAGCAAAGTTCCAGCACACATGGGAGGCATAGGAACCACTTACTTGCGGCCATATTTTACAAATTTCTAACCTTTATTGGCACATTGCACAGCACAACTGAAATGAAGAACTTTGCAGTGTGGCTACTTGAACCAACATGTCTCCTCTGTGATTAACACCCAGCTCATGAATTTTTATCTGCTTGTCACGCCAGTGTGCTTTGTTTAAAATTTTCTTTAATCCACTGACTGGAGATCTGAATTAACATTTGTTCGAAGAAATTTAATAAAAGACAAATTTTTTACAAAATGACTTTTCTGGCAGCTTAAGATGATCACCTAATTTGCAACACTGTATCCTACATTACAAGGTATGTTAAGGAGATGAAATGTCTGCTTGTATCCCAGCAAGAAGCAAGACCGAGGAAGTTTAAGGGAACTACTTGGTCTTTTTAGCAAGAAGAAGAAATACTGCTAACTGCTGTGTCTGAATCACTGAGTGACTGTCATGTGATAAGCCCCTCCCCATCTATGGTTTTAAGCTTGTATTGCTCCAACAAAGAAGCTTTTGGATTCTGGTATATGCAGACCTAAGCAGGGGTCTCGCGCTCTCTCCATTTCAGCTTACAAGCTTCAAACTCTGCCTGTTGACAGACCACCTTTGCATACCCCGACTACAATCAGAATCCCCGTGGGAGGAAATCATCCGTATCGCTGTCTCCAAGAGACCTACCGAACCAGTTATCTACCTATTAAAACTAAAAGCCTCGGGACCACCACATTCGGCTTGAAGCCAGCCAAATCACCAAACGCCACAAACTGTATACCCCTTTTTTCTATGGATTCTAACTCAACCAATCTACTTTTCTCCCACTCTGTAGCCTATTTGTGTGTGTATAAGTCTCTAGTGTGTGTATGTGAAAGTTGGTGTGTAGTTTCTTTTTATTAGTTCAGTTTACATACAATAAGGTTAACCTCTTTCTTAACTCAAGAAAACCTGTCCGATTTGGTTCTTGTATGATCATAGAAGTAAGTAATCAAACAGCTCCTGAATTGGCCAGTACATCCACTTTAAGAAAGAATTGAACCTGTTGTCAAACAAGGAGAGGGAACTTTAACACTGCTCCATAGCTGTGAAAAGCATTAAATATTGCCATTTGGTGTTAATCATTTAGGGATTAAAAATAAGAACAAAAAGCGATGATGCTGTGATTAGGTTAAAGAACTTGACTTGATCTCTTCCAACCTATTGTAGCCTTGTTCCATTCATCATGACTCTTCTATTCAATTACAGACCCAAGAAATTCCCAAACAACTCAATTGCAACTTAGAATCATAGGTTTAAGGCACAGAAAGAGGCCACTTGGCCCTTCGTGTTTTTGCCAGCTGAAAAACGATCCACCTATTTTAATCCCACCTTCCAGCATTTGGTCCGTAGCCCTCAGTTTATGGTACTTGAGGTGCATATCCAGATTCCTTTTGAATGTGTTGAGGGCCTCTGCCTCTACTACCCTTTCAGGCAGTGAGTTCCAGATCATCACCACCCGCTGGTTGAAAAGGTTTTTCCTCATCACCCTTCCCAGCCTATCCAATGTTTCCTCATAGCTACATTTTTCCAGTCCTGGCAACATCCTGATAAATCTCCTCTGTACCCTCTCTAGTGCAATTTCATCTTTTCTGTAATGAGGTGACCAGAACTGCGCACAGTCGAGTTGTGGCCTAACCAATGAGTTATACAGTTCCAGCTGTTGTATTCTAGACATCGGCTAATATAAGAGAGGATTCTATATGCTTTCTTAACCACCTTATCGATCTGCCCTGCTACCTTCAGGGATCTGTGGACATTCACTCCAAGGTCCCTTACTTCCTCTACACTTCTCAGTATTTTCCTATTAATCGTGTATTCCTTTGCCTTGTTTGACCTCCCCAAATGCATCACCTTGCCTAATCTTTTTGTGGTGTTCACATTTTGAGAACAGCAGCTTTTTCAGTGAAAGGGATTCTTTGTGGATATCACAGTTTCTGTTGGCATTTACTTTTTGTCTCTATTTTGGATAAGGCTCAGATACAAACATGCGAAATTGAGGTGCAGGAAAACTCGAGCTAGTTCATCAAGCTCGCTCCACAATATGATGGCCAGAGCATCATGGCTAAACACGTCTTCCCTCCCCGCCACCCCATTAACTCCTCCTCTCTCAGATGGTGAGGTTTATTTACAAAAACAAAAAAAAATTTGAGTTTTTGGGGTAATTTATGGAGATACAATAGAATTTTAGTTCCCCAATAGTGGGATCCTACTCCTTTAAGCAGTTCAATCAGTTGTTTTTGCTTTGCAGTTGTAAACTTGTCTTGAATTTGCAGCAATTCAAAATTGAAGTATACAACCAAGTACCTCTATGCATATACCAGTATTCAAAGTTATGTTTGGCAATTATGATTGAGATTTCCATTTTACAATTTTTTAAAACTAGAATTCATACATTTTTGTTGTGGTGACACAGCCTGTGTTAAAATGCAAGCTTTAGGGTTAGGATTAAAATATTATGAAAGCTGACTCACTGTCTGATTTGTATTTGTTGTTCCTTTCCTGTCCAAGGTCCTTGAACATGTTGTCTTCCAAATCTGTTCCCACCTTTTCCAGCACTCCATGTTCGAACCCCTCCAATCGGGTTTCTACCCCTGCCACAGTACCGAAGCAGCTCTTATCAAAGTCACAAATGACATCCTATGTGACTGTGACAAAGGTAAACTTACCCCCCTCCTCCTTCTCGACCTGCCTGCAGCCTTTGACGCAGTTGACCACACCATCCTCCTCCAATACTTCTCCACTGTCATCTAGCCGGGTGGGACTGGAACTTGGTTCCCTTCTTATCTACTTAATTGTAGCCAGAGAATCATCTGCAGTGGCTTCTCTTCCTGCTCCTGCAGTGTTATCTCTAGTGTCCCCCAAGGATCTATCCTTGGCCCCCCTCCTATTTCTCATCTACATGCTTCCTCTTGGCGACATCATCCGAAAGCACAGCGTTAGATTTCAACTACTTCAGCACCATTTCTCTCGACTCGTCCACTATTGCTAAATTACCAGATTGTTTATCCAACATCCAGTACTGACTGAGTAGAAATTTCTTCCAATTAAATATTGGGAAGACCGAAGCCATTATTTTCAGTCCCTGCTCCAAACTCTGTTCCCTAGCTACCAACTCCACCCCTCTCGCTGGCAACAGTCTGATATTAAACCAGTCTGTTTGCTACATTGGTGTCAAGTTTGACCCCGAGGTAAGCTTCCGACCTCGGGTTCGTGTCATCACTAAGTGTGCCTATTTCCACCCCCGTAACATCACCTCATCTCAGCACGTTTGCTGCTGAAACCCTCATTCATGCCTTTGTTGTGTCATGCAGGCCCCCACCTGTCAAGAATGAGGCACATTAATTTTGCCACATGACATTAAATTTCAAATTGTTGCTCGGAAGAAGAGAAGGTCTGTGATAAGGGGTTGCCAGGCCCCTGTTTGCGTATTAGCAGACAGTGTTTGCAGACAAAGCACCATTCCCTGACGCACACAATACAGAGCCAAGACATGGTCAGACCGGTTAGTCACATGACTAACCTTCGCAGCCTGGGATTTTCTGAATTGTACAGTTTTGAACTGAGAGCCTGCAGAAAGCTCTTGGCTTCTGGATTGAAAAGACCTCTCCTGGCTGGTTCACCACAGCCTCTCCTGTCTGCTCCCATCTCTTTCTCATGGAACTCCAAAAACCGACTGAAGACACATGAATCCCAAGAGAGAAAAGTCTCCTACAGTGAACAAGGTTTAAGAAGAATGCTGGGCCCCAACGAAAAGCAAGAATCTACCTGCAATCAAGGACTCTACAGTGAGCTCTAAGACCCGTAATAAAAACTCTTCAGATATTGCCTCAGACTTTTCTACTTTTATTTTACTTCTCTTCTGTCTCTATTTGCATGTGTATATCGCGTATGCATGCTAGCATAGGCACTTCATATATATCTGTAGGCATCAACCGAATCAGAGTTTAATTAATTTAAACTTTTCTTCTTTAAATCTAAGAAAGCCTGCAAGTGTGTGCTGGTTTCTTTGCCTTTTATAATAAGTGGTGAACAAGGATTCACCAAGGGGGAGCTAAAGACCCGGTGTGTTTAAAATTAAACCCTGTTACAGTAAGACCAGGTGAAGGCTGAAAGGGAACCCTAGACCTCTTTTTCTCACCTGGTCGTAACAGTTGCTTCTAGACTTCACAATTCCAACACACTCCTGGCTAGTCTCCCACGTTCTACTTTCCATAAACTTGAAGTCATCCAAAATTTTGTTGCCCATGTCTTAATTTGCACCAAATCCCGTTCACCTATCACCCCTGTACTTGCTGACCTACATTGGCTCCCTATCAAACAACGTCTTGGTTTTAAAATTCTCCTCTTTGATTTCAAATCCTTCCATTGCCTCACCCCTCCCTATCACTTGTAATCTCTTCCAGCCCCACAACACCCCAAGATATCTGCACTTCTCTAATTCTAGCTTCTTGTACATCCCTGATTTTATTCGCAACACACATGCCTTCATTTGCCTAGCCCCCAAGCTCTGGAATACCTTCCCGACACCTCTCCACCTCGCTTCTCTCATTTAAGACACTCTTTAAAACTTAGCTCTTTGACCAAGTTAGCTGACCTAATATCTCCTTTTGTGGCTTGGTATCATACTTTGTTTTATAATGCTTCTGTGAAGTGCCTTGGGATGTTTTATTATGCTAAAGGCACTATATAAATATAAGTTGCTGATGACTTCCATGTGTAAAATATTGAAGGTTGGCACAAATACAGACTTGGAGGGAGAAATACTGTGAAGCTTTGAAATCAACACTACTCCCACATTTTTTTCTAAGCTGTACAATATCTCTTCAATCTGAAATGCTTTGTGCATGAGCTCTACATTTGTACAATTACAATCTATAAAGCATCTATCAGAATTTTCCTTAGTTATGCTATTGTTATGAGATAGGTTACAAAAATTGCATGTTGCCAGGGAGTTTTTGAGCCTGCCAGACTAGAGACTTGATTCTGCTTGGGTTTAAGGTGCATTACCTCCAGTGAAACCTACTCGGATGAGCGAATATCATAATATGTAATCATTAAGGACAGTACACTGAGCACATTGTAGTAAAATTAGTATTTCAAAATTTAGTATATGTTGTCATGCAGGCCCCCACCTGCCAAGAATGAGGCACACATTATTTCGCCACATGAATATTAAAAACTTTAAAATGTTTCTGGGAAGAAAAGAGGGCCTAACACAAGGAATTGCCAGGCCTCTTGCCAGAAGGACCTTTTTTGCTTGCTAGCAGACAGTGTTGGAACAAAGGATGCAGTCCCTGCTTCTTCAATACACGCAAGACCTAGTAAGACCAGTTTAGTCACATGACTAACTGGCTTTTAAAATTTGAACTTGGCACAGAGTGATTGAAACTCAGAATGCTGTTTGCTCCTGGACTCAAAAGATTTCTCTCCTGTCTGCTCCCATCTCTTTCTCACGGAACTGAAGACCCATAAACCCCAAGAGAACAGTTTCCTACAGTGAACAAGGTTTAAGAAGAACACTGGGCCCCAACAAAAAGCAAGACAACCTACAAAAGGACTACAGTGAGCTCTAAGCACAGTAACAAGAAACTCTTCTGATATTGCATCAAACATCTGTTCTGTTTTGTCTTCTCTTTTCTGTCTATTTGCATGTGCGTATCGTGTATACATGCTCGCGTGGGTGTGGCGTGTATCCATAGGCGTTAACCGAATTAGAGTTTTTAATAGATTTCACTTTTCTTTAAACCTAAGAAAACCTGGTTGTGCTCATTTCTTTGCCTTATAATCAGAAAGCAGTAAACAAAGATTCGCCAAGGGGGAGCTCAAAACAGTGTGTTTAAAAAAAATTAAACCCGGTTACAGTAAGACCAGGTGAAGACAGTAAAAGACCCCTAGACACCTTTTTCACCTGGTCGTAACAATGTTAAGTAATAGACATCTGGAGGTGAATTAAAGCTTGTAATTAACTTACAGTATTCAGAAAATATTTCAAAATTGCATACGAAAGCAAAATACTGCTGATTCTGGAAATCTGAAATAAAAGCAGAAAACGCTGGAAATTCTTGGGTCTGGCAACATCTGTGGATAGAGAAGCAAAGTTAATGTTTCAGGTCAATGACCTTTCATCAAAACTTTCTGTTGAAAGGTCATTAGCCCTAAATATTAACTGTTTTTCTCTCCACAGATGCTGCCAGACCTGCTGGGTATTTCCAGCATTTTCTGTTAATTAAAAATGGTTTTATTTCAAAATGTTTCATTTCCATCACTTATGTTATCTTAAAACAAGTTGAAGTTTAGCTTTATAACTTGTGCATTGTATGATGTACATTTCCTATATTGTACTGGAAATGGTTCCTTGCTTAAACTGCACTGATAGCAAGGACTTCGTGTGTAATACCTGCCCTTTTACCTCCTCTCTTCTCACCATCCAAGGCCCCAAACACTCCTCCTAGGTAAAGCAGCGATTTACTTGTACTTCCTTCAATTTAGTATACTGTATTTGGCGCTCACAATGCAGTTGCCTGTACATTGGGGAGACCAAACGCAGATTGGGTGACCACTTTGCAGAATATCTCTGCTCAGTCTGCAAGCATGACCCCGAGCTTCCAGTTGCTTACCATTTCAACACACACCTTTGCTGTCATGCCCGCATTTCTGTCCTTGGCCTGCTGCAGTGTTCCAGTGAACATCAATGCAAGCTCGAGGAACAGCACCTGATCTTTCGATTAGGCACTCTACAGCCATGTGGACTCAACCTTGAGTTCAACAATTTCAGAGCATGACACTTTTTTTAAATGTTTTTTTAACATATGCCTGTGTTTTCATGTGGACAGAGCTGCTCATTGTTCTGCCATTAACACTCTCTGGACTAAGGCTTTGTCTTTCACCACAAGCATTTATTTTGCTTTAAAATGGAACTCTTAAATTTGAACTTTTTTCTTTATCTTTGACCATTGTTGCACAGAAGAGATTTTGGTTAAAGAAGTATCCCTAAAATGACTGGTTAGCACCCATCTTTCTATTTTATTTATTTATTTTATTTTTTATTTTATTTAGAGATACAGCACTGAAACAGGCCCTTCGGCCCACCGAATCTGTGCCGACCATCAACCACCCATTTATACTAATCCTACACTAATTCCATATTCCTACCACATCCCCACCTGTCCCTATATTTCCCTACCACCTACCTATACTAGGGGCAATTTATAATGGCCAATTTACCTATCAACCTGCAAGTCTTTGGCATGTGGGAGGAAACCGGAGCACCCGGAGGAAACCCATGCAGACACAGGGAGAACGTGCAAACTCCACACAGGCAGTACCCAGAATTGAACCCGGGTCACTGGAGCTGTGAGGCTGCGGTGCTAACCACTGCGCCACTGTGCCGCTACTTGACATTAATCCCAGTGCTGAAATGTAAGTGCATGCTTGGTACCAATTGAAATTCCAAAGAAAACTATTGTGCGTTCATATAAAAGCAAAATACTGTAGATGCTGGAAATCTGAAATAAGAACAGAAAGTGCTAAAAATACTCAGCAGGTCTGGTAGCATCTGTGGAGAGAGAAGCAGAGTTAATGTTTCAGGTCTGTGACCTTTCATCAGAACTGGCAAAGGTTAGAAATGTAATAAGTTTTAAGCAAGTGAAGCGGGGGCTGGGGGGGGAAAAGAGAACAAAAGGGAAGTGTGATGGGACAAATGGCAGGAGGGATTAACTGACAATGAGGTCATGGGGCACAAGCAAAGGGAGTGTGCTAATGGTGTGGTGAAAGACAAAGCATTAGTGCAGAGGGAGTGTTAATGAGAATAATGAACAGCTTCGTCCAAAAGCAGAAACAAGAAAAACCATGTTTAAGGCGGGCACATGGTAAAAAAAATGATAAAATAAAATAATAAAATAGCACCAGTCATGCTCTGAAATTATTGAACTCCATGTTCAGTCCGGAAGGCTGTAGAGTGCCTAATTGGAAAATGAGGTGATGTTCCTCGAGCTTGCGTTGGTGTTCACTGGAACACGGCAGCAGGCCAAGAACAGAAATGTGGGCATGGGAGCAGGGTGGTGAATTGAAATGGCAAGCAACTGGAAGCTCGGGGTTATGCTTGCAGCCTGAGCAGAGGTGTTCCATAAAGCGGTCACCCAATCTGCGCTCGGTCTCCCCAATGTAGAGGCGATGACATTGTGAGCTAACTTGAAAGAAGTACAAGTAAATCCTTGCTTCACCTGAAAGGAGTGTTTGGGGCCTTGGATGGTGATGGGCTTCAATTCCAATTTCCTGCCCGCTCCCCATTTCCCTTGATTCCCTGCGAGACCAAAAATCTGTCTATCCCAGCCTTCTGTGTATTCAGTAATGGGGCTTCCACAACCCTCTGGGGTAGAGAATTCCAAAGATTCATAACCCTTTGAGTGTAGTAATTTCTCCTCATCTCAGTGCTGAATGATTGGCCCCCTTATCCTGAGACTGTGCCCCCCACGTTCTAGATTACCCGACCAGTGGAAACATTCAGCTTCTACCCGATCAAGTCCTTTCAGAATTTTGTATGTTTCAATTAGATTGCCTCTCATTCTTCTAAACTCCCTCCTTGATTATTGTGCATTAATGGTCTCCTCCCTTCCCAACCATTCTATCGAGATAGAAATTTGGTGTTAAGAATTTATTCAAGAGGAGATGCACTTTAGCTGGATTGCACAACTAGTGTTAGTATTTCTCAACTCAAAATCATGAATCCATTAATATAACATTGCACAGAAGAGACTTTCAACTTGCTCTTCATTGCTCTTTTGTTTCTAATTGAGAACATGCAAGTATTAAATATAATGCGTACCTAACACACATTCCAGTGATTTTCTCTAATGGTGAAGCTCATGAAAGTCTCTTCTTGCAACTTCACCTCTGAATTATCTGGTCACTATCATTTGTGGAGCTGTTTATGGCATACTGCAGATCCCTTTGATCCTGCTATCAAATTAGTTATCTTCTGAAAAAAATGCATCTCTGGTTGTAAAGAAGGAAAAAATGATGGCAAGTTTGGTTGCTGTTACAGTGATAGATCTCTGAACACTCTTCTGGAAATGAAATGGTGGGTTTAAGAATGCAGTGTTGTATTGTACAATGAGGGTTTATGGTTTCTTTAATTTGTGAAAGAACCTAATTTTTTAAAGGAGAGGGGAGAGGATGAAATATCGCTTCTAGGCGGATAGCCATCAGCCCTCTCCCCAACCCAACCAGCCTATTCAGAAATTGCCCCGAGATGGGAACGTGCTGGCAAATCATCATGCTAGCCAGCAGGCCCACCTGCTTCTGCAGCCCTTCCAAAATCCAGCCCATTGTGTCATTTAAAAGTAGTAGGTGGGAACTATGCAGATGTCCTAACTATAATCCTTCAAAGTTCTTTTGACCAGGAACCGTTCCTTTAGGTTGGAAAATTGTGTATGCAATCCACTATTTAAGACAGGTGACCGAGGGAAACCAGGCAATATAGACTCGTCAGCCTAACATCTGTTGTTGGGAACTTGTTAGAACCTATAATTATGGTTAGGACGACTGAACACCTTGAAAATTTTTAGTTCATCATAGAGTCAGCATGGATTTGTAAAGGTAGATCATGCCTGACAAATCTGATTTGAGTTCTTTGAAGTGACTAAAGTAGTTGACAGGGACAGTCAATGGATGTTATTTATGTGGACTTCCAGAATGCATTTGATAACCCCATAAGAGTCTGTTAGCTAAAGTTGAAGCTCGTGGAATTGAAGGTAAATTATTGACTTGGTCAGGAAATTGGCTGAGGGTAGAAGACAATGAGTAGGAATAATGGACAGGTAGTGAAATTGGCAGGATATGTCTAATGGTGTCCAGCAAGGATCTGTATTGGGGCCTCAACTATTCACAGTATTCATTAACAGCTTAGATAATGGGATAGAAAGCCACATATACAAGTTTGCCAATGACACAAAGAAAGGCAGCATTGTAAGCAGTATAGATTGAAGCATAAAATTGCACAGAGATGGATTAAGGCAAAATTGTGGCAAATGTTAGGTCATCTACTTTGGACTTCAGCATAGAACAAGATACTTTCTAAATGGGGGAAAGCTAGGATGTGCAGGTGCACACATCATTAAAATATCATGAACAGGAACAGAAAGTAATTAAAAAGGCTAATGGAAATCTGGCCTTTATATCTAAAGAACAAATAACAAAGAACAGTACAGCACAGTAACAGGCCATTCGGCCCTCCAAGCCTGCGCCGATCTTGATGCCTGCCTAAACTAAAACCTTCTGCACTTCCGGTGACCGTATCCCTCTATTCCCATCCTATTCATGAATTTGTCAAGATGCCTCTTAAACATCGCTATCGTACCTGCTTCCACCACCTCCCCCGGCAGCAAGTTCCAGGCACTCCCCACCCTCTGTGTAAAGAACTTGCCTCGCACATCCCCTCTAAACTTTGCCCCTCTCACCTTAAACCTATGTCCCCTAGTAACTGACTGTTCCACCCTGGGAAAAAGCTTCTGACTATCCACTCTGTCCATGCCGCTCATAACTTTGTAAACCTCTATCATGTCTCCCCTCCACCTCCGTCGTTCCAGTGAAAACAATCCGGGTTTTTCCAACCTCTCCTCATAGCTAATGACCTCCAGACCAGGCAACATCCTGGTAAACCTCTTCTGTACCCTCTCCAAAGCCTCCACGTCCTTCTGGTAGTGTGGCGACCAGAATTGCACGCAATATTCTAAGTGTGGCCTAACTAAGGTTCTGTACAGCTGCAGCATGACTTGCCAATTTTTATACTCTATGCCCCGACCGATGAAGACAAACATGCCGTATGCCTTCTTGACTACCTTATCCACCTGTGTTGCCACTTTCAGTGACCTGTGGACCTGTACGCCCAGATCTCTCTGCCTGTCAATACTCCTAAGGGTTCTGCCATTTACTGTATACTTGCCACCTGCATTAGACCTTCCAAAAATGCATTACTTCACATTTGTCTGGATTAAACTTCATCTGCCATTTCTCCGCTCGAGTCTCCAACCGATCTATATCCTGCTGTATCCTCTGACAATCCTCATCACGATCCGCAACTCCACCAACCATTGTGTCGTCCGCAAACTTACTAATAAGACCAGCTACATTTTCCTCCAAATCATTTATATATACTACAAAGAGCAAAGGTCCCAGCACAGATCCCTGCGGAACATCACTAGTCACATCCCTCCATTCAGAAAAGCACCCTTCCACTGCTGCCCTCTGTCTTCTATGACCGAGCCAGTTCTGTATCCGTCTTGCCAGCTCACCTCTGATCCCATGTGACTTCACCACCTTTTGTACCAGTCTGCCATGAGGGACCTTGTCAAAGGCTTTACTGAAGTCCATATAGATAACATCCACTGCCCTTCCTTCATCAATCATCTTCGTCATTTCCTCAAAAAACCCAATCAAATTAGTGAGACACGACCACCCCTTCATAAAACCATGCTGCCTCTCGCTCATAAGTTTTTGTTTCCAAATGGGAGTAAATCCTGTCCCGAAGAATCCTCTCAAATAAATTTCCCTACCACTGACGTAAGGCTCACCGGCCTATAATTTCCTGGATTATCCTTACTACCCTTCTTAAACAAAGGAACAACATTGGCTATTCTCCAGTCCTCTGAATAGGAAGGGAAGAGAGGGATATGGGCCCCGGAAGTGCAGAAGGTGTTAGTTTAGGCAGGCATCTAGATCGGCGCAGGCTTGGAGGACCGAATGGCCTGTTACTGTGCTGTACTGTTCCTTGTTCTGGGACCTCACCTGTCCCCAATGAGGATGCAAAGATTTCTGTCAAGGCCCCAGCAATTTCTTCCCTTGCCTCCCTCAGTATTCTGTGGTAGATCCCACCAGGCCCTGGGGACTTATCTACCTTAATGCTTTGCAAGACACCCAACACCACCTCCTTTTTGATAATGAGATGACTGAGACTATCTGCACTCCCTTCCCTAGGCTCATCATCTAGAACACTAGAATACAAGCGGTTAAAAGTCATGCTTTAGCTATACAAAACCTTTTTCAGTCCACACCTGGAGTACTGTAAGCAGTTCTGAACACCACACATTAATAAGAATATGGTGGACAACTGCTTTAACCATCCCTGTAATATTAGGTTGGACCAGATAAAGCACTTTTGGGTGCTGCTCTCATCTGCTAAAACTGCTCATTTTTCCAGGATCATCTGGAATGCAAAGATAACCCCGCTGCCTTTTCTCTACTGCATATTCTTGAACCCTTCTCTGTTTCTCCACCCTCACCGCCAACAATAAGTGCAAGGAGCTCATGAACTTGTTTGACACTAAGTTTGAGACCATCCTATCAGCTGCCTCTGCCGCAACGCAGTGGGCTAAACTTCCTAGGCCCCAGCCCTGAAATCGCATCTTTCTCTAGGTTTTCTCCTATCTCCCCCTCATACCCTTCCTAACTCAGCTTGTTGTCCATGATACCCATCTGTGTTCCATCCCCCATATTTCCATTAAACTGGGTGGTACTGATCTTGCCTGAATCCATTCCTAGCTATCTAATTGTAGCCAGAGTATCACTTGCAGCAGCTTCTCTTACTGTTCCCTCACTGTTACCTCCCATGTCCCCTGAGGATCTACCCTTGGCACCCTCCTATGCTTATGTACATGCTGCTCCTCAGTGACATCATACAAAAGCACAGCATTAGTTTTCAGATAACAAGTTGACGACGCCCACCACCTCTCTTGACTCCTCCACTGTTGCTAAATTATCAGACTGCTTAGCCAACATCCAGTACTGGATGAGCAGACACTTCCTACAATTTAAATATTGTGAAGACTGAAGCCATTGTCTCGCCCCTGCCTATCTCCTCCAGCCCCACAACCCTCTGAGCTGTCTGCACTCATCTAATTCTGGCTTCTTGAGCATCCCCGATTTTAATCGCTCCACCCTCGGTAGCCGTGCCTTTAGTTGCCTCGGCCCTAAGGTCAGCAATTCCTTCCCTACACCTCGCTTTCCTCCTTTAAGGCACTTCTTTGACCAAGCTTTTGCTCATTTGACCTGATATCGCCAAAGTGGCTTGGTGTCATATTTTGTTTTATAATGCTCCTGTGAAGTGCCTTGGGATGATTTATAATTTAAATTAATTATGTAAGGTGTTGGTATATTGACCATGGAGAGAGTGCAGTGTAGATCTATAATGTCTTGACATCAAGGGTTAAATTACAAGTAGAGTTTACACAAATTCGGGCTGTATTCCCTGGAATTGAGAGTTAAGGTGTGATTTGATCAAAGTTTTCAAGATATTAAGAGGAAAGCTAAAGTAGATTGGGAGGACCTATTTCCACTCCTTTCATGTCTGCGTCACTTGGACTTGAGGGAGTGGAGGTGAGGGCCATGCTGGGGGAACAGCCAGGGTGAGAAAGGGTAATGGTTTTATTGAGGACTGGGGCATCAGAGGTGGAGGTGAGGCTGCGGTTGTGCAAATTGTAGTTCCAGAAATGTGTTGAATGACAGGCCAAAGGCTAGACGGTTGGAATTTTGAAAGTGCAATTGTAAATGAATTGGGGATAGTTTTCTTCCCAGGATCGGATACCGAAGGAGTTGGTGTTAGGGTGTGGAAGGGGAATGTGGGTGGAGAGTGATGCAAGGAAATGATCAGAGATGGCCTGCTCTGTGATTGATACATTGGGACTACCAAGAGCATGTGAGATGTCAAGGGGATGACTGTGATATGGGTTGGGAGTTTATATGGAGGAGGAAATTTAGGCAGTGAACTCAGAGGTGAGCGAGAATGATGAGTTGAGAGGTTGAAAACAACGAAGAAGTTGTTCGGTGCAGAGGTTGCTGAGGGAGAAAAGCAGAGAAGATGTCAGTGAGAAAATTATTGAACAAGAAGCATGAACTCTGGCTGATTCTTTTTTTCCCCCTCCAATTTTTCCTCCCTCCCCGCCCCCGCCCCCCTCTAACCATCCTGCCTCAATCCTTAAACCCAGAATTACTGCACCCTTACAATTGCTCTGGCTGAGAACCATTAGTTCCTTACCGTGCAAGGTGAAATTTGGGACCTTCCTGGTCTGTATTGATAGTTCCATAGTAGAGAAAGTGCAGGGATTTGGGGAGTGAGCAGGTCGGTGGGATTAGTTTCTCCAGAAAAAGAGCCAGCACAGCATTCTGTGCTGCAAATGTCAATAGTCCTAATCCTCAATTCCCATTTTAGGTTTGTACTGAATTGTGTGAAGCTGCTGATAAAATAGGTTGCAGTTCTACATTTGCTAAACATGACTAATGATGGTGCTCATTATTAAATACAGCAATCTTGCTGTAGCTTTATCAAGTATGAGGCAAATGTTTATTTAATAATTGAGCAACTGCAGTAATAGCTACAGGCGATACTACAATGCAGAATTACTTGAGTTTTGTTTTGTTTCTGACTTCATAATTTGTAGTGGTGGAAAAGTAAAATGAATATGGCATGAGGCACTGACTTTTCAAAACTTCTATTTAAATCTTTATTCTGTAAATTTTGTGCTGAAAAGGAACAAAATCAAATGAGTCTCCACTCTGGTTCACTACTGTAGATAAGGTATTACAGTGCTAACTTTTCAAAGGACAGTCATTCTACAAAACAGGTTAATACATGCAGAATGCATTTCTGCATAAATCGTTGTATGGGCATGTTTAACCATGAAATTTCTTGTTTTGCTAAGCCACAGTAACCACTTGTTTGGCTTAAGACTTTGCTGGTCCCAAAGGAAGAGTGCTAAATTGGGGGAAGGCCAACTATACCAAAATTCAGCAGGAGCTGGGGAATGTAGATTGGGAGCAGCTGTTGGAAGGTAAATCCACATTTGATATGTGGGAGGCTTTTAAAGAGAGGTTGATTGGCGTGCAGGAGAGACATGTTCCTGTGAAAATGAGGGATAGAAATGGCAAGATTAGGGAACCATGGATGACAGGTGAAATTGTGAGACTAGCTAAGAGGAAAAAGGAAGCATACATAAGGTCTAGAAGGCTGAAGAAAGACGAAGCTTTGAAAGAATATCGGGAATGTAGGACCAATCTGAAACGAGGAATTAAGAGGGCGAAAAGGGGTCATGAAATATCTTTAGCAAACAGGGTTAAGGAAAATCCCAAAGCCTTTTATTCATATATAAGGAGCAAGAGGGTAATTAGAGAAAGGATTGGCCCACTCAAAGACAAAGGAGGAAAGTTATGCATGGAGTCAGAGAAAATGGGTGAGATTCTAAACGAGTACTTTGCATCGGTATTCACCGAGGAGAGGGACATGACGGATGTTGAGGTTCGGTACAGATGTTTGATTACTCTAGGTCAAGTCGGCATAAGGAGGGAGGAAGTGTTGGGTATTCTAAAAGGCATTAAGGTGGACAAGTCCCCGGGTCCGGATGGGATCTATCCCAGGTTACTGAGGAAATAGCTGGGGCCTTAACAGATATCTTTGCAGCATCCTTAAACACGGGTGAGGTCCCGGAGGACTGGAGAATTGCTAAGGTTGTCCCCTTGCTTAAGAAGGGTAGCAGGGAAAATCCAGGTAATTATAGACCGGTGAGCCTGACGTCAGTGGTAGGGAAGCTGCTGGAGAAGATACTGAGGGATAGGATCTATTCCCATTTGGAAGAAAATGGGCTTATCAGTGATAGGTAACATGGTTTTGTGCAGGGAAGGTCATGTCTTACGAACTTAATAGAATTCTTTGAGGAAGTGACAAAGTTGATTGATGAGGGAAGGGCTGTAGATGTCATATACATGGACTTCATAAAGGCGTTTGATAAGGTTCCCCACGGTAGGCTGATGGAGAAAGTGAAGTCGCATGGGGTCCAGGGTGTACTAGCTAGATGGATAAAGAACTGGCTGGGCAACAGGAGACAGAGTAGCAGTGGAAGGGAGTTTCTCAAAATGGAGACGTGTGACCAGTGGTGTTCCACAGGGATCCGTGCTGGGACCACTGTTGTTTGTGATATACATAAATGATTTGGAGGAAAGTATAGGTGGTCTGATTAGCAAGTTTGCAGACGACACTAAGATTGGTGGAGTAGCAGATAGTGAAGGGGACTGTCAGAGAATACAGCAGAATATAGATAGATTGGAGAGTTGGGCAGAGAAATGGCAGATGGAGTTCAATCAGGGCAAATGCGAGGTGATGCATTTTGGAAGATCCAATTCAAGAGTGAACTATACAGTAAATGGAAAAGTCCTGGGGAAAATTGATGTACAGAGAGATTTGGGTGTTCAGGTCCATTGTTCCCTGAAGGTGGCAACGCAGGTCAATAGAGTGGTCAAGAAGGCATACGGCATGCTTTCCTTCATCGGACGGGGTATTGAGTACAAGGGTTGGCAGGTCATGTTACAGTTGTATAGGACTTTGGTTCGGCCACATTTGGAATACTGCGTGCAGTTCTGGTCGCCACATTACCAAAAGGATGTAGATGCTTTGGAGAGGGTGCAGAGGAGGTTCACCAGGATGTTGCCTGGTATGGAGGGCGCTAGCTATGAAGAGAGGTTGAGCAGATTAGTATTATTTTCATTAGAAAGACGGAGGTTGAGGGGGGGACCTGATTGATGTGTACAAAATCATGAGAGGTATAGACAGGGTGGATAGCAAGAAGCTTTTTCCCAGAGTGGGGGATTCAATTACCAGGGGTCACGAGTTCAAAGGGAGAGGGGAAAGGTTTAGGGGGGATATGCGTGGAAAGTTCTTTGGGTGGTGGGTGCCTGGGACGCGTTGCCAGCGGAGGTGGTAGACGCGGGCACGATAGCGTCTTTTAAGATGTATCTAGACAGATACATGAATGGGCAGGAAGCAAAGAGATGCAGACCCTTAGAAAATAGGCGACATGTTTAGATAGAGGATCTGGATCGGTGCAGGCTTGGAGGGCCGAAGGGCCTGTTCCTATGCTGTAATTTTCTTTGTTCTTTGTTCTTCCCTACTGATTGGTGCAAACATTTGAAGTGCTTAATCAGCATTGCAGTCTGCATCAGTGGAAAGGGTTCAGAGGTAATGACATGTCACATGTTTAGGGAGCAGCCCAGATGCAGGACTGAGTACTGATGCTGCTTGACTGGATGAGCAGTAAAACAGTTGGTGCTAGTCAACATGTGTTCTGTCAGTTAGCACTCTGAATATATTTTTATTTCAAATTACAGTTCTATATGCTGAAAGCATCGGTGAGCAGAGTGAGTTTTGGCACATGATTGTACCAATTTATAATTTTCTTCATGGACCTGGGTCAGCTGGGGAACAAAGAAGAGATTAATAAATTGGTGAATATGTAGAAGTCCATGAGCTGCCGCCTTGCAGCTCCATTGCTGTTGTTATGCTGCTGGCTGGGTTTAGCTGTTTCAATTTGGTGAGATTGGTTACAAATTTCAGTTAATCGTGCCACAATTTTCTTTGGTGGATTTAAGGTTTATCCACTAATGAGGGCCGAAACACTGACAAATGTTTCCAAGTCTAGTTTTGGAAGCTTAAAACAGGTAAACCCAGGTTGATGAGATAAAGCTGAAATGGACGGTTCCATCAGTAATGAGGCAAGCTGAATGAAAGGACTGGGTTGTGGATGTCATATCTTTAATAACACTGGCGGAAGAGCACCGCTGAACCCTCCTGTGGGAGGAGTCAGCTTTGCATTTTAAAAAAAGATTGACCAGAATTGCAAAGTAATAATATAGCAATTTAATTATCAAATAATGTCGTTCATGGAAGATTTCGTAAATGTAATTATCACTAATGTTTCAAACAGTTTGGAAGGCTATGTGGCAACCTTTGCATCTAACTTTATACTGTTTAGGATTGTACCAAAATATTGAATACATATTTACTTCAAGGTACATACTTATTGAATATATTTACAAAATTTATCAAAAAATAAGTGTTACTTTAAATCTTCACTCTATACGTATTTTCAAGGTTGTATCCTGGCCCTAACCATCTCCCGTTCACCATTGTTGTCCAATCCCTCCACATCTCCGTTCGCCACAAGGTTAGCCTGAGTGCTCTCGTCATCGTCTTTGAACGGAAGTCCAACCAGTCCCATCCACCATCACTCTGCTCCACCTGGCTGTACTTGTTCTCACTTGGAACAACTTCTCCTTTGATTCCACTCATTTCCTCCAAGTAAAAGGTGTTGTTATGGGAACCTATATGGGTTCTGCCTTTTTGTTGGATATATGGAACACTCATTTCAGTCCTTCTCGGTCAACTCCCTCATCTCTCTTTCTTTTTTTTTCTGGTACATTGATGACTGTACCAGTGCCATTTCCTGCTTTCGCCCAGATGTGGAAAACTTCATCTAAATTCCACCCTTCCTTGCCTTCAAATTGTTCATCTCTGACTCTGCCCTTCCTCAACTTTTATCTCCCTATTTCTGGGGATAGGATATTGACCAATATCCACTATAAGCCCACTGACTCCCACAGTTACCTTGACGACGCTACTTCACACCCCACCTCTTGTAAAGATTCTATTCCATTCTTCCAGTTTCTCTGTCTTCATCGCATCTGTTCTGAAGATGACACTGCCCATACCAATGCTTCCAATATGTCTTTGTTTTTCCTCAACCTAAGATTCCAGTCCACCGTGGTTGACAGGGCCCTTGACTGTGTCTGTTTCCTGCACCACAAGTGATGTAGATGGTACACATTGCAGCCATGGTCACCTGTGGTGTAGAGCTTGAATGTTTAAGGTGGTGGATGGTGTGCCGATCAAGTGGGCTTCTTTTGTCTTGGATGGTGTTGAGCTTCATGAGTGTTTTGGAGCTGCACTCATCCAGCCTAGTGAAGAAAATTGCATTACCCTTCTGATTTGTGCTTTGTAGATGGTAGAAAGGCTTCAGGGAGTCGGGAGGTGTGTTAGACACCAGAGAATGCCCAGCCTTTGACGTGCTCTTGTACCACACTATTTATGTGGCTGGTCCAGTTATATTTATGGTCACTGGTGACCCCAGGATGTTGTTGGTGGGGGGGGTGCGGGGGGGATTCAACGATGGTAATTTTGTTGAATGCCTTGTTAGAAATGGCCATCTTAGGCCCCAACCTTAAATGTTGTCCAGGTCTTGCTGCACATGGACATGAACTGCTTCATTATCGGTGGAGTTGTGAACGGAACTGAGCACTGTGCAATCACCAGTGTTACAACCAGCTGAGAAAGAGGTCCAGGGTTCCCTTTAAGCCTTCACCTGGTCTTAGCGTAACAGGGTTTAATTTTAAACACACCATCTTTTGAGCTCCCCCTCGGTGAATCCTTGTTCACCGCTTTCCTATTATAAGGCAAAGAAACCAACACAAACAGGCTTTTTTAGGTTTAAAGAAGATAAGTTGAAATTTATTAAACTTAAACTCTAATTCAGCTAACGCCCACGGATACACAATGCGCCCACACTAGCCTGCATACGTAATACACACATGCAAATAGAGACAGAAAAGAGCAGAAGAAAAATAAAGTGGAAAAGTTTGAGGCAGTATCTGAAGAGTTGTTACAGTTCTTTGAGCTCACTGTAGAGTCCTTGATTGTAGATGGATCTTGCTTTTCATTGGGGCCCAGTTTTCTTCTCATACCTTGTTCGCTGTCGGAGATTCTTCTCTCTTGGAGTTCGTGTGTCTTCAGTGGATTCAGAAGCTTGTGAGAGTGAGATCTTCTCAGTCCAGGAGCAAACAGGCACTCTTCCCAGACTGTGTGTACAAATTCAAAAAACTCAGGTTGCCCAGCAGGTTAGTCATGTGACTAGCTGGTTTGACCATGTCTGTTTATGTATTCGGCCATCTTAGCAGTCAACCTGGAATGCGAGCTCCCCCACTTGCAACGTTTGGTGATCAGAAGTCCATTGTGGATTGAATGTGTCAGGAATGCCTGCTTTGTCCTTCCAAACACACACTGTTCATATGCAAATGTATTTTCTAGCCACGGCTCATCTCCTGGTGGGAGTAATCTATAGGTCCCCAAACGGTAGTTCCGCAGTTGGGCACAGTATAAACCAGGAAATACTGGAAGCTTGCAAGAAAGGTACGGCAATAATCATGGGTGATTTTAATATGCATATAGACTGGATTAATCAAATTGGTAAAGGTAGCCTCGAGGGAGAGTTCATTGAATGTGTTGGAGATTGTTTTTTGGAGCATTATGTTGTGGAATTAACCAGGGAGCAGGCTATTCTAGATTTGGTATTGTGTAATGAGGTGGGATTAATTAATGATCTCATAGTAAGGATCCTCTAGGGAAGAGTGATCATAGCATGCTAGAATTTCAAACTCAGTTTGAGGGCGAGAAACTGGAGTCCCACACTACTGTTCTGGAGTTAAACCAAGGTAATTCCATAGGCATGAGGACAGATTTGGCCCTAGTGGACTGGCCAGGAAGACTAAAAGACAGGACAGTTGATGAGCAGTGGCAGATGTTTAAGGAGATATTCAATTCCTCCTAACTAAAACATATTCCAAAGAGGAGGAAAGTTTCTAAGAGGGAGGAAAAACATCCATGACTAAGCAAGGAAGTTAAGGATAACATAAAGACAAAATCTAAGGCATACAATATTGCAAAGGCCAGTGGCAGGCTGGAAGATTGGGAAACTTTTAAAGATCAACAAGGGTTACTAAAAAGTAATAAAAAGAGCAAAGGTAAATTATGAAAGAAAACAAGCGCAAAATATAAAAACGGATAGCAAAAGCTTCTATCAGTATATAAAAGGTAAGCGCGTAGCTAAAGTGAATGTTGCTCCCTTGGAGGATGAGACTGGGGAGTTATTAGAGGGGAAACACAGAAATGGCGTAGACATTAAATCAATGTTTTGCCTCAGTTTTCACAGTGGAGGACACTAGTACCATCCCAATAGTAATCAGTAATGCAGAGGTTATAGAAAGGGAGGAACTTAGAACAATCATCATCACTAGGGAAAAAGTACCGAGCAAACTATTGGGATTGAAGGCAGACAAGTCCCCAGGGCTTGATGGCCTACATCCAAGGGTCTTAAAGGAAGTGGCAGCGGAGATAGTGGATCCATTGGTTATAATATTCCAAAATTCCCAGGGTGCGAGAAAGGTTTCAGTGGATTGGAAAAAAGCTTATTCAAAAAGGGAGAGAGACAGAAAGTAGGAAACTATAGACCAGTTAGTTTAACATCTGTCGTGGGGAAATTGTTAGAATCTATTATTAAGGAAGTAATAACAGGACATTTAGAAAGTCAAAACGCAATCCATCAGAGTCAGCATGGTTTTGTGAAGGGTAAATCGTGTTTGACTAATTTGCTAGATTTCTTCAAAGCTGTGACAAGCAAAGTGGATAATAGGGATCCTGTAGATGTATATCTGGACTTCCAGAAGGTATTTGATAAGGTGTTGCACAAAAGGTTAATACACAAGGTAAGATTACATTGGGGTTAGGGGCAATTTATTAGCTCGGATAGAGGATTGGCTAACCAACAGAAAACAGAGAGTCGGGATAAATGGGTCCTTTTCTGGTTGGCAAGATATAACTAGTGGGATGCCACAGGGTTCGGTCCTCGGGCCTCAACTATTTACAATCTGTATTAATGACTTGGATGCAGGGATAGAAAGTACTATAGCCAAATTTGCAGATGATACTAAAATAGGTGGGATAGTAAGTTGAAATAAAGAAATAAGACATTTACAAATGGATATGGATAGGTTAGGTGAATGGGCCAAAATTTGGCAGATGGAGTTTAACGTGGATGAGTGTGAGGTTATCCAGTTTGGTTGGAAGAATAGAAAAGCAAATTATTATCTAAATGGAGAGAAACTGCAGAGTGCTTCGGTGCAGAGGGATCTGGGTGTCCTCGTGCATGTATCGCATAAAGCAGGTACAGCAGGTAATGAGGAAGGCAACTGGAGTTTTGGCATTTATTGCTAAAGGAATAAAATATAAAAGTAGGGAAGTGTTGCTGCAACTGTACAAGGCATTAGTGAGACCGCACCTGGAGTATTACGTACAGTTTTGGTCCCCTTACTTGAAGAGGGATGTAGTTGCATTGGAGGCAGTTCGGAGGAGGTTCACCAGATTGATTCCAGGGATGAGGGGTTTGTCATATGAAGAGAGATTGTGCAGTTTAGGCCTTTTACTCTCTAGAGTTTAGAAGAATGAGAGGAGATCTAATTGAGGTATATAAGATGATTAAGGTTTCAGACCCCGCCACAGAACTGAAGCCACCCTAATCAAAGTCGTAGATGGCATCTTCTCCTACCATAGTGCATTTTCCTTCCTCTTCTACTTTCTTGCAGCTTTTTGTATACTCAGCTACAGCATCCTTCTCCAACGCTTCTCCATTAGCCAGATTGATGGGACTACTCTCAGTTGGTTCTGCTCATAACACATGCAGTTCCAGGCAGAGCATTTCCAGCTTCCCAGTCCTGCACTTTACCTCTGGAGTTCCAGTAAGGATCTAACCATAGGCCCTTCTCTGTCATCTACATGCTGCCCTTTGGCAGCTTCATCCAGAGATGCAAGCTCAGCTTCCAGATGTATGCTGATGACATCCAGCAATACTTCTCCATCACCCCTCTAGATTTTTCTACTATCTGCATGTTGTCAGACTGCTTGTGCAACATAAGGTCTTGGAGAACTGCAGTTTCCCTCAGATAAACATTGCAATGACTAAAGCTGGTGATTTTGGCCCCTTGGCAACAGTTCTAGCACTCTCCTCAACTGTTGTCTTGGTTGGACCAGACAAATGGTAACCTCAGTCTCTTAATCGACCCGTGTTGAGCTTCTGTTCGCAACCTCTCTGTCACAAAGACTGCCTTCTTTAACCTCAATCATTGCCTGCTCCAGCCCATTTGCTGAAAGCCTCATTCATTTCTTTGCCACCCACAGATCTGACTCCTCCAGTGCTCTCGTGTCCAACCTCCCATCTTCAATACTGTGTAGACGAGAGGTCATCTAAAGCTCACCCATCACTCCTGTCCTTTCTGATGTATATTCGGTCCCAGCACCTCCAATTTAAAACTTTCATCCTTTTGTGAAAATCTCTTCATGGCCTTAACCCTCCCTATCTCTGTAACCTCCTCCAGCCCAATAACCATCCCAGAACTCAGTCTGCTGATACTGATCTCTTGTATAACCCCACCCTCTTCACCACCGGCAGCCATGCTTTCAGCCGTCTAGCCCCATCAGTAATTCTTTCCCTAAAAATCTCCATACTTCCACCTCCCTCTCTTGCATTAAGGGTCTCCTTAAAAACCTACCTCTTTGATCAAGCATTTGGTCAACTCTCCTGTTATCTCCCTTGTTGGCTCAATGCCTATTTTTGATACTGTGTGAAGTGTCTTTTGATGTTTATCCATGTTAAAGGTGCTATATAAATACAAAGTTCTTGCTGTTATAGCCAAGCCAAAATCATCAATGTTGAAAACAAAATGGACTGAGCACTGATACCTGAGGTACACAATTTCGAACCCTTCAATGTGGGCAGCACCCATTAACTTTAAATAAAAACAGAAAAATGCTGATAATACTCAGCAAATCTGGCAGCATTTGTCAGAGAAAAACAGTTAACGTTTCATGTCTGTGACCTTTCATCAGAACTGGGAAAAGTTAGAAATGCAATAGGTTTTGAGCAAGTGAAAGGGGGAGGGTGGGAAGAAGAACGAAAGGGAAGGTCTCTGATGGGGTGGAGGGCAGGAGAGATTAAATGGCAAGGAAAGAAACAAAAGATGTGTCTAGAGATGTGAATAGCAGGAAATTTGTCATCTGAACACAAAGTAAAGGAAAGAAAGAAACGAGAGGGGGAAAAAAAGCAGCAAAGAAACAGAAAGCACATTGAGGGCAAAGGCTATGATCTAAAATTGAATTCAACATTGAGTCCAGAAGGCTATAAAGTGCCCAGTCAAATGACAGAAAAGTCAGAGTGGGAGCAAGGCGGTGAATTAAAAATGCTGGGCAATTCTCCACCATGCCCCCACTCTGACCTTTCTGTCCTTGGTCTGCTACAGTGTTCCCATGAAGCTCAACGCAAGCTTGAGGAACAGCACCTCATCTTTTGACTGGGCATTTTACAGCCTTCTGGCCTCAATATTGAGTTCAACAATTTTAGATCACAACTTCTTCCCCCATTTAGTTTCATATTTCTTTTGCTGGTTCCATTTTTTTTCTTCACTTTGCGTTCCAACGGCAGCTACCCTGCCATTTACATCTCCTCCTCTAGACACATCTTTAGTTTCTTTACTTATCCCATTACCACTCCCTTTGGCCTTGTACCATGAAAACTATTGTCATTTAATCTCTCCTGCCCTATCACAGACCTTCCCTTTTGTTCTTCCCACCCTCCCTCCTTTCACTTGCTCAAAACCTATGACATTCTAATTTTTCCAAGTTCTAATGAAAGGTCACAGACCTGAAACGTTAACTCTGTTTTTCTCACCACAGATGCTGCCAGACCTGCTGAGTATTTTCTGTTTTTATTTTATATTTCCAGCACCTGCAGTATTTAGCTTTTAATTTACTCTATTACCTATTCATAAACCAACTTTCATCCATGCTGTTACATTTCCTCTTAGGTCATGAGTCTGTACTTCAGTAACAAGCTTGCAGTAAGCTGCCTTATCAAGCACCTTTTAGAAAATCTAATGCATTCTCTTCATCAAAGTTTTTGTATGATTTTATACACTAAATTGTTAACTGTGTGTAACATGCCCCCCACCCCCCCCCCCCCTCCCTCTCGCTCTTCTCCACACACACCCCCCCGCCCTCCTTCACTTGTAATTGTTTACAACTCCCATGTTTGACTTCCTCCAGTCAAGTCCCTGTGTTTGCCACAATGCTGACACGGCCCTTACCTAAATCACAAATGACATCCTATGTGACTGACCATGGTAAATTATCCTTTCTCATCCTTCTCGGCCTCTATTCAGCCTTTGACACAGTTGACCCCATCATCCTCCTCCAGTGCCTCCTCCATCGTTCAGGTAGGTTGGGCTACTCTCTTATCTATCTAGACATCTGCAATGGCATCTCCTCCCTCCTGCTTTGTTAGCCCTGGAGTCCCTCAAGGATCTGTTCTTGGAACCCTCCTATTCCTCAACTACATGCTGCTCTTCGACATCATCCAAAAACACATGTTCCAAATGTACGCAGACTGCAGGCCTGCTACCCGACCCGGACCCGAACCCGACGGGACACACGACATGTCGGGTTCTGGTCGGGTCGCGCTTCCGGGTCCAGCGTTCGGGTTAGGGTCAGGTCGGGCACGCTGTATCACCCCCTCAGGTAAGTGACTCTGTTAATTTACTTTTTGGACTTTAAAGGTGGTTTTGTGAGTTATTTTAAGCTTGTGCAGGTAAGGAACAAAGTGAAAAAGAAGGTAAGTTGGTCGGGTTGGGCACGGAAAAAAATGGAAGGACTCTGGCCGGGTTGGACTCGGGGTCGGATGGGGTTCTGTTGGGCTCGGGTCGGGTCTCATTTGCAGACCCAAGCAGGCCTTTAATGCAGACGACACACAGCTGTCCCTCACCACCACCTCTCTTTGTCTTACTCTATTTGTCTGACATCCAGTACTAGATGAGCAGAAATTTTCTCCAGTTGAGATGACCGACTCCTGCCAGCAATTCCATCCCTACTCCTGATCACTGTCTTAAGGCTGAACCAGACTGCTCACAACCTTGGTATCGTACTTAAACCCAAGAAGAGCTTACGATCACATCCATTACCAAGGCCACCTACTTCCGCCTCCATTGCATTGCGCGACTCACCCTCTGTCTCAGTTCATTTGCTGTTGAAAGCCTCGTTCTTGGCCTTCTTACCTCTTAACTTGGTTATTTCAGTGCTGTTTTGGCCATCCTCCACCCTACATAAATTTGAAGTAAATCCAAACTCATACCAAGTCAGATTCTCCCATCATCCCTGTGCTCGCTGACCTTCATTAGCTCCTGGTCTGGCAATGTCTCAATTTTAAAATTCTCAAAACCTTCTATGGTTTCGCCCTTCCCCATCCCTGTAACTTCCTCCAGCCCTACAAGCCTTAGAGATCTCTGTACTCCTCCAATTTTGTCCTCTTGCACATCCCCAATTTTAATCACTCCGCTATTGGCTTCAGCTGCCTAGGTAGTAAGCTCTGGAATTCCCTCCCTGAACCTCTTCACCTCTCTTATCTCTTAGGTGCCCCTTAAAACCTACCCCTTTGACCAAGCTTTTGGCAGTCTGTCCTAACATCTCCAAAGTGACTCAGTGTCAAATGTTGTTAACTCTCTGGTGAAGCACCTAGGTCCATTTTACCTCGTTAATAGTGTTAAAGAAATGCAAATTGTTCTGGTTTTCACAGTTCAGACATATTTATCCATCCATTAACAAGCCCTTGCTGTTTTGACAGTTAAATTTGCATCCATTTCACAAACAACCGTTTCACTCAGCGTTGTCCTGGAATTTGGTTCCAAAGCTCCACTTTTATTTAATTAAAAATCCATTTTCCAACATTGTTCCCACTTCGAGCCAGGCAGAGAAATGAGTGGTTTAACATCTTGTGAGCTTTTTTCCAGAAAGATAGATTAGGTAGGAATAAGTATTCTTTTAAAAAAAAGACCAGGAGAATAAAGGGGGACAGTAGGGCATGCAGAATGAAAGCTTTTATATCCAAGTAAAATTGTGCGCATGCTGTTGTGTTTTGAAGGATAAATATTATAGTAATCAAGGTACGTCTGACATTTGAACAGCTTTGACAATAATTTTGTTTCAGCATTATAATGCTTGAGCTGAAAAATCACAGCACCAGCTAGTCTTAAGGGCTTATAATCTTCATCATTGTAAATTTCTATTATTCTTACTTGTTGGCCCAGTATTAACATTAATGGTGTGTGCATGTTTGTAAATCCTGTTCTGGACTGAGCAATTTTTTTTCCTTCTTCCTTTGCAAATAGTGTTAACTTGAAAAAACTATTCAATATGCGTTTGTAGTTTCTGCACTTAACAGTAGCATATTCTACATCTTCAGTTCTCTTGGAAGCTTTACTGTTTAGCAATTTCACTTAGTTTTTTTTTAAGTCATAAATGCCATTCTTTTTGAGCAGTGCGTATTTTTTCACAATAATGGTTCCGAAATTCTCGCTATGTGGACCAGCTGGTCGTGCAATAAAATGAAAGGTATATGGTATTGGACCAGCAACCAGTAAGTATTAAGTTGAAATTTCACCATGTCAAATTTTGAATATGAATTCAATAAATCTGATTTTTTTTAAAATTATTCTTTCATGGGATGTGGGCATTGCTGGCAAGGCCAGCATTTATTGTCCATCCCTAATTGCCCTTGAGAAGATGGTGGTGAGCTGCCACCTTGAACTGCAGGTGTTCTTGTTAGGAAGGGAGTTCCAGAATTTTGATCTAGTGACAGCAAAGGAATGCTGATATGTTACCAATTCAGAGTAGTAATTTACTTGGAGGGGAACTTGCAGGTGGTGGTGTTCGCATGTGTCTGCTGCCCTTGTTTGTTCTTCTAGGTGGTTGAGTTCCAATTTATTGGCAAGTTTGTGAAAAATGACTACAAATATTGCTGGTTTGTCACACAGCTCACTGATTCACTCATGTCTTTCTGCCCCTGAAGTGATGTAGCAAGCCACTATAAATTAGAACACACAAAATCTCCTACCTATCTGGCAAGTTGACTAACTCCCACCATTTAATTTGAATATGGATCGATAAACTGTATATTTTTTCTCCAAGTTGATATGTTTAGTGAATCTAGAAATTGCTTGCTTTCCTTACTAAAGGAGCAAGCCAGCAGCCATTTTTATTTTTCAACTTTTTTTATTTTTTATTTTTAAAAACAACTGAAGTTGATGGAAATTTGTGCAAGTTCTGCGGTTTCTCAACTGTTGGATTCTAAGTGCATCATTCATATGAAAATTGTACTCTGACATATTTATATTTTGTGTTTTGTAGGACATTGGATTTTTTGCTGAAAGTGATAATGAGAGCTATGTGGTTTGCGGGTGGCTTTCATTGGATGAGTGTAAAAGGGCGCCGTGCTTTGCCTACAGAAGCACCTATATTGACATTAGCACCACATTCTTCATATTTTGATGCTATTCCAGTTACCATGACCATGGCTTCCATTGTAATGAAGGCAGAAAGCAAAGACATTCCTATATGGGGAAGTAAGTAATTCTTTACTGAACATGATGTAGTAGATGAAAAATAGCAGGAATTGGTCAGTGTGTCTATCAGTGTAACATTGAAACTGTTGTACTCTACCTAAATTCAATCATTTGTTATCATGCATTATGATGTATAAATCTTTCATATTCATGGATGACAGATCTTGAAATGAGAATATTAAGTAGAGTTGGAAAACAAGAGGTTATTTATGAAATGCTGATGCTAAATTTATGCAACTTTTTCCTTGTAGTGGTTTTCAAAAAAAGTCACCTAGTTTAGTTCTTCCACTGGTCACTATCAGCAACAGCATGACATTTCTGCACCATTCTATTACAAAACTTTGGGGATAGGTAGATTCAGCCCCCCCAAGCATTGTAGTTTAATTTTAAATATCTTTCTAGATCGCAAATTGATATTTTAATAAACACCTCCAATACAACCATTTAGTCAGAAATCTTCAAATGCATAATTATTTCAAACTCTGATATTTATGGGCAAGATTCCTGTGACTGCTTTAACACTGGAATCTTTACAGTCAGGCATGCATGTGTACTGTGTTTTGCTTTAGTAAAAATATTTTGGCATGAAAGTGCCCTGAAGACGATTGAAATCAGTAAATAAATATTTGTTTAGTGTTGCTAATATCATATTTGTGTTGCCTTAATAAATGAAGTTCTATCTCTGTGGCACTGCTAATCGATCCTCTTCTCTGCACTGATATGTAGTGTGGACATAGTGCTTTATTTATTTATTCAGCTTTTGGGAACTGAAAACAATTTAAATCTACTTTCTAGAACGCTTAAAAATTAGTGCATTTATCCTGAGGTTCAAATAGTACTGTAAACTTGTTTGAGTGTTATGGCCATGTCTTATGATGCACCTAAGCTGCTTAATAAGATGGCTACATCAGTCATTCAAATATCCAGTCTGACTTTAGTTATTTAGCTGCCTTATTTGTATGATGAGAAGACTGTAACTTGTATCCTGTTACTCAGTTTTGAGAGCTAACCATTCTCCAAAAATGTATTATACATGTAAAACAATAAGTGAGCTACAGAATTGCATGGAGTATATTTTATACCTGTTGGTAGTGTGCGAATTGGGTCAATTCAGGGTGAAATTATTGCATAACAGTACAAGCTTACAAAATATATCGCAATAGCATTCTGGCTAGTTGAGTCTCCAGTGGCTTCCATACTCTGGCCACTCAGCACCTCTATGTAAATGAGCCTACTGTCTCCCAAAGGCTCCATAAGTTTTTGAGTAAGGAGCATATTTATCATTATGTATTTTGTTTACAAGTTTTATACTTGCAGATTATATTTTAAAGTTGGTAACATGCTGAGATCAACAGTGTGGACCCTGTCAATGAGATCACTGAAGATAAACATGTAATGCACGACAAAGCTCCATTATGGCAAGTCTATGTCTGGTATTGGAAAGCATTTTCAGCCAGTTCTCTCTGGTTTATGATGAGTCCAGTGAGTGAAATCACACGGGTACTTGGGGGAGCCACATGTTAGTAGCTCAGCTGTACCGGACTGTGCTAGCAGGCTTCCATCTTGAGACAATGGTTTGCGGCTTGGTGGTCAGTTGTGTTAAAATTAATTTGGCGTGGCCCAGGAGCCCTACTCTGACACAGCAGTATCTACCGCACTTGCTGCAGATGAAGGCAGCGGGCTGAGACTTCTGAAGGCTGACTGTTCTGAGGGGCATCTGAAGAGGTGAGGAGAAATGGAAAGCTCAGCTGTCTGAGAAGGCTCAAAGAAAATAGAGGCCAGTGAATCCTGTACCTTCTCAGCCTGAGCCTTAGCTCAGCTAATATAAGAACTGTCATCTGGCTAGCAAACCCAAGGAAGATGAGTCCTGCTCGAGAGGATGGGTGGGGAAAGACAAATTCAAAGGTCAGAGCAACAAGCGATCAGCAGAGTAATTTGAGGATTCTTCAATCTCCAACTGGTGTAGTGGGTCCACTTCATTAATCACACAAAATTCAAATTCCGCTGTATTTCAAAAGTGAAGGTGACAGGATATTGTGCACAGCTGACATTTTGATTTCTGAATTCACCCTACCTGTGAGGAACAACTTCTACGTTCAATGATTTATCATTATGTATTGTGTTTATGACAAGTTTTACACTACACTTACACCAAGATAAATGTTACTTCAAAATTGTAAGACACTGAACAAAAAAAAATCTTACTGCTAAAGACATGGAATCAGGCAATTTATTTGTTCACTGCATGAGACTCCCCTTTAGTGGGAATTCAAAGTTACCAATTAGATACCCATATAGATCCAAAATATGCACTTCAATAATCCATCCAACACCTTCTATCTCTGAGATTCAGTGGTGAATAGAAATGCATTCAAAGCTCCTAGTTTGTATAATTCATATTCCAATTTGTGGATGCTCTCACACTTGCCCAAATTGAACTGGATTTGCCACATGCCATACATAAATACAAGTTGTTATTGATGATGCATGCTCAAATCTAATTTGCATTCATATAAAAGTTGTAGCATAAGTACACTGTCAAAATGTGTGTCTGGAGAGAACAAGAACATAAAGGGGCAAGAAAGAAGAGCAGATGGAATGGAGGGAGGGAGAGGCGGACAGGGGAAAACATGGGAAGGGGATTGAGAGGGAGAGTGGTGGAGGTGAGGGGCAGTTTAGACATCTATAGTAATTTTAAAAATAATGTATTTTGAATTAGGAGTTCATAATCCAAGAATACTCACTCCTCTACAAAGGAGGAAAGAGAGGCGGAGAGGTGTAGGGAAGGTATTCCAGAGTTTGGAAACTAGGCAACTGAAGGCCACTAATGGTGGAGCAATTAAAATCAGGGATTCACAAGAAGTCAGAATTGGAGGAATGTAGATGTCTTGGAGGGTTGTGGGGCTGGAGGAGATTACGGAGATGGGGAGGGGTGAGGCCATGGAGGAACTTGAAAACAGAATTTTAAATTCAAGACGTTGCTTGATTGGGAGCCAGTGTAGGTCAGTGAGAACAGGGGTGATGATGGGGGAATGGGACTTGGTGCGAGGTCAGACATGGGCAGCAGAGTTTTGGATGATCTCAAGTTTACGGAAAGTAGAATGCATTGGAATAGTGAAGTCTAGAGGTAATGACGGCATAAATGATGGGTTGCAACAGCAGATGAGCTCAGACAGGGGCAAAGTCAGTTGATAGAGATAGAAATTGGTGATCCTAGTGATGATGCGAATATATGGTCAGATGCTCAACTTGAGGTCAGTTATGCTATCAAGGTTATGAACAGATGGTTTCATCTTAGACTGTTGCTAGGGAGAGGGCTGGAGTCAGTAGTTAGGGAACAGAGTTTGGAGCAGGGGCTCAGTCTTCCAATATTTAATTGGATGAAATTTCTGCTCATCCAGCACTGGATGTTGGATAAGCAGTCTGATAATTTAGCGACAGTGGAGGAATCAAAGGTGGTAGTGTGGTAAGAGTTGTGTGACATCAGTATACATGTGAAAACTAATGCCATGCCTTTGATGATGTCACTGAGGGGCAGGGGCAGCATGTAGATGAGAAATAAGAGGGGCCCAAGGAGAGACCCTTAGGAGACACCAGAGGTAATGGTGTGGGACCAGGAAGAGAAGCAATCGCAAGTAATACTCTGGATGCAATTTGTTAGATAAGAATGGAACCAGGTTGAGAGCAGTCCCACGCAACTGGACAGTGGAGAGGTATTGGAAAAGGATTGTGTAGTTAGCTGTGTGAAAGGCAATAGACAGTTTGAGAAGGACGAGGAGGGGTGGTTTACCTTTGTTACCGTCACATGGGATGTCATTTGTTACTTTGGTTGGAGGTTTTTTGGTCCTTTGGAACGGGGTTGAAACCTGATTGGAGTGATGCAAATATGGAGTTCTGGGAAAGACGGGCATGGATTTGGGACATGACAGCACGTTCAGGGACTTTGGAGAGGAAAGGGAAGTTGGAGATGGGACAGTAGTTTGCAAGGGCAGTGGGGTCAAGGGTTTGTTTTTTTATTGAGAGAGATGATGACGGCAGATTTAAATGAGGGGCAGCACCTGAAGAGTGAGAACTGTTAATCATATTGGCTAACCGATCATAGTCAGCACTCGTTTCAAAAGGGAAGGTCATACTTCACCAGCCTTACTGAATTATCTGAAGAAGTAACAAAAGGGAAGATTAGTGCACTGCAGTAGACGTAATGCATTTAGATTTCCAAAAAGCCTTCGCTACGAAACAAAATAAAGAGCAGTGATTTAAAAGTAGTTACTCAGATTGGCAAATGGTGAAATGTGGTGTTCCACAGGGGTCAGTGCTGGGACCACTGTTGGTCACCATTTGCAAAAACAATTTGGACTTGAAAGTCAGAAGTACAATTTCAAAATTTGCAGATGAGACAAAATTGAGGGTGTAGTTAATATAGTTAATACAGAGGAGAATTGCAACAAAATACAGGAAGGCATTAATGACCTTGCAGAATGTGTGTTCAGTTTCCAAATGAACTTCAGTATAGATAAGTGTAAGGTAGTTCATTTTTGGTAGAACTCATTGGAAAATAAGTGTCCAAATGGGGTAGAGGAACAGAGATCATAGAAACATGGAAAATAGGAGCAGGAGTGGGCCATTCATTTAAGATCATGGCTGATCATCCAACTCAGTAGCCTGTTCCCACTTTCACCCCATACCCTTTGATCCCTTTAGACCCATGAGCTACATCTAACTCCTTCTTGAATCCATACAATGTTTTGGCCTCAACTGCTTTCTGTGGTGGTGAATTCTACAGGCTCACCACTCTCTGGGTGAAGAAATTTCTCCTCATCTCAGTCCTGAAAGGTTTACTCCGTATCCTTAGACTATGACCCCTGGTTCTGGACTCCCCCACCATTGGGCACATCCTTCCTGTATCTACCCTGTCAAGTCCTGTTAAAAATGTATAGGTTTCTATGTGATTTCTCCCCCCCCCCCCCCACCCCTTACTCTTTTGAACACCAGCGAATATAATCCTAACTGACTCAATCTCTCCTCATACGTCAGTCCTGCCATCCCAGGAATCAGTCTGGTAAACCTTCCCTCTATAGCAAGAACATCCTTCCTCAGATAAGGAGACCATAACTGCACACAATATTCCAGGTGTGGCCTCACCAAGGCCCTGTATAATTGCAGCAAGACATCCCTGCTCCTGTACTTTAATCCTCTTGCTATGAAGGCCAACATACCATTTGCCTTTTTTACCGTCTGTTGCAACGACATGCTTACCTTCAGCAACTGGTGTACGCGAACTCCCAGGTCTCACTGCATATTCCCCTCTCTCAGTTTATAGCCGTTCAGATAATCTGCCTTCCTGTTTTTGCTACCAAAGTGGATAACCTCTCATTTATCTACATTATACTGCATCTGCCATGCATTAGCCCACTCACTCAACTTGTCCAAATCACCCTGAAGCCTCTCTGCATCCTCCTCACAACTCACCCTCCCACCCAGTTTTGTGTCATCTGCAAATTTGGAGATATTACATTTAGTTCCCTCATCTAAATCATTAATGTATATTGTGAATAGCTGGGGTCCTAGCACCGATCCCTGCGATATGCCACTAGTCACTGCCTGCCATTCGGAAAAAGACCCATTTATCCCTACTCTTTGTTTTATGTCTGCCAACCAATTTTCTATCCATCGCAATACACTACCTCCAATCCCATGCGCTTTAATTTTACATGCTAATCTCTTATGTGGGACTTTGTCGAAAGCCTTCCGAATGTCCAAATAAACGGCATCCACTGGCTCCCCGTCATCAACTCTACTAGTTACATCCTCGAAGAATTCTAGTAGATTTGTCGAGCATGATTTCCCTTTCGTAAATCCATGCTGACTGCCCGATTCTACCACTGTTCTCTAATTGCTCTGCTATAAAATCTTTGATAATGGACTCTAGATCTGGGGGCAGAGATACACACGTCACAAAGGGTAGTGACATGGGTCAATAGAAACAATTAAAAAAAAAAGAGGTTCACTTCTAGAGGGTTAAAATTGAAAAGCAGAGAAGTTATCTTAAATGTGAATAGAACCTTGGTTTGAGCACACTTGGAATAATGTGAACAGTCCTGGTCTCCATGTTATAAAAAGGGCCTAGAAGCACTGGAGCAGGTACAAAAAAAAGCTTTACTGGACTGATAACAGAACTGAAAGGTTATACCTATCGGGAAGGATTGAACAGGCTTGGCTTTTTTTTCCTGTAGAAAAGAGAAGAGCTGAGTGGTGACAACATCGAGGGCTTTAAGTTTATGAAAGAGTTTGATAGGGTAGACATGGAGAAGATGTTTCCATTTGTAGGTGAAACCAGAACGAGGGACCATAACTATAAGGTAGTTACTAATAAATCCAGTAGGGAATTCAGAAGAGACTTCTTTACCCCGAGAGTGGTTAAAATGTGGAATTTGCTACCATGCAGAGTAGTTGAGGTGAATAGTGTAGATGCATTTAGGGAGAAGCTAGATAAGCATATGCAGGAGAAACGAATAGAAGGATTTTGATTGGGCTAGATGTAGAAGGGTAGGAGGAAGCTCATGTGGAGCATTAAACACTGGCATGGACCTGTAGGGCAAAATTTGTTAGTTCCTGTGCTCTAAATACTTTGTAATGTTACATTGACTGACTAGCCTGGTGGATTAAGGCCATCATTGAGTGTGGCACATTTCTGCATGCATATTCGATTCAGTCATTCAGATCTGGTTTTACAGCAGACCACTGACATTACAGTAACAAAACAAATGCTGAAGAGTAGTTTTTGTCTTTTATTTATTAGCTGGAACAACAGAACTGAATTGCGCTGGAGTTGGTTCAGTGTGACCAGAACAGATTACTGTGAAATATGCTGAATGCCTCTTTAATCAGGATAGTTATCTAGCACAAATTAAAGATCAATTGAAATAAAAGGAAATTGCTAGAAGTAGACACAACTAATTACCATCTGAAAGAGGGAGGCAAGTTATCATTTCAAATCAGACCCTCCCATTATTTTGTTAAATTTGGCTTTGTAGATTTGTGGTCATTTTTGTATGATTATTACAATGGTTTGAAACTGTCCCTTTTTCTAAATTATTTTTGGTTTTGTTCATCATGGATGTGCATAACAATTGTTATACCAAAGTCTAATATGTAAACTCAGGCCATCTTGTCGTCTGAGCTAACTAACTTGCAGCACTATGTCAATCCAGGAACAATTTGCATTGAGATTCAACCTTTCAGCATGACAAAATGTCTAAAAGCACTTTACAAAAAAAAACCTTTCTCACCAAACTGTTGTCCTTAGCTTGAAATGCAGTTGGATCTCACACTTTTTTAATGGATTGGCATCTTGTAAAGTAGCCCATTTGATTGGCATCCCATCTAACACCTTCAACATTCACTCCCTTCACCACTGACGCACAGTGGCAGCAGTGTGTACCATCTACAAGATGCATTGCAGCAACTCAAGCCACCTTCAACCTCTCCTTCTAAACCTGCAACCCCTACCACCTAGAAGGGCAAGTGCAGCAGGTGTATAGGAACACCACCTGCAAGTTCCCTTTCAAGCCACACACCATCCTGACTTAAAACTATATTGCTGTTACTTCATTGTAACTGGGTCAAAATCCTGGAACTTCCTTCCTAACAGCACTGTTGGTGTACTTGCACCCCAAGGACTGCAGCAGTTCAACACCAGGGGCAATTACGAAAGCTGGCCTAGCCAGCGACGCCCACATCCCATGAACAAATAAGTTTAAAAAAAAAGCCCACACCACAATTCAGAGGAATTTCCTGTGGGCGTCCCTAAAGCACCAGTGAAGAACATTGGATTTCCCATGTTGCATTTAACTTGCAGCTGAAGCCACACCTGGAATATTGTGTGCAGTTTTGGTGTCTCTATCTAAGGAAGGATGTTCTTGCAGGGAGTGCAGCGTAGGTTTACTAGACTGATTCCTGGGATGGCGGGACTGACTTATGAGGAGAGATTGAGTCAGTTAGGATTATATTGGCTGGAGTTTAGAAGAGTGAGGGGGGGGATCTCATAGAAACCTATAAAATTCTAACAGGACTTGACAGGGTAGATGCAGGAAGGATGTTTCTGATGGTGGAGTCCAGAAGCAGGGGTCATAGTCTCAGGATACAGGGTAAACCTTTCAGGACTGCAATGAGAAATTTCTTCACCCAGAAAGTGGTGAGCCTGTGGATTTTAGTTTTAGTTTTAGAGATACAGCACTGTAACAGGCCCTTCGGCCCACCGAGTCTGTGCCGACCATCAACCACCCATTTATACTAATCTTACACTAATTACATATTCCTACCACATCCCCGCCTATCCCTACATTTCCCTACTACCTACCTATACTAGGGGCAATTTATAATGGCCAATTAACCTATCAACCAGCAAGTCTTTGGCATGTGGGAGGAAACCCACGCAGACACAGGGAGAACTTGCAAACTCCACACAGGCAGTACCCAGAATTGAACCCGGGTCGCTGGAGCTGTGAGGCTGCGGTGCAAACCACTGCGCCACTGTACCGCCCCAAATTGCTACCACAGAAAGCAGTTGAGGCCAAAACATTGTATGTTTTCAAGAAGGAGTTAGATATAGCTCTTGGGTCTAAAGGGATCAAAGGGTATGGGCCGAAAGCGGGAACAGGCTACTGAGTTGGCTGATCAGTCATGGTCATAATGAATGGCAGAGCAGGCTCAAAGGGCTGAATGGCCTACTGCTGCTCCTATTTTCTACGTTTCTATGTCGATGTTTCTATAAACTAATAGGCCAATGTGGTTGGACTTTCAAATTACTGTTTCCTCCAAGATTTCCAATACCCAAGATTTCAGTGATGGTTTAATAGGTATAGGTGAGATATTTGCCCTACATAAATGGTTACCAGTGAAGATGTCTTGTGCTAAAACAGATACTGCCTCACACATCAAACATTTGAGCATATACCTAAGTATCCAAAGCTGTCTGAGGTGGTTAGGATTCACTGTTTCCATGAAAGACAAAGTACCAAATATTATAGGACAAGTAACTTTCTGAATGAAGGAAAACCAAGGCTTCTGCCTGTTGACTCGCCATAGGCCATTGGCTAGAAAGTGTCAGATATTAAATAACGGTCAAAAATCTGTAGTTTTCAAAGGAACAGTGAAACCCAGCCGAATCATTCTTAAGCAGTTAGGAGAGACGTTCTGGGTCTTATGCTAACTATTCACTTCCCTTTCTTCCCTTTCCCCACCAGCAACTAGGAAGTTATAAATTGTGGCCTAATGATGATGTAAGTGGCTCAATAAAATATGAAAAAGCAATGCATGAGTTTCGCCATCGGAAGATGAGACCATGTCATTGACTAATGACAGAGCACTAGATTAAGCTACCAGTAGAGTAACAATACTGCTGTTTCATTCTCAGCGGTAGCTGCATGAATGTTATCTAACATGAAGCAAATTTGAGTTGATACTTTTTTTTTTTTAAAGAGCATGGTAGTTTACAGTATATACCAACACTGATCAAACTGCTACCCACAAATTAATCCTATTTGCTGTGCTATAAACTTCTATGATTTTATGGATCTGGGGACCTAACTGCCCATCAGAGAATGGTGTCTGGTGCAAGGATGTACAGAACCAAGAAACAGTTTCAGTAGCTTCCAATGATTGTTCTTCAGTAACAATATATCTATAACTGCATGATGTGGGCAGCACTTTATTGTAATAAGGAGTAATATCCTTGTCAAGTGTAATATTGAGATATCCCTGGTTATAATTTGCTGAAGAATATATGATTAAAATCTTGAAATTATACAAGGTGTCCAGTTTCACTTCTATAATGGATAGCACTGTGACACAAGATTCTAAGCTCTTGTTTAATTTAATTGAGTCTTGACATTTTTTTCCACCAGCTTTGATCAAGTATATTCAACCAGTCTTAGTGTCTCGCTCAGACCAGCATTCCCGCCGGAAAACAGTTGAAGAAATAAAGCAAAGAGCTTTGTCTAATGGCAGATGGCCACAGGTGAATTTTTATTTTGTCTAAGTTTATGCCAACCCTTTGTTGAAGTTTACTAAGTTGCTGTGTGTGTGTATGAAACAAAGTGGATATATACCAGAGGTTGGTCAATATCTGAAAAAGAAAGCTAGGATAACGTTGCAAATGAAATACCAAGATTCACTTCTGACTTCTAGCAATCGGTTTTTCTTTTTAATCTTGTGTAGTCTGTCAATATCATGGGAGGTGTATTGTAAGGAATTGGGCTTAACTTCATCAACTTAGGGTGCAGTTACTGCAACGTTTGAGTTACTAACAACTGGTTTCAATGAAATAAATGTTGTAATGTAAATCCAGGAGCTAACCTGACCTCCTTAGAGAAGGTTGGCTCACTGTTTTGGTTTAACGCCACATGGAATATATGCCCAGTGCAGTTTCAAACTGTTAAGTGAACTTAGACATTTTTTTTCAACCTACCTAAAGTTGATTTTAAATGTTTCTTTTTTTAAATTGCAATGGGGAGAGCGGCATTCGATATATAGTTCTGATGAAGAGTAAATGTCCAAACATTTAACTTGTCACTTCTCTTTATAGATATTGCCTGGCCTGCTGGGTATTTCCAGTATTTGCTCTTTTTATTTCAGATTTTCTATGTAAGCGAGGTACTGTCTGGCTGAAAACCATATTGCAGCTACAAGTCTCAGACTGCAGCATTAAATCCTCCCTCAAGCTACAGTATTGAGTTCCTGGACTGTGAGACTTTTAAGTTGTGCTATAGTTTTTGTTTTAAAATATTTGGACACCAAAGTTATTCAGACTTTGAATCCTAATGTTTGGATTTCACCATTTCAAACCCCCAATATCTTAGGTCACACCTTTTAGTGCTGTAAGAGAAGTAATGCTATTTGGTTAAATAATGTAATAAAGTAGAGGAAGTTACAGAGATGGGGATGAGGAGTTTCTTGAAAAATCACTTCATTTTCTATGTTTGATAGATTCATCAGAAAGCTTTTAAAAACTATCTTACTGTAGCAGTCTGTATTTGTAAATTATTGAAGGTGTAAGGTTTTTGGGTATTCACTGTTGATAGAAGGTGTAATGTCTTGGACTTCTTCCAAAGGTAAACCCTGCGTCTGCTAGGCAAGTCCTTGCTCCAGTTGAGCTGGAATATGTCTTTACCTGCTCAACAGCTAACCTCTAATGAGCCCAGGGGTCAGATAGTGAATCCTCTTTATTGTAGTTTAGCTCACTAGCTATATCACAATTGACCTTCCTTGTTGGTGAAAGGTGGAAAATACTTTGCTAGACAGTGGCTTAGATTAAAGTTTGTCAAAGAGATTTATTAAACCGTAAATAGACAAGTGGACTGAAGCAGTGGCACATAAATTTGCAGTAGATACAAGCTTAACATTCCTCCTTTGGAATATGAAAAATAATAATCATAACTGCACTGAACTGCAATGTAAAATGGGCCTGCAGTAAGGTCCCTGAATATTTATCTTTACACGGAGGTTTATTGCTGACTGTAGAGTCTTTCCAGCCTATCTATCTCTCTGGCTATAGATAGATTAGTCAATTTGAGAACTACAAGTTGAGAAATAGTTTATTTCCTAAAAAAAAAAGTAACTAAGAAAATTTAAATATGTCTCAAACTCTAAACACAAATAAAATCCACCAGGTGCTTGTATTTGAATTGAATGCAGGCTTGTTTCCTCCATTTGACATCTGGCCAGACACATCTAGATTTATTGTATTAAAACAAGCTGTACCATTTTTAGTGAGTGAATCTAGTTTTTAAGCCCTATATATACTGTGACAACAATGGCATAGGTTAAAATGCTTCATTTTTGTCACATTGGACTGTAAGATGTATAGTTCTATAACTCGGTGAAAATATTCCTTTGTAATTATGAGCAACATAGTGGTAGTACGCTTTTGTGTTCAGTTAGTGCTAAGAAATTGGTCATTCTCCCACAATATACATCTGTTGTGAGTGCTAAACAGTCCTAGGTTTGGCATGTTTAAATGTAATATATAGCATGACCAAATGTAGGGTAAGGCTCCCTCTGCTTTGCCCTCCTAATCTCTTAATCTCAGGTATCCCTCGCTTCATTAGTGTTCTGACCTTTTCCCCATAGCAAACATCTTCTGACCTCTCAGATGGGCACATCAGAGTTCAGAGCTTATGCCTACAAGGAACTTGGCTCTGAGGTTCCTGCATGAAATTAATTTGAGCAATAACAACCAAAGAATGGTGATTGCCATGCCATCTGTTTTTGACTAGATTCAGATCCATTTCCTGGAGGCCAATAGGCTCATTTCCTGGATCATCCTTTGCCAAACTGTTTCTATTTGCTGAAGTATGCTCGAATTTCATTGTGAATTATCCTGCTCACACAGAAGTAAGATTTGCAGTTTTTTTTAAATCTGGCTGTATTTGACAATGTTTCAACTTACCACATGCCCTTATAAACATAAATGATTGTGGTGCTTTCATTTTTAAAGAAATGATTGTTAAAGAAGTAAATGCTGCTGTATATATTCAGTTGAATAGTTCATGATCTTAATTCTAGGTAATGATATTCCCAGAGGGTACGTGTACAAATAGATCCTGTCTGATCACCTTCAAACCTGGTAAGACTATAGTTTCATTGTAACCACTAGAGTTTTTAATAAAGCATAATGTACAAAGTATTTAAAATGTGACCATTTGAGCTGTGAGCACTCATCAGTACAATGCTTTGGTTAGTGTCAGGAGGGAATATTTTGAGTTGTTTAATACTAGAGTGAATAATTAGTGATTATATTTCTGTCACTATTGGAAAGAATTTGAGGTTAAGAATTAAGAGTACCATGTTGACATAATATTAACAGATAGCTTAAGACATTTTTCAGGTCCAGTGTTTAGCATATTAGCAATACGGAACTTCAAAATACTTCTTATTTAAGATCTGTAGATTGTGTCTGTAGCAGCCCACAGTTTTATCTATATTTTGGCGATGCTCTTGGCTTAAAACAGTTTTGTGTAGTTGCATCTAAATACTCAAGTTTACGTCACTTAATATATTAAAATAGCATTTCCTGGACTCTTTATTTTGTGGAACTATTTCAAGAAGCATTAGTGTCTTAAGAACCTCAAAACTGTGAAAACCACCACCTTTACATTTTAGGGCAGTTTTTAGAACAACTGCAACAGAAAGACTATATACACAATTTTGTGCAGTTTCTTTAAAAAAAAAATTTAGCACCCTCTGTCTCTAGCCACCATACTTATCCACTGGAACATAGGAACAGACGCAGGCCATTTAGCTCCTGGAGCCTATTCCACTATTCAGTTAGATCATGGTGGTTCTGTTTCTTAACTCCATCTACCCACCTTGGTTCCATATTCCTTAATACCCATGTCATACAAAAAAATCTATCAATCTCAACATTGAACTAAGCCTCAATGGCTTTCTACTACCCTTTGCATGAAAAAATGTTTCCTGATATCACTAGTGAATGGCCTAGCTCTAATTTTAATGTCCTTTTATTCTGGACTCTTCCCCACCAGAGGAATTGTTTCTGTCTACTTAGCCTGTCAAATCCTTTAATCAGCTTAAACACCTCAATTAGATCACCTTAACCTTCTGTACTCAATGGAATACTAAGCAATCTGTCATCAAACTTAACCCTTTCAACCCTGGTGTCATGCTCACAGGAAGTGCAGTGATGGAAATCCAAAAATAAACTCGAGTTGCATCAAAAAAAGAACAATTTTAAAAGATTGGTATTCTTGGCTTCAACAGAATGGAGGACAAAGTCACATGACACATACCTTCTCCTGCACTAAAATACACATTCATGTCTGCTAGAACTGAAACTCATTAATCCTGTCTGCATTGAAATTAAACATGGATGTGAGCTATCCGCAAAGTGAGCTAAAACAAAGGCAAATGCAGATGCTCCATCTCCAGCTACAATCCCTGCAACAAAATATAAAGATCCCTCATCTTATCAAAATGGCCTGAAAACAGAACCTATTGTATAGCCCCTCAGGCACCAAAAACCTAAAGTCACATGGGCGAAACCAATACTTTATGAATTTACCTTTTAAAGGTAACCTTTTTGGAGAACATAGGGAGTCCAGAGTCATCAGAACAGCATTCTTGAGATCTCTAGCCACATAGAGGGCATCGAAAGCCATCTTGAATTCCAGCACAAGGCTGAGAGAGAGAGATCAATTTCAGCGAAGGCAGTTGAACCCTGCTGAGACAAGTTGACAACCAACTGCAGCAAAGAAATAAGAGAGTACCTTTTGAACAACTCCTCCACCTGTGCAGATTGAACTAACAAATGCCAGCACTGCCTTGGAACTAAAGTTTTGACTGCCAGAAGACGTTAGCAACCCAGCAAGGGCAATGCAAACAGGCCTGTAACTTTAAATAAAAAAGTTACCTTCCAAGAGGATCCCAAAGGTTTTCCTGAAAACAGACTTTTGTGCCTTGAACCCTTACTGCCTCTTACCCTTTACTTTCTATCTTTTTGTGAGTGTACATGAAAGAGTGAATGCATGGGTGGGTGGTGTTGTGAACATTTTGGGTGAGTGTTGTTCAATAAATATTTAGTCTTCTGTTTTAAACTCACAAGAAAATCTGTCACCATCTGTTTATTTAGCCAACATAACCACAGAGGCTGAAACATTAAACAAAAACATTATCTGCAGTCAGTTGGAAAGTGGAAGCCAGCCAGTCACCCCACCTGCCCTTAACAAACTGGGGGCTTGAAGCTGATTGAGAGAGAGATTTGGAAATGGGAGGAAAATTGACCCCTCAAACTGTGGAAAATTAAACAAACAGGTTTTCCTGTATTATTTTCTTTTCTTTATGGTGATAGAAATAAAACCCATAGCTGCATTTAATGCTGAGAAGTTTGTACAGCAGGGAGACATATCCCATGACAAATTGAATCAATTAAATATTGAAGATTTAAAAACCTTAGGTAGGAGTCACATTCAAGCAAAGGGCAAAGAAACTGAAAATAGTGAAGAATTTAGCCAACTATTTTAATCTTACCCCTGAACCAGAATCTGAGTCTGAAAAGGTAGCCCGAGCTAGACTTCACTTAGAAATGTGAAAAGTATAATTGCAATTTCAGAAGGCAAAAGAGGAAAGAGAGGCAGCGCCGAGAAAGTTTGAGTTAGACAGGCTGCAAGTGCAAGGTGAGAATGCCACCAACGATTCAAACAGTATCCGCAAGTCAGGAACAAAACTTTGACGTTATGAGACACTCAAGATTAGTGCCAAAATTTAATGAGAAGGAAGTTGAGTCATTTTATCTCCTTTGAGAAAATAGCTAATAGACTAAAATAGCCAAAAGAACATTGGACTACCTACAAGGATAAGAGAAGCTGCCGCCATGGCAGACGACTATGAGCTTATTCATAAACCTTTTTGCAGGGCAAATCTTTCCATCATAATTCCCAGAGGTTCAGAAAGTGATGACATGTGGTGTTAGTGACAGGGAAACAAAAAGTGAGAATGAGCGAAGCCGTCCACCAGTAAGGAAAGAAAATGCAGAGGGCAGGAATGTTTTCCACAGACTTCTGTGTTCCCATTGCAGCAAAGCAGGGTATGTGAAAGCTGACTGCTGTAAATTAAAGGAAAAGCCAATTAATTTTGTAGGAGTGCACAAGCCTAGCCAAGAAAAGGGTGCCCAAGCAAGGCAGACCCACCTGTGGCCCTAACGATGGTAAGGAACCCCACAAAGAATATCACTGTAGGTGCAGCAGAAGTAGAGAAAATTCCTGAAGGCTATCAGTGTTTCATTTTAAATGGAAAGATGTCCCCATACTCCTCTAGAAAAACGGGCAAATCCATTGTCCTACTTCGAGACACGGGCCACTCAATCCCTCGTGCTGATAAAGGAATGACCTTCCCACCAGAGAGCTCGCTAATAGCGAAGGTAAAAGGGATTGAGGGAGGATACGTCAGTACCCCTGTATCGGCTCCACTTACAGTGCGACCGAGTTTCTGGACTGGTTACTGTAGGGATTGTCCCTAGTCTACTTGTGCCCAGAATAAATTTGCTACTCGGCGATGATTTGACTGGAGGTAAGGTGGTAGCAGCCCGAGTGGTCTTGGACCAGCCAAATGAGGCCAGGGAGACAGAACAAATACAGGAGGAAGTACCTGAAATTTTTCCTGCTGTGTAGTAAACAGGGCCACGGCCAAGCAAGCTCCCCTAGAGAGAGCTGAGCCAGTAAATCAGTCAGATGACCCAGAGGTCTGGATGGTGGAAACGTTTTTTGGAAATTTAGGGGAGAATAGCATGTATACAGTTGACCTTCCTTAATTGAAGCCCAACAGCCAGACCCTTATTTAAAAAGGATAGCACAGACAGCCTGTTCTGATGCAGAGGAACTGCCTGAGAGTTACTATTTTGAAAATGAAATCCCAATGAACTGGAGACGCCCCACCCCCACAGCAACCCGCAGTGCAGGAGTAGACAGCGGTTCACCAAATTGTAGTTTCCCATCAGAACACAATAAATAGGAGCAGAAGTAGACCATATGGCCCATGGAGCCTGCTTCGCCATTCAGTATGATCATGGCTGATCTTGGACTTCAATTTCACTTTCTTGCCTGCTTCCCATATCCCTTGATTCCCTTCGAGACCAAAAATCTATCTATCCCAGCCATAAATGTATTCAATGATGGAGCATCCACAGCCCTCTGCAGTAGAGAATTCCAAAGATTCACAACCCTTTGAGTGTAGTAAATTCTCCTCCTCTTAGTACTGAATGATTGGCCCCTTTATCCTGAGACTGTGTCCCCGTATTCCAGATTCCCTGACCAGTGGAAACAATCTCTCAGCTTCTACCCCATCGAGCCCTTTCAGAATCTTGTATGTCTCAATTAGATCGCCTCTCATTCTTCTAAAATCCAGAGAATATAGGCCCAATTTACTCAGCCTCTCATCACAGGACTACCCCCTCATTCCAGGGACCAATTTAGTAAATCTTCACTGCACCGCCTCCAGTGCAAGTATACCCTTCCTTAAATGTGGAGACCAAAACTGCACACAGTATTCCAGGTATGGTCTCACCAAAACCCTGTACAGTTTTAGTAAAACTTCTTTATTCCTGTGCCCCAATTCCCTTACAATAAAGGCCAACATGCCATTTGCTTGCCTGCTGCACCTGCATGTTAACTTTGTGCGTTCCTTGTGCGAATAGCCCCAAGTCTTTCTGAACATCAACACTTGGCAGTTTCACGCCTTTTTAAAAAAAAAAAATTCTGCTTTTCTACTTTTACGACCAAAATGAACAACTTCACACTTCCCTACATTAAACTCCATTTGCCATCTTGTTGCCCACTTACTTAACCTATCTATATCTCTTTGCAGCCTCTCTATGATCTCCCCGCAGCTTACCTTTCCACTGAGCTTTGTATCATCAGCAAACGTAGATACATTATTCTCTGTCTCTTCATCCAAGTCATTAATATAGAGTAAATAACTGAGGCCCCAGCACTGATCCTTGTGGCACCCCACTATTCACTGCCTGCCAGCTTGAAAATACCTCATTTATGCCAACTCTCTACTTCCTGTCTATTAACCAGTCCTCCATCCACGCTAATATATTACCCCAACACCTTGCCTATTAATCTTTTATGTGGCAGCTTAATGAATGCCTTTTGAAAATCCAGGTATACTACATCTACTGGTTCCCCTTTATCCTACTAGTTATGTCATCAAAAAAACTTTAATAAATTTTGGCCAAACAGGATCTCCCTTTGGTAAAACCATGCTGACTTGTTTGAATTATACTATGCTTTTCCAAGTGCAATGTTAAGACTTCTTTAATAACCATTTCCAGCATCTTCCCAACAACTGATAGGCTAGCTAGCCTGTAGTTCCCCATTTTCTCTGCCTCCTTTCTGGAAATGTGGTGTAACGTTTGCCAACTTCCAATCTGACGTGACCATTCCTGAATCTAAGGAATTCTGGAAAATCATAGCCACACATCCACTATCTCTGCAGCTATATTTTTTAGAACCCTAGGATGTAGGCCATCTGGTCCCGGGGACTTGACAGATTTTAGTCCCTCCGGTTTCTCCAATACTTTTTCTCGGCTGATATCAATATGCTTAATTTCCTCACTCTAAGCCCCCAGGTTATTGCCTATTTCTGGTATGGAACTTGTGTGTTCTACTGTGAAGACAGGCACAAAATATTTGTTCAGTTCCCTTAAATATCACAGGGAGATTCTGCGAATTGCCCATTAAATCCCTATGGCTGGGCACGTGGGTATCTGAAAGACTCAGGCCCGGATTAGCCGACACTTTTCCTGGCCACATACACAAAGAGGTGGTTAAATTTTGTCAGACCTGCCATACCTGCCAGGTTGTTGGAAAACCATAACCTACAATCAAACCTGCTCCACTGAACCCCATTCCAGCTTTCGAAGAACTTTTCGGTAGAGTTCTAATTGGTTGCATGGGACCCTACCCAAAGCCAGGACAGGTTATCATACCTTTTAACCATCATGGATATGGCCATCCAATTCCCATACCCTTGAGGAAAATTACTGCTAAAGCCATAGTCGAGGGGGTGACCCAGTTTTTCACCTGTTACAGACTCCCCAGAGAAATACAGTCCGATCAGAGAACGAATTTCATGTCTTGAATGTAGCAGGACCAATATCCAAGGTATTGACCAGCTGAAATCTTCAGCATATCACCCACAATCACAAGGGGCCCTAGAAAGGTACCATCAGACCTAAAAACTGTGCTCCGAGCATATTATTGTGAATACCCCTACAACTGGGACAAAGGAGTAATTTTCTTGCTGTTCACTACTAGGGAATCCCTTTGATAAATCCACAGGTTTTAGTCCCTTCGAATTGATTTTCAGACACTAGGCGAGAGGCCCCCTAAAGTTAATCAAAGAAATGTATTTCGATCAAAGAGAGGAGACCTCATTACTAAATTATGTATCCACCTTCCGGGAAAGACTTTTCCAAGCCTGTGCAATAGTAAAGGAACACCTCAAAACCCCTCGGGGAAAAAATGAAAAAGCAGGCAGATTAGAAAGCTGCAGTCCATGAGGTTTAAACCAAGAAACCAAGTTCTGGTGCTGTTAACCTTGCAGGGTAAACCTCTAAAAGCCAGATTTAGTGGCCCATATAGAGTAGGGAAAAAGTGAACAATGTATATTACTTAATACTCTGGATAGGAGGAGAAAACAAAGACTGTGCCATATTAACATCTTAAAAAAAAAAAGATACCACAGTTGGGAACTGGAGAGACCAGTGAGTGTGTGCCAGGCAATAAAAGCAGTAGAGGAGCAGAGCAGTAGTGAGGGAGAACTGGACGAGGAAGAGAACCATAAAAATTCTGAAATTAAACCCCTACTACCAAATTGGAAACCACTGAAATTCTAAGGAGATTATATACAATGCTTGACTGTCTTTCGGAACGGCAAAGTTGGGGCCTAACCACAGTACTAAAGGAGCTCAAGGAAGTCTGTAGGGACAAACCGGGTTGCACATCCTCCACAATCACAATGTAGATATAGGAGAGACTACACCAATAAAACAGAACCCCAGATAAGCTGGCTCAGGTCTACAAGGAAGTCCAGCACCTGCTGGAGAATGATTTAATTGAACCCAGACAAAGCAGCTGGAGCTCTAATAGTACTAGTTCCCACACCTGATGGTTCAGCCAGACTCTGCATTGGTTACCGCAAGGTCAGTGCAGTTAGCAGAACTGACTCATATCCAACCCACGTATCAAAGACTGCATAGACTAAGTAGGAAATTCCATCTACATCAGTAAAATAGATTTATTTCTAAGGAGACTTGTAAGTTCCAATGACCCAACAGGCAAAGGAAATCTCAGCATTTGTCACCCACTATGGCTTATTTCAGTGCCAAGTAATGCCATTCGGTCTGAAAAACACCCCAGCCACATTCCAAAGATTAATGAACCAGGTGGTTTGACAACTGTGTTGCTTACTTTTGACGTGCTAGTTTTCAGCAGCATCTGGAAAGACCATTTAAATCATTTAAGGGAACTCTTTGATCTACAGAAGGTGCATCTAGTGGCCAACTTGGTAAAAGGCGAAGTCGCCAAAGTAACCTATTTAGGCCACATTGTAGGCCAAGGTCGAGTGTTGTCTAGGGCAGCAAAAGTGCAAGTCTTGGTAGATTTCCCCAATCCAAGAACCAAGAGAGAAATCATGCGTTTCCTGGGAATGTGTGGGTTCTACTGTAAATTTGTTCCCAACTTCAGCACCTTAGCTGCTCCCCTAACAGACCTACTAAAGAAAAGTGCAGAAGTGGTGTGGTCAGAACAGTTCCAGCCAGCTTTCGCAAAGTTGAAGGCAAACTTAACAAATGACCCAATATTGGCAGCCCCAAATTTTAATAAACCTTTTAAGATGGCTATTGACACCAGTGATGTTGGAGTAGGCGTAGTTTTAGTCCAAGCTGATAATTCAGGCTTTGACAAACCAATTGGCTATTTTTCAAAAAAAACTAAGACCTCAAAAGAAATATTCCACCATAGAGAGAGAAGCATTAGGGCTTCTCCTAACATTTCGAAGTCTACGTAAAGGACGGCGCAGTGGTTAGCACCACAGCCTCACAGCTCCAGGGACCCTGGTTCGATTCTGGGTACTGCCTGTGCGGAGTTTGCAAGTTCTCCCTGTTTTCGCCGGGTGCTCCGGTTTCCTCCCACAGCCAAAGACTTGCAGGTGATAGGTAAATTGGCCATTGTAAATTGCCCCTAATGTAGGTAGGTGGCTGGGAATATGGGATTCCTGTAGGGTTAGTGTAAATGGGTGGTTGTTGGTTGGCACAGACTTGGTGGCCCGAAGGGCCTGTTTCAGTGCTGTATTTCTAAATAAAAAAAAATAACTGACACAGAAGTTCAAATTTGCACAGACCACGACCCGCTCACATTCCTGGAAAATGCAGTTAGAAATGCCAGGCTTTTTCGATGGAGTTTTACTTCTCCAACCATTTAACCTGAAAATTATACACATAGCGGAAGAAACAATCTCCGAGTCGAGGCACTGTCCAGAATGTGAAAAACACTACCAACAAAAGCTTGTACCAGACTCAGGGCTGAAAGCCTGAGGAATGTATGAAATAAATGTGCGTATTGGTGTGATCCTATATCTTCTGCCTTTCTTTCTAAACACGAGACAAACAACAAAAACTAAAATCCAAGGCATTTCATTATTTTTCCCTTTGGGGGATATGTCATGCCCACAGGAAGTGCAGTGAGCTAAAACAAAGGTACTAGCAGACGCTTCATCTCCAGCTACAATAAATTGTGAAGATCCCTCATTCTAATAAGATGGCCTGAAATCAGAACCTATTGTATAGCCCCTCAGGAACCAAAACCCGAAAGTCACATAAGCGAAACTAACACTTTATGAACTTCCCTTTAAAGGTAACCTTTTTGGAGAACAAAGGGAGTCAAGAGTCATCAAGTCAGCAGAACAGCAGTCTCAGATCTCCAGCCACAGAAAGCATATTGAAAGTCATCTTGAATTGCAGCACAAGAATTATCTATTTCAGCTAAGGCAGTTGAACCCTGCTGAGACGAGTTGGCAACCAACTGCAGCACAGAAATGAGATTTCCTTTTGAACGACGACAACTCCTGTGCAAATTGAACTAAGAAATGCCAGCACATCTTTGAACTGAGATGTTGAATGCCAGAAGAATTCAACCCAGCAAGGGCAAGACAACCAGCAAACAGGCCTGCAACTTTAAAAACCTATCTTCCAAGAGGTTCCACAGGTTTCCTGAAAACAGCAAGCTTTTACACCTTGAACTCTTTAACGCCTCTTACCCTTTACCTTCTATCTTTTTTTTTTGAGTGTACATGAGAGTGTGAATGCGTGGGTGGGTGGTGTTGTGAACATTTCGTGTGATTATTGTTCAATAAATATTTACTCTTCTGTTTTAAATCACAAGAAAACCTGTTTATTCTGCCAACAAAATACAGGGAGTTAAACAAAAACCTATCAGCGGTCAGATGGGAGGTGAGAAGTGGAAGCCAGCCACCCTATTTCCTACCTGCCCATAACACCAGTATCATTCTGAAGAATGTGTGCTGCACCCCACTCAGAGGCAAGTATATCCTTCCTGAGGTGCAGTGGTCTCTTCAGACTACTAGAAAAGATTGGATGCCCACCAAAGCTACTAAGTATCATCACCTCATTCCATGACAATATGAAGGGCATAATTCAACATGGTGGCTCCTCCTCAGAGCCCTTTCCTATCCTGAGTGGCGTGAAACAGGGCTGTGTTCTCGCACCCACACTTTTTGGGATTTTCTTCTCCCTGCTGCTTTCACATGCGTTCAAGTCCTCGGAAGAAGGAATTTTCCTCCACACAAGATCAGGGGGCAGGTTGTTCAACCTTGTCCGTCTAAGAGCGAAGTCCAAAGTACGGAAAGTCCTCATCAGGGAACTCCTCTTTGCTGACGATGCTGCTTTAACATCTCACACTGAAGAGTGCCTGCAGAGTCTCATCGACAGGTTTGCGGCTGCCTGCAATGAATTTGGCCTAACCATCAGCCTCAAGAAAACAAACATCATGGGGCAGGATGTCAGAAATGCTCCATCCATCAATATTGGCGACGATGCTCTGGAAGTGGTTCAAGAGTTCACCTACCTAGGCTCAACTATCACCAGTAACCTGTCTCTGGATGCAGAAATCAACAAGCACATGGGAAAGGCTTCCACTGCTATGTCTAGACTGGCCAAGAGAGTGTGGGAAAATGGCGCACTGACACGGAACACAAAAGTCCGAGTGTATCAAGCCTGTGTCCTCAGTACCTTGCTCTATGGCAGCGAGGCCTGGACAACGTATGTCAGCCAAGAGCGACGTCTCAATTCATTCCATCTTCGCTGCCTCCAGAGAATACTTGGCATCAGGTGGCAGGACCGTATCTCCAACACAGAAGTCCTCGAGGCGGCCAACATCCCCAGCTTGTACACACTACTGAGTCAGCGGCGCTTGAGATGGCTTGGCCATGTGAGCCGCATGGAAGGTGGCAGGATCCCCAAAGACACATTGTCCAGCGAGCTCGCCACTGGTATCAGACCCACCGGCCGTCCATGTCTCCGCTATAAAGACGTCTGCAAACGCGACATGAAATCCTGTGACATTGATCACAAGTCGTGGGAGTCAGTTGCCAGCGTTCGCCAGAGCTGGCGGGCAGCCATAAAGACGGGGCTAAAATGTGGCGAGTCGAAGAGACTTAGCAGTTGGCAGGAAAAAAGACAGGCGCAAGGGGAGAGCCAAATGTGCAACAGCCCCGACAAACAAATTTCTCTGCAGCACCTGTGGAAAAGCCTGTCACTCTAGAATTGGCCTTTATAGCCACTCCAGGCGCTGCTTCACAAACCACTGACCACTTCCAGGCGCGTATCCATTGTCTCTCGTGATAAGGAGGCCCAAAAGAAGTGCCCAGAACTGAATACAACACTCTGGATTCGTTCTAACCAGATCTTTGTACAACTGTAGCATAACTTCCATTATTTGTTTTCCAGTCTCCATGAGATGAAGGCTAACATTCCATTTTCTGTTTTTTTTTTAAACCAACCCATCAGCTTTAGTGATTTCTGTGCATGGTCATTCTAAATCTCTTTCCTCCACAGTTCCTAGCTTCTCGCCATTTAGAAAATACTCTGATCTATCTTACATTCAAAGTGGATCACCACACACTTCCCCATGTTGAACTTTATCTGCCACAGTTTTGCTCACTCATTTAATCTGTCAAGTACCTTTGTAACTTGCTGCTCCAATCTACACCATTAACTATGCCACCTAGCTTGGTATCAGCAAAATTGGATATATGTTTTTTATATTCCTTTACGCAAGTTATTTATAAATATGGTGAAAATGTACAGGCTGTCAAATGCAAAATAATTTTGTTTGCCTGCATTGCCTATGTACTGAAAATGTAGCTGCCTCCAGTTGCAGGGTATTTCTTGCTTTTAGATGCAGTACGACATTCAAGGTGCTACAGAAACCACCACAACCTTTTGTGGTTGTGACAGTGAATTATTTTTCTGTGCTGCTGCTCTAATTGGGACTGTCAACAATAGCACGCTAAGGTAAACACATTGAGGGCTATTTTACCTGCTGTAGTGCCAGTAGTTTAGATGCTAAAGAGCCTTTAGCACAAGACATCATCTCAGTGCAGGAGCTTAAGCACTTACTAGTCATGGCCGCCCCGAAGAGGATTAAGCCACTGATTAGCAATTAAATTGACTCCTAACACTTAACAGAGAGGCTGGATGCATTTTGCTGGCTATTGCTACAGTTAATGACCTTTCCTAATAGCAGTCAGCTGAACAGGAGTAAACAATTTGACGATGATTGTGAACGCTACTTAAAGCCGTGCTCAGCTTTCACTGTTCAGCCGCTGATTGAGATTGATTGACAGCACTGTGTTTGAAGAGAACTTTTGATGCTTATCAGGAGACTTTCTGGGAAACTTTGTCAAAACCTCGCAACACTCTATTAACATTTTTGCCAGAAATTCTCTTGTGTTCACCTAAAAAGAGTGAGCGCTGTGCTGCCATACATTGTCATTGGAGACTTTATGGGAGTCTCCAGGAGAAAAAAAGTGGTTGGTAATGTAGCCCTCGCTCAGGTCCCTTTTGAGCTGGAGGAAGATTTGGGGCCAGGCAGGGCAGCAGCAGCTGCTGGAGGAAAGAGTGGAAGGAATGCTTTTAGGAAGAGGCTACATCCACCCAAGAGCTCCTACATTCATATGACCCAAGACAATACATTAGGGGGCTGCACATTACCAAGTAGATTGGTCTAGAGATTTGTGTCCTCATGAAAGGAACACACTTATCTCCCAGCACTGCATTGCCTGTCACAGTAGTATTTAATTTTTATGCACTTGGAACTTTCCAGTCTGCCACAGTGATAATGGTCACAGAGCTCAATCCTCTGTGTACTTCTGCATAAGGAAGGTTGCTGATGTTCTCTGCTCTGAGGAATGACTACCTATCATTCCGCATTGCAAGGCAAGACCAGATGCAGAGAATTCTAGAATTTAACAGGATTTCACATGGCCCAAGGAGCCACTGACACATGTGGCCATGCAAACCCCTCATCTTAACTTGGAAATGTTAAGGAACATTCCCTCAATGTGCAGCTGATGTACACTGACCAACAGAGCATCATGCTGGTGAATGCCTGCACTGCAGGAATCTGTCATTATGCTTTTATAATGAGACAGTCATCTGTTTCATGGAGTTTTGAGTCCCTGTGAAATGTGCATGGCTGGCTAGTAAGTGACAAAGGATACCTCTGATACCATGGTTCATGACTTCCCTGAAAAAACTCCAGATACTAGCTGAGCACTCCAGCTGAACAACTGTGCAGTGAGAGCCATTCAGCCACCATGCATATTATTGAGCAGACCAATGGGGTCTTCAAGCAGAGGTTTAGATGCCTTGACTGGTCAGGAGATGTGCTGCAGTACTCGGCCGAGCAGGTCTCCAGATTTTTGGTGACTTGCTGTATGCTCATCATGGGATCTCAGCCACTAGATGTGCCAGAAAGTCAAGCTCGGAAGTCACAAGAGATGGCGGAGGAAGATGAGGAGAACCAGGGGAGGATTCCAGGGCTGCACCTGGGAGAGACACTTGTCGCGATCTAATTGATGACCACTTTTGAGAGACATCCTGCACAACAGATTTCAGAGCATTGTTGCTACGTGCCTTACCTTTCAGGGCTGAGGATCTATCGAGGAGTCCACCATCTGCATTCAGTCCTTTCAACTCTTTCCACATGAACACAATTTAAAGAAAAAAAATTCCACCATTACCAATTACCATAATCATTCTATCGATAAGAGAAAAACCATGACAACATTGCAACCAACTCAGGAACTGAAATAGGGCATTTATTCCTCGAGCCTGTTCTGGCATTCCATATACCTGCCTTTGCCCTATATCCCTTTGGTTAACAAAAATCTATCAATCTCAGTTTTAAAATTAACAATTGATCTCATATCAATTGCCATTACGGAAGAGGTCCAAGCTTCCACCACCCTTTGTGTGTAGAAGTGATCTTAATTTCATTTATGAAAATTTTGGCTCTAATTTTTAGGCAATGCCCCCTAGCTCTAGCCTCTTCAACTAGCGGAAATAGTTTCTCTCTCTACCTACCCTAACTGTTCCCCTTAATATCTTGCAGACTTTGATTCCAGGGAATGCAATCCTGGTATGTGTAATCTCTCCTCGTAATCCAACTCTTGAGTCCAGGTATTCTGGTAAATCTATGCCACATTCCCTCCAAAGCCAATATATCATTCTTTAAGTGTGGTGCCCAGAACTGCTCACAGTACTGTAGGTGTGGCCTAACCCAAGGGCTTTGTAAAGCTGAAACATGACTTCTGTTCCCTTGTATTCTAGTCCTTTAGATATGAAGGCCAACATCCATTAGCCTTTTTGATTATTTTCTGTACCTGTTTGACATTTTAATGATTTTTGTACCAGAACCCCCAAGTCTCTTTGGACCTTCACTGTTTCTAGATTTTCACCATTTAATAAGTACCCTGTTCTTTCCTTTTTAGGTCCAAAGTGGAAGACCTCACATTTGCCTACATTGAAATCCATTTGCCACAGTTTTGCTTATTCACTCAGTATATCAATATTTCTTTGTAGTTTTACATTTCTGTCTACATTACTTACAATGCTGCCTGTCTTTGTGTCATCAATAAATTTTAAATGTGGCTTTATATCCCATCATTTTAAGTCGATAATAAATAGTGAATAATTGAGGCCCAACACACATCCTTGTGGAATACGATGAGTCACATCCTGCCAGTTACAATACCTGCCCATTATCCCTACTCTCTGTCTCGTGCCGCTCAACTAATTTTCCAACCAGATCAATAATTTTCCTTTAATTCCATGAGCTTCAATTTTAGCTAACAGTCTCTTACGAGGGACTTGATCAGATGCCTTCTGGAGGTCCATATAAATAACATTCAGAGACATTCCCCTTTCCACGACTTTGGCCACCTCTTCAAAACATTCAAAAGAGTCGCCAGACATAACCTACCCTTTACAAATCCATGCTGGCTTTCCCTGAGCTGAAGATTTTCAAGGTGTTCAGTCACCCTACCCTAAATTATAGGCTCTAGCAATTTCCTGATGAACAGATGTTGGACTAACTGGTCTACACTTTCCCTGTATCACCTTTCTTAAATAGTAGAGTGATAGAAAGTGAACTGGAGTAGCCATATAAATACCGTGGCTACAAGAGCAGGTCAGAGGCTAGGAATCCTGGGGCGAGTAACTCACCTGACTCCCTAAAGCCTGTCCGCCATCTACAAGGCACAAGTCAGGAGTGTGATAGAATACACTCCACTTGCCTGGATGAGTACAGCTCCAACAACACTCAAGAAGCTTGACACCATCCAGGACAAAGCAGCCCGCTTGACTGGTACCCCATCCACAAACATTCACTCTCTCCACCACTGACACACATTGGCAGCAGTGTGTACCATCTACAAGATGCACTGCAGCAATGCACCAAGGCTCCTTAGACAGCACCTTCCAAAGAAAGAACAAAGAACAGCACAGGAACAGGCCATTTGGCCCTCCAAACCTGCGCCGATCTTGATGCCTGCCGAAACTAACACCTTCTGCACTTCCGGGGCCCATATCCCTCTATTCCCTTCCTATTCATATATTTGTCAAGATGTCTCTTAAATGTCGCTATCGTATCTGCTTCCACCACCTCCCCTGGCAGCAAGTTCCAGGCACTCACCACCCTCTGTGTAAAAAAACTTGCCTCGCACATCCCCTCTAAACTTTGCCCCTCGCACCTTAAACCTATGTCCCCTAGTAACTGACTCTTCCACCCTGGGAAAAAGCTTCTGACTATCCACTCTGTCCATGCCGCTCATAACTTTGTAAACCTCTATCACGTCGCCCTCCACCTCCGTCGTTCCAGTGAAAACAATCCGAGTTTTTCCAACCTCTCCTCATAGCTAATGCCCTCCAGACCAGGCAACATCCTGGTAAACCTCCTCTCTACCCTCTCCAAAGCCTCCACGTCCTTCTGGTAGTGTGGTGACCAGAATTGCACGCAATATTCTAAGTGTGGCCTAACTAAGGTTCTGTACAGCTGCAACATGACCTCTACCACCTAGAAGGACAAGGGCAGCAGACGCATGGGAATACCACCACCTGCAAGTTCCCATTCAAGCTACACACCATCCTGACTTGGAACTGTATCGCCGTTCCTTCACTGTTGCTAGAACTCCTTTCCTAACAGCACTGTTGGTGTACCTACCCCACATGGACTGCAGCGGTTCAAGAAGGCAGCTCACAACCACTTTCTCAAGGGCAATTAGGGAATGGGCAATAAATGCTGGCCTAGCCAGCGACTCCCACATCGCCATGAAAGAAAAAAATGCACAATTTTCCAAGCTAAAAGAACTGTTCCTGAATTGAGAAAACTTTGGAAGATTGCAGTTGGGACATCCTCAATATTCCCACCCACTTCCTTTAAAACCTTGGATGGAAACCATCTGGTTCTGGATATTTGCCACTGTTTGGTGCCATTATTTTCTTCATTACTGTTACTTTGCTTATATTAATTTTGGTGTGTCCTTGATCCTCATTCAATATTAGCGGACCTTTTCCTCTACTGTAAATACCAACGCAAAGCTATTATTCAGCATACCCACCATTTCCTTATGTTCATTGACAATATCACCATGATCAGTTTTCAAGGTACCCACGTTGCTCCTGACCACCTTTTCATAAAATAATTGTAAAAATTCTGTGCTTGATTTTTGCTATATCTTGCATAAGTTTCTTTGCATACTCCATTTTGGCAGCTCTGTGTTTTGTTGCTTTTTTTTGCGTTTTTGTGTTTTTTTTTTCTTTTTGTTTTATGTTGTCTCTTACCTCTGGTCATCCATGACTGTCTTTTTCGGCAAGTAGAGCCTTTTGGGGTTAGAAACTGGTTCTGTATCTCCTGAAATTATTCTTTTGGGCACCTCCCACTGATGTCATTTTACCCATTAACAGACTTGCCCAGTTTACTGTGGACTGTCTGTCAACCTTACCTAAACCTAGAGGCTTAGTGCTGGTTCACGTTTCTTTCTTTCAAACGCTATGTTGAACTCGATCATATGATCGCCGTTAGATAAATGTGCACGCATCATTAGGCTGTTCGCTAAATCTGGCTAATTTCCTCATTACTAAATCTATTATGACACGCTCCCTTGTTGCTTCTAGGACATATTGTTACAGAAAACTACCCCAAGCACACTGAAGAAACTCGCTACCTTTCTGACCTATGCTAGTCTGCTTATCCCAAGCTATATGTAAGTTAAAATCCCCATTAAAACCATTCTGCCTTTACTACTTGCAAGTGTAATCTCTGCAATTATACAAACTCCCACTTCACAGCTGTTACTAGGGAGCCTAAACACAACTCCCACCAATAGCACTTAAAAATATTTCACTCTTCACCCCAGTGATTACTCTTGGTGACTATCCTGTAAGTGCTGTTATCTGCGCTGGTGCATCTATGAAGTGCATCCCAATTGATAGCAGCACATGAGGTAGATGGCTGCTGAGAAGCAGATATTTTCTTGGGGTGCCCTTGGGAGGCTGTGGGCCATGATGGCCTTGCCTCAGACTGCCCATCTCAGCATGGGCTTGAATAGTCTGGACCACGTGGCTGATGAGCAACTGCAAGGGCAATAGTGGAGTGGCGGAGGAGGGAGCTGGAGTGTTGCTATCTGGTTAGAGGTCAGTACGTTCCTGCTCAATGATTCCTGTGTCACTACCTTGGGGTGTCTGTTCAGCCAGCCCAGTGATCTGCTTGAGGACAGATCTCTGGGCAACTGAAATACTCCACAAACCTCTTTCAACTGAAGAGCCCATAGCCATTATGGCAGTTACTGGAACTTCCATTGTAGCATTTTGCTGTTCCACAGAAGATGTTAGTGCGATGGAAGGTGTTTGGGCTTCCATTGCAGCACTTTGTCATTCCTGCAAGATGTTTGGCATGTTTAGGGTGGCGCAGTGGTTGGCACCGCAGCCTCACAGCTCCAGCGACCCGGGTTCAATTCTGGGTGCTACCTGTTGGAGTTTGCAAGTTCTCCCTGTGTCTGCGTGGGTTTCCTCCGGGTGCTCCGGTTTCCTCCCACTTGCCAAAGACTTGCAGGTTGATAGGTTAATTGGCCATTATAAATTGCCCCTAGTATAGGTAGGTAGTAAGGAAATATAGGGACAGGTGGGGATGTGGTAGGAATATGGAATTAGTGTAGGATTAGTATAAATGGATGGTTGATGGTCGGCACAGACTCAGTGGGCCGAAGGGCCTGTTTCAGTGCTGTATCTCTAAACTAAACTAAACTAAACCATGGAAGCTGCAACCTGAGTCATCAGATGCTGATTGATGTTTGGCTGGGTAGCATTGGCCAGCCACTCTACACTGAAGAGGATGGTTTTCAGGCTCTGAATCAGGCCACAGACCAAGCTCCATCTCTCTAGCCATGATTCATAAGCTTCCAGGCAGGTACTTGTTTGTCAAACCTATCAGTCAGCTTCTGAAGCTTGGCTCTACAAGGCCCTCACCTGACTCCTCTGCAGCAGAACAAGTATGTGACCCATCCTTTCCAGTGCTACCCGGGTCCCTAACTCATCTCTCTCTCTTTATGGCTGTATCAGTGTCGCTTTCTGCTCTTACCCCAAACTGGAAAATTTCATCAACTTTGCTTACAATTTCCACCCTTCCTCGCCTTCATATAGTCTTTCTCTATCTCTTCCCTTCTCTTCCTCGGCCTTTCTTTCCATTTCAGGGGATAGGCTGTCAACCAGTATCTACGACCTGCCCACTGACTCCCACAGCTACCTTGACTATACTTCCTCCCACCCTGCTTCCTGTAAGGACTCTATTCCATTCTCCCATTTTCCCTATCACCATTGCTCTTGTTCTGACAGTACTGATGTCCATACCAATGCTTCCGATATGTCTTCCTGTTTCCTCAACCGAGCATTCCCTCCACTGAGGTTGACAGGGCTCTCGACTGTGCAGGTCCCATTTCCTGCACTTCTGCTCTCATCCCTTCTTCCTCCCTCCCCGAATCACGATAGGGTTCCCCTTGTCCTCATCTTCCACCCCACCAGCCTCCATCTCAAATGGATCATCCTCTGCCTTTCCACCACCTCCAGCTTGATGCCAAAACCAAACACTGATATCCCTCCTCTCCCCTTTCAGCATTCTGAAGGTTCCATTCCCTCCACAACACCCCAGGTCCACTCTTCCATCACTGCCAATACTCCCTCCCACAGCACCTTCCCATGCCCTGCAGGAGCTGCAACACCCTGCCCATTGCCACTGTGCCTTCCCCCAAACACTCCTCCCAAATGAAACAGCAGTTTACTTGTGCTGCTTTCAATTGAATATACTGCTTTTGTTACTCAGTGTGATGTGGTTTCCTGGACATTGGGGAGACCAAACCTAGACTGGTTGATCATTTTGTGTAACACCACATTCTGTCCACTAGCATGACCTTGAGCTTGTCACTTTAATTCTGCATTCCACTCTCAGACACCTCTGTCCTTGGCTACTTACGCTATAATGAAACTCAACGAAAACTCGACTAACAGCCTTCTAGACTCTAAACTAAGTTCAACTATTTCAGATCATAAACCACTGATCCCATTTTGTCAGATACCAGTTGCTGGTAATGATTCTGCTTTTGTCATTTTCAGCTCCTGTAGACCTATCTGTTGATTCTGTTCTTATCCCATTACCCACTCCCTTTTTGTCTTGCACCATCACTCAATCATTCCCACCTTCCTTGCTATCACAGACCTTCCTTTCTGTTGTTTCAGATTTCCAGCAGCTGTAGTATCTTGCCCCTTTCCCCCCCCCGCACGCCCCCCGCACCCCCACATCTAGGAAGGTGGCACCTGCAGTGTTCCTTCCACACAGCATGAGTGCTGCCCACAAGTGTCCAGTACATCCCACTGTGGTGAATCTTGTTCTACACCAGCCTATAATAAACAGGTTGTCAGTTTCTGAACTTGTGCCTGTGATTGTGGTAGCAATTGACACAGTGCCATCTTCCTTGCTGTCCTCTTCTTCCAGGAAGCAAGGTGGTTCCTCGTCTTCCATTTCTTTCAGGGGGAACAAGGTGGAGCCTGCAGTGTTAAAGCGAGAAGGGTTAGGGTACTGTGCATGTAGCCAGTACAGAAGGGTGTGGTTGATGAGGCCATATGGAGTTTGTGAGTTAGGCAGATGAGGGATCAAGAATAAATGTGCATTTGTTACGAAGCTAGAGTGGCCACATACCTCTCAGTGATGGGTCTCCTGTTTGAACTGTGGTAATGACATCTGACACTGCCAGCACTGGCTCCTCACGGGGACTGATCCCATGGAATTGGGCCTCCCCTCCCACACTCGGCACCTGCTGGCATCTATTAAGTGCTGTCTTGTCCTGGAAGGAAAAGAGTGGTGATTACAAATGAGTTTATTAGCAGTTGTGGTTGTGTGTGCCAGAGACTTGAGCACACAATCTAAGTAGACAATGCAGTGCAACACTGAGGGAGTCTTTGGGATTCGACATTTCTAAGGTGCACGTAAAAGGCGTTTAACAAAAAAAAAAATCCCATTGCAATATTTTGAAGATGAGCAGGTGAGTTATCCCCAGTAGCCTCAGCAATATTTATCCCTCAATCAACATAACAAAAATAGATTATCTGGTCATGATCACATTACTGTTTGTGAGACTTTGCTGTATGCAAATTGTCTACACGTTTTCTACATTACAACAATGATTGCACTCAAAATAAAAAGTACTTGATTGGCTGTAAAGTACTTTGGGGCATCCTGAGGTAGTGAAATGTGCTATATAAATGCAAGCTTGTCTGATAGTTCTTCACCCATGTGAGAAATAAGAGATGTGTCTGAAGTGTGAGTATTGCGTGTAAAGGGTGCAATAGTGTGGGTTGTATGAATGCCAGTATGTAACTAGATGGTGGATGAAGTGTGTAGAGGTTATGATGCAGTACTGGTGCAGTTATTGAAAAGTATGTTGAGATGGGATCTTACCTTGACCACTCATATTAAATGTTTGGTGGTACTGGAACTATGTCATGAGGGAAGGGGTCCTGGCTGTGACCTCCTCGGTGATCTCCAACCACATCAGTTGCCTCTGTGGTCTTCTTCGCCCCCTGTGGGTGCAGGACATCCTTTCTTTGCTGTACCTTCTCCACCAGAGCCTCCAATGCTGCCTCAGAACCTGCAAGCCCTATCTCAGTCCCTGAGCCATTCTGACAAGTGCTGTTTCCTGCTTCTTCAGTTCCTCTGTCAGCCAGTGCACTCCAAACCTTCTGTGGAAGTGCATGCATGGAGGCTAAGCCTACAGGTCTCTACTTTAGCACCTCCAGGCACAGTTAAATCATGGTAATCAACAGTTAACCCAAAATTGCAGACTAAATCCAGACTTTTAAATAAGAGCATTTTATTAGTACACCTCCCACTTGCTGCCTATTTTCACCCTTTGCCTGAAATAACCTCCACTGACATTACAAGAAATTGAAATATAATGCTTCCATGCATAATTTTCTGTATTGTGCTTGTGAAATTGATGTTGGTGCTATACCTGTAAATATGAAATGTTTGAGTTAATTTGTAATATGAGTGGGTCACATCAAGTGAATCTATAATGGAGGCCTTGCACAAGTGTGATTAGGCTGGTTTGGTTCTGGCCAAAACTCCATTTTATTTAGGAATGTTCTCAATTAATGTGGATTGGTAGAGTTTGTTGGAGGCATTCTTGTGCAGGAACGTGCACTTGTTGCAGTTTTATCTGTGATATTTACTTTGTGATAACCTGTACATAAATGAAGACTTTATTGTTGACTGTAGTTAATAAAGCTGCACAGGGAGCTTCACTTAAGTAGCTATTCATGGACTGTTGACTTAATTCTTTGATTAAGACAGATTAAGAATATGTAGATTTTCTTTCTCAAATGAACTACTGTGTAATTGTCTGTGTTGACATTTCACAATGTTTTCATGAAGGTGCATATTCATATAGTAATGAGGCTTGTCAAAATGTTCAATGTAAACTTTTAAAAATTCAATTATATTCTCATTAATTTCATGAGGTGAGATTAAAACTTAGGTCAATTATTGCATAAATGCAGATCTTTGGGAATCAAGCACCCTTAAACATTTATTTTTATTCATTCATGGGAAGAGGGCATCACTGGCCAGGCCAGCATTTATTGCCCATCCCTAATTGCCCTTGAGAAGGTGGTGGTGAGCTGCCTTCTTGAACTGCTGCAGTCCATGTAAGGTAGGTACGCCCACAGTGCTGTTAGGAAGGGAGTTCCAGGATTTTGACCCAGCGACAGTGGAGGAACGGCGATATAGTTCCAAGTCAGGATGGTGTGTGACTTGGAGGGGAGCTTGCAGGTGGTGATGGTCCCATGCATCTGCTGCTCTTGTCCTTCGAGGTGGTAGAGGTCGCGGGTTTGGAAGGTGCTGTCAAGAAGCCTTGGTGCGTTGCTGCATTGCATCTTGTAGATGGTACACACTGCTGCCATTGTGCTGTGGTGGTGGAGGGAGTGAATGTTTGTGGATGGTGTGCCAATCAAGTGGGCTGCTTTGTCCTGAATGGTGTCGAGCTTCTTGAGTGTTGTTGGAGCTGCACCCATCCAGGCAAATGGAGAATATTCCATCACACTCCTGACTTGTGCCTTGTAGATGGTGGACAGGCTTTGGGGAGTCAGGAGGTGAGTTACTCGCCACAGGATTCCTAGTCTCTGACGTGCTCTTGTAGCCATGGTATTTATATGGCTACTCTAGTTCAGTTTCTGGTCAATGGCAGCCCCTAGGATGTTGATAGGGGGGGATTCAGCGATGGTAATGCTATTGAATGTCATGGGGCGATGGTTAGATTCTCTCTTGTTGGAGATGGTCATTGCACGGCACTTGTGTGGCGCAAATGTTATTTGCCACTTATCAGCCCATGTCTGGATATTTTCCAAGTTTTGCTGCATTTCTACACGGACTGCTTCAGTATTTGAGGAGTCGCAAATGGTGCTGAACATTGTGCAATCATCAGCGAACATCCCCATTTCTGAGCTTATGATGGAATGAAGGTCATTGATGAAGCAGCTGAAGATGGTTGGGCCTAGGACACTACCTTGCGGAACTCCTGCAGTGATGTCCTGGAGCTCAGATGATTGACCTCCAACAACCACAACCATCTTCCTTTACACTAGGTATGACTCTAACCATCAGAGAGTTTTCCCACTGATTCCCATTGACTCCAGTTTTGCTACAGGGCATACCTAGGCAATTTTCCAAATTGCTGGGTAGATGCCAGTGTTGTAGCTATACCGGAACAGCTTGGCTAGGGGTGCGGCAAGTTCTGGAGCACAGGTCTTCATTACTATTGCCAGAATATTGTCAGGACCCATAGCCTTTGTAGTATCCAGTGCCTTCAGTCGTTTCTTGATATCACGCGGAGTGAATCGAATTGGCTGAAGTCTGGCATCTGTAATGCTGGGGACTTCAGGAGGAGGCCGAGATGGATTATCAACTCGGCACTTCTGGCTGAAGATTGTTGCAAATACTTCTGCCTCATCTTTCGCACTGATGTGCTGGGCTCCCCCATCATTGTGAATGGGGATATTTGTGGAGCCACCTCCTCCAGTTAGTTGTTTAATTGTCCACCACCATTCACGGCTGGATGTGGCTGGAATGCAGAGTTTAGATCTGATCCGTTGGTTATGGGATCGTTTAGCTCTGTCTATTGCATGCTGCTTATGCAGTTTGGCATGCAAGTAGTCCTGGGTTGTAGCTTTGCCAGGTTGACACCTCAGTTTGAGGTATGCCTGGTGCTGCTCCTGGCATGCCCTCCTGCACTCTTCATTGAGCCAGGGTTGGTCTCCTGGCTTGATGGTAATGGTAGAGTGGGGGATATGCCAGGCCATGAGGTTACAGATTGTGATTGAGTACAATTCTACTGTTGCTCACGGCCCACAGCGGCTCATGGTTTTGCATTGCTAGATCTGATCGAAATCTATCCCATTTAGCACGGTGATAGTGCCTCACAACACGATGGACGGTATCCTCAATGTGAAGGCGGGACTTCGTCTCCACAAGCACTGTGCGGTGGTCACTCCTACCAATACAGTCATGGACAGAAGCATCTGCGGCAGGCAGATTGGTGAGAACAACGGCAAGTATGTTTTTCCCTCTTGTTGGTTCTCTCACCCCCTGCCACAGACCCAGTCTAGCAGCTATGTCCTTTAGGACTCGGCCAGCTCGGTCACTAGTGGTGCTACCGAGCCACTGTTGGTGATGGACATTGAAGTCTCCCACACAGAGTACGTTTTGTGCCTTTGCCACCCTCAGTGCTTCTTCCAAGTGGTGTTCAACATGGAGGAGTACTGACTCATCAGCTGAGGAAGGGCAGTAGGAGGTTACCTTGCCCATGTTTGACCTGATGCCATGAGACTGCATAGGGTCCAGAATCAACATTGAGGACTCCCAGGGCAACTTCCTCCCTACTATATACCACTGTGCCACCACCTCGGCTGGGTCTGTCCTGTCGGTGGGACAGGACATACCCAGGGATAGCGTTTGCAGTGTTTGGGACATTGTCTGTAAGGTATGATTCCGTGAGTTTGACTTTGTCAGGCTGTTGCTTGACTAGTCTGTGGGACAGCTCTCCCAACTTTGGCACAAACCCCCAAATGTTAGTAAGGAGGAGTTTGCAGTGTCGACAGGGCTGGATTTGCCGTTGTCGTTCCCGGTATCTAGGTCGATGCCGGGTGGTCAGTCCGGTTTCATTCCTTTTTATTGACTTCGTAGTGGTTAGGTACAACTGAGTGGCTTGCTAGGCCATTTCAGAGGGCATGTAAGAATTAACCACATTGCTGTGGGTCTGGAGTCACATGTAGGCCAGACCAGGTAAGGACAGCAGATTTCCTTCCCTAAAGGACATTACTGAACCAGATGGGTTTTTACAACAATCGACAATGGTTTCACGGCCATCATTAGACTAGCTTTGGATTCCAGATTTATTAATTAAATTCAAATTCCACCTTCCGCTGTGGTGGAATTTGAACCCGTGTCTCCAGATCAATACCCTGGGTCTCTGGGTTACTAGTCCAGTGATAACACCACTACGCCACCGCCTCCCCCTTTATATTTTTTTCTATATTTCTATCCTGATTCTCAAACAGCAGTCAATTTAACACTCATTGTACATAGGTGGGGTTAAACCACTATTTATCACTTTCTTATGTAAGGGTTGAAAGCTAAGAAATCATGCTTTGAAAGCTTCCATATATGGTTAGCTGAACCTATCTCATGCCATTTAGTAGGATAAAGTTCCTGTACTACTGTACTGTTCAAAAAAGTGATAGTGCTAAACTCAGCAACAACACCCCGCTGGTGGGGGAGCTTTGAAAAAATAACCTGGACAAAATTAATTGGCACTTGGAAAAAATTTAGATTAATAAATGAAATCCTGTATGGATATATTAAAGACAAATCGCATTTGACTAACTTGATTAAGTGCTTTGATGAAGTTAGAGAGGATTGATGAGAGTAATTGATGTGTATGTGGGCCTTCAAAAGGTGTTTGATAGAATACTGCATAATAGACTTGTTAGCAAAATTGAAGCCCATGGGATTAAAGGCTGCTTGGATACAAAATTGGCGAGGGAACAGAAAGCAGTTATTTTTCAGACTGGAGGGAAGGATACAGTGGTGTCCACCAGGGGACGGTGTTGGGCCCAATGCTCTTTATGATAGATATTAATGACCTGGATTTAGATATACAGGGCATAATTTCTATGTTTGCAGATGACACAAAACTCTAAAATGTAGTTATCAGTGAGGAGGATAGTAACAGACCTCAGGAGAATATAAGAACAGAAGGAAATAGCAGGTCAGGCATCATCTGTGGAGTGATAAACAAGTTAATGCTTCAGGTCGATGATCTTTCATCAGAGATAGGTAAAAAGCCATCGACCTGAAATGTTCACTTAGTTTCTCTCTCCACAGGTGCTGCCTGATGTGCTGAGTATTTCTAGCATTTTCTATTTTAGATTTCCAGCATTTGTAGTATTTTGCTTTTGTGTTCAGGAGGATGCAGTCTAATGAATTGGGCAGACAAATGGCTGATGAAATTTAACATAGAGAAATTTGAAGTGATTCATTTTGGTAGGAAGACTGATAAGAGGCAATACAAACTAAATACAATTTCAAAGTGGGTGCAAGAACGCAGAAACTTGGGGTATACATACACAAGTATTTAAATGTACAAGGAGAAGTTGAGTAGGCTGTTGAAAAAGGCATGTGGGATCCTCAGCTTTATAAAAGTGGCATAGAGTACAAAAACTAGATATGCCTAAACCTTTATAAATCACCAGTTCGACCTCAGCTGTCGTGTTGTGTCCAATTGTGGACGCCACAATTTTGGAAGGATGTTTAAAGCCTGAGAGGGCACAGAGGCGATTTACAAGAATAGTATCAGGGCTGAAAGACCTGAGTTATGTTGACACTGGAGAAACTGGAGTTCTCCTTAGAGCAGAGAAGGTTATGAGAAGATTTGAAAGAGCTATTCAAAATCATGAATAGTTTTGATTCAATAAATGAAAAACTGGTTCCAGAGGCAGAAGGGTCAATAACCAGAGGATTTAAGGTAATAGCCAAAAGAGTCAGAGGTGACATGAAAACATTTTTTATACAGCAAATTGTTATGGTTTGGAATGCACTGCCTGAAAGCGTGATAGAAGCAGATTCAATAATAATTTTCAGAAGGAAATTGGATTAATTATTGAAGAGGGACGTTTGCAGGTCTATGGGGAAAGAGCTGGGAAATGGGACTAATTGAATAGCTTTTTTAAAGAGCCAACACAGGCTGAATGTCCTCCTTATCTGTTGTATCATTCTATGATTTTGAGGTTTTTTGTTTCTTGAAACTGCAGTTTCTGTGGAAGCGCGCGTAGATTAAGGAGAGTTATTCAAGCTTCGTTTTGAAGAGTTTAGAAGCAGGCTGCAATACTCTGGCTATGATAACTCTAGTCAAAAGGTCTGCCCGCTCAGTGTCCAGGCTCTCCCTTGAATAATGGTCATTTGAATGGAAGGCAATTGCACTTTTGATAATTCCCCAACAAGGAGTGGGTGCCTTCAGGAATGGTGAGAGGAAATAAAAATGGCAGATCAGTGAGATGAGAAGACTGTATAATTATTTTTTCATATTTTCTCTTCAGGGGCATTCATTCCTGGAGTTCCTGTGCAACCTGTAGTTTTGCGTTATCCCAACAAAATGGTGAGTGTGCTTTTTAAAATCTGTGAAAATGTGAACTTTTAAGCCATATATTATCAGTTAATGGCATTTTTGTTTTATCTAGTTAAACTGGTTATAGCAACTCATTGTTCAATTGTATTTGTTTTAAATAAGGTTTTAATAACTGAAAACTGCTGTGTCCTAATACTTTCCTGATCTCAGAAAACACTTTTTCTTTATTCTAAAAACTCTTATGGACTGTAGAGGTTTTGCCGAGCTTCATATTGAGAAACCAGGTGTGTGCACCCACATAAAAAATTTGTCATAACATTGCAAAATAGATGGTGCCAAACATGATTTCCTAGTTTTGTGTCCTATAAAGTCCCAGAAACTCTGCCATTTTGTTAATTGTTTTTCCCCCACCTGTGGGTTCCTTGTTAATTGTATTGGTCCTTTGATTCCCAAAAGTTTTGGTCAAAATCTTCAGTCTTTCTGCAGAGGCAGTTGGATAGACAGAAGATGAAATATTAACTAATTCAGTCTATTTAATGTTTTGTTTCCTTTTTCGCATTTCCCAAAAGCCCATGATGTTGGCAATGGGCACAAACTTCCAGAAAATATACTGTATATTTCTTTTCAAAGCAGGCATACAAAAGAAAGAAAGAAAAGGTCCTACGGTAACACCCAACAGCCAGTAGTCCCTAAATGGCCAAACAGTAAATAAAGCTGCTAAAAACAGCATTAGCGTACAAGAGGAAAGGCTAAATTGGAATTTTGCATTGGATGTGGTTATGCAGTAGATCCTTCAGCACTTACCCATGCATTGCCTATATCAAAACAAAGTAACTGCCACCACATATGAGTAAGCAACATCTGCCAAGGCTTTTAATAGTGTGGAAAATACAATCGCTCAGTCACAGTTTTTGCATTAGATGCTTGTTGCCTAAATCGGATATTAGACTTCACAAACTTTCCTCAGGTCCGTGAATCAAACTGTAAAAGCCTTGTTCCCTGCAATATTCAGAACAAGATCAGTAGCTAATAAATCCAGCCAAGCCAAGTCATGCTAGCGTTGTCAGCCAAAATAGACAAACATGAGGGAAATAGAGTTCCAACACAACCAAGAGAAAATACATTTCTACTCTAGTTATTTCGTAGCTCACAAGCTACCAGAGGTTTTCTGATTGGTTTAATGACTTAAAATAGGAGTTCAAGGTAGTTATACACCCAAAGATCATCCCTGCAGTGTGCCAGACAGCTGGTTGTCTGCCTTAGACCTATAAGTTGCTTATTTCCATGTTGCCAGACAAGAATGCCATCGGAGGGTCCTTGGCTTCTGTTTCAAAGACAGTTATTACAACAAATTACTCCACTATGGCTTTTCCTCGGCACTTAAGGGTTTTAACCGTGTATTTGAATTGTTGCAATAAACAGAATGCTGTAATTCCATGTTTATCTTTACTTGGGTAGCTGCTATTTGTCAGTTATTTTCACATTCCAAGTTTGATATTGTATGTGTAGAGCTTTGGGGTATTGTAAGACGTGAGATTCTGGATTGTCTTGTTTTTCTTTGGTAGAATCGTAATTTGGCAGTACAGGAGATCATTCAGCTGATCATTCAGTCCTCTTCCCCTGACCTTTCTCCATCCCCTTTAAAAAAAATTTCTTTTTTAATTATCTATTTTCCTTTAAAAAGCTGTATTTGGATTCTGCTATTCACTCTTTCTGGTAGAGCATTCCATATCCTAACAATCTTCCGCATATATAAAGAATACATTCCCTAACCTATCCCTTTGTTGTTTTGGTCATTGTAAATGTGAACTCTCTAGTTGTAAACTCACTGACCAATAGAAATAGTTTTTATCCCTATTCATCCTATCAAAACTCCTTATTATCAATACGTCAAATCTCCTCTTAACCTTCAGTTCTAGTAGAGAGCTTTTCTAGAAGCTTCTCATAACCTCTCTGGTACCATCTTAGTAAATCTAATCTGTACACTCAGCTTAGCATTCACATTCTTTCCAAAATTAGACACAGTAATCGAATTTCAGCCTTACCTTTGATTTGCATATGTTTAGCATCACTTCAACGCCTTTATTATTATTTGGAATCCTGCTATGGCAGTTCACAGGATTTGCCTGCTGATACTTACTTCAGGTTGCTTCCTCGATTCATTTTGACCAAGAGGCTCTCCATATTAAGCAACACCACATAAGTCAGAATTGTAATATTGTTTTGATTCTTTATAGATATTTGCAAAGTTCTTGTATTTATCTGGAGAGAGCAGTGAAGGCAGCCTTGACCAATTTTCCTCTTGATTTAACTACGACACCAGCCGGGATTTTATCAGGGCATTGGGGTTCTCGGCCACCAGCTAAAACGCCGACGAGAGCCCCGTGTCGCCTTCTCTGGGGAAGGCTCGCTGTATTAAATGCCAGTTAGGCACTTAGGTGAACAGTGGCAGGCCTTCCCTGGGATTAAGGACCCCGGCAATGGAAGTCCTGCCTGCTGAGAACTGCTGGCCAATCAGAGGCCAGCAGCTATTTCACTGACCGGTGTTGGACCCAGGCCACAGGTGAGTCAGGGCGGGAGGCGTTTCGTGAGGTGGGGGCTGCAGGGGAGGGGGGCTGTATGGAATTTCGCAGCAAGGGCAGAGGGGTGTCTCTCAGCGGCCCCCCCCCCCCCACCAGATGCTGGGTCCCTTGTTCAGGTGCTGAGTGCCTTTTAACAAGAGACACCCCCTCACCCCCCCCCCCCCGAGCCTGTAAGCAATCCACACGGTTTGCTCAGCATGCTCCCCGTGCAGTGACAGGCCCACCTGCCACAGGGCTGACACCAGCAACGGCAGGATGAGGCCCTTAATTTGACAATTGCTACTTAAGGGCCTCAGTTGGCGGCAAGGTAGGAAGACTGTCCACAGGCCTCCCCACCCCTGACTTAATTGGGTGGAGGGGAGACCCTGCCACCATCCCGCCCAAATATATTCCCTCCCTGCCTCCAAAGTCGCCATGGGGAGGGGAGGGGGGGGGGGACTGGGGAAGAGCATAAAACTCCCCACCAATAGGTAGATCAGTTCGGTCAGTTGAGATTATACAGATACCTCCTGCTTCTCCTAAATTTGTTCTGCTTTAATACTTTCCCAGGATGTGGAAAATAATTTTTTTTTTTTAAAAAGGCATTACCTGCCTGGTAAAATCTTTTTCATTGATTTGTGCATTTTTTAAACCCTGATCCCACCTATGTAATCTTGCAAGGGTTTAGTTGAGGAGTGAAATAAGTGGTTTGCTTTTAATTTGCTTTTAAAGCTCTGATCCTCTTTCATACAAACGGGAATAAGAAACCACGTGAATGTCTTTATGCCAATGAGTGGCATTTGGCTGTGCTTATTCAGCATGTGGTTTCCACATACCAAGCTGGGCCACATCCTTTGACTGTAAGGGATGTATCATTTGAAAGAGGAAAAATTCTGCTGTAGTCTATCTAAATTTGCTTTCCAGTTCAAGGATAGTTGCCAGTAGTTAAATGGAATACTTAAGTCAAAAACTCTTTGGATGCAACTATGAAGAAAGAGAAATAATATGAGGAGTTAAGTCATGAATAGGTTATTGCAACATTGTCCTTCTGCATAGTTGTTTGCTATTTCACCTCCAACTTTTCAAAATGGCACTGTTTTGTCATGCCACGTTCTAACGCAGTCAGTGTTTTGCCTTTACATCCTAGCTTCTTAGTGAAGTTGAAATAAAGCTTAGCATGTTTCATGCCTCCTGCCTTGCTGGGTTTTTATGTTGAGGGAGTTTTTTTCTGATTATTTAGTCATCGGTTAGGAATGTTATGCTCAACATTTTTTTAATAAACTTATCTGCAAATAAAGACCTAGAGTTAACTGATTTTTAAACAAATATTTGAGCTACTTTTATGCCCCTTTTAAACTGAAGAGCTTCCTTTAAACTTGTTTGTAACTTGACTATTTTAATTATCATGTATGCTATAGCTTACTTTTTTTAAAGTATGCTCTACAGTACTGCTTAGTGAATGACATGATTATACAGTTTGAGTTTGCGGACCAGAATAAGTTATTCTCTTGTTCTTGGCATTGGTGGCAATATTAAATGTTGTAAATTTAAGACTCCTTACTGATGTCACCTTGTTTTACTTAATTGTGTAAATGAATGCTTTACGAAGAAACCTGAAATTAAACCAGTTTGTGCAGGAACACACCCAGACATCCTATTTTAAACCAAGAAAACACTCAGCAGAATTGCTTCATATGTTGTATTGCAATATTTGATGCAATGTAATATATCAAAAGTAGTATCTCATAGGTACTATTTAATAGTAAATTTACTACATATCCATTTGTATCCTGTCTAGCCATAAAGAATCTCATGTTCACCATATAATCATCTGGCATGTGCTGACGTTTTTAAAAATAAAAAAATCTTGTTCCAGTGCTGTGCAGCATACCAGCTGGACTTGAATATCTGGTAGTATCATTGATCAAGAATTAAGTTAAGCTGATGAATAATGGCATGCATTAAACCAAAGCAACTAAGCGGATTGAAATTTCTTTGACCTTTGCTGTTGAATCTACCCAAAGTTGCCCCTGCTGTAGTTAACTCTGTGGAATATAGATATCAAACCTTTGAAATGCTTTCTAGTGCTCTATGGCTATCCTGATCATTCTCGACTGCATTGTGTTTCCCTCTATTACTAAGAATTGGATTGTTGCATTTCACATGCATAAGGCAAAAATTATGCATTTCAGTTTTATTAAAACCATAGATAATTCTGATAACCAAGTAAATTTCTAGAGTAACAATTACAACCATGTAAATAATTGCTGCTTTGATCTAAAAATTAAATTAATTGACATGCAGCTGCTGCTTTTCCCTTTTCTACTGGTCAGACCTGTTCTCAGTCTCTCTCTCAATCTATCCCTTAAGTTCTCCCAATCTCTCTAGTTTTTCTCCCATTTGCTGTCCCTTTACCTTGCCTGCCCAAGCTGTCAAGCTGATCTTGTCCATGCAACCTGCCTCCTGTTCCTGAACATCATTCCCACTGAACTCTTAATCGCCAGCATACTTTTCTTGGCCCATTGCTTGCTGACCTAATATATTGTTATCTCTCCACGGGCTTTGGTCACTCTTTCTCTTCCCCCCCCCCCCCCTTTTTCAGGAGCGCTATCATTACCCCACTCCTCAAAACAACCGCCTGTCTCGTTAACTACCATCCTATTTCCAACTTCCCGGTCCTCTCTAAGGTCCATGAATGTCTGATTGCCTCCAGGATCTGTTTCCAGCTCACCCCAGCTCCATTTGAATCCCTTCACCTGGATTTCACACCTCCCACAATATTGAAATTGCCCCAAACAAGGTAAGAACTGACTATCTTTATAACTGGTGGTGTATCATCCATCCTTAAACTCTCTGAAGACTTCGACACAGTTGACCAAACTGTTATCTAATACCTGTTCATTGTACACTTCAGAGAGAAGACCCTCACTTGGCTCCACTGTTAAATAGCCAGAGTTTAAATCTCCAGCAGTGGCTTCTCTTACCCCCATACCATCACCTGTGGGGTTCCATAAAGATCCATCCTTTGCACCCATTCCCCTTGCTTGTACATATGCTAGATTTCTTCAACGCTAACTTTCATACTGAGGACACCTTCCATCATGTTGTGTGGCATTACCATAGTGCTAAATGGGATAAATTCAGAACAGATGTAACAGGGCATCCATGAGGTGCTGTGGACCATCAGCAGAATTGTATTCCACCATAATCAGTAACCATATGAACAGGCATATCCTTTACTCTACCATTACCAACAAGCCAGGGGAATCAACCCTGGTTCATTAGGGGTGTAGAAGAGCAGCACCAGGTGTACCTAAAATAAGGTGCCTACTTGGTGAAGCTACAACACGGGACTATGTTTATGTTGAACAGCAGAAGCAGCATGCTATAGACAGAGCTAAGCAATCCACAACTAACAGATCAGATCGAAGCTTTGCTGTCCTGCCATGTCTAGTGAATGGTGGTGAACAGTTAAACAGTTAGCTAGAGACAGAGGAGGAGGCTCTATGAATATCCCCATCCTCAATGATGGCAGAGCCCAGTACATAAGTGCAAAAGACAAGGCTGAAGCATTTGCAACCATCTTCAACTAGAAGTGCTGAGTGGAGATCTATTTTGGCCTTCCTCTGGGGTCCCCACCATCACAGAAGCCAGTTTTCACCCAGTTCGATTCACTCCATGTGATATCAAGAAACAGTTGATTGCACTGGATACATTGAAGTCTATGGGCTGAAGGGCTTGTTTCTGTGCTGTATAACTCTGACTCTATGGACCTTGACTATCCCAACGGTAGTACTGAAGACAGCACCTCAAGCCAAGCTGTTCCAGTATAGCTGCAACACTGGCACCTACCCGACAAATTGGAAGGTTGTCCAGGTATTTCCTGCCGACAAAAAGTAGGACAAGCCAGCCAATTATCGCCCCATCATACGCAGTTTACCATGCCATCATCCTCTAACACCTCTCCACTGTCGTCCAGCTGGGTAGGACTGCACTTGCCTGGTTCCATTCTTAACTATCAAATCATAACCAGAGTATCACTTGCAAAGGCTTTTCTTCCTACCATTACCTCTCTGTACCCCAAGGATCTATCATTGGTCTCCTCCTATTTCCCATCTGCTTGTTGCCCCTCAGTGACATCATCCAAAAGCGTTAGTTTTCACATATATGCTGATGGCACCCAGTTCTACCTCATTACCACCTCCCTCAACTCCTCCACTGTTGCTAAGTTATCAGACTACTTATCTGACATCCAATACTAGATGAGCAGAAATTTCCTGCAATTAAATATTGGGAATACTGAAGCTACTGCCTTTGAACAAAGAACAGTACAGCACAGGAACAGCCCATTCGGCCCTCCAAGCCTGCGCCGATCTTGATGCCTGCCTAAACTAACACCTTCTGCACTTCTGGGGCCCATATCCCTCTATTCACTTCCTATTCATGTATTTGTCAAGATGTCTCTTAAATGTCGCTATCGTATCTGCTTCCACCACCTCCCCTGGCAGCAAGTTCCAGGCACTCGCCACCCTCTGTGTAAAAAAAAAAACTTGCCTCGCACATCCCCTCTAAACTTTGCCCTCGCACCTTAAACCTATGTCCCCTAGTAACTGACTCTTTGGACCCAACTCCAACTTCCTTTTCCTAGCTTCCAACTCCATTTTACTCCCTGGCAATTGCCTGATATGAAACCAGGCTGTTTGCAATCTTGGTGTCATATTTGACATCGAGATGAGCTTCTGACCACATATTCATGCAATCACTAACAGCACTTATTTCCACCTCAGTAACTTTGCCCCTGCCTCAGCTCATCTACTGCTGAAACCCTCATTCATGCCTTTGTTACCTCTAGACTTCACAGAATCGTTACAGTGCAGAAGGAGGCCATTCGGTCTATCGTGTCTGCACCAGCTCTCCAAAAGAGCAATTCACTCAGTTCCATTCCCCTACCTTCTCCCAGTAACCCCTGCACATTCTTCCTTTTCGTATTACAGTCCAGTTCCCTTTTTTAATGCTTCAATTGAACTTGCCTCTGCCACACTCTCGGGCAATGCATTCCAGACCCTAACCACTCTTTGCGTGAAAAAGTATTTCCTCATGTCACTTTTGCTTCTTTTACCAAATACTTTAAATCTGTGCCCTCTCGTTCTTGATCCTTTTACGAGTGGGAGCAGTTTCTCTCTATCTACTCTATCCAGACCCCTCATGATTTTGAATACATCCATCAAATCACCTTTCGGCCTTCTCCAAGGAAAACAGTCCTAATTTCTCCAATCAATCTTCATAACTGAAGACATCATGCCTGGAACCATTCTCGTGAATCTTTTCTGTACTCTCTCCAATGCCCTCATGTCTTTCCTAAAGTGCGGCGCCCAGAACTGGGTACAATACTCCCGCTGAGGCTGAACTAGTGTCTTATACTTGACTATTCCAATGCACTCCTTGCCAGCTTCCCACAGTTTACCCTCTATAAATTGAGGTCATCCAAAACTCTGCTGCCCATGTCCTTACTCGTGCTAAGTCCCATTCACCTATCACCTACATTTCTTACATTATAACAGTGACTACACTTCAAAAGTACTTCATTAGCTGTAAAGTACTTCGGGACATCCGGTGGTCATGAAAGGAGCTATATAAATGTAAGCTTTTTTTGTTTCACCCCTATGCTCGTTGACCTACCAATCAATCGGCGCCTTGATTTCAAAATCCTTATCTTTGCTTTCACATCCCTCCATGGCCTCACCCTTCCCTATCTCTGTAATCTCCTCCAACCCCACAGTCCTCCGAGGTATTTTCGCTAATCTAATTCTGGCCTCTTGAGCATCCCCGATTGCAATCACTCCACCACTGGTGGCTGTGTCTTCAGCTCTCTACCTCTCTTCCTTTATGACACTCCTTAAAATGTACTACTTTGACCAAGCTTTTGGCCAACTGCCCTAATATAGCCTTATGTGGCTTGGTGTCCAATTTTGCTTTATAATGCTCCTGTGAAAAACCTAGTCGTGTTATTAAATTAAAGACGGTAAATAAATATAAGTTGTTGACTGATTGTATTCCTTTGCATGTAATGCCCATGGTTCCATCAGTCAGAACAGTTCATTAGTACAATGCACTATCCATAATTACCCCATAAATCTCAAACCAGTTTGCATATCTGTCTGCCTACAATATCTGGCCCTCAGCAAAAATTTGAATCAGATTTTAATTTTTGTATTTCTAGGATACAATTACTTGGACATGGCAAGGGCCTGGAGCGTAAGTTGATTTAATTTGTTTTTTCCCCATGTCAGCAAATTGATATTTATTTTGCACATAGTTCCTTCCATTTAAAGGCTTTGAATGGAAGATACCAGAAATGAATAAGACTAAGGTTTTTGTTGAATTCAAAAAGGTTATGGTACATTACAGTTTATATGGTTCTTGCAGGTAAATACCAGTGAAGATTTAAGATTGCAGAACTTGATGGGGATGAAATCAATAGGTCAAAAATCTCGCTGAATAATGGGCGAAGGCAGGGACAATGTGTACTTTCTTGATCTGGCTAGTGAGGAACCTCCACACTGAAATGATAATTCCAGGGTACCTTTGACTGAAAGGATAAGGTGAGCTGCATCTCTTGGTGTTTGCTCAATTCCATACACAGCCCATTTATCATTTTTCCAAGTGACAGATAACCAGCATCCATATGTCCCCTGTAGAGGAGGAATGAGTTGTGCACATCTTCATACCACTAATAGCCGGAACTGGGCAATTACTTAACAAGTAACGGACACTTTGTTGCCCTGCAATGAACATGAGGATAAAAGAACAATTATAGTGCCTGAGAATAATTTTCTGTTTACTGCAGTGGCTTACTTCAAAGTCATGCTACAAATATGAATCTTGCATGATTTTTTGCAAAGGTGTTTTCAAAATATAAAACTTAACTGCATAAACATTTTCAATAATCTGTACTCTTTGGAAAGTAATTCAAAGAAACATTTCATTGTTTCAAATATAGTTGACTCATTGTCCCACCTTCCTGCATTATTCAATACAAGCTGTTATCCAGAAAAGACTATCTTGCTTGTTTTCTCAAATGGCAAAAAGTGAAAAGGGCTTACAGAAGAGATGTATAAAAGATAAGATATTAGAAAGTGGTCTGAGAAAGCTCCAGCTGGGGATAGAGATTTCCGTGATCTCAAGGCTCTCTGTGATGAAGGAGATGGGTGAGTGGTGTGTCAGTTTGACAGATGAGGTTGAGAAAATCAAGGAGGGCAATCAAGTTGATGAAGTTGGGGCTTGGGAGGTTAAAATAGGGATTGGAATTGATGTTATGTCACTCGGCAGAAACGGAGGGTGGATAGGAAGGGGAAATTTTTAGAGAGCACTTGGAGATTTAAGTACCTCGTACAAGAAGTGAGCTGAGTGGTTAAAAAGGGTGAGGTGCTTAAAAGTTGAGGAAGAACTGTAGAAAAAGGATGAGCCAAAGTGGGCTTGGCATTTAGGCAGTGTGGCATTGTGGGGTTGAGCCTTAATAAGGGAAAAGAGCTGCCATGGGTAAACCAAGTCTCAGTAAGACTTAGGATGGTGATGCACTTCTCTGGAAAAAGGTACTTTCTATTGAGGGAGTGTATTTTTTAGTTGGGGGGAGCCGGTGGGGGAGGTGATACCTGTTGGTTGTCAGAATAGGTGGTGAGTCTTGCAGAAGAATGGAGTTGGGGAATGAGTACTGGATGATGCCGAAGCTCAAACAGGAAGAAGCTGTGGACCAATCAAGGAGGGACAGGAGTCTGGAGTAGAAATGAGGTGTGCTCTGTGGGGGAAAATGAACTGGAGAAAGGAAAATGGAACAGGAAAGAAGCAAAGCACAACAGATTTGAGAAGGGAGAAGGTGGGGAGCTTGCATCCAGGGTGGCAGCCATTTTGCATGCACAGGTGGAACTGGAGCTCCTCCTGCACAGCTCCATATGAGTGGTATTGGCAGAGCCTTAGAAGGAAATGATCTATCTGCTGTTTTGATTAATAAGGGAGAACTGGAGGAAAAAAATTTTTGCTAAGCAAGAAAACTCTTACCAAACTACTGAAACCAATCTCTTAACTCAAACATCCTGTCATCATTAAAGCAATTCCAGGAGGTAGCTAAATTATTACATTAAATTCTTAAGTGTAGGCCAGTTCATTGTAGTTTAGTTGATAAATCATATCTTTAACACCTCCTAAATTTGACAGATTTTCCACTGTACTAAAGCTGCGACGTTCTGCTTGAAATCAGTCAGAAGTGCGGATGATTGCTGTTTTTGGTCCACAAGTTAAAGATCAGAAAATCTAAAGCTTATTCCATATCTCCATAAGACTACTCTGATGTCCACTGAAGCTTTAGTGAAAGTGCTATTAGCTAAATAAACATTTCAGATTTACTAACCCTCCCTTCTAATTGGCAATTGTTCGTGTGCATTTATTTTTCTAGTTGAGCTTCACAAACTGTTTTCACTGGACTCCACTTGGAGATTCGAGGTGCACCCCCTCTTTCTAAGAAATGGTATTTTCGGATAATCAACAGTTAATAACCCAGAAAATGTTTTTTGTCATTTTAACTGCTCTTAATTCTACTTATTACACTTTTGGGTTTTAATATGATCCAGTCATGTCATTAGAACTTCCTGGCTGAGAAATTCTTGGGGTTTGCTTTCACAGTGGCGCAGTGGTTAGCATCGCAGCCTCACAGCTCCAGGGACCCGGGTTTGATTCTGGGTACTGCCTGTGCGGAGTTTGCAAGTTCTCCCTGTGACCACGTGGGTTTTCGCCGGGTGCTCCGGTTTCCTCCCACAGCCAAAGACTTGCAGGTGATAGGTAAATTGGCCATTATAAATTGCCCCTAGTGTAGGTAGGTGGTAGGGAATATGGGATTACTGTAGGGTATAAATGGGTGGTTGTTGATCGGCACAGACTCGGTGGGCCGAAGGGCCTGTTTCAGTGCTGTATCTCTAAATAAAATAGAATAAAATAAATTCACTGGTATAAATTTGCCAAAAGTGTAGCACAAACTTCATTTATGCATTTGAATAGGATTTCCACCACATTTCTGCTGAAGTAAAGCCAGCGAAGAGTGAGCAGATATAATAAGTTAACACTTTGTTTACATGGTGTAAGCAACTTCACTGAAAGGGAATCTGTGGGCCTCTCCTCTTTTTCAGGTTGAAGATATGAGTAGCATGCAGGATGAACAATCTCCTGCAGACAGAATTAAAGTGGGCCTATGGTTGGGGTGGAACAGGTTGTAATGAATCATTGGGTTGCTTTGGAGGAGGTAAAATACAAATTTAATATTTTGTACAAATATTAAGGACCCGTGAGTTGGTATGCAGTTAGTAATTTATTTCTCAATTTAACATGAGGTCGAGCATGCAGCAACACAAAATCCAAGCAGGGCAAAATAAGGTTTCCAGAAAGGTGCTGAACACTGGGAAGCAAAGTCATTTCTGAGGTCAAAACAAATTGTTAAAGGAGGATTATTTATTTACTTATTTCCTCTAAACATCACAAAGATGCAATGGGTCAATGAGGGCTTCGAAGCAAAAAAAAAAGACACCACAGAGCTGCAGAACTTGGTGCAATAAACTTAACAGACTTAGATGCAGAGTCATCGAGGGGCTCTGATTTGCCATTTATGTATTTATTTATGGCAGCAAGTACCCTAGATCTCATGAAAACTCCCGAAAAAATGATGATGTATAAGTGTACAGCAGAAGGAAAATAACTTTTTTTTATCAAATGCATTTAAGCTGAGAAGTATTGAAAACACCTGCAAAGTGGAAATGTTTGCAAGGGAAGTTTGAATTTTAGCAAGAGCACAGGCAGGAATCGGCATAAGAGTTGAAGGGCGTGCTGCAGCATCACTAATGGAGACAGTACGTATTATCTGTTAGTGAGTTACAGGTAGCATCCTCTTCACGTTCCCCGATAACCTCGATATGCCCTCAGAAGGGACACACCCTCCAGTTTTGGTAATCTCTTCTAGTTCTTACATGTTCACTGAAGTAATTGTAGTGTTGGAGGAAGATGCACATTGCAACCTCTAATTGTAAGCTCGACAGTTAATGTGTGTGTATGGCATGTCTTGGTACATCTCATATCCTATAAATATGTTAAAAATTTCATGATTTAATAACTTTGTAACATTACTATCTGATACTATCACGTAAACGGTGGAAATTATGCTTAACAATTTTATTTCTCAGGTTAAAAATCCTTTGGCTCACCTTGTGTCAGCTACACAATAATGTGGAAATGGAGGTTAGTTTTCTTTTTGCCTTTTTGAGGATTGGAACCTTCATTGCCATTTTATTATTTGGGTTAGATTTAAAAAATACCTAGCTATAAAAGATTAATCAGTCAAATCGGAGTAGTATCTTCTAGCAAAGGTTGTAATTTAACAATCTTTCTTATTTGTATAGTCTCTTTTAGAATAAACCTGTCAACTACAGGTGTAAAATCACTGAATAAATATTTCATGAGACTCATGCTGTCTTCGATCCCATGCTGCATTAAAAACTCCAACTGCAGTCCAATTTCTAGTTTTATTCCTTTCTGTTCCATTCCAAGTAAGAGGAACAATGCTCTTTTGGGAGAAAAAAAATCACCAAAATTGATAACTATTTTGAGACTTTTTCCATGAAGATAAAATGAGTATTATAGTAATTACGATTTCCCAGTTGTGTAACTGGAAAAAATCCGTTTTGTTGCATTTTAACTTTTGAAATGGAATATGCTTCATACAACTTGATTGGAAATCCTGGCGAATAGTTCTGTAAAAATGAAGAAAATCTGTTTTGATTATCATTTTATAGTTCATTAGAATGCAAGAGTATTTAAAGAATATCTTATGCATCATTTATTAGCTGTTGGGCACACTGCAGTAGGTAAAACTGAAACTTAGAATATTTTTTTTAAAAGTTTTACTCTGCAAATGTTCCTGTATGGCCTGTGAATCTGGTTAGTTAAACCAAATTTTTTTGTAATTTATCACAAAATACTTTTGGTGGGATTTTTTTATGTCCAGTTCTGTAGTTCATTTTGTGGAATTCCTACATTTTTGTTTGCAGTTCTTCTGCAGGAATGGATGGTCCATTACAATATACAATGTCTGATGGAACTTTGGGAGGAACACGTCGGAGCTCAAACAAATAAATTTGGCGACTGATATGATCATTTATCCTAAAATGCTTGATAAAGTTGAATTTTATCTTAAAACGCTTGATAATATAGAATTTTAAAACAAATGGGTTGGGTTAAAAGATTCAGTAAATTCCATATGTATTACAAGAGGACCTTATTTTATTAAGGAATATTCCCCCACTCTGTAAACAGTTATTTGAATATTACTTGGTTGTCAGAGTTAACAGTAATTTTGACCCTTTCAGAACTATATTGATTTTGTTTTCAGTTTCTGCCAATTTACATGCCCTCTGAGGAGGAAAAGAAAAACCCTATTTTGTATGCAAACAATGTCAGAAAGGTAATGGCAAAGTAAGTATAATAATACATACTAAATGTAAAAACCGAACAATGATTAGATAGTAAAAGTAATCCAAAAAATGCTTAATAGCCAGTTAGCAAGATGACGTTTTCTTGGCTGATTATTGTGATGACTTAGAAGACTTATCATAGTGCCTTTAGGCACATTTGTGCAAGTAAAATCTATACCGCCTGTAAGTCTTTATCTTCTTGATATTGGGGAGCATTTTGGAGTGCTGGAAAAATTGCTGGGTTTTTTTCCAATCTCTCACTCCTTATAGCCTCTGAATGATGCTGATACCTTAATGATGAATTGAGACATCAAGTCCATGCTGGCTCTCCACGGAGCAATCCAATCAGTCCCACTCCCCCGCTCGATCCCCGTAGCCCTGCAAGTTTATTTCCTTTAAGTGGCCATTCAATTTCCTTTTGAAATTATTGATTGTCTCTGCTTCCGCCACCCTCGTGGGCGGCGAGTTCCAGGTCATTACCACTCGCTGCGTAAAAAAATTCTTCGTCACATTCCCCCGCAACTCTTGCCCAAAACCTTAAATCTGTATCAGTTAATAGGAACAATTTTTCCTTGTCTAACTCTGTCATAATATTGTACACTGCTATCAAATCTCCCCTCGATCTCCTTTGCTCCAGGGAGAAGGGAGAATATGCAATATTAATGGTATAAAACAGCTGCATACAAAGCAATGCATTATCTGACCTGAGAGCCACTAAAAAACAAAGCACCAATTACTGTATAAACACATGGGGTTTATAGTTTGGCTTATAAATATGCTGAATGAAAACAGTTAATCACTTGTATCCATTTCCACTTAGACTCATTAAATTTTTCTAATGGTCTTGTTGAAGTTAGTGACAGTAGGATGAATTCATGATCTTAGTCATTACTTCCTTTGTTGTGCTATGTTGTCATCAGTGCAAACTTTTGATCCAATAGTCTGTTGTGTATCAGAGCAGCAGGGGTCCCCTCCCTCCTGAGGGGAGTGTTCAACCTCCACTAAACATGACAAAGTCGAACACTGCAATGTGAATCTACTTTCAAAGAACTACAAAGAACAGTACAGCACAGGAACAGCCATTCGGCCCTCCAAGCCTGCGCCGATCTTGATGCCTGTCTAAACTAAAACCTTCTGCACTTCCGGGGGCCTTATCCCTCTATTTCCATCCTATTCTTGTATTTGGCGAGATGCATCTTAAACGTCGCGATCGTACCTGCTTCCTCCACCTCCCCCGGCAGCAAGTCACCACCCTCTGTGTAAAGAACTTGCCTCGCACATCCCCTCTAAACTTTGCCCTTCGCACCTTAAACCTATCTCCCCTAGTAACTGACTCTTCCATCCTGGGAAAAAGCTTCTGACTATCCACTCTGTCCTCCTTCTTCTTCTTTGGCCTCCTTGTCTCGAGAGACAATGGGTAAGCGCCTAGAGGTGGTCAGTGGTTTGTGGAGCAGCGCCTGGAGTGGCTATAAAGGCCAATTCTAGAGTGACAGACTCTTCCACGGGTGCTGCAGATAAAATTGGCTGTCAGGGCTGTTACACAGTTGGCTCTCCCCTTGTGCTTCTGTCTTTTTTCCTGCCAACTGCTAAGTCTCTTCAACTCGCCACACTTCAGCCCCGCCTTTATGGCCGCCCGCCAGCTCTGGCGATCACTGGCAACTGACTCCCATGACTTGTGATCAGTGTCACAGGACTTCATGTCGTGTTTGCAGACATCTTCAAAGCGGAGACATGGATGGCCGGTGGGTCTGATACCAGTGGCGAGCTCACTGTACAATGTGTCCTTGGGGATCCTGCCATCATCCATGTGGCTCACATGGCCAAGCCATCTCAGGTGCCGCTGGCTCAGTTGGGTGTATAAGCTGGGGGGATGTTGGCCGCCTCGAGGACTTCTGTGTTGGAGATACGGTCCTGCCACCTGATGCCAAGGATTCTCCAGAGGCAGCGAAGATGGAATGAATTGAGACGTCGCTGTTGGCTGACATGTTGTCCAGGCCTCGCTAGCGTAGAGCAAGGTACTGAGGACACAGGCTTGATACACTCAGACTTTTGTGTTCTGTGTCAGTGCGCCATTTTCCCACACTCTCTTGGCCAGTCTGGTCATAGTAGTGGAAGCCTTTCCCATGCGCTTGTTGATTTCTGCATCAAGAGACAGGTTACTGGTGATAGTTGGGCCTAGGTAGGTGAACACTTGAACCACTTCCAGAGCGTGGTCGCTTATAGTGATGGATGGAGCATTTCTGACATCCTGTCCCATGATGTTCGTTTTCTTGAGGCTGATGGTTAGGCCAAATTCGTTGCAGGCAGCCGCAAACCTGTCGATGAGACTCTGCAGTCACTCTTCAGTGTGAGATGTTAATGCAGCATCGTCGGCAAAGAGAAGTTCCCTGATGAGGACTTTCCGTACTTTGGTCTTCGCTCTTAGACGGGCAAGATTGAACAACTTGCCACCTGATCTTGTGTGGAGGAAACTTCCTTCTTCTGAAGACTTGAACGCATGTGAGAGCAGCAGGGAGAAGAAGATCCCAAACAGTGTGGGTGCGAGAACACAGCCCTGTTTCACGCCACTCAGGATAGGAAAGGAGTCTGAGGAGGCGCCGCTATACTGAATTATGCCTTTCATATTGTCATGGAATGAGGTGATGATACTTAGTAGCTTTGGTGGACATCCGATCTTTTCTTGTAGTCTGAAGAGACCACGTCTGCTGATGAGGTCAAAGGCTTTGGTGAGATCAATGAAAGCAACGTAGTGGGGCATCTGTTGTTCGCGGCATTTCTCCTGTAGCTGACGAAGGGAGAACAGCATGTCAATGGTCGATCTCTCTGCTCGAAAGCCACACTGTGCCTCAGGGTAGACACGCTCGGCCAGCTTCTGGAGACTGTTTAAAGCGACTCGAGCGAAGACTTTCCCCACTATGCTGAGCAGGGAGATTCCACGGGAATTGTTGCAGTCACCGCGGTCACCTTTGTTCTTATAGAGGGTGATGATATTGGCATCGTGCATGCCCTGTGGTACTGCTCCCTCGTCCCAGCACAGGCAAAGCAGTTCGTACAGTGCTGAGAGTATAGCAGGCTTAGCACTCTTGATTATTTCAGGGGTAATGCCGTCCTTCCCAGAGGCTTTTCCGCTGGCTAGAGAATCAATAGCATCACTGAGTTCCGATTTTGTTGGCTGTACGTCCAGCTCATCCATGACTGGCAGAGACTGGGCTGCATTGAGGGCGGTCTCAGTGACAACATTTTCCCTCGAGTACAGTTCTAGGTAGTGCTCCACCCAGTGCTCCATTTGCTTGCGTTGGTCAGTGATTGTGTCCCCTGATTTAGATTTGAGGGGGGCGATCTTCTTGATGGTTGGCCCAAAAGCTCTCTTAATGCCATCATACATTCCTCTGATGTTTCCGGTGTCTGAGGCCAGCTGAATGTGGCTGCTTAGGTGTTGCCAGTAGTCATTAGCGCAGCACCTGGCTGTTCTTTGTGCAGTGCTTCTGGCTGCTTTAAGTGCTACGGATGTTAACTCGCTGGGGGCTTTCTTGTAGTTCAGCAGTGCAATGCGCTTAGCGGCTATGACAAGTTCCAGCTCTTCAAAGTGAGATTGAAACCAGTCTGCATTCCACTTCACATGTTTACCATAGGTGGTCATAGCTGACTCATAGATGGCGCCTCTGATGTGGGCCCACTTGGTCTCTGCATCCCCTGTGGCAGTGTTTTGAAGGGCTTTTTCAAGTGAATTTAGAAATTTATGTAACAGCTGTGGATAAGAAATTCTGCTCGTGTTGATGCGCGGGTGGCCCTTCTGCTTGGAGTGATGCAGCTTATTTGGTTTGAGTCTAACCTTGCTGCACACCAGGGAGTGGTCGGTGTCGCAGTCTGCACTGTGGAAGCTGCGTGTGATTTGAACGCTGTTTCAGGAGGCTCGCCTTGTGACGATGAGGTCCAGCTGGTGCCGATGACGTGATCTTGGGTGCCTCCAAGAAACCTGGTGACAGGGTTTAGTGTGAAAGAACGAGTTGGTGATGCAGAGGTTATGATAGGTACACAACTCGAGGAGTCTCTGTCCATTCTCATTCATCCTTCCAATGCCATAACGCCCAAGGCAGGAGAGCCATGAGTCATGGTCGGCCCCAACCCTGGCATTAAAGTCCCCCAGCAGGAACAGATGTTCGGTATTGGGAATGCTACTAATATTACGGAGTTCCTCGTAGAACTGGTCTTTAGCTTCAGGTGGGAAGCAGAGTGTTGGAGCATAGATGCTGAGTAGGTGTACTGGACCAGAGGCGGTGAGCAGTCGGATGGACAGTGTGCGTTCTGAGCCATTTGAAGGTGACTCTATCATGCTGAGCAAAGAGTTTCTGATGGCAAAGCCCACTCCATGCTGTCTTGGTTCTTCAGGATCCCTACCCTTCCAGAAGAAGGTGTAGTCTTGCTCTGTTAGAGATTCGCTCGCAGGGAGGCGTGTCTCCTGAAGTGCTGCAACGTCCAAGTTGAGTCTACTGAGCTCGTTGTTAATGATGGCGGTCTTCCGAGAATCTTTGATTTGTGTAAGGTCTTCCGACAGGACACATAGTTCTGACGTTCCAGCTTGCAAAACGAAGGGCTGGTACCTTCTTTCCTTTTTTTGTCGTGCTGTTTGGTGCGGTGTTGCAGTCCGCTTTTCGGACAATGACCCTGAGCTCCAAGCACCCATTGAAGCAGGTGGACTGTGGCGGGACAGAACCTTATTGACCGGGGGCTGCCCAGTTTGAGACGGGCGGTAGCTGTCCAGTGAGATGCGATGACCCCTCCCACCGACAAAGGCAACCCGTGGCGCCCAATCTCTACGCCAATTGAGCTGGACTTATAACCCATAACTGCTGCCTTCCGTGTTGTTTCGGTCGCTGTGAGGTGACGATGGAGTGACCTCTCCATGGCGCATGCCTGGGCGGATGTATGGAGGTTGTGGGTTGTCCAAGCATCAAAGCCCCCCCTCTCGGCCTTCCTGGTGGGGTCCAAAAGAGTGCAGAGCACAATGTTTGGCACCGGTATGGCTGCAGGAACTGCGGGAAACATGCCAAGGGTGACACATGACCGCCTGCGGGGTTCCGCTCCGGATTTTCTGTTGGGGTTTACTCCCTTGGCCTTGGACTCTCCCGAGATGCCCGCAAGGCAGTAGGGTTTTTAGGGCCCCTACTCAGGGATAGGTGGATGCTGGTGGGAGGAGGGGGTGCAAGGGGGAAGGGTGGAGGGAAGGGGGCTGCAGGGGGGCAGGGGAAGATGGTGCGAGGGAGGAGGTGGGAAGGGGGTGCGAGGGGGGAAGGGGGTGCGGTGGGGGGGGAGCTGGGAAGGGGAAGTGGGGGTGTGGGGGAGGGGGTGCAGGTAATAAAACATTTAATCAGTTCCCACCATCGACGCCGAGAAAGCTCATCCGCGTCCTCCGGGAGGTGGGCGACAGCCTCGGGTGCCAGTGCCAGCAGGAATTCGCCGACATTGTGCTGCAGATGCGCTACGAGCCGCACACTTCCCGCGGGCGCTTTGAAGTTGTGGTCGAGGAGGATGTCAACTGGGGCCGGGTCGTGGCTTTTAACTGCAAGTTAACAGCTAGTTTAATGTTACCTGGGCCCACTGCCCTCTCCCAGCCATACCTGCTCTTTGTTTTCTTCATTGAGCACTGAATTTTGCTCAAATTGACATTCAGATTTCTGGACACCTATGCGACACTTCTCTACTGGACAAAATTGTAAAATACAGCTGATGATGGCAGTCTATTTCATGCCACTCATAACTTTGTAAACCTCTATCATGTCACCCTCCCCCTCCGTCGTTCCAGTGAAAATAATCCGACTTTATCCAACCTCTCCTCACAGGTAATGCCCTCCAGACCAGGCAACATCCTGGTAAACCTCTTCTGTATCCTCTCCAAAGCCTCCACGTCCTTCTGGTAGTGTGGCGACCAGAATTGCACACAATATTCTAAGTGTGGCCTAACTAAGGTTCTGTACAGCTGCAGCATGACTTGCCAATTTTTATACTCTATGCCCCGACCGATGAAGGCAAGCATGCCGTATGCCTTCTTGACTACCTTATCCACTTGCGTTGCCACTTTCAGGGACCTGTGGACCTGTACGCCCAGATCTCTCTGCCTGTCAATACTCCTAAGGGTTCTGCCATTTACTGTATACTTCCCACCTATATTAGATCTTCCAAAATGCATTACCTCACATTTGTCCGGATTAAACTCCATCTTCCATTTCTCCGCCCAAGTCTCCAACCGATCTATATCTTGCAGTATCCTCTGACAATCATCATCACTATCTACAACACCAACCTTTGTGTCGTCCGCAAACTTACTAATCAGACCAGCTATATTTTCCTCCAAATCATTTATACATAATACAAACAGCATAGGTCCCAGCACTGATCCCTGCGGAACACCACTAGTCACAGCCCTCCATTCAGAAAAGCACCCTTCCACTGCTACCCTCTGTCTTCTATGATCGAGCCAGTTCTGTATCCACCTTGCCAGCTCACCTCTGATCCCGTGTGACTTCACCTTTTGTACCAGTCTACCATGAGGGACCTTGTCAAAGGCTTTACTGAAGTCCAGATAGATAACATCCACTGCCCTTCCTTCATCAATCATCTTCGTCACTTCCTCAAAAAACTCAATCAAGTTAGTGAGACACTACCTCCCCTTCACAAAACCATGCTGCCTCTCGCTAATAAGTTCATTTGTTTCCAAATGGGAGTAAATCCTGTCCCGAAGAATCCTCTCTAATAATTTCCCTACCACTGACGTAAGGTTCACCAGTCTATAATTTCCTGGATTATCCTTGCTACCCTTAAACAAAGGAACAACATTGGCTATTCTCCGGTCCTCTGGGACCTCACCTGTAGCCAATGAGGATACAAAGATTTTTGTCAAGGCCCCAGCAATTTCTTCCCTTGCCTCCCTCAGTATTCTGGGGTAGATCCCATCAAGCGCTGGGGACTTATCTACCTTAATGCTTTGCAAGACGCCCAACACCTCCTTTTTGATAACGACATGACCCAGACTATCTACACTCCCTTCCCTAGACTCATCATCCACCAAGTCCTTCTCTTTGGTGAAAACTGATGCAAAGTACTCATTTAGTACCTCGCCCATTTCCTGTGGCTCCACACATAGATTCCCTCCTCTGCCCTTGAGTGGGCCAACCCTTTCCCTGGTTACCCACTTGCTCTTTATATATGTATAAAAAATATTGGGATTCTCCTTAATCCTGTTTGCCAATGACTTTTCATGACCCCGTTTAGCCCTCCTAACTCCTTGCTTAAGTTCCTTCCTACTTTCTTTATATTCCTCAAGGGCTTCGTCTGTTCCCAGCCTTCTCGCCCTTACGAATGCTTCCTTTTCTTTTTGATTAGGCTCACAATATCCCTCGTTATCCAAGGTTCCTGAAACTTGCCAAACTTATCCTTCTTCCTCACAGGAATTTGCCTGGATTCTAATCAACTGACGTTTGAAAGACTCCCACATGTCAGATGTTGATTGACCCTCAAACAGCCGCCCCCAATCTAAATTCTTCAGTTCCTGCCTAATATTGTTATAATTAGCCTTCCCCCAATTTAGCACCTTCACCCGAGGTCTACTCTTATCCTTATCCACAAGTACCTTAAAACTTATGGAATTATGGTCACTGTTCCCGAAATGCTCCACAACTGAACTTCGACCACTTGGCCGGGCTCATTCCCCAATACCAGGTCCAGTATGGCCCCTTCCCTAGTTGGGCTATCTACGTACTGTTTCAAGAAGCTTTCCTGGATGCTCCTTACAAATTCTGCCCCATCCAAGCCCCTAGCACTAAGTGAATCACAGTCAATATAGGGGAAGTTAAAATCACCCACCACTACAACCCTGTTACCTTTACATCTTTCCAAAATCTGTCTACATACCTGCTCCTCTACCTCCCACTGGCTGTTGGGAGGCCTGTAGTAAACCCCCAACATAGTGACTGCACCCTTCCTATTCCTGAGCTCCACCCATATTGCCTCGCTGCATGACCCCTCCAAGGTGTCCTCCCGCAGTACAGCTGTGATATTCTCCTTAACCAGTAATGCAACTCCCTCACCCCTTTTACATCCCCCTCTATCCTGCCTGAAGCTTCTAAATCCCTGAAATTTTAGCTGCCAATTCTGTCCTTCCCTCAAACAAGTCTCTGTAATAGCAACAACATCATAGAGCTTGGATTAGTACTTGGAACTAAGTTCATCTGCCTTACCTGTTATACTTCTCGCATTGAAACAAATGCACTTCAGACCACCAGTCCCGTTGTGCTCAGCAACATCTCCCTGCCTGCTCTTCCTCTTAGTCTTACTGGCCTTATTTACTAGTTCCCCCTCCGTTATTTCACCTGCTGTCATACTGCTCTGGTTCCCACCCCCCTGCCACACTAGTTTAAACCCTCCCAAGTGACGCTAGCAAACCTTGCAGCCAGGATATTTGTGCCCCTCCAGTTTATATGCAACCCGTCCTTCTTGTACAGGTCCCACCTGTCCCTGAATGATCCAGATATCTGAAACCCTTCCTCCTACACCATCTTTTCAGCCACGTGTTTAGCTGCACTATCTTCCTATTTCTAGCCTCACTGGCATGTGGCACAGGGAGTAATCCTGAGATTACAACCCTAGAGGTCCTGTCTTTTAACTTTCTACCTAACTGTCTAAACTCCCCCTGCAGGACCTTGTCACTCTTCCTGCCTATGTCGTTGGTACCGAAATGTGCCACAACCTCTGGCTGTTCACCCTCCCCCTTCAGAATGCCCCCTGTCCGTTCAGAGACATCCTTGACCCTGGCACCAGGGAGGCAACATACCACCCTGGAGCTCCTTTCACGTCCACAGAAACGCCTATCTGTGCCCCTGACTATAGAGTCCCCTATAACTATTGCTCTTCTGCGCTTTGTCCCTCCCTCCTGAACAACAGTGCCAGCCGTGGTGCCACTGCTCTGGCTGCTGCTGTTGTTTTCCCCTAATAGGCCATCCCCCCTCCCCCGCAACAGTATCCAAAACGGTCTACATGTTAGAGAGGGGGAAAGCCACAGGGGATTCCTGCACTGACTGCCTGCCCCTTCTAGCGGTCACCCATCTATCTGCCTGCACCTTGGGTGTAACCACTTCTCTAAAACTCCTGTCTATGACGCTTTCTGCCACCTACATGCTCCTAAGTGCATCCAGTTGCTGCTCCAACCGATCCATGCAGTCTGTGAAGAGCTGCAACTGGGTACACTTCCCGCAGATCTCGTCGTCCGGAACGCTGGAAGCGTCACGGACCTCCCACATCTCACAGGTGAAGCGCTTTACCCCTCTAACTGACATTTCTAGCACTAATTAATAAATTAATTTAAAATAAATAAATACTTATTAAATCCTTACTAAATTATGTTACATTTAACTATATGGTCCCTAGTGTTAGATTTCTACTATAAATATTAAATGCTAACTAAATACAGTAGTCTCCTCCCTCCGGTTTAGTTACTCTACTTAATTAATTAGTTAATTAGGGTTTTAATCAATTTTTATCAATGTTTTATTTTCAGATTCAGTACAGATTCCCTACCAGCCAATCAGGTCACAGCTTTCCTTTTTTATTTTTTTTTTCCACCCGAGGTAACTTACCTTGTGTTGTCTTGTCGTAGCTTGTTGCTGATCCACTTGCTGCTTAACATATAGAGTGTATTTTTAAGTGCTCTGTCGTACTGTTTTTGAGGTGATTTATGATGCTGTATTTCTTAATGGGAGGGAATGGGCAACAGTTCTCCATTGTGTTTATTACTAATTTGTAAATCTGAGTCACTGTAGTTTATTGCTTTGTACTCAAATAAAAATTCAGAGGAATATTCCCATCAAACTGTCCCTTTACTCGAGCCGGGAGCACAGTAATGTATAATAACTTTTTTTCCATACTTTTATTTTTGAACCTGTTCCTGGTAGAGCTCTTGGTGTTCCTGTGACTGACTACACATTTGAAGATTGTCAGCTTGTAATGTCTGACAGCCAGCTGAAGCTTCCTGTGGATACCTGCCTACTAGAATTTGCAAAGCTTGTCAGGAAACTCAAGTGGGTTCTGTTTTACTTTTCTTTATAATAGCTAATCTAAAAGAAGGAAAACCAAATTATTGCTATCTGATTTCAGCCTTATTACCTGTTTTGAATTAGTTGCGATTGTCCATTGGTTGTTTAACACTTTAATCATGTTTTGGTCCATTCATGCAGAATGTGTTAAACTTATTGACAAATGTTCAACTAATATTTTGGGGCAAGGGGTAGTAAACTTGGGATCCTATTTTTAAAAATGTTTGAGGGGGCAGGGGAGATGGTGAAGATGTGTCCAGATTTTTCCGCAATCTCATTAACCTAAGCCTAAATGTAAAATTTCTTACGAATCAGTGAAATCAAGCAGCATAAGGAGTAATAGAATAATGAGGAGTGGGATTACAGGAAATGAGCCATTCTTCAACTTTTTAAAAAAAAAATTGATTTCTGCAGCCACAGGACATAGCTGTGGCTTCAGTTAACAGCTGGTCTTCAATTAACTAATCGATATTTTTAGTTTAGTTTAGAGATACAGCAATGAAACAGGCCCTTCGGCCCACCGAGTCTGTGCCGACCATCAACCACCCATTTATACTAATCCTACAATCCTACCACATCCCCACCTGCCCCTATATTTCCCTACCACCTACCTATTCTAGGGGCAATTTTTATAATGGCCAATTTACCTATCAACCTGTAAGTCTTTGGCATCTGGGAGGAAACCGGAGCACCCGGAGGAAACCCACGCAGACACAGGGAGAACTTGCAAACTTCACACAGGCAGTACCCAGAATTGAACCCGGGTCGCTGGAGCTGTGAGGCTGCGGTGCTAACCACTGCGCCACTGTGCCGCCCTGTAGCAACAGACCTCTGGCTTCAAGTGACTGCTGGTCAGATGAATAATGTTGGATTCATGTAACCATAAGTGCTTCTGTGCCAAAGAATCTGGGCACAATGTAATGAAGCACCGCAAACAAGTGCAATTGGTGGAAACTCACCTTTCTTACCTGAGGACGTGGCCAGTTTTATGGGCGGGGACTGGTTTGGGTGAAAACTTTGTTGAGCGAGCTTAAAAGATTGCAAAGACTTGGGCAAAATATAGGTATGGGCGCAATTGAATTGTGTTTTAAATTCAAGGGCGGCACAGTGGCGCAGTGGTTAGCACCGCAGCCTCACAGCTCCAGGGACCCAGGTTCAATTCTGGGTACTGCCTGTGCGGAGTTTGCAAGTTCTCCCTGTGTCTGCGTGGGTTTTCGCCGGGTGCTCCGGTTTCCTCCCACATCCAAAGACTTGCAAGTGATAGGTAAATTGGCCGTTGTAAATTGCCCCTAGTGTAGGGAGGTGATAGGGAATGTGGGATTAGTGTCGGGTTAGTATAAATGGGTGATTGTTGGTCGGCACAGACTCGGTGGGCCGAAGGGCCTGTTTCAGTGCTGTATCTCTAAATAAATAAATAAATAAATAAATAAATAACAAGCTTTTACTCTATTTGCTTTGATCCCGCCAAAAGTAAGCTCTTAACTGGTTAGAGACCATGCGGAATCTTGATGCTGCAATGTTTAGAAATTGCCTCAACAGTAAACTGGTTACTTTGTGAAAGCTTTATGTTTTTAGAAATTCCACTAACCACATGTCTTGTAGCAAACCTTTCAGGGAAGATGTGGCTTTACAAAATTCAGTAAAGAAACTAAGGATTTTAGTTTTTTTCTTCAATTTCAGCAGTGAATGCGATAATCCCGAAAGCAACAATAAACATCACCTTGGTGTTGATTTGTCAAGGAGTGGCGTCAAGGCAAATGACATGTATTTGTGTCAATATGTATCTTGTGCAAAACTTGAGTGCAATATTGATCGAGACATTGCTGCAATAACACTAAACAGTCCTGTTTTCTTAGAGTTGATTGAGGAGCTTGAATGTCTGACACAATTTGTTATTCCCAACCAGTTGGCATTAAATTTGCGGAATGCTCGTTTCTGTGGAGGAAATGTATAAATATAATTACTAAATTGAGCTGTGAATACTGCATATGGTTTTTGTGAATTACAAATTGTAAACTAAAGTATGCCGATTAATTTTGTGTAATGATTGCTGGTTATTAGCTTCTTGATGCAAAATAAACTTATCACACCCACTGTAGGAAAAGTGGAAGGTGCCATTTGTGACTCTTTAAAATAACTAATGCTATTAATTTGCATGTAGGATTTATCAAGCATATGTCACTGTTTTTGACATTGAAGAACTGTCTGCACTAAAGCTTCTGTGCTGAATACTTAAATGCTTGAGAATGATCATTTGTATTTTGGGGCAAGAAGTTGGAAAAATGTTTATTAATTTCCATTGGTAGCGTGACAGATTTATTTGTCAGCATTTTGGGCACTTGAAGAGACTGAACATCCATCTTCCATAAGCAATGCAACTTGCATTTCACTGGAGATGACCTTTATGTTTTACAGAAAATGACAGGATTTGCTGTGGCAGTGAGCACTACATAATACAGACAATGTCAGTCAGCCCATTTTAGTTAATCCATCAAGAAAGGCAGAATAATTCCTCTATTGCAGCATCCAGTTGCTGAATCATTCCAGGTTTTCTGACTTCACTACCCTATCTGGAAGTCACAGAATCATTACAGTGCAGGAGGAGGCCATTCCGCCCATCGTGTCCGCACTGGCTCTCCAAAAGAGCAATTCTCTCAGTTCCGTAGCCCTGCACATTCTTCCTTTTTCATATAACTGTCTAATTCCCTTTTGAATGCTTCAATTGAACCTGCCTCCACCACGTTCTCAGGCAGCACATTCCAAACTTTAACCACACACTGCATGAAAAAGTTTTTCCTCATGTCACTTTTGCTTCTCTTACCAAATACTTTAAATCTGTGCCCCCTCGTTCTCGATCCTTTCACGAGTGGGAACAGTTTCTCTCTATCTACTCTGTCCAGACCCCTCATGATTTTGAATACCTCTATCAAATCACCTCTCAGCCTTCTCTTCAAGGAAAACATTCCTAACTTCTCCAATCTATCTTCATAACTGAAATTCCTGATCCTTGGAACCATTCTCATGAATCTTTTCTGTACAATCTCCAATGCCTGCATGTCTTCCCTAAAGTGCAGCGCCCAGAACTGGGCGCAGTACTCCAGTTGAGGTCGACCTAGTGTCTTATACAAGTTCAACATAGCTTCCTTGCCCTTGTACACTATTCCCCTATTAATAAAGCCCAGGATACTGTATGCTTTATAAATTGCTCTCTCAACCTGTCCTGCCACCTTTAATGACTTATGCACATATACACCTAGGTCCCTCTGCTCCTGCACCCCCTTTAGAATTGTACCCTTTATTCTATATTTTCTCTCCATGTTCTTCCTATGAAAATGAATCACTTCACATTTCTCTGCATTGAACTTCATCTGCCACCTGTCTGCCCATTCCAGCAACTTATCCATGTCCTTTTGAAGTTCTACACTATCCTCCTCAAAGTTCACAGTGCTTCCAAGTTTTGTATCGTCCATAACATGTATTTATTACTTTTCCTAATGTTAGTCCGGACTTAACTTCTGCAATTTTCATCTATGCCCCCCTCACTCCCAGTTTATTTTGAGTTAATTTTCCAGGTTTATCCTTGGCATGCAGACTACTTTTTCCATACAACTTCCTATTTTGTATGCTTCTATAAAAATATTTCTGTCACCTCCTTTCAAGGTTAAAAAGCCCAAATTTCATCAGTCTTTACTTTTGACTGACAGTATTAGGAAATGAAAGCCGTCCACGAAGAATTCCCCCACCAGTTTGCCTTCAGTAGTACCACATTTCGGTTGTTTGAATATATTTTAACAGGGTGCTATGCCCTCTAGTGGCTATTGATTATATTCCCAATACATAGAAAAAGTTTTATTTCTACTTTAATTAAAATGTTTGCATGGAAAAAAATATATTGAAGTTGTGTTAGATGGGTCAAAAAGGTGCTGAATTCTTATTTGGGAATGAGAATAAGTGCAGCATCTGCCTATTCAAAAAGGTAGGTTTATTTGTATTCCAAATTTTAAAAGAAAATAAGAAATTGAAAAGTACACTCTTTACCTCTCCCTCTATGAATATTTGCACAGTTTTGATTATGTGGATGAAAAAAGTTTGTTAGCTTTTAATTTAATAGCTAAACATTTAAACCATTTTTTAAAAACTCCCATTTCCCATGATATGTAATGAAACTGAGGCTGATATTATAAAGCTTTAGCCATGAGACAGCCTTAAAGAGAGTAATGGTCTTACATGTGCTGCAACAACTCTTTTTTGAACCTTGTGTTTCTCTTCATTTGAATATTTTCACTGCAGCGATATATTCAGAGCTATAACAAGAGGTATGCTAACTCTCAGATTTTTTTTGTGGCTGCAAGAAATAAAATAGTCATCTCCAAATCCCCTGTTAAAATGTGTATTGAACTTTTTGAAGATGGCTCCCAGACTGGCAGCTCCCTAGTGAACTACACTGTTGCAGCTTTATCTGTGGTCATCAAATTACTGTAACTTACCCCCACTGCCCCTGTCCCATCTCTTGTCCTCCACTGGCAGACTGGTACAAAAGGTGAAGTCACACGGCATCAGAGGTGAGCTGGCAAGATGGATACAGAACTGGCTCGGTCATAGAAGACAGAGGGTAGCAGTGGAAGGGTGCTTTTCTGAATGGAGGGCTGTGACCAGTGGTGTTCCGCAGGAATCAGTGCTGGGACCTTTGCTGTTTGTATTATATATAAATGATTTGGAGGAAAATGTAGCTGGTCCGATTAGTAAGTTTGCGGACGACACAAAGATTTGTGGAGTTGCGCATCGTGATGAGGATTGTCAGAGGATACAGCAGGATATAGATCGGTTGAAGACTTGGGCGGAGAAGTGGCAGATGGAGTTTAATCCGGACAAATGTGAGGTAATGCATTTTGGAAGATCTAATACACGTGGGAAGTATATATTAAATGGCAGAACCCTTAGGAGTATTGACAGGCAGAGAGATCTGGGCGTACAGGTCCACAGGTCACTGAAAGTGGCAACGCAGGTGGATAAGATTAGAGATACAGCACTGAAACAGGCCCTTCGGCCCACCGAGTCTGTGCCGAACATCAACCACCCATTTATACTAATCCTACACTAATCCCATATTCCTACCAAACATCCCCACCTGTCCCTACAACCTACCTATACTAGTGACAATTTATAATGGCCAATTTACCTATCAACCTGCAAGTCTTTTGGCTTGTGGGAGGAAACCGGAGCACCCGGAGAAAACCCACGCAGACACAGGGAGAACTTGCAAACTCCACACAGGCAGTACCCGGAATCGAACCCAGGTCCCTGGAGCTGTGAGGCTGCGGTGCTAACCACTGCGCCACTGTGCCGCCCTAAGGTAGTCAAGAAGGCATACAGCATGTTTGCCTTCATCGGTCGGGGCATAGAGTATAAAAATTGGCAAGTCATGCTGCAGCTGTACAGAACCTTAGTTAGGCCACACTTAGAATATTGCGTGCAATTCTGGTCGCCACACTACCAGAAGGACGTGGAGGCTTTGGAGAGGGTACAGAAGAGGTTTACCAGGATGTTGCCTGGTCTGGAGGGCATTAGCTATGAGGAGAGGTTGGATAAACTCGGATTGTTTTCACTGGAACGACAGAGGTGGAGGGGCGACATGATAGAGGTTTACAAAGTTATGAGCGGCATGGACAGAGTGGATAGTCAGAAGCTTTTTCCCAGGGTGGAAGAGTCAGTTACTAGGGGACATAGGTTTAAGGTGTGAGGGGCAAAGTTTAGAGGGGATGTGCAAGACAAGTTCTTTACACAGAGGGTGGTGAGTGCCTGTAACTTGCTGCCGGGGGAGGTGGTGGAAGCAGGTACGATAGCGACGTTTAAGTGGCATCTTGACAAATACATGAATAGGATGGGAATAGAGGGATATGGTCCCCGGAAGTGCAGAAGGTTTTAGTTTAGACAGGCATCAAGATCGGCGCAAGTTTGGAGGGCCGAATGGCCTGTTCCTGTGCTGTATTGTTCTTTGTTCACTGCTGAAGATCTCCTGCACATTTTAGTTCAATCTATAAGTTTAAAGCTGCCTGTGCAGAGGACACTACCATTCCCCGACCCAGCTTGTATTGGCTTTTCCCGGGCTCTTGCCAGTGACTGGACCTCTGCTTAGATTTGATCTTTGCTGTGACAGCTGATTTTCAGTATGTCTTAGTTGCTGAGATTCTGCTTTGCCACAGTTTATAGTGCCCTGTTCCAGCCAACCGTGCCCATTACCCCCACCCCCTCCATCTACTGCTTCCTGCTGAGCTTAAGGACTACATTTTAGTACAGAAATAAAAGCAAAATACCGCCGATGCTAGAAATCTGAAATAAAAACGAAGTGCTGTGTGGGGGATCGCTTACGGGGAGATTTGGTAAGTTAAAGAGAAAGGACAAGGCAATAGAGCAGGGTAGCGATATAGCAGGAAGGGAGAGAGCGTACAAACCTCAGAGTGCAGCAGCAGATAAGATTAGAGGGTGGAAGAACGACAAAAAAGGCAGAATTAAGGCTCTGTATCTGAATGCATACAGCATTCAATACAAAACAGATGAATCTATAGCACAAATATAAATAAATATGTATGATAGCCATTACAGAGACAAGGTTACAAGGGACTTGAATATTCAAGGGTATTTGACATTTTGGAAGGACAGGAAGAAAGGAAAAGGTGGTGGGGTAGCTCTGTTATTAAAGGATAAGATTAGTACAGTAGTGAGAGATGACCTTGGTTCAGAAGAGCAAGATATAGAATCAGTCTGGGTGGAGGTAAGAAATAGAAAAGGAAACAAGTCACTAGTGGGAGTAGTTTTATAGGCCCTCTACACTGTAGGATAGAGTATATATGAAGAAATAATGGGGGTTGTAAGAAACATGTTGCAATAATTGTGGGTGATTTTAATCTTATAGATTGGATGAATCAGATTGGCAAAGGTAGCCTGGACGATGAGTTCATAGAGTGTATTCAGGACAATTTCTTAGAGCTATAAGTTCCAGAGCCAATCAGGGAGCAGATTATTTCAGACCTGGTAATATGTAATGAGACAGGATTAATTAATCACCCCATAATCAAAGAGCCTGCAGGCAACAGTGATCATAACACAGTAGAATTCAACATTCAGTTTGAGGGTGAGAAACATGGGTCTCAAACTAGTGTCTTAAGCTTAAATAAAGGCAATTACAAGGGTATGAAGACAAAGTTCGCTAAAGTGGTCTGGGAAAATAAGTTAAAAGGTAGGATGGTAGAGATGCAGCGGCAGACATTTAAGGAGATATTTCATAACTTTTAAAGATATATTCCGTTGAGAAAGAAAGGCTCTGAGAAGGATGCACAAATCATGGCTAACTAAGGAAGTTAAGGCTAATAGCAAATCGAAAGAAAACGTGTACAATACTGCGATGAAGAGTAGTTCAGAAGATTGGATAAATTTTAGAAACCAGCAAAGAATGACTAAAACCAAATGAGGGAGAATTAGAGTATGAGAGAAAGTTAGTTGGAAATATAAAAACAGGAAGAGTTTCTACAAGTTTATAAAAAGGAAAGGAGTAGCTAAAGTGAGCATTGGTCCCTTAGAAGGTCAAACTAGAGAATCAATAATGGGAAACAAGGAAATGGTGGAAGCGTTGAACAGGTATTTTGTAACTGTCTTCACAGTGGAAGATACTAAAAGCATCGCAAGAGTAGTTGAAAATCGAGAAGGAAAAGGGAGGGAGGAACTTGAAACAATCGTTCTCGTTAGGGAAAAGGTACTGGGAAAACTAATGGGACTAAAGGCTGGCAAGTCCCCTGGACCTGATGGCCTTCATACTAGGGTCTTAAAAGAGTGGCTGCAGAGATAGTGGATGCGTTAGTTGTAATCTTCCAAAATTTCCTAGCTTCTGGAAAGGTCCCAGCAGATTGGAAAACTTCAAATGTAACACTTCTATTCAAGAAAAGAGGGAGAAAAAAAGCAGAAAATTATAGGCCAGTTAGTCTAACATCTGTCGTTGGGAAAGTGCTTGAATCCATTTTTAAGAAGTAATAGCAGAATATTTAGGAAATCATAATACAATCAGGCAGCGTCAGCATGGTTTTGTGAAAGGGAAATAGTGTTTGACTAATTTATTAGAATTCTTTGAGGAAGTAACTAGCAGCGTGGATAAAGGGGAACCAGTGAATGTAGTGTATTTGGATTCCCAAAAGGCATTCAATAAGGTGCCACATAAAAGGTTACTACACAAGATAAAGCTCATGGTGTTGGGGGCAACATATAGGCATGGATAGAAAATTGATTGGCTAACAGAGAGTCAGGATAAATGGGTCGTTTTCGGGTTGGCAAACTGTAACTCGCAGAGTGCCACAGGAATCTGCGCTGGGGCCTCAGCTATTTACAATCTATATTAATGACTTGAATGAGGGGACTGAGTGTATGGTAGCTAAATTTGCTGATGACAACGATAGGCAGGAAAGCAAGCTGTGAAGAGGACACAGTCTGCAAAGGAATATAGATAGGTTAAGTGAGTCTTCAAAAATTTGGCAGATGGAGTATAATGTGGAAAAATATGAAGTTGTCCACTTTGGCAGGAAGAATAGCAAAGCAGAATATTATTTAAATGGAGATAGACTGCAGAAATCTGGGGCCAGAGGAATATGGGTGTCCTGGTACATGAATCACAAAAAGCTAGCATGCAGATACAGGAGGTAATTAAGAAGGCAAATGGAATGTTGGTTTTAATTGCAAGGGGAATGGAGTATAAAATTAGGCAAGTGTTGCTACAGCTGTACATTGGTGAGAACATACCTTGGAGTACTGCGTACTGTTTGTTTTGGTCTGCTTACTTAAGGAAGGATATAATTACATTGAAAGCAGTTCAGAGAAGGTTCACTTGGCTGACTCCTGGGATGAAAGAGTTGTCTTATGAGGAAAAGTTGAGCAGGTTAGGCCTATACTCATTGGTGTTTAGAAGAATGAGAGGTGATCTTATTCAAACATGTAAGATTCTGAGGGGAGTTGACAGGGTGGATGCTTAGAGAATGATTCCTTTTGTGGGGAGCCTAGAACTAGGGGTCACATTTTAAAAATCAGAAGGCTCCCATTTAAGACAGATGAATAGGAATTTTTTTTCTCTTAGTGAGTTGTTAGACTTTGGAATTCTTTTCCCTAGAGAGCAGTGGAGGCTGGTCATTATATATGTTCAAGGCTGAGTTGGACAGATTTTTGATTGACAAGGGAGTCGGGGGTTATTGGGGGCAGGCAGGAAAGTGGAGATAAGGCCACAATCAGATTAGCCATGATCTTATTGAATGACTGAGCAGCTGGAGGGGGCAAATGGCCTATTCCTGCTCCGACGTCTTATGATTGCGCCCTCCACCCCTCATTCAGTAAGTGCAAGGAGCTCACGAACTTCCATGTTACTAAGGTTGATACCAACTGTACAGTCTCCTGCTGTTTCCCTTCCCCACCCCCTACTCGAGCCCTGATCCCACAGCTTTCTTTAGTTTCTCTCCTCTTTCCCTCATCTCACCTATGGGATCCACCTCTGTTTTCTTGATTCCATTGCCATTAAATTTGCTGACCCAACCAATTTCCCTTCCTAGTCCCCATTGCTTTCTTATTTTAAAACCTTAGCTTTGACTCATCTGTCTTTACAAACTGCTGCACATCTCCAATTTCCATTTGCTTTTAATCTCTTCAATATGTTGCCTCCCAAATCCATTCCCATCTTACCCCCAATTCCATGTTTGAATCTCTCCAATTGCGTTTCTGCTTTCACGGCATTAAAACCCACTTGATCAAAGTCACAAATTCTGTCGTCTGTGGTGTATTTTTGCTCCTTATCGCTCTGCTACCTTGACGCAGTTGCCCGTACCATTCTCCTCCAACACGTCACCCCTGTTCTGCTGCTCACTGTAACTGCCCTAGCTTGCCTCCATTCTTGCCAATCCAGTCATGCCAGAGCATCTCCAGCAAAGGCTTCTCTCCTTACAATTGCACTGTTAGCTCTGGAGTCCCTAAAAAATCTATCTTTGGCCCCCTTCTCCTATTCATTCATGGCAATCAAATCATTTGGGATGTTGAAAGAGAATCACATTCTACAGTGGCATCGAGCTGCACTCTGATATATAGAGAAAGAGGGCAATGCTTAAAACAAAGGGTATTGAAAATTCTGTGAGGTAGATTTTCATCTTCACTACTTGAGCAATAATCTGGAAGAACAAACTACCCACTCAGTCATAGAGTAGAGTCATTTATGGCACAGAAAGAGGCCATTTGGCCCATTGAGTCCATGCTGACTGTGCAGAGCAATCCAGTCAGTCCCACTTCCCTGCTCAATCCCTGTAGCCCTGCAAGTTTAATTCCTTCAAGTGGCCATCCAATTGCCTCTTGAAATCATTGATTGTGTCCACTTCTGCCATCCATGTGGGCAGCAAGTTCCAGATCATTATCATCTACTGCATAAAAAAGTTGTTCTCCACAATCCCCCACATCTCTTGTCCAAAACCTTCAATCTGTGTCCCCTAGTCTTTGTACCATAGGTTAATAGTAACAGTTTTTCCTTGTCTAACTTACCTATGCCTGTCATAATCTTGTATACCTCTATTAAATCTCCCCTCAATGTCCTTTGCTCTAAGGGGAACATTCCCAGCTTTTCCAACCTAACCTTGTAATTAAAATACCCCATCCCTGGTGCCATTCTGCTAATTCTCCTCTGCACCATCTCAAGGACCCTAACTTCCTTCCTGAAGTGTGGTGACCAGAACTGGACGCAATACTCCAGTTGGGTCCAAACCAGAGCTTTATAAAGATTCAGCATAACTTCCCTGCTTTTGTACTCGGTACCTCTATTTATGAAGTGCAAGATCCCATATGCTTTGCTTACCACTCTCTCAGTATGTCCTGCCACCTTCAAAGATCTATGCACATGCACCACTGGTCCCTCTGTTCCTGCACGCTGCAGAACTGTGCCATCAAGTCTATATTGCCTCTCCCTATTCCTTCTGCCAAAATGCATCATCTCACACTTATCAGTATTAAATTCCATCTACCATTCTGCTTGCCTATCTACGTCCAGTTGCAGGTGGTTCAAATCATCTGCACTGTTTGCCACTCCTCCAAGTTTGGTGTCATCAGCAAATTTTGGAATTACCTGAAGCATCTCTTCCTTAAAGATAACCCATTGTTCCAATACAGATCTTCCTGTCAGTCTTTGGTTCCATTCTACCCTGGCTAGATCGCTTCTCATCACATTGAAATTAGCCCTCCTCCGGTCTAGACATTCGACCTTGCTGCCTTCCTTGCTTTTCTGCATTATTAGCCTAAATCTTACGATACGATGATCACTCTTACCCACATGCTGCCCGACAGACACTTCGTCCACTTGCCCACCTCATTCGCCAGCACCAGATCCAGCAGTACAATAAAGCAAAAGCAAAATACTGCGGATGCTGGAAACCAGATCCAGAGTGCCTCCTTCCTAGTTGGGCTGAGAACCACCAGTATCAAGTTGGTCTGTGCTTTCCCTGCAGATTTGCTTCTCTCACCCACTCACTCTCACACTCGCACACACTCTCTCTCTCTCTCACACTACTCTGCTTTCCATGTAGATTTGTTCCTCCATCTCACTCACTCTCACACCCACTCATCTCTGCTTTCCCTACAGACTTGCTGTCCATCTCTCTCTCACCACATCTTTCTGCTTTCCCTGCAGATTTGCTCCTCCGTCTCTCTCTCTCTCTCTCTCACACACACTCACGCACGCTCTCACTCTCTCACACGCACTCACATATGCCCTTGCGTGTGCGCACAGAGACTCTCACACACACACACTCTATTTGGAGGCGTATCGAATACCTGAATACCGTGATAATACCCTTTTTTGCTTCTCAGCTGTATCCAAATTGATTCTGACCTTGTACCCACTCAAGATCATCATCCCTTTCCAGCACTACAATGTCTTCCCTAATCAGTACTGCCACCCCACCTCCCTTCTTTCCTTCTCTATTTTGTCTGAACACTTTTTATATCCTTGTATATTAAGCGCCCAGTTCTCACCATTTTTGAGCCACGTTTCCGTTATTGCCGCCACATCATATTCCCAGATTTATTCGTTCGTGGGATGTGGGCGTCGCTGGCTCGGCCAGCTTTATTGCCCATCCCTAATTGCCCTTGAAAAGGTGGTCTTGAGCTGCCTTCATGAACCACTGCAGTCCTTGGGGTGCACTTACACCCACAGTGCTGTTTGGATGGGAGATACAGGATTTTGACCCAGCGACAGTGAAGGAACGGGAATAGAGTTCCAAGTCAGGATGGTATATGGCTTGGAGGGGCATTTTCAGGTGGTGGTGTTTCCATGCTTCTGCTTCCCTTGTCCTTCTAGGTGGTAGAGGTTGTGGGTTTGGAAGGAGCTGTCAAAGGAGCCGTGGTGAGTTGCTGCAATACATTTTGTAGATGGTACGCACTGCTGCCACTGTGCGGTGGTGGTGAATGGAGTGAGTGTTGAAGCTGGCAGATGGGGTGCCAGTCAAGTGGGCTGCTTTGTCCTGGATGGTGTCGAGCTTCTTAAGTGTTGTTGGAGCTGCACCCATCCAGGTAAGTGGAGAGTGTTCCATCACACTCCTGTCTTGTTCCTTGTAGTTGGTGGACAGGCACTGGGGAGACAGGAGGTGTGTTACTCACCATAGAATTCCCAACCTCTGATGTGCTCTTGTAGCCACAGAATTTATGTGGCTGGTCCAGTTCAGTTTCTGGTCAATGGTAACCCCCAGGATGTTAGTGGGGGATTCAACGGTGGTAATGCCAATGAACATCAAGGGGAGATGGTTAGATTCTCTCTTGTTGAAGATAGTCATTGCCTGGCACTTTTGTGGCGTGAATGTGACTTGCCACTTATCAGCCCTAGCCTGGATGTTGTCCAGGTCTTGCCACATATGGACTTGGGCTGCTTCAGTGTTTTATTTTTTATTTTTTTATTTAGAGATACAGCACTGAAACAGGCCCTTCGGCCCACCAAGTCTGTGCCGACCAACGACCACCCATTTATACTAATCCTACATTAGCCCCATATTCTCTCCCACATACCCACCATTCTCCTACCACCTACCTACACTAGGGGCAATTTACAATGGCCAATTTACCTATCAATCTGCAAGTCTTTGGCTGTGGGGGGAAACCGGAGCACCCGGCGGAAACCCACGCAGACACGAGGAGAACTTGCAAACTCCACACAGGCAGTACCCAGAACTGAACCCGGGTCGCTGGAGCTGTGAGGCTGCGGTGCTAACCACTGCGCCACTGTGCCGCCCTCATGAGGAGTTATGAATGGTGCTGAACGTTGTGCAATCATCAGCAAACATTCCCACTTCTGACCTTTTGATGGAGGGAAGTTCATTGATGAAGCAGCTGAAGATGGTTGGGCCTAAGATACTACCCTGAGGAACTCTTGCAGTGATGTCCTGGGACTGAGATAATTGACCTGCAACAATCACAATCATCTTCCTTTTTGCCTGGTAGACTCCAACCAGTGGAGAGTTTTCCCATTGCAGTTTTGCTAGGGCTCCTTGATGCCATACTCAGTCAAATGCTGCATTGATGTCAAGGGCAGTCACTCTCACCTGACCTCTGAAGTTCAGTTGTTTTGTCCATATTTGGACCAAGGTGTAATGAGGTCAGGAGCTGACCCTGGCAGAACCCAAACTGAGCTTCAGTGAGCAGGTTATTGCTGAACAAGTGCTGCTTAATAGCATTGTCGACGACCCCTTCCATCACTTGGCTGATGAGCGAGAGTGGACTGATGGGGCTGTAATTGGCCAGGTTGGATTTGTCCTGCTTTCTGTGGACAAGACATAGCTGGGCAATTTTCCTCATTGCTGGGTAGATAGATGCCAGTGCTATAGTCGTTCTGGAACAGCTTGGCTCGGTGCACGGCTAGTTCTGGAGCACAAGTCTTCAGTACTATTGCTGGAATGTCAGGGCCCGTAGCCTTTGCAGGACCCAGTGCCTTCAGTCGTTTCTTGATAGCAAGTGGAATGAATTGGATTGGCGGAAGATTGGCATCTGTGATGCTGGGGACCTCAGGAGCAGTCCGAGCTGAATCATCCACTCGGCACTTCTAGCTGAAGATGGATGCATTGCTTCATCTTTGTCTTTTGCACTGATGTGCTGGGCTGCCCCATTGTTGGGGATGGGGTTATTTGCGGAGCGGCCTCTTCCTGTTAGTTATTTAATTGTCCACCACCATTCACAACTGGATGTGGCAGTACTGCAGAGCTTAGATCTGATCCACTGGTTGTGGGATCACTTAACCCTATCGCATGCAAATAGCCCTGTGTTGTAGCTGCTCCTGGCATGCCCTCCTGCACTCTTCATTGAACCTGCTATTTGTGCTTTTAGCTCGCCAACCTTATTGACCACACTTTGTGCATTTACAAGCATGCATTATAATTTTGTCTTTTGTAGTCCTTCTCAGTCGGCTCCTATCTAATATGGAATTACTCCCTTCTCTAGCACTGTCTAACACTCTTGCATACACTTTATTCCTCTTCTCTACTTCTGTATGCTGGCACCCAGCCCCCTGCCAATTTAGTTTAAACCCTCCCCAACCATACTAGTGAATCTCCCTGTGAAGACGTTGATCCAGTCTTGTTGAGGTGCAACCCTTTTGAATAGGTGCCTTCTGCCTGAGAACTGGCCCCCAATGACCCAAAGATTTGAATCTCTCCCTCCTGCACTATGCTTCAAGCCACATTACTACCTTCTGGGTCCTACTCTTTAACTTCCTTCCTAGATCCTGAAAATCTGACCATAGGACCTCAATACCTACCCTTGCTATGTCATTAGTACCACAACCTCTGGCTCACTCCCTTTCCCCGGCAGAATATTCTGCACCCTTACTCTCTTTGATGTCCTTTACCCTGGTATCAGGTAGGTGACACACCATGTGGGACTCACAATACTGGTTAGAGAAATGCCTATCCCCCGATTGTGGAATCACCTATAGCAACTGCATTTCTGCACTTTTCTGCTCCTACCTATACGGTCCTGTGTCCATTGTTGCCATGGTCTGGACTGCACTCCTTCAAGGTCAAGGTGTCATTATTCCCTGCAGTCTCCATAGCTGAGTATGGGTTTGAGTGGAATACACCCCCAAAGACTCCTACACTTGCTGCCTCTTCCTGCTCTTCCAGATGGCCACTTACCTACTATCCTGAACTCTTATTGCCTGTGGGGTGACCACCTTCTGGAATGTATGATCCTGGAACCTCTCCTGCTCCCTAATGTTCCGCAGCGATTCCAGCTGCCCCTTAAGCTCAGAAATCCTGAGCTTGAGCTGAAGCAGCTGGGGACACTTCCTAAACACATGGGCTGGAATTTTTTGTTGGGCAGGAGGCCCGGCCCACTGGCCGAAAAATCGAGGGTGAGCCTGCCTCCGCTGGGCCTGGGGAGCCAGGCCGGGATTTTCCGCTTCCCAGGCCCTTAATTGGTCTTGGGCAGGACTTCCATCTCCTTGAGGCAGGAAGTCCTGCCTAATGGAGCTGCCGGCCAGTCAACGGGCCAGCAGCTCTTAGTCCCAGCAATGCCACCGTCCACCTGCCGAGGGTAAAATACCCAAGGCAGCAAGAATAGGCCCTTAAGTGCCAGTTAATTGGTCACTTAAGGGCCTCGAGAGGACGAGCTGTTTCTTGCTGCCGTTCCGCGTAAAATTGCAGCAGGGGCAGGAGGGGGTCAGGAAAGGTTCCCTCCACTTCCCACTCAACTTGGGCTCCAGGTTTCAGAACTTGAGCAGCAGCTGGCAATACTGCGGTACATTCATGAGGGTGAGAGCTTTGTGAATCGCACGTTTATAGATGTCACCCCGCAGCTTAAGAGTATGCAGCGAGAGGCGGAATGGATCATCGCCAAACAGGCAGGTCGTGCAGGAAACCCCGGAGTGCGCCTCACTGTCCAACAGGTATTCAGTACTGAATACTGAGGAAGGCGATGGTTCATCTGGGGAGTGCAGCCAGAGCCAAGGCCATGACACCAAGGGTTGCTCAGCTGCACAGGGGGGAACAAGGAAGACTGAAAGAGCGATAGTGATAGGAGATTCAGTAGTCAGGGGAATAGGCAGGTGTTTCTGTGGCTACAGACGTGAATCCAGAGTGGTGTGCTGCCTCCCTGGTGTCAGGGTCAAGGATGTCACTGAGCGGCTGCAGCGCATCCTGAGTGGGGAGGGTGAACAAACAAGCAGTCGTAGTCCACATCGGACCCAATGACGCAGGTAGAAAGAGGGATGTGGTCCTGCCAAAAGTGTTTACTGAACTAGATAAGAAATTAGCAAGCAGGACCTCAAAAGTAGTAATCTCTGGATTGCTCCCAGTACCACATGCAAGTGAGTACAAGAATAGAAGGGTAAGACAGATGAATGCGTAGCTGGAAAGTTGGTGCAGGAGGGAGGTTTTAGATTCTTGTGACGTTGGGACTGGCTCTGGGGAGATGGGGCCTGTACAGGCCAGACGGGTTGCACCTGAACAGAGCCGGGACAGAGTTCCTTGCGGGACGATTTGCTGGTGCTGTTGGGGAGGGTTTAAACTAGTTTGGCAGGGGGATGGGGACCTGAGGATTGATGCATTAGTCTGGGAGGCAGAGGAAACAAAGGTTAGAAGATTTTAAAGTTTGGCAGCGCTTAGGGTATCTACTTCAGTGCAAGGAGTATAGCAAATAAAGCAGACGAGCTGAGGGCACAGACACATGATATAGCTATTACAGAAACAATCTTGAGGGACAGGAATGACAGCTCGACGTTCCTGGTTACAGGGTTTTCAGACACGAAGGCGGGGCAGAATAAGAAAGGAGGGGGAGTCCCAATTTTGGTCAAGGAAACAATTACAGCTGTGAGGTTGGATGATATGTTGAAGGGTTCATTAAATGAGGCCGTATGGATCAAGCTAAGGAACAAAAAAGGGACAATCACACTGCTGGGAGTGTACGATAGACCCCAAACAGTCAGGGAGTTAGAAGAGCAGATATGTAGGCAAATTTCTGAGAAGTACAAAACCAATAAGGCAGTAATAGGGGATTTTAACTACCCCAGTATTAACTGGGATAGTTTTAGTGTGAAAGTAATTGAGGAAGCAGAATTCTTGAGGTGCATTCAGGAGAACTTTTTTGGCCAGTGTGTAGCGGGTGCAGTTTTTGACTTAGTTTTAGGAAATGAAGCTGGACAGGTGGAAGGAGTGTCAGTGAGAGAGCATTTTGGTGGTAGTGATCATAATTCAGTTATAGAAAAGGGCAAGGATGGAACAGGAGTTGAGAGTTCTCAATTGGGGCAAGCCCAATTGTACTAAGCTGAGTAACGATTTAGTGAAAATGGACTTGAAACAGCTACTTGAAGGTAAATCTGTGTCAGAGCAGTGGGAGACATTCAAGGGGGAGATTCAAGGGGATCAGAGTAAACACGTTCCCACAAAGAAAAAGGGTGGGACAGACAAATCTAGAGCCCCATGGATGTCAAGGAGCTTCCAGGGTAAGATAAGGCAGAAAAGGAAAGCTTATATCTGACAGAGAAAATACTACAGAAAACCAAGAGGAGTATAGAAAGTGGAGGGGTGAAATCAAAAAGAAATTAGGAAAGCTAAAAGAGGGCATGAAACAATATTGGAAAGCAAAGTTAAGGTGAATCCAAAGATGTTTTATCAGTACATTAAGAGTAAGAGGATAACTAAGGAAAGTGTAGGGCCCATAAAAGACCAAAAAGGGTAACCTATGTGTAGGGGCGGAAGATGTTGGTATTGTTCTTAATGAATACTTTGCATCTGTCTTTACAAAAGAGGGAGACGATGCAGATATTGTAGTTAAGGAACAGGGGTGTGAAGTATTGAATGTGATAAACATAGGGAGAGAGGAAATATGACCGGGATTAGCTTCCTTGAAAGTTGATAAATCAGCAGGGCCGGATGGAATGTACCCTAGGCTGTTAAAAGAAGCAAGAGAGGAAATAGCAGAAGGTCTGACTATCATTTTCCAGTCCTCACTGGATACAAGCGTGGTGCCGGAGGATTGGAGAACTGCTGGCTTTGTACCTCTGTTTAAAAAGGGAGCTAGGTATAGACTGAATAATTACAGGCCAATCAGTCTAACCTCCGTAGTGGGCAAATTATTGGAATCTATTCTGAGAAGACATAAACTGTCACTTAGGAAGGCACAGATTAATCAAGGATAGTCAGCATGGATTTCTTAAGGAAAGATCTTGTTTGACTAACTTGATCGAATTTTTCGAAGAAGTAACAAGGAAGATAGATGAGGGTAGTGCACTTGATGTGGTCTACATGGATTTTAGCAAGGTCCCACATGGCAGACTGGTTTAAAAAAAAATCCCATGGGATCCTGGGAAATGTAGCAAGGTGGATACAAAATTGGCTCAGTGTCAGGAAACAAAGGGTAATTGTTGACGGGTGTTTTTGCGACTGGAGGGCTGTTTCCTGTGGCGTTCCACAGGGCTCGGTACTGGGTCCCCTGCTTTTTGTGGTATATATCAATGATTCGGCCGTAAATATAGGGGGCATGATCAAGAAGTTTGCAGATGTTGCAAAGATTGGCCGTGTGGTAGATAGTGAGGAGGATAGCCGTAGACTGCAGGAAGAAATCAATGGTGGTCAGGTGGGCAGAAAAGTGGCAAATGTAATTCAACCCGGAGAAGTGTGAGATGAAGCATTTGGAGAGGTCAAACAACGCAAAGGAATACACTATTAATGGGAGAAGTGTAGAGAAAGTGAGGGACCTTGGAGTGAATGTCCACAGATTCCTCAAGGTAGCAGGACAGATCGATAAGGTGGTTAGGAAGGCATGTGGAATCCTTTCCTTTTATTAGCCGAAGTATAGAATATAAGAACAGGGGGATTATGCTGGAACTGTATAAATCATAGGTTAGGTCGCAACTTGAGTACTGTGTGCAGGATTTACAAGGATGTTGCCGGGACTGGAAAAATGCAGCTATGAGGAAAGATTGGATAGGCTGGGGTTGTTCTCCCTGGAACAGAGAAGGCTGAGGGGAGATCTGATTGAAATGTACAAAATTGTGAGGGGCCAGGATAGAGTGGATGTGAAGGGTCTATTTATCTTAGCAGAGAGGTCAGTGACTAGGGGGCATAGATTTAAAGTGATTGATAGAAAGACTAGAGGGGAGAGGAGGAAAAATCATTTTCACCCAGAGTGGTGGGGGTCTGGAACACACTGCCTGAAAGGGTATTCGAGGCAGAAACCCTCAACTCATTTAAAAGGTGTCTGGATATGCACCTCTAGTGCTGTAAGCTGCAGGGCTACGGACCAAATGCTGGAAGTTGAGATTAGGCTGGGTGGCTTGTTTTTCAGCCGGCGCAAACACGATGGGCCAAGTGGCCTCTTTCTATGGCATAAACTTCCTATGATTCTATTCCAACAACTGCTCCAACAAATGACATTCAGCCAAGTTCCACCTATTTCCATTTGTCCCACACCTACCTAGTCCCACACTCTACATCTGAAAACTAGATCCATGCTTTTATATCTAAAAACTCAACTTCCCTCGTATTTTCCTTGCCACCCTGCCAATGTTGCATAGGTATGATCATTTAGTGGTTATGGTACCGGACTAGTAAAGACTCGACTGGTTCATTATTTTCGTATAGGGGAAAAGGACACTTCCACCTCTACCTGGTCTAGTCTACAAATGGTTGATTCTCAATACCCTTTGAAGTGACCTAGCAAGCCACAGAAATACTAAAATAAATATCGAACAGGCATATCAACATCGGATCAGTACAAGATTCACTCAAAATTGTTAGTCAGTATGAGATGTGCATGATGCAAAATAGTGTACACACTCAGTAGTGACCATCATATTTGAATATTTACAAATATAATTAACTTTTGATAAACTTATGCTATTAGGCAATTGCCTTAAACAGCAAATGCTATGTCACTGTCTCAGAATTTTGAAGTTAGCACTTCTGTGTGGTGATTATAGTGCTTGTGTTTATTTATGCTTTCAGTTTAAAGCCCGATAGAGTTGAAAAGGAACTGGATGAACTTGCCGAAAGTGCCAAAAAAGTGAAAGGAAAGCAGACAACTCTGGAGATGTTTGCTGATTATTTGAAGCTGCCAATTTGTGATGCATTAACAGACATGTTTGTACTTTTTGATGAGGTAAATTATATTGGCAATAAACATATTAAATACATGAATTTGCTAAGTTAATAAATTCTTAAGTCCGGATGAGGTTGTATATTCTCTTATCTATATAAATTTGTGCTCCCAATATACTGTACCAGCATTACCAGTTATTGAACATATTGTGTTTTTATGAATAAGCAGAACATTAATTATCCCTTTCTTATCTTCATGCAACCCCTCACCACTCCCCCCCCCCCCCCCCCCCCCAACCCCCAAATATCCTCAGACACTGCTTCATGACTTCAAATAGAGGGCAAGTAGGCAACCTGCTCCCATTCATTGAATGATGCTAGTTCCCAACTGCTCAACAGGAAATCTGCACCCCTGGCAAAAGATGGGGGCAAGCAGGTGAAAGCAGCCAACTGCTACTTTCATGTGCTATGTCTGGCTTCAGTTACATATTAACGACAGTAGCAGTCCTAAAAGCAGCAGCTGACACATCTCTACATTTGTTTTGCTGCTTACTTTTTTTGTTCTTTCACGGGATGTGGGTGTCACTGGCTAGTTCAACATCTATTGTCCATCCCTAATTGCCCTTAAGAAGGTGGTGATGAAAACCACAACTATCTTCCTTTGTGCTAGGTACGACTCCAACCAGTGGAGAGTTTTCCCCCTGATTGCCATTGACTTCAGTTGTACTAGGGCTCCTTGATGCCACACTCAATTAAATGCTGCCTTGATGTCAAGGGTAGTCACTCTCACCTCACCTCTTAAGTTCAGCTGTTTTGTCCATGTTTGGACCAAGACTGTAATGAGGTCAGGAGCTGAGTGGCCCTGGTGGAACCCAAACTGAGCATCAGCAGGTTTTGCTGAGTAAGTGCCACTTGATAGCATTGTCGATGATTCTATTATAAATTTCTCCTGTGAATTTATAAACGTTCAAATAATTTTTAACATTAGATATATAGTTGATCATTTTCCCTGGATGTCATCCTATATTGAGTGAATACAACAAACTAACAATTGGATCCTCACTGCCTAGTAATGTTGGCACAGAAAACAAAAGTAGAATGAACTCACCCTCTTCTCTTTCCCCTCCCCTCGCCCATGGAGGTAATATCCATGTATATTTTATGCCCATAACTGACAGAGATTGGCTTCAAGGCTGTAGTCAACAAATCTGAAACTTCAGATCATGGTTAAAAACTACTTGAGGCTCACAGAATTCTCTCAACTTCAAGTAAATTACATACAGAACACAAGCTGAGATTCACTGACAAGAAAATAGTCCACTTAGGATGGGTATATTTGGCTTAATTTTGTGAAAGCTACATTATATTGTATTTGGTGGCTGATTTTGTTTTAGAAATTTTTACGTTTAGGCCTAATTTTAATTTATTCTGTGGAGACTTGCCATAGTTTTTCCTTGTGTGCTCCAGAGTTGCTGTATTATTCAGTTAGAGTGGAGATAAACTGGCTGTAGTAGAAATTTTCTAACAGAAAAGTTTTTTTTTAATCATTGCTGTAATCAGGAAATAGTTGGTGTGGACATTAACCGTAACTAGGTGGAAATACTGGCCACAAAGAAGGCCAGTTTAAAAAGCTGTGGTCCTGGAGTATGCTGGAACATATGTCACAAATTCAAATGGTTAAAAAAAAATCGAGTCTGGTTACAGAAATGATGTGAATAAACCATAGTATCCATATAAATTCAAACAAATTTTGGAGTAAGCATTGTTTCTGGTTATTAGAGATGTCTATTTCTGTGATTCTTCAAGATATCAGTATGTTTGTGTAGCGTACAGCACCCTCTGCTGGCTTTATTGTAGAACATCTTTTATAGTTCATTTTATGATGTAAAGCATTGCTATTAACAATTGTAAGAAATTTAATCAATAGTAGATTGAAGTACATTCCTAAAGTATTTTGTCATAGTGATTGTTCTCCTCTTCAGGTTTGTATACTTGAGTTGCGGTTTACTGAACTTGATTATTTCTGCTTTCAGAATGAAAATGGAACAATTGATATCCGAGAATATGTGATTGCCTTGTCTGTTGTATCAAGACCATCTAAAACTCATGAAACTGTTAAATTGGCATTTAGGGTAAGTACCTATTACATAGTGGATACTTCTCAATTTTTGTTGGGCTTGCAATCAAGAATGAGTGTCTATCTAGAGGGTAATTTTATGAAGTTGACTAAAATTATTTTTAAAGCCTTTTTTGGTTCTGGTGCTAACGTACCTTGGATTGGTGCAAAATGTGTTCAGTACAGAAATGAGCGGTCTCTTGAAACTCAGCAAAACTTTTCCATTTTAGACTAAAAAACAAAATTTAATAACATTTATGCTGCAACAAATAATGGTAAACACTGCAGCGCCCGCAACTGTGTCCGACCCATTTCCCACACTTCCGCCCTCATCCCTTCCCCTCCCTCCCAGAACCGCAACAGGGTTCTCCTTGTACCCACTTTCCCCCACCCCACCAACCTACACATGCAAAGGATCATCCTCTGCCGTTTCCACTATCTCCAGTGTGATGCCACCACCAAACGCATCTTCCCCTCCTCTCTCCTGTCAGCATTCCGAAGGGATCATTCCCTCTGTGACACCCTGGTCCACTCTTCCATTACCCCCACACCTCGTCCACTTCCCACAGCACCTTCCCATGCAATCGCAGGAAGTGTAATACCTGCCCTTTTATCTCCTCTCTCCTCCATCCAAGGCCCCAAACATTCCTTTCAGGTAAAGCAGCGATTTTCTTTTACTACTTTCAATTTAGCATACTGTATTCGCTGCTCACAATGTGGTCTCCTCTACATTGGGGAGACCAAACGCAGATTGGGCGACTGCTTTGCGGAACACCTCCGCTCAGTCAGCAAGCATGACCCCGAGCTTCCGGTTGCTTGCCATTTCCCCTCTGCTTTCATGCCCACATGTCTGTCCTTGACCTGCAGTAGTGTTTCAGTGAACATCAACACAAGCTCAATGATCAGCACCTCATTTTCCGATTGGGCACTCTACAGCCTTGCGGACGGAACATTGAGTTCAATAATTTCAGAGCATGACTGACCCCTTTTTAATTTTTTTATTTTATTTTTTGTTTTATCTTTTTTTTAAACCATGTGCCTGCCTTAAACTGGGTTTGTCATGTTTGTACTTTTGGTTAGGGCTGTTCATTATTCTGTCATTAACACTCTCTCTGCACTGATGCTTTGTCTTTCACCACACCATCAGCAGACTCTCTTTGCCTTTGCCCCATGACCTCCTTGTCAGTTAATTTTTTTGGCCCTCTGTCCTATCACACGCCTTCCCTTTTGTTCTCTTCTCCCCCCACCACCCCTGCTTCACTTGCTTAAAACCTATTACATTTCTAACCTTTGCCAGGTCTGATGAAAGGTCACAGACCTGAAATGCTAACTCTGCTTCTCTCTCCACAGATGCTGCCAGTCCTGCTGAGTATTTCCAGCACTTTCCATGGAGTATTTGATTATCTCTGTCTACACTTATCATTATAATCTTCAGTCCCATTCATAATCCAATATCTGCCCCACACTTTTTTTTAAGTTAATTGATTTGGATTATAAAAATAGCTTTTTGGGGGAAATTGTTCTAACCTCTAGTCTTGTTGGCTTTTCTACTTGTGTTTCTAATCCTGCTCCGTCAGTACATGTTAAACAGGCTGCCTACATCTACATTGCCTATGTCGCTCAGTACTTTACAAATTTGGAATATGTCCCTTCTGTGTCTTGAAAAGGAGTTTAGTTGTCTGATTTCAATTTCATAACTTAAAACCCTAAATCAAGGACTTCTCCTTGTCCTTCTGTAAACCTTTGCTAATATGTTAATGTCCTTTTGAAGGTAAATGCACAAGATTCCAAATGTGGCTCATCCATAATCTTTACAAGGTTAGATTAGCTGATTTAATTAAATACTTTAAAGATGTATTCCAGTTGTTGATGAATATTTCACATTGACTAAATACTTTCGGTAAATGATCAATAATTGCCCCCCAAATCCCTTTCCTCTTCAGCTTTGGTACTGGTTAATTTTCAGAAGGTTGAGTTCAAGCTACACTCCAGTTGAGCATACAAAGGTGCTACTTTGTCAGAGGTGCCATCTTTCAGATGAGATGTTAAACTGTGGCTCAGTTAAGCATAAAAGATCCTTTTCTTCCACTTCCACCTTCATTATGATCCTTTCATTGTGTACAGATTTCTGTCATTACCTATTAGTATGACCTTACACTTACATGTGCACTAAAAACAACTTTCATTCCTTAACCCATCTGCTTATTTTTCGAGATGTCCTTGTATGTGACGAGTATCCTTTACGGCAGCGAAGATCAGAAGAGACAAAGTAGATCCTACAGAACTTCACCAGCCAATGTCCCAGTGGAGCTGTTTTCTCCCCTTACTTAGCATCTGCTGGTGTCAATTCCAAAGCCAATATTCAATCCAACTAGCTTGTTTCTTAACAATTACTTAACCTTAAACTTTAACCATCTCTGCATGGAGTTTTATCTAATGCCTTCTGAAAATCCCAATTATATTCACTAATAGCATGCATTCCATAATTTTGTTTCCTCAAAGAATTCTGCTTCATTCACAAGGCATGGCCCATGACTTTTAAATCTAAATTGGCTACAACTCCGATTCTGCACACTTTAGAATAACGCTGAACGTACTGTTGTAAAATACTCTTGTATATTTTCTTCACTGAGGGTGTAAAGCTCATCTGTCATTTTTTTCCTAATAGACTCTGCATTGTTTCTTCTCAAATTAAGCAATTTAAATGCCTACTCTGGACTATTGCTCTCTTTTTCTGTAGCTCCTTGACAACAGACTTGCTAAAAGCACAGACTAGTCTGCATGTAAAAGAGGGCTCTGGTTAAGTTATTTCCTTTGGGGGAATCTGTGTATTTCTGAAGTTGATGTCAACAATCATACTCCTAGTCTACAGAGAGTAAACACATTCTAATAAGGACGAGTCATTTTTTTCTGTTATGTCCTGTAGTTTTGTATTTTAAATCAATTTTACTTAGAGTCATAGAGAGATACAGCACTGAAACAGGCCCTTCAGCCCACCGAGTCTGTGCCGACCATCAACCACCTATTTATAATAACCCTACATTAATCCCATTTCCCTCTCACATCCCCACCTTCCCTCAATTCTCCTATCTATACTAGGGGCAATTTACAATGGCCAATTTACCTGTCAACCCGCAAATCTTTGGCACGTGGGAGGAAACCGGAGCACCCGGAGGAAACCCACGTGGTCATAGGGAGAACTTGTAGGCAGTACCCAGAATCGAACCTGGGTCGCTGGAGCTGAGAGGCTGCGGTGCTAACCACTGCGCCACTGTGACTTAATTTCCTTTCCCTGGTGAATTTGGCTGAGATAAAGCTTTCTTTCCTTAAAAGCATAAAGAGATTCTCACTTCAAGCTGCACTTCTTTAACAATCTAGGAAACAAAGTTATGGGGCAGTACAGGGCCTTTTATTGCTGTTTTATATGTTCTTGATTTGTTCTTTAATGTGCTGCCAATTTGCTTCAATAAATCTAGTTCTGTTTTTCATTTGATCTATGTGCTACACACCAATGGCAACCAAGATCATTCCACAGAGATTGAATCTTCCCTAATTAAAACTGTTAGTTTATTTCCTTTCGTCAAATCCCTCAGTATCTTAACTGAGCATCAAATAAATCTTACATTTAAACAGATTAATTAGTTTTTTTGCTTACATTGCCATATGTAAATTTTGCCAACAGTTGATCATATTTTCAGGAAGTTGTTAAGTTTCATTTATGCTCTAATTCTACAACTCCAAATGTTGCAATGTTGACTCTTTTGACAGCAATTCTATTATGCTACCCACTTCCATCACAATTGAGGTAGTAAACAGAAGGATAAGATAGAAACATCCATATTGAGCATGATACGCAAACAGAAACTAAGTCTATAATTGTGGCTTTGGTCAACTGTTCACAAGGTCACAAGATAAATACAGATGAGAAAGACTATTCAGCCCTTTTTAGCTCACTTAACCTGAAAGACCCCACAGTCAAATGATTGGGCACAGTGGCGCAGTGGTTAGCACTGCAGCCTCACAGCTCCAGGGACCCGGGTTCGATTCTGGGCACTGCCTGTGTGGAGTTTGCAAGTTCTCCCTGTGTCTGCGTGGGTTTTCTCCGGGTGCTCCGGTTTCCTCCCACAAGCCAAAAGACTTGCAGGTTGGTAGGTAAATTGGCCATTATAAATTGTCACTAGTATAGGTAGGTGGTAGGGAAATATAGGGACAGATGGGGATGTTTGGTAGGAATATGGGATTAGTGTAGGATTAGTATAAATGGGTGGTTGATGGTCGGCACAGACTCGGTGGGCCGAAGGGCCTGTTTCAGTGCTGTATCTCTAATCTAATCTAAAAAAATTCCTGGATAATCATCCCAACTATCCTACCTGGAAGACTGTTCCACATAGTTACTAATTCTTTGTGTGAAGAACTTCCTAATATTGGTCCTAAATTTCCCTTTTCCTAACTTGCACTTGTGACACTTTGTCCTACTTGTTACAATTTAGTTTGAACTATTGTTCCAGGTTGACATTTTCTATACCATTTATTAATTTGTATTGCTTTATAAGGTCGCAGCTTTCTTCCTTTCAAGGCTGAGAACCACTATTTGTATTTATATAGCACCTATAACATAGTAAAACGTCCCAAGGTGCTTCAAAGGACCATAATCCGACAATAACTGACACCGAGCTGAAGTAGGAGACAATAGTAAGTAAGTTTTTGAAAAGGAGAGAGTGTTTTTGGGTGAGAATTTCAGAGCTCCGGGCCCAGATAACTGCAGGCACAGCTGCCAGTGCTGGGGTGAATAATTAGAGGATGGCAGTTGAAGGAATGCAGAGTTCTCTGGGGGTTAGTTGTAGAGGAGGTTGTAGAGGTGGAGTTGGTCACAGAGGTGGGGAGATGCAAGGCCATGGAGGGATTTGAATACGAGGATGAAAATTCTTAAATAGTGGCATTCGGGGACCAGAAGCCAATGTGGGTCAGCGCGCATAGGGTAATGGGTGAATGGGACTTGGTATGAGTTCGGATGCGGTCAGCAGAGTATTGGGTGAGCTGAGGCTTATAAAGGGTGAAAGATGGGTGACTTGAGTCTTTCCAACTTTTCCTTAGAACTCACTGCTCTGACATGAGGGATCAGTCATTTGAATTTTGCCTAAACTGTCTCCAGAGCTTAAATATGTCTTTTATGTTTATCAGAACTGAAGACAGTGCTGAAGTTGTGGGCTGAGCAGAGCACTGTAAGGCTTGAGCAGGAGTTTCCCTGCCTTGTATTCTACTGTTTTGTCCAAGTGACAGTTCAGCACAATGATAGGGCATTCTTCTCTGAAGGTTAGCCCAAATCCAGGATTGAGCAGCCACTTCAGTACAGCATCAGGGATGTGATGGGTTGTTAAATTACGATCATGTCTGCCAGATGCTCAAAAGAATCAAAGATCCCATAGTACTGCTTGAATAACAAGAAATTCTTTCTGTATCCTGGCCAACATGCCTTCCTCAACCAGAATCACCAAAATGGTCATTCATATTTACTGTTTATGGAATCTTGTGCAAATTGACTGCCGACATAACATAGAAACATAGAAAATAGGAACAGGAGTAGGCCATTTGGCCCTTCGAGCTTGCTCCGCCATTCATTATGATCATGGCTGATCATCCAACTCAGTAGCCTGTTCCGGCTTTCGCCCCATACCCTTTGATCCCTTTAGACCCAAGAGCTATAACTAACTCCTTTTTGAAAACATTCAATGTTTTGGCCTCAACTGCTTTCTGTGGTAGCGAATTCCACAGGCTCACCACTCTCTGGGTGAAGAAATTTCTCCTCATCTCAGTCCTGAAAGGTTTACCCCGAATCCTTAGCCTATGACCCCTGGTTCTGGACTCCCCCACCATCGGGAACATCCTTCCTGCATCTACCCTGTCAAGTCCTGTTAGAATTTTATAGGTTTCTATGAGATCCCCCCCCTCACTCTTCTGAACTCCAACGAATATAATCCTAACCGACTCAATCTCTCCTCATATGTCAGTCCCGCCATCCCAGGAATCAGTCTGGTAAACCTTCGCTGCACTCCCTCTATGGCAAGAACATCCTTCTCGGATAAGGAGACCAAAACTGCACACACTATTCCAGGTTTGGCCTCACCAAGGCCCTGTATAATTGCAACAAGACATCCGTGCTTCTGTACTCGAATCTTCTCGTTATGAAGGCAAACATACCATTTGCCTTTTTACCGCCTGTTGCATCTGCATGCTTACCTTCAGCGACTGGTGTACGAGAACACCCAGGCCTTGCTGCATATTCCCCTCTTTCAGTTTATAGCCATTCAGATAATATGCCTTCCTGTTTTTGCTACCAAACCTCACATTTATCCGCATTATACTGCATCTGCCATGCATTAGCCCACTCACTCAACTTGTCCAAATCACCCTGAAGCCTCTCCGCATCCTCCTCACAACTCACCCTCCCACCCAGTTTTGTGTCATCTGCAAATTTGGAGATATTACGTTTAGTTCCCTCATCTAAATCATTAATATATATTGTGAATAGCTGGGGTCCGAGCACCGATCCCTGCAGTACCCCACTAGTCACTGCTTGCCATTCGGAAAAAGACCCATTTATCCCTACTCTTTGTTTCCTGTCCGCCAACCAATTTTCTATCCATCGCAATACACTACCCCCAATCCCATGCGCTTTAATTTACATGCTAATCTCTTATGTGGGACTTTGTCGAAAGCCTTCTGAAAGTCCAAATAAACCACATCCACTGGCTCCCCCTCATCAACTCTACTGGTTACATCCGCGAAGCATTCGAGTCGATTTGTCAAGCATGATTTCCCTTTCGTCAATCCATGCTGACTCTGTCCGATTCTACCACTGTTCTCCAACTGCTCTGCTATAAAATCTTTGATAATGGATTCTAGAATTTTCCCCACTACCGAAGTCAGGCTGACTGGTCTATAATTCCCTGCTTTCCCTTTTTAAATAGTGGGGTTACATTAGCTGCCCTCCAATCTGTAGGAACTGTTCCAGAGTCGATAGAATCTTGGAAAATGACCATCCACTATTTCTAGGGCCACTTCATTAAGTACTCTGGAATGCATACCATCAGGCCCTGGGGATTTATCGGCCTTCAATCCCATCAATTTCCCCAACACCATTTCTCTACTAATACTGATTTTTTTCAGTACCTCTCTATCACTAAGCCCTGTGTTCCCCAACGTTTCTGGTATGATATTTGTGTCCTTCTTTGTGAAGACAGAACCAAAGTATGCATTTAGTTGGTCAGCCATTTCTTTATTCCCCATAATAAATTTCCCTGTTTTTGACTGTAAGGGACCTACATTTGTCTTCACCAATCCTTTTCTCTTCACATACCTATAGAAACTTTTACAGTCAGTTTTTATGTTCCCCGTAAGCTTGCTCTCGTACTCTATTTTCCCCTTCTTATTCAATCCCTTGGTCCTCCTTTGCTGAATTCTAAACTGCTCCCAATCCTCAGGTCTGTTGTTTTTCCTGGCAAATTTATATGCCTCTTCCTTGTAAACCATGGTTTGGCTACCTTTCCCGTTTTGTTTTTGCACCAGACAGGGATAAACAATTGTTGCAGTTCATCCATGGGCTCTTTAAATGTTTGCCATTGCTTATCCACTGTCATCCCTTTAAGTAACGTTTCCCAATCCGTCTTGGTCAACTCATGCCTCATACCTTCGTAGATTCCTTTACCAAGATTCAGGACCCTTGTCTCAGAATCAACTGCGTCACTCTCCATCTTGATGAAGAATTCTATCATATTATGGTCGCTCGTCCCCAAGGAGTCTCGCACCACTTGATTGTCAATTATTCCTTTCTCATTACACAATACCCAGTCTAGGATGGCCTGTTCTCTAGTTGTTTCCTCAACGTATTGGTCCAAAAAACCATCCCGTATACACTCCCAAGAATTCTTCCTCTACAGTATTGTGACTAATTTGATTTGCCCAATCTGTATGTCGATTAAAATCACCCATAATTACAGATGTTCCTTTATCACATGCGTCTCTAACTTCCTGTTTAATGCCATTCCCAACATCACCAGTACAATTTGGGGGTCTATATACAACCCCCATTAACTTTTTCTGCCCCTTAGTGTTTCTCAGCTCTATCCATACAGATTCCATATCGTCAGAGCTAATATCTTTCCTCATTATTGCGTTAATTTCCTCTTTAACCAGCAATGCAACACCATTGCCTTTTGCTTTTTGTCTGTCCTTCCTCAATACTGAATATCCCTGGATGTTCATTTCCCATCCCTGGTCAACTTGCAGCCATGTCTCCGTAATCCCGACAATATCATACCCGTTTACATCTATTTGCGCGATTAATTATGTTTCATTGCGAATGCTCTGCGTGTTGAGGCACAAAGCCTTAGGGCTTGTCTTTTTAACATTACTTGTCTTCTTCCAATATTTTTCACTGTGTCCCTGTTTGATTCTGGCCCTTGATTTCTCTGCCTGTCACTTTGCTTATTCCCCTTACTGTCTTTTGTTCTTGTCTTTGATCCCCCCTCCTCTGACTCCTTGCAAAGGTTCCCATCCCCTTGCAATTTTAGTTTAAACCCTCCCCAACCACTTAAGCAAATTCTCCCCCTAGGACATCAGAACCGGTCCTACCCAGGTGTAACCTGTCCAGTTTGTACAGGTCCCACCTCCCCCAGAACCGGTCCCAATGCCCCAGGAATCTAAAACCCTCCCCCTCACACCATCTCTTCAGCCACGTTTTCATCCAATATATCCTGCTATTTCTACTCTGACTAGCACGTGGCACTGTTAGTAATCCTGAGATCACTACCTTTGAGGTCCTACTTTTCAACTTACTTACTAGCTCCCTATATTCTGCTTTTAGGACCTCATTGTTTTTTTTTTACCTATGTCGTTTGTACCAATGTGTACCACGACCACTGGTTGTTCACCCTCCCCCTTCAGAATGTCCTGCAACCACTCAGAGACATCCTTGACCCTAGCACCAGGGAGGCTACATACCATCCTGGAGTCTCTTTTGCGGCCACAGAAGTGCCTATCTATTCCCCTTACAATTGAATCCCCTATAACTATTGCATTCCCACTTTTTTTTTTACTCCTCCCCTGTGCAGCAGAGCAACTGTGGTGCAACGAATTGGGCTGTTGCTGCTTTCCCCTGAGAGGCCATTTCCCCTAACAGTATCCAAAGCAGTATATCTGTTTTGCAGGGGGTTAGCCACAGGAGATTCCTGCAATGCCTGCCTAGACCTCTTGCTCTGTCTGGTGGTCAGCCATTCCCCTCCTGCCTGTGGGGTCTGAGCCTGCGGTGTGACCACCTCTCTATACGTGCTATCCACGATACTCTGCGCCTCGTGGATGCTCCACAGTGTCCCCAGCTGCCGCTCCAGCTCCGAAACCCGGGTTTCCAGGAGCTGCAGCTGGACACACTTCCTGCACACATGCTGGTCATAGAGTCATAGAGAGATACAGCACTGAAACAGGCCCTTTGGCCCACTGAGTCTGTGCCAACCAACAATCACCCATTTATACTAATCGTGCATTAATTCCATATTCCCTACCACATCCCCACCATTCTCCTACCACCTACCTACACTGGGGGCAATTTACAAATGGCCAATTTACCTATCAACCTGCAAGTCTTTGGCTGTGGGAGGAAACTGGAGCGCCCGGCGGAAACCCATGCGGTCACGGGCAGTACTTGCAAACTCCGCACAGGCAGTACCCAGAACTGAATCCGGGTCCCGGGCACTGGAATTGTTCCTGGCTTCCGACATGGAGCACACAACAGCTTTGAGCTCTCCTGCCATGACTTAACCATTTAAATTAAATTAAACCTTCTGGAAGATCTTAATGTCCAATAATATCAGTTACTCTAGGGCCCTTCTTCCCTGGTCCTCGTTACTACAGAACTTACTAAAAAAAAAAAACACTACTTACTTTATTTGAAATAAACTTTAAACTTTTCTTACCTGAGGTACTTAACCAGCTATTTAGAGCTATTCCCTAACAGCAGTGACTCACCAACCAATCACCTTGCAGCTCTCCTGTGACATCACTGTTAGCATTTTTCTTCAAAACTCCGGCGCGCTGGAAAAGCTCCTCTCCCGGCAGGTAAGAGACTGGGCCTCGATCCTTGGGTTCGATTTATAGGCCCCACTCTCGGCGTTCTCCCCATAGGTCTGCTCCCTCCGTTCCCGGAATAATGATGACTGCACTTTAAAAGTAGTTCAGCACTGTTGGGCACAGATCTATTATAATATGAAGAACTTTGGAATGTCCTGAGGATGTGATCTGGCGCCATATAAATGTGCTTCTTTCATTTTGTTTCATTGATCACAGCTATAATTTAATAGGCTTGAGTATCAAGTCGATTAAAGCCCGATGCTTAGCACTTTCATCATTCATGGACTACTTAAGTTGCCATTTTGTTTTCCTCTGTTTAACACTAGTCTATGTTAAATTTCATTTACCATTTTTCTTCGCACTAATGTATTTTGTCTGACCTATTTTGTTCCAGTAGTTGCCTCTTCAGATTTTATAGCCTCTCTGATCCTTTTATATTTTCTAACTCCATAGCATTAATGTGAATTTAAAACAGTTAGGGTACTATACCAATTCTTGAGGCACCTGACACAGCAGTCTCCTAATACCTGCCCCTGATGTAATTCTTCTAAAGTACCTGTTACATCATATCCTTTCGGAAATTTTTATTTGTGTTGCTGTCATTGATCTGATCACACCATGCAGTGCAGCAGGGCAAAATCAAAGCACCAGCAACCTTAATGTATTGCAGAATACGTCTAGTGGAATTAATTTAGCAATATTAAACGAACTTCAAATTTTCCATGGCGTAATACAGCTCAGTAAGGTATAAATTAGCTGAACTTTGTGTACAAAATAGTTCGAGATGTTGAAAAAGTCTGGTTCCTTCATTACAATGTCATTTTTTTCTAAAATGGAAGAGTATTAATTCTTTAATTTGTTGAACTAATTTTATCCTTGTTTTTCCTAAATGTTGTATTTTGAACGTTTTCTGTTTATAGCTGCTAACATTTCCAATTTAAACTTGTTGCCCCAGCATCCATTTTATATATCCTGTAATGATTTATAGCCATAAAGGACAGAAGTGAAATTTTCTCTCTTGAAATTAGCTTCCCCCTGTTTCCAATATTACTTATATTCAAAATATAACATCTTTTTAAGTGGCATTGATTTGATGTTGTCAAATATCACCAAGCACAGGGATTTTCCAGTTGCCCATTTTTGCAAGTGTTTAATCTTGTTCAGATGCGGGATAGAAGAGTATACATAATGCATGGTTTATATCAAGTTATGGATGCAAGAGTAGTTAGTTCACTTTATGCCATTTATTACCTACAGCAATGGCAATAACATATAGTCTACCTATTACACCTTTAGTTTGTTGAGCATTCACATAGCAAAAAGAAAATCCCAATGCTATTTTGTTCTCGTGTATAATTTCAATTTGCTTCAGACATCTAATATGGGAACATTTAACATTTATTTAATAGATGTATGAGTCAGCTGAACGAACTATAACAGAAGATGACCTGGCCTGCATTCTGAAGACTGCTTTGGGAGTAAATAAGCTTGATGTGTCAAACTTATTTGACGCCATTGATGCTACTCAGAAGGGGAAGATCAGTTATAGTAAGTGTAACATTCACTTGATAGAAGCTAGTAAAATATGTAAACAGTTAAATCTACACTTATCCAGCCATAATGTAACCAGATTTCTGTCTAATGTCCCAATGTGAGGCCGTTGCTTCTGAGTTCCCTTTCTTGCTGATTTACTAGTACAATAGTCCTGTTTTGTGCGAGCCCTGATTATCAACAAATTTTAAGGTCTCCTGCTCCACTCAATGTCAAACTAATTCTCTTCTATTTATACAAATTTTGACACATAGATTCTAGGATTGAATCTATATTTTAAGTGACTTTCATCTGATAATTGGCAGATTTACTAACTTGTGCAGTTCCTCAAAATTTGATGGTTTTTCAGAGTCTCAAGATTTATTTTTGAGCATCCGTAGAGATGGTTTAATCTGTTTCATTTTTCTCAACAATAAACCACTAAAAATATAACTAACTTCAAAAATTATGGAATCTAATTAAAACTAAAAAATGTATCACCCAACCTGTCTATTTCCCACTGGAGCCTCTTTGCGTCCTCCTTTTTGCTTATTTTCCCAACTAACTTTATCGTCAGCAAACTTCGATGTGTTGCACTCAGTCCCATCATCTAAGTCATTAATATAGATTGTAAATGGCTGAGGCACCCCACTAGTTACAGCCTGTCAACCGGAAAGTGTCCTGTTTGTTCCTACTCTCTGTTTCCTGTCCACTAACCAATCCTCAATCCATGCTAATATATTACCCCAACCCCATGGGTCCTAATTTTGGGTAATGACCTCTTGTGTGGCACCTTATCGAATGCTTTTTGAAAATCCATACACTACATCCACTGGTTTCCCCCTTGTTCATTCTATGAATTACATCCTCAAAAAGCTCTAACAGATTTGTCAAACATGATTTCCCTTTCATAAATCATGGTTGACTCTGCTTAATCATATAATGATTTTCTAAGTGCCCTGTTACCATGTCCCAAATAGATTCCAGCATTTTACCTATTACTGATAGGCTAACTGGCCTATAGTTCCTTGTTTTCTCTCTCCCTCCTTTCGTAAATGGTGGGGTTATGTTTGCTACTTTCCAATCCTTAGGAACTATTCTAGAATCTAAGGAATTCTCAAAGATCCAAGCCAATATATCCACTATCTCTGCAGCTGCGTCTTCTAAAACCCTAGGATGCAGGTTGATGCATGATGGGGAGTGGGGGGGTGGCGCGGTGTAAAAGAGGAGGTGGCATTGCACTATTGATCAAAGAGTCAATTACTGCAGTAAGGAGGGATGATGGAAGGTTCCTCAAATGGGGCCATATGGGTAGAACTTAAAAACAAAAAGAGGGCAATCAGTTTGCTGGGCGTGTACTACAGACCTCCAGACAGTCAGGTAGAGATAGTGAAGCAGATAAGTAGGCAAATTTCAGAGGTGTAGAAATAATAGGGTAATAATAGTAGGGAATTTCAACTTCCCCAATATTAACTGGGATAGTCTTAGTGCAAAAGGCTTAACGGGGGTAGAATTCTTAAAATGCATCCAAGAGAGTTTTTTGAGCCAGCATGTAGAAAGTCTTATAAGAGAAGGGGCGGTACTGGACCTAATCTTAGGGGATGAAGCCGGACGAGTGGTAGAAGTGTCAGTGGGGGAGCATTTCGGGGATAGTGATCGTAACTCTAAGATTTAAGGTAGTTATGGAAAAGGACAAAGATGGACCGGAAATAAAGGTACTTAATTGGGGGAAGGCCGATTTCAATATGGTAAAACAGGATCTGGCCGAAGTTGACAGGGAGCAGCTACTTGTAGGAAAGTCTACATCAGACCAGTGGGAGTCATTCAAAAAGGAAATAGTGAGAGATCAGGGCCAACACATTCCCGTAAAGGTGAAGGGTAGGACCAACAACTCCAGGGAACCCTGGATGTCAAAGCATATAGAGGATTGGATAAGGAAAAAAAGGAGGCTTATGGCAGATTCAGAGGGCTGAAAAAATGGATGCCCTAGAGGAGTATAGAAAGTGGAGGGGGGGGTACTTAAAAAATGTAATTAGGAGAGCAAACAGGGGGCATGAAAAAACACTGGCAGGCAAGATAAAGGAAAATCCCAAGGCGTTTTATAAGTATATGAAGGGCAAGAGCATAACCAGGGAAAGAGTAGGGACCAAAGTGGCAATCTGTGTGTGGAGCCGGCAGACATAGGTGAGGTTTTGAACAATTACTTTTCATCTGTGTTCGCTATGGAGAAGGACGATGTAGGTGTAGAGGTCAGGGAGGTGGATTGTGATATACTTGAACGAATTAGCATTGAAAGGGAGGAGGTATTAGCGGTTTCAGCAGGCTTAAAAGTGGATAAATTCCCAGGCCCAGATTAGATGTATCCCAGGCTGCTGAGGAGGCAAGGAAGGAGAATGCAGGGGCTCTGACCCAAATTTTCAAATACTCTCTGGCCACAGGAGAGAGTACCAGAGGACTGGAGGACAGCGAATGTGGTTCCATTATTCAAGAAGGATAATAGGGTTAAACCAGGTAATTACAGGCCGGTGAGTCTAACATCAGTGGCAGGGAAACTATTGGAAAAAATTCTGAGGGACAGGATTAATCTACACTTGGAGAGGCAGGGATTAATCAGGGATAGTCAGCATGGCTTTGTCAGGGGGTGATCGTGTCTAACAAATTTGAATTTTTCGAGGTGTGTAGATAAGGGTAAAGCAGTTGATGTAGTCTACATGAACTTCAGTAAGGCTTTTGATAAGGTCCCGCATGAGAGATTGGTCAAGAAGGTGAAAGCCCATGGGATCCAGGGCAATTTGGCAAATTGGCTTAGTAGCGGGAGGCTGAGGGTGATGGTCGAGGGTTGTTTTTGCGATTGGAAGCCTGTGACCAGTGGTATACCGCAGGAATCAGTGCTGGGACCCTTGCTGTTTGTAGTGTACATTAATGATTTAGACGTGAATATAGGAGGTATGATCAGTAAGTTCGCTGGTAAGATGGGCGGAGCAGTGGCAGATGGAATTTAATCCTGAGAAGTGTGAGATGATACATTTTGGGAGGACTAACAAGGCAAGGGCATGTACAATGGATGGTAGGACCCTTGGAAGTACAGTGGATCAGAGGGACCTTGGGTTACTTGTCCCATAGATTACTGAAGGCAGCAGCACAGGTAGATAAGGTGGTTAGGAAGGCATATGGGATACTTGCCTTTATTAGTCGAGGCATAGAATGTAAGAGCATGGAGGTTATGATAGAGCTGTATAAAATGCTAATTAGACCACAGCTGGATTACTGTGTACGGTTCTGGTCGCCACACTGTAGGAAGGATGTGATTGCATTGGAGAGGGTACAAAGGAGATTCACCAGGATGTTGACTAGGCTGGAGAATTTCAGCTATGAAGAGAGACTGGATAGGCTAGCACACTTTTCCTTAGAGCAGAGAAGGCTGAGGGCGGACCTGATTGAGGGAAACAAAATTATAAGGGGCGTAGATAGGAAGAAACTTTATCCCTTAGCGGAGGGGTCAATAACCATGGGGCATAGATTTAAGGTAAGGGGTAGGAGGTTTAGAGGGGATTTGAGGAAACTTTTTTTTTTTCACCCAGAGGGTGATTGGAATCTGGAACACCCTGCCTGTGGAGGTAGTAGAGGCAGGAACCCTCACAACATTTAATAAGTATTTAGATGAGCACTTGAAATGCCATAGCATGCAAGGCCAAGTGCTGGAAAGTGGGATTAGATTAGATAGGTGCTTGATGGCCGGCACAGACACGATGGGCCAAAGGGCCTGTTTCTGTGCTGTATAACTCTATGACTCTAAAGGTCAGGTCCTAATTATACCTGGATACCAGTTGTTCAGGAATAGTAGGGAAGGAAGTAAACGAGGAGGGGTGGCACTATTGATTAAGAAAAATATTGCAATGCTGGAGAGAATGTCCTGGAGGGGTCAAGGACCGTGTCTATTTGGTTAGACTTAAGAAACAATGAATGTGCCATTACTCTTTCTTTCTTTGGCCTCCTTATCTCGAGAGACAATGGGTAAGCGCCTGGAGGTGGTCAGTGGTGTGTGGAGCAGCGCCTGGAGTGGCTGTAAAGGCCAATTCTGGAGTGACAGGCTCTTCCACAGGTGCTGCAGAAAAATTTGTTTGTCGGGGCTGTTACACAGTTGGCTCTCCCCTTGCGCTTTTGTCTTTTTTCCTGCCAACTGCTAAATCTCTTTGACTCGCCACACTTTAGCCCCGCCTTTATGGCTGCCCGCCAGCTCTGGCGAACGCTGGCAACTGACTCCCACGACTTGTGATCAATGTCACAGGACTTCATGTCACGTTTGCAGACGTCTTTAAAGCGGAGACATGGACGGCCGGTGGGTCTGATACCAGTGGCGAGCTCGCTGTACAATGTGTCTTTGGGGATCCTGCCATCTTCCATGTGGCTCACGTGGCCAAGCCATCTCAAGCGCCGCTGACTCAGTAGTGTGTATAAGCTGGGGATGTTGGCCACCTCAAGGACTTCTGTGTTGGAGATACGGTCCTGCCACCTGATGCCAAGTATTCTCCGGAGGCAGCGAAGATGGAATGAATTGAGACGTCGCTCTTGGCTGACATACGTTGTCCAGGCCTCGCTGCCATAGAGCAAGGTACTGAGGACACAGGCTTGATACACTCGAACTTTTGTGTTCCGTGTCAGTGCGCCATTTTCCCATACTCTTGGCCATTACACAACTGGGTGTATTCGATAACCATCAACTAGTGGGAAAGATGTAGAGGAGAAAATTTGCGGGAAATTGCAGAGAGGTGCAAAAACTATAGAATAGTAAAAATGGGGGCCTTCAATTATCCTAATATAGACTGAGATAGTGTAAAGGGCAGAGAGAGGGAAGATTTTCTGAAGTGTGTTCAGGAGAATTTACTTGATTATGTTTCCAGCCCAAAGAGAAAGGAGGCATTGCTGGATCTAGTTCTGGGGAATGAGGTGGGTCAAGTGGATCAAGAGTCAGTAGGAGAACATTTAGGGAACAGTGATTATCATGAAGGTATCATGAGGTTTATGTTAGCTATGGACAAGGACAGGAGCAATCTAGGGTAGAAGTACTTAATTGGGGGAGGGCCAATTTCAATGGCATAAGACTGGATCTGTCCTAAGTAAATTGGAATCTAAGATTGGCAGGCAAAACTAATGGAACAATACGCTGCCTTCAAATAGGAGATGGTTCAGGTACAGGTGAGGTACATTCTCTGGAGGGGAAAGATCAGGCAATTAAAGCAGAACTCCCTGGATGGTGATGGAAACAGAGTAAGATGAAGCAGAAAAAGGGTGCATTTGACAGATGTTGTGTTGATAATACAAGTGAAAATCAGGCTGAATACAGAAAGTTCAGAGGGGAAGTGAACAAGGACAACTCTGAAGGAGGTACAGGATCACAGAGACTTGGGGATATATATGCACAAATCGTTGAAAGTGGCAGGGCAGGTTGAGAAAGTGGTTAAAAAGGCTTACGGGATTCAGGAATTTCTACCCCTTTTTACTATCAATAGCCGAAGTAAAAATTAAGGTAGGGAATTTAGATTATAGTAGGTAGTGTTTGGAGTAGAATAAGGTCCCTAGCGTAATTAGTACTCTAAATTAAAGGGAGTAACTAAGGAGCTTAATCTAAGGCCAAGTCATGGCAGGAGAGCTCAGCCCCGTGGCATGCTCCTCCTGTGCTATGTGGGAAATCAGGGGCACTTCGTGTCCCTGGAGACCATGTGTGCAGGAAGTGTGTGTAGCTGTTAGCTGACCGCATTGCGCAGCTAGAGCTGCGGATGGACTCACTGTGTAGCATCCGCGATGCTGAGGACGTCGTGGATAGCACATTTAGCAAGGTGGTCACACCACAGGTAATGACTGCAGAGGCAGAAAAGGGATGTGTGACCACCAGGAGGAGTAGTAGGTGCAGGCAGGTCGTGCAGGGGTCCCCTGTGGCCATCTCCCTCTCAAACAGATATACCGCTTTGGATACTGTTGGGGGTGTGGGAAAATGGCACACTGACACAGAACACAAAAGTCCAAGTGTATCAAGCCTGTGTCCTCAGTACCTTGCTCTACGGCTGGACAACATACGTCAGCCAAGAGCGGCGTCTCAATTCATTCCATCTTCGCTGCCTCCGGAGAATCCTTGGCATTAGGTGGCAGGACCATATCTCCAACACAGAAGTCCTCGAGGCGGCTAACATCCCCAGCATATACACCCTACTAAGCCAGCGGTGCCTGAGATGGCTTGGCCATGTGAGCCGCATGGAAGATGGCAGGATCCCCAAAGACACATTGTACAGCGAGCTCTTCACTGGTATCAAACCCAACGGCCGTCCTTGTCTCCGCTTTAAAGACGTCTGCAAACGCGACATGAAGTCCTGTGACATTGATCACAAGTCGTGGGAGTCAGTTGCCAATGATCGCCAGAGCTGGCGGGCAACCATAAAGGCGGCGCTAAAGCGTGGCGAGTCGAAGAGATGTAGTAGTTTTTTATTTTTTAGAGATACAGCACTGAAACAGGCCCTTCGGCCCACCGAGTCCGTGCTGACCACCGACCACCCATTTATACTAATCCTACACTAATCCCATATTCCTACCGCATCCCCACCTTCCCTATATCCCCCTACCACCTACCTATACTAGGGGCAATTTATAATGGCCAATTTACCTATCAACCTGCAAGTCTTTGGCTGAGGGAGGAAACCGGAGCATCTGGCGAAAACCCATGCAGTCACAGGGAGAACTTGCAAACTCTGCACAGGCAGTACCCAGAATTGAACCCGGGTCGCTGGAGCTGTGAGGCTGCAGTGCTAACCACTGCGCCACTGTGCCGCCCGGCAGTTGGCAGGGAAAAAGACAGAAGCGCATGGAGAGAGCCAACTGTGTAACAGCCCCGACAACCAATTTTATCTCCAGCACCGGTGGAAGAGTCTGCCACTCTAGAATTGGCCTTTATAGCCCCTCCAGGCGCTGCTTCACAAACCACTGACCACCTCCAGGCGCTTACCCATTGTCTCTCGAGACAAGGAGGCCAAAGATGAATAGTAGGGGATTTCAACTTCCCCAATATCAACTGGGATAGTCTTAATGCAAAAGGCTTAAAGGGGGCAGAATTCTTAAAATGCATGCAGGAGAGTTTTTTGAGCCAGTACGTAGATAGTCCTACAAGAGAAGGGGCGGTACTGGATGCGATCCTAGGGAATGAAGCCGGACAAGTGGTGGAAGTGTCAGTGGGGGAACATTTCAGGGATAGTGACCATAACTCTAAGATTTAAGGCAGTTGTAGAAAAGGACATAGATGGACCGAAAATAAAGGCACTGAATTGGGGGGAAGGCCGATTTTAAGATGATAAAACAGGATCTGGCCAAAGTGGACTGGGAGCAGCTACTTGTAGGAAAGTTGACATCAGATCAGCGGGAGTCATTCGAAGACGAAATAGTGAGAGTTCAGAGCCAACACGTATCCATTAAGGTGATGGGTAGGACCAACAACTCCAGGGAGCCCTGGATGTCAAGGGATGTGGAGGATTGGATCAGTTTAAAAAAAAAACTTATGGCAGATTCAGAGTGCTGAAAACAGTGGAGACACTAGAGGAGTATAGAAAGTGTAGGGGGGTACTTAAAAAAAAAAAGTCAATAGGTGAGCGAAGAGGGGACATGAAAAATTACTGGCAGGCAAGATAATAGAAAATCCCAAGGCGTTTTATAAGTATACGAAGGGCAAGAGGATAACCAGGGAAAGAGTAGGGCCCATTAGGGACCAAAGTGGGAATCTGTGTGTGGAGCCCGAGGAGATAGGTGAGGTTATAAATGATTACTTTTCATCTGTGTTCACTATGGAGAAGGACGATGTAGGTGTAGAGATCAAGGAGGGGGATTATGATATACTTGCACAAATTAGCATTGAAAGGAAGGAAGTATTAGCTGTTTTAGTGGGCTTAAAAGTGGATAAATCACCAGGCCCAGATGAGATGTATCCCAGGCTATTATGTGAGGCAAGGGAGGAGATAGCAGGGGCTCTGACACAAATTTTCAAATCCTCTCTGGCCACAGGAGAGGTACCAGAGGATTGGAGGACAGCGAATGTGGTACCATTATTAAATAAGGGTAGCAGGGATAAACCAGGTAATTACAGGCCAGTGAGTCTAACATCAGTGGTTGGGAAACTATTGGAAAAAATTCTGAGGGACAGGATTAATCGCCACGTGGAGAGGCAGGGATTAATTAATCAGGGATAGTCAGCATGGCTTCGTCAGGAAGTGATCGTGTCTGACTAACTTGATTGAATTTTTTGAGGCGGTGACGAGATGTGTAGATGACGGTAAAGCAGTTGATGTAGTCTACATGGACTTCAGTAAGACTTTTGATAAAGTCCCCTATGGGAGATTGGTTAAGAAAGTAAGAGCCCATGGGTTGCAAGGCAATTTGGTAAATTGGATCCAAAATTGGCTTAGTGGCAGGAGGCAGAGGGCGATGGTCGAGGGTTGGTTTTGCGAGTGGAAGCCTCTGACCGTGGTGTACCGCAGGGATCGGTGCTGGGACCCTTACTGAGATGTGAATGTAGGAGGTATGATCAGTAAGTTCGCAGATGACAGGAAAATTGGTGGTGTAAATAGTGAGGAGGAAAGCCTTAGATTACAGGACGATATAGATGAGCTGGTAAAATGGGCGGAGCTGTGGCAAATGGAATTTAATCCTGAGAAGTGTGAGGTGATGCATTTTGGGAGGACCAATAAGGCAAGGGAATATACAATGGATGGTAGAACCCTGGGAAGTACAGAGGGTCAGAGGGACCTTGGTGTACTTGTCCATAGATCACTGAAGGCAGCAGCACAGGTAGATAAGGTGGTTCGGAAGGCATATGGGATACTTGCCTTTATTAGCCGAGGCATAGAATATAAGAGCATGGTGGTTATGATAGAGCTGTATAAAATGCTAGTTAGGCCACAGCTGGAGTACTGTGTACAGTTTTGGGCACCATACTATAGGAAGGATGTGATTGCACTGGAGAGGGTACAAAGGAGATTCACCAGGATGTTGCCTGGACTGGAGCATTTCAGCTATGAAAAGTGACTGAAAAGGCTAGGGTTGTATAGGGGATGTAGGAGTACATGTAAGAAGGAAATTAGGAGGGTGAAAAGGTGCCATGAGATTTCTCTGGTAAATAAGATAAAGGAGAATCCTAATAGATTCTATAAGTATATTAAGAAGAAAAGGGTAGCTAGGGAGAGAGTAGGTCCCCTTAAGGATTAATGTGGTAATCTATGTTTGGAGCCACGGGAAATGGGCGAGGTCTTAAATGAATACTTTCGTCTGTATTTACCGTGGAGAAGGTCATGATAGCTAGTGAGTTCAAAGGAGAGAACACCGATATCCTGGAGCATATCAACATTACAATGGAGGAGGTGTTGGAGGTTTTGAAGCACATTGAGGTGGATAAATCCCAGGGTCTGACCAGGTGTATCCTAGGATGCTATGGGAAGCAAGGGAGGAGATTGCTGGGGCCCTGGCAGAGATTTTTGTATCATCGTTAGCCACGGGTGAGGTACCGGAAGACTGGAGGATAGCTAATGTTGTTCCTTTATTTAAGGGCAGCCAGGGAACTACAGGTCTGTGAGCCTTACATCAGTGGTGGGAAAGTTATTGGAAGGGATTCTGAGAGGCAGGATTTATATGCATTTGGAAAGGCAAGGTCTGATTAGGGATAGTCAGCATGGCTTTGTGCGTGGGAAATCATGTCTCACGAATTTGAGTGTTTTGAGGAGGCGACCAAGAGGATTGACGAGGGCAGGACGATGGACGTTGTCTACATGGACTTTAGCAAGGCCTTTGACAAGGTCCCGCATGGTAGGCTGGTCCAGAAGGTTCAAACGCATGGGATCCTGGGTAAGCTAGCCAATTGGGTACAAAATTGGCTTGGTGACAGGAGGCAGAGGGTGGTAGTGAAGGGTTGTTTTTCAGATTGGAGGCCAGTGACCAGTGGTGTGCTGCAGGGATCAGTGCTGGGCCCTCTTGTTTGTCGTATATATTAATGACTTGGATGTGAATGTAGGGGGCATGATTAGTAAGTTTGCAGATGAGACCAAAATTGGTGGTATAGTGGACAGTGAAGAAGGTTGTCTAAGGTTACAACAGGATATAGATCAACTGGGAAAGTGGGCAAGGGATTGGCAGATGGAATTTAATGCAGACAAGTGCGAAGTGATGCATTTTGGGAAGTTAAACCAAGGCAGGATATATACAGTGAATGGCTGGGCCCTGGGGAGTGTTGTTGAGCAGAGAGACCTTGGGATGCAAGTACATAGTTCCCTGAAAATGGCAACAAAGGTAGACAGGGTGGTGAAGAAGGCGTATGGCATGCTTGCCTTCATCGGCCGAGGCATTGAGTACAAGAGTTGGGACGTCATGTTATAGTTGTACATAACGTTGGTTAGGCCGCATTTGGAGTACTGTGTGCAATTCAGGTCGCCGCACTACAGGAAAGATGTGATTAAGCTGGAGAGGGTGCAGAAAAGATTCACAACGATGTTGGCTGGTTTGGAGGGCTTGAGACATAAAGAAAGATTGGATAGGCTGGGTCTGTTTTCCCTGGAGCGAAGGAGGCTGAGAGGGGACATGATAGAGGTATATAAAATTATGAGAGGCATAGATAGGGTAGATAGCAAGAGTCTGTTTCCCATGGGAGGGATGACTAAAACTAGAGGGCATAGATTTAAGGTGAGAGGGAGGAGGTTTAAAGGGGATCAAAGGGGTAAATTTTTCACACACAGAATAGTGGGTATCTGGAATGAGCTGCCAGAGGAGGTGGTGGAGGCAGGAACAGTAGCAACATTAAAGAGGCATCTGGACAGGTACTTGAATGAGCAAGGCATAGAGGGATATGGAATTAATTGCCTTCATTGGCCAAGGCATTGAGTACAAGAGTTGGGACGTCATGTTATAGTTGTACATAACTTTGGTTAGGCCGCATTTGGGGCACTGTGTACAGTTCTGGTCGCCGCACTACAGGAAAGATGTGATTAAGCTAGAGAGGGTGCAGAAAATATTCACAAAGATGTTGGCTGGTTTGGAGGGCTTGATTCATATGGGCAGGTGGGATTAATATAGATAGGGATTATGGTTGGCATGGATGCGGTGGGCCGAAGGGCCTGTTTCAATCTGTACGGCTCTGACTCTATGTTTTCCTTAGAGCAGAGAAGGCTGAGGGGAGATATGATTGAGGTATACAAAATTATGAGGGGCATTGATAGGTTAGATAGGAAGAAACTTTTTCCCTTAGCGGGGGTGTCAATAACCAGGGGGCATAGATTTAAGGTAAGTTGCTGGAGGTTGAGAGAGGATTTGAGAGAAAAAAATTTCACCCAGAGGGTGGTTGGAATCTGGAACACCCTGCCTGTGGGGGTAGTAGAGGCAGGGAAGCCTCACAACATTTAGAAATATTTAGATGAGCACTTAAAACACAATAGCATACAAGGCTACGGGCCAAGTGCTGGAAAATGGGATTAGAATAGTTAGGTACTTGATGGCCGGCATAGACATGATGGGCCGAAGGGCCCTTTTCTGTGCTCTATAACTCTATAAATCTAGGCATAGGAAAATAGGGCGGCGCAGTGGTTAGCACCGCAGCCTCACTGCTCCAGGGACCCGGGTTCGATTCTGGGTACTGGCGGTGTGGAGTTTGCAAGTTCTCCCTGTGTCTGTGTGGGTTTTCTCCGGGTGCTCCGGTTTCCTCCCACAAGCCAAAAGACTTGCAGGTTGGTAGGTAAATTGGCCATTATAAATTGTCACTAGTATAGGTAGGTGGTAGGGAAATATAGGGACAGGTGGGGATGTTTGGTAGGAATGTGGGATTAGTGTAGGATTAGTATAAATGGGTGGTTGATGTTCGGCACAGACTCGGTGGGCCGAAGGGCCTGTTTCAGTGCTGTATCTCTAATCTAATCTAAAAATCAAGGAAGTTATGATGCACCTTTTATAAAGCACTGGTTCGGCCTCATCTGTATCCAATTTTGGGTACCACACTTTAGGAAGGATGTTAAGTCTTTAGAGAGGGTGCAGAAAAGATTTACGAGATAAGTTTCAGGGATGAGTGTCTTAAGTTGCGTGTCTTAACCTTGTCAAAGGCCTTGCTAAAGTCCATGTAGACCACGTCCATCGCCCTGCCCTCATCAGTCCTCTTGGTCACCTCCTCCAAAAACTCAAATTCGTGAGACATGATTTCCCACGCACAAAGCCATGCTGCTATCCCTAATCAGACCTTGCCTTTCCAAGTGCATATAAATCCTGTCTCTTAGAATCCCTTCCAATAACTTTCCCACCACTGATGTAAGTATATAGTTTGGAAAAGCTGGGGTTATTCTCCTTGAGGAAGAGAAGGTTGAGAGGAGATTTGATAGAGGTGTACAAAGTTGTGAGGGGTCTAGACAGTAGATCAAGAGAAACTGTTCCCATTGGCGAAAGGGTGGAGAATCAGAGGACATAGGTTTAAGGTGATTGGCAAAAGCAGCAACAGCGACGTGGGAAAAATCCTTTTTATGCAGCGTGTGGTTAGAATCTGGAATACACTGCCTGAGAGGATGGTGGAGGCAGATTCAATCATGGTTTTCAAAAGGGAATCAGATAAGCACCTGAAGAGAAAATTTGCATGGCTACGGGAAATAGGGTGGGGGAGTGGGACTATCCGTGTTGCACTTGCAGGGAGCCGGCATGGACATAATGGGCTGGATAGCATCCTTCTGTGCTATAACCATCCTATGATTCTTAGAGGGATGTTGTATCATGGTCAAAGTTATATTATTTGTGACTTTGGTTAAGGCTGTTTTGTTGCTGTGGTAAAGATGGAGACCTGCTTGGAGAGATTGCGTCCCAGAGTTGCGAGAAAGATGGGCACAAATGTGGGAGGCAAGAACACATTCAAGAATTTGGTAGAGGGAAGGGTCAATATTCTGCAGTGACAGAGGGGTTGAGGGTGGATTTTTTGAGAGGAATGAGGGCAATACTGTGGTTTTAAAAGGGGAGTGTGATGGCACCTGAGGCATGGGACCATTTATTATTTTAGCTAGCATGCAGGCCAAGAAGGGAAGTTGTGTGGTCAGCAGTTTAGTGGGAATAGCAGAAGGGTCTCATGGAAAATATAAGCTCAAGGAGGGCATAGGGAGAGATGGGAGAGAAATTGGAAGAAGGTTCAGAGCTTGGACAAGGTGGGGCCCTTAGGGAGGTTTGGCTTGATGGCCAACGGGCAGGAGGAGTTGTGGTAGAGGAGGCTGAGCAGATGGTCTCAATCTTAATGACAAAGAATTCCATAAGTTCCTCGCGCTTGCTGTTGGAAGTGAGGGTGGCAGGAGCTTAGTAAGATTGTTGGTATTAGGAGAAAGCAGCTAGGGGTTATCTATGCTCTCCACGGCAATCCTGGGGCAATGATCAGATTTGACAGAAGAGATCCAATCGCGCTTGATATGATGAAGCAGATCTTGTGATAGATGGTTTAACCAGTTGTGCACCAGATACGCTCAAGTCTGCATCACTTAGACTTAAGGGGGCCACACTGGGGATGGTGTTGGAAGCACCCAAGGTTTTACAAATGATCAGACGGAGGAGAGGAAGTGGGGGCAGGTTGAGCAGATTGGCAGCTGCAGAAAGATTGTGACAAATGGAGGTCCAAAGGCTGTACAGGTTGAAATGTGAAAGTGTAGTTCTAATTGACTTGGAAGAGTTTTATTTTAGGGGCGGGCACAGAAGTGGGGTTGGAATAGGAGGAATGGGGCTGATGCAAGGAAGTGCTTGGAGATGGCCTTGTCTGGGATCAAGACCGTGGGAGTAGAGAAGCTATGGAAATCGCAATGAAGGGATGGCCATGAATATGGGGTAGGAAGGTTGATGTGAAAGGAGTGGTTAAGGACAAATAAGACAGTGGTGCAGTGGCTAGTACTGCAGCCTCTCAGCTCCAGCGACCCGGGTTCAGTTCTGGGTACTGCCTGTGCGGAGTTTGCAAGTTCTCCCTGTGACCGTGTGGGTTTCCTCCGGGTGCTCCGGTTTCCTCCCACGTGCCAAAGACTTGCAGGTAAATTGGCCATTGTAAAAATTGCCCCTAGTGTAGGTAGGTGGTAGGAGAATTGAGAGAAGGTGGTGATGTGAGAGGGAAAATGGGATTAATGTAGTATTAGTATAAATGGGTGGTTGATGATCAGCGTGGACTTGGTGGGCCGAAGGGCCTGTTTCAGTGCTGTATCTCTCTATGACCCTAAGAGGGCAGTGAGAGGAGTAGGGGAGAGAGCGCGATGTAATTTGGTGGTGAGTGCCATGCCATCAATAAGGCAGTTTCGGCAAAGTAGTTGATGGAAAGTATAGCTAAGCGAGGAGGCTTCAGTAAGGGGCAAGATGTTGCCATCCACAAAGCAAGTTTCTGTCAGAGCCATGATTTCAATGCTGTCATTCACAATAAGGTCATGGATAGCAATAGCCTCATTCTCACATTCTGGAGGGAATGAACACGATGGAAAGGAAATTGATGAGATTAGCCTCCTGCAGTCTTGGTGGACAGGAAGGTCGGTGAGAAAGGAGGGTGGGCATTTGAGGTTATTGCTTGTAAGATAGCAGTGATGGGGGCCTTGATGGGTGCTCTGCAGAATGCTGAGAAATTCAAGCCTGAGACTAGGGAAGCAGGGAGATGGTGATGAGTTAGGATAGGGATTTGAGTCGAGAAGTGTGCAAAGCACCAGAGGAGGGAGAACTAAAAAGTGGCATGAATGAGTGATAAACGGAGGAGACAGGTCAGAAGTGGCCAAAAAGAAGAAGAACATGGAGATAGAAGTAATAGAAGGAGATAGAAGATCTGGAGATGCAATCAAATGAGGGCACAAATGGATATTGATGGAACTCTGGTTATATCGGCATGGCAGAGGTTAAAGGAGATATCCTTTGGTTATAAACAGAGGACAGGAGTCTGAACATAAAGGTTTAGGTTGACTTGTAGACGAGCTGAAGTCCGCTTCGAGCATTGACGAATCAAAGTCCAAGTTCAAAGATCATTGTAGAGAAGGAGTGAATCCAGGAAATGTTTGAGGAGCAGAGTATCAGTGGATTCACTGTTGTGGTTATTATTTGGCAAGAGAGCTGAGGAGGCATGGATATTCAGCCATGTGCCAGCAGAGCTTGATCCAGGAGACCAGTGGAGGTGAGCAATGGTAGCGAAGACCTGCAGATCCAGCAGAAGAGTGAGGAGCAAGTGTGAGTGAAACCCAAGAACAGTGAAATCCTGGTGTCCTGACCAACATTTATCTCCTAACCAACATCAGTAAAATAGATTATGTTGTCTGTTACGGCGAGGTGAGGAGGGGGTCTCCAGCTTCCCTGTCGCCCTTCGTTGTGTTTAACTGCAACAGGGTTTATTCCTTTTTTAAACAGTGATTGGGCTTACCACCTCTGAGTGTTTTATCTTTTACCTTTACTGTGATTGTGAAAGAACCAATTGGACAGGTTTTCTTCAGTTTGAACAAGATAGAGATAAGTTTATTATACTTAACACTAACCCCAATTTAAAAGTACATAAAGAAATGCTACACATTCATGCACACATTCACACGAGAATCACGCACACACAAATAGATTACAGAGGGATAAATAGATTTAGCTGTTGGATTAAAGTCCAGAATAAATTAAATTTACGTACACAGTCTGTGAAGTGGGTGATCCAGTAGTCCTCTGACTGAAATTGTATTCTTGAAGTCCTTGCTGGTCACAGTGCACTTTGTGGTTGGCCTGCTTTGCTCAGGGTTTTCTTGAAGGCAGAATTGTAGGTGGCTCTATTCCCCTGGTAGCAGTCTGTAGGCTTGGAGGGTCCACAGTTGCGGACAGTTTTCAAACTTGATGTTTTCTGGGTAGAGAGAAAGGGAAGCCCACACCTTTCTCTACTGCTGCAGTCTCAGTTTCTGCTTGTCTTCTCTGAGTGTAACAAAGCTTCTGTTTTTTTTTAAGAGACTGACACAGTCGCATGGTTTTCACGATCCCCTTTGTTTTTAATGAGGTCCAAAGTCTGAAACCCGAAAGCTCTCACAGGTGGGGTTGTCAATGTTCACCCCCTGGAAGGACATCTGCACTTATGAATGCCTCGGGATGACTTTGCATGGCCCGCTAACTAGGATGATCTGGGTAATCTGCTCAGTTAGTCAAAGCATTGTTCTGGCTGGGCTGCTTCTTAGACTTTTGTCTCCAGTTCAGTCTCCTAGTATTTCAGATGAAAATTGCAGTGGCCATTATCGGCTGCTATTTTTAAAAAAGTCAACTGTAGTATTTTTTGCCATTAAAAGTCTGCCATAGAACCATAGAAAAGTTATGGCACAAAAGCAGGCCATTCAGCCCATCATGTCTGCGCCGTCTGAAAAAAACTAGCTGCCCAATCTAATCCCACTGTTCAGCACCTGGTCCATCACCTTGCAGGTTACAGCAATTTAAGTGCAGGTCCAGTACCTTTTTAAATGCAAGTTTCCAACCAAATAAATTAATATTTCTCATTTGGCATATGAAGTTTTCTTGACATGTCATTTATCTCATTACTATCTCTGGGAACGTGCTGTATGAAAATCGGCCACTGCATTCCCAACTTTACATAAGTGACAACCCATAACAAACTTTGCAAGTGTAATGAAGTGCTTTGTGATCAGGTGAAGTCATGGAAGGTATTCTATAAATGCAAGTTCTTTAGTTTCAAAATGTCAATTTATTTGCTTTAAAATAAATATTTTTGTAAACAAAGTAAACTTTAAAAAAAATTCAGTAATCACATTCTGAAAGCTTAGGAAAATAGACAGATGACTGAAATATGCTCAACTCTGCCACCTGGTGCCCACATTGTGTAATTGCAGTGTGGCAAGTTTACCTGTGGACATTCCTAAAGCTGCAAGGAATATTCTTTACAACTGAAAGTAGCGATCACTATGTATATAATGGGATTCTTTGGTTATATAAGATATTGAAAGGGGATTGGTGACATAATATACAAGGACACCATTATTTTTCAGAGAACTGGGTTTGAATCTAATCTGAGCAGGTGTGATGTAATAGAGAGATACAGCACCGAAACAGGTCCTTCGGCCCACTGAGTCCATGCCGACCATCAACCACCCATATTATACTAATCCTTTATTAATCCATTTTTTCCTCTCTCATCCCCACTTCCCTCAATTCTCCTACCACCTACCTACGCTTGGGGCAATTTTTTTTACAATGCCCAATTTACCCATTAACCCGCAAGTCTTTGGCATGTGGGAGGAAACCGGAGTACCTGGAGGAAACCCACACAGTCACAGGGAGAACTTGCAAACTCCGCACAGGCAGTACCCAGAACCGAACCTGGGTCGCTGGAGCTGTGAGGCTGCAGTGCCATCCATTGCGCAACTGTACCACCCACTTTGTAGATACAGAGTCCAGAATAAAATGAATCTTGTCAATTTCTTTCTAGTCCCTGTCTGTATCTGTAACACAATACCAATTGTTTGATTTTAATGCAAAACCTCAAGGACCCAAAGGCTGGGTTGTCTGAAGTAGAAATGTCATTAAGGTACAATAGGAGTTAACTGTTTGGAGGTTGCAATTGAGGCACCTTGCTGAGGCAGTGTAACTGGAGTTTTATGTATCACCTAACCCATGCTATGCCTGCCCTGAGAGTTTTTTGATTGCTGACATTGGATGTAATAAGTATTTACTTCTCAATGCAACGTTCCTGCCTTAACATAAAAAATGTTTTTGCACAAAAAAGTGCATATGTTAATATCAAAATTCACAGTGCACTTTTCAGAACTACTCTATTTTGACAGGAAACTATGTTCCAATAATGTTTTTAAATTTATGTAGTTAGTTATTAATCCAAATTGTTTATACTATATCAGCTTGGATTGTTAATAAATGCAAAAACATTATAATGTCTGGTTATTATAGTGTGCAGCATCTGCTATAAGCTAGCAGCAAATATTTTGAGGCCCTACTTACCACTGCAGTGAACACAATCCAAATCCCAGGATAGGGATATTTCCATTGACGTGGGGGTGGCAACTGCCCACACTATGCCACTAACTCATATCTGAATTGGTTGGATTAAGAACTTTGGAGCAGAACCTAGCAACAACAGATGTTCCAGCTGAGGATGGCCACAGAGATACACAAAAAATGCATTTTAAATTTCAATTTGCAGTTGGGAAACTGGCATTTGAGGCAGTGGTGAGCCCCACTTCTATCAGAATCTGGTCCTATATGCAGGCAAAATTAGTACTGGGGCAGCGGAGGTGGAACTGGCAGGATTTCTTCCTTTTTCATTCTTGGGAGGTGGGCATCACTGTCAGGGTTGGCATTTAATGCTCATCTCTGGTTGCCCTGAGAAGGTGCTGGTGAGTCTTTTATGGGTGCAGTTACTCTTTGTAGTAGTTAGATACAACTGAGTGGCTTGCTTAGCCACTTTTTAGGCCATAAAGAAGCATGTTGGTGTGGGGTTCGAGTCACATCCCAGGGAAGGACAGAAGGCTTCCTTTATGGGACATTAGTTCTTGGGCTTTTATGGCATCCAACAACTTGATGAACTCTAATTCTCAAACTGAAATTTGAACTCTAGTTCACTGGACTCTTAGTCCAGACTTCTAGATTATTAGACCAGCACTGTGGGTGTACCTACACCATGTGGACTGCAGCAATTCAAGAAGGCAGCTCACCACCATCTTCTCGCGCAATTAGGAATGGGTAACAGATGCTGGCCTTGCCAGCAATGCTCGCATCCCATGAATGAATAAAAAAAAAGTAACATAACCATATCCTTCTGATGGCAATATAATTCTTTCTATTCAGATGATGTCTGCAAGGAAGGGGTGATGGATACAAGAAGCTCCTGCCCCAATTTATGGTAGAATTTACCAACATCCACAAGAATAGGGGCCCATCCTATCCACTCCAATTGTGCAACTATTTCTCCCCACTGCTCCCAGCCCATGAATTTTGATATCTAGACATGTAAAGGATCTCGGGCTGTTATGCTTATACTTCCTGTCACTGTTTGGAGTGGCATTTAGGAAAACCATACACAAATAGGGAATGCATAATCATTTTCATGTGTTCATTTTTCTCACTTAAGTGGACTTCTGCAAGTTTTCAAGTATGAATCCTGATTATGCTGAGGAGTATCTTTACCCAGACCAGATGATGGGTTTCACAGGCTACCTGGAACACCAGCTTGCTCCTACTGCTAATGGATTTTGCACAGACTTCTCACCTGATGACCAAGAAGAGGAGAAAGAAGAAAGTACCTTTGTTAAAAAACTTAACTAACTCCTTAGGGATGATCCTTCTCCTGGTGAGAGGGCTAGGCCAATTTAGGGCACACACGTTAACCTGACTAAATGTCCTTTCCTGTCTGAATTTTCTGCCATTTTTCTGTATTTATCACCTCTCCAGTATAATATCTATGAGTTGAGCTTGGAAACAGTTAGTTTTTTAAAAAATTTAAATATGATTGGAAGCCAAGATTGTGAAGATGCTTATTATTTGTACCTGTACTTGAAAGGAACCAAGCACCTATTCAGTTCCATTTTCACGTTTATAATGTGTGTTATGGTGACTATGCATGTTTAAAAATTGTAGCTGCAGTTGTGCGAGCACATTTTGTTTTTTTTTTAAACTGTTCATAGTCCATTTATTTTGTGTATGCTTAATTTTACCGCAAAGCAGCTTTTGAAATAATATTTGCAGAAGTTGGGGGTAATGGTGTTTTCCTACAAGTGTTACAATATAACAAACCTTTTTTTGGCGTGGTACATTCTGTTGTGTAATGATGGTTCTGTTGTGTAATGATGTATTAACTGGGATACTGTTGCTTATTTAATATTTTAAGTACCATCGCTCTGCTCCCTGCTTTGGCTGTAATAACTGGAGAGAGGAAAATGTTTCTAATGTGAATGAAGTATAAAGAACAGACTGAGGGAATGCATCATGTTTAGGTTAAAATTTGATTAATTTTCTGGATATAACTTCATAGTAACTCCAGATTAATTCCATTATGGTTGCATAGGAATTATTTTTAAAGTCTTGAGTTGCTATTAATGTAACAATGTGATGGAAAATACTTGAGGTTAATTATCCCAAATAATTCATTTGATTGACTGTTCTGAGCAATGAATCATATGGATTTAGTTGAACTGGTAATAGAGCATGTTGTCTGATGTGTGCAAATACCATAAAGCGTTTTAACTTGAGGAAAGAACAAGAAAGTAAGTGTTATAATGGACCAATAAGCAGATGGCCATACAATTAAACTACATGTCAGAATGTTGAATCAGATGGTGCATACCAGTTTGTGCACAGTATGTGAAAATAGCCACCCTGCCTGCAGCTTGGGAGGGCAAGGTTATATCTCTGGATCTAAAACAGGATGGAGTCTTCTACCAATATAAGAATCATTTATGTATGTGCTAGCCAAGAACATTGCATACTGCATTCACATTCTGGCTCATCTCTATGACTTCTTGTCTCATTATAGAACCTTTGTTGATTCTATTTTCTAAACATTTAAAGTTTGAGGATAAAAGGGAAACAAATAATGTATATCTGATAATGGCTTAAAATGAAGGGAGAGTACAGTTCAAATTTCAAAGGTACAAATATTATGAAGTAAGAGGTAGAAATCTTGGACATGACTTTTTTTTGTAAAGGAACAAAGAAATTCCATGGAAACAGATTGCTTGGCCACAGAATATTAAACTTGAGGGAGATCTGAATAATGTTTTAAATCTAACTGGTGCTCCTTCATGTCATGCCATGTAGCTGATTCTACTGAAAATAACTGCACACGCTATCACCAGAACCCTAATTTTCCCATGATGTCTAGAATAACTATTAATATTGCAATTCTTGAGAAGACTGTATTCACTAATGAGGCTGTATGTTTGGGCTGCTGCTAACAGCTACTGAGATCAGTAGGTACTGATGCCACATGTGTAACGAGTTGTTTTTTTTTAAAAAAGAGTTCAACTCTTAATGATTTCATTCCATGTGTTGCCAAATTGTTCCATTGAGGATTGGACTTGTCATAGTTATAGCTGCTTCAACTTGGGAAGCCTAGGGAATATATGATTTGCATCAGAAGATCATCCTAAATCTGGCAAATTGCTGTTGTCTAGAGATAGTGAAAATTCATGTAGGTCCATGTTGTACTGATGCACAGTATTGACTGGCTTAGTCCTTTTTGAGCTCTGGTGGTAATAACCCTATCAGGAGTATTCAAAGTTGGACGATGATCATCAATCTCAAGTATTATAAATTTAGCACCACTGCCAGTGAAAATCAGGTCAGTTCTGGGGATACTGATATTTCTGCTTTCCACCAGCAAAAAAACAGATCAAGTGGGTTGAAGGTGTATAGTTTGTATGGTTTTGTTTTTCCTTCAGGTGAAGTGAGAGAAGCAGAGGAGAGATTAGATTGCAAATTTAAAAAATGGAGACAGTAATTGAATTTCTTCCCCTTTAAAGATGTGTGGTCTTTTCTTAACTATGTCTCTTGTTTTGTCAATTTTGTTTGCCTTGTAGCATGTAAAATTAGATGGGTGGAAGCTAAGTGCACAAGTTATTATTTGTAAGGAAAATTATAATTCATTTGTGTGATTTCTGTTGATAAAATGGTGAAAGCACAGGAGTACAGGAAACCTGCATATTGCTCATACAGAATGATTTTATACATCCATTCCCATTATTTTGAGTGTGGAATAAATGTCCTAAGTAAACTCTGCCACTGTACCTTAGTTAGCATTTTTAGCTTTTTTCCATGGTGTACATTAATTTTAATCAATGGATCTATATGTAAACCGTGTTTGAAAAATATTACTACAGTGCTTTAGGATGTTTTAGTGGGAAAATGGCATTCTGCTGACCTTAAACCTATTGTCTGCTCTTTATCTCTAAGTATTATAAATGCAGTTGTGTATTTTACTCCTGTTGGCTGAATGATGGTGTATAATAATAGAATTAGCCGGAAGCCAATGAACGGGATACCTACAGCTAAACCTACATAGTCCATCAGTCTAAGGAACTAGTGTACGTTAATGCTGAGTAAGGTCAGTCAACTGAGAATTATGCTGAAGCTCATTATTTAAAACAGTTGTGCATTTTTAATTTTGAATAATGTCACAGAGGAACAGTTCAAAGTTAGTTGACAATGTTGTTTTGATGTACTATATAACGCACCTTTTTGTTGAACTGATGTTGGATGATATGAAGCATTTATTGATGAACATCCAACAGTGTTAAAACAACCATTGACATTATCAGGAAAGTGGTTGAATTGATGTTGGGGGGGTGGGGTGTGGGGGCAGAAATTATGGATACTGTGATGAAATTCATGAGTTTAATCCTACTGAACAATATACATTGGCACTGCCACTTGTATAATCAAATTATGTCTATTCAAAATTAATTGCAACTATTGCATAATTATTTTTAGAGTTAATATATGCATGTAAATCCTTCCATGTGAATAATGGTGAATCAGATCAAAAGTTAATAAATCTTGGTACTGTACACATTATGTTCGCTGAAGATGTTGAACTTAGATTCCTTTTGCAATCAGGTGTGTGACTTTTAGAAAAAATGCACTCCAGCACAATATGTAATGAGCCTCAATGAGGATTACAGTGCAATAGGAAGAGTTTGGTCTTGTCCAAATATTGTGGATAACTCCAGATGAATCATTAATATTTTTTGTGATATTCTTTGAAATGTAATGTCCTTTTTCTGAGGATTTTTTGACTTTATTTTGTAAGTATATGTTACTGAACAGCTATTTCCAATTCCCCTTTTATATGTTTCAGTGAAAGGTGATTGGGTCATGTGATGTTGAAACCTGAGATCTGTACAATTTCACCGCAGTGAGGACATACATTTTCAATCATGTTCTAGAAAATGACGTAACATTAGGAAATCCTGTGACTGTTGGGAATAGTTTGTTATGGAAACTGGTCACTGTACCAACACAGAAAATTCAAAATTTACACTCAATGCTTGCTGTGATTGAGATTCTTGGGATTATAGGTTTTAGGAGATAATTTACTTTTTTATTTGAACTAACTAATTTAAAAGACTAGATAAATATACATCATGTAAACATGTGTAGTTACTGCATCTTAATGTTCATCCATCAAGTAACTGCATAACATATTAACATACAGCATCAGTCAGGTAACTCCATTATCAGACATCGGTCACATTAGATTTTTGTTTTTTTTAATATGTATACTTCTATCAAAAAAAAATACCTCGGGCAAGCTGTCCTGTGTTCTTGGTTGTCTTTGAAAGGATCCATGAAATTGTGCAGAAGGCTGCTTTTTAACTACCTGTTTACTGCTGTATTTTACATTTACCTTGAACAAAATTAGACATTTTACTTTGTTAAAAGTTTCATGATGGATTATGTGCGGAAAACTGTTGCAATAACGGACCATTTTTTCTCAAGTTTTCATTGTACATAAAGGGATTACTGCTCAAACTTACATTGGACTTTGTGTTTCATAGTGAAATTATTAGAGTTGTCTGTATGAATCCAGAATAAACAGATCAATAAGAGTGCTGTGTTTTTTGGTAATGGGTTATTGAGCACAAAACAAAACAATTTCATAAATGAGTATTGATGAAAACAGACATTTTGGCGAAGCTTTGTGTCCAGCACTCATCAGGACAAGTTGCAAGAATACCAATGTAAGGGAAATCAACAAATGTACACAATATGAGAAGAGAGTGCTGATTGGTTGACAAGTGGACTCTGGTAGAGGTGTTTCCATGGAGAATGCACCAGTTTATGGTGACTGACAGTTAACTTCCAAGCTTTGTTTGAAATTTAAACCAGGCAGCTTGACTTTGGTCAAGGCATTGTCCCGAGGAATGAACCAGTGAATGGCTCTCACTTATTTTGTTTAGCTGAAACGGGCGCAATGTGTACACGTTCTTTCTGTCTTGATAATCTGCCCTGTGTAATAATATATGTGGCATCCAATACATGTAAATGCGCCACACTGCAAGTCCAACTGACAGTCTTAAATTGGTTGTCAGCGTAATTCTTAGCTCACTGACGATTATTTAGCAAATGTTGTCCAATTACAACTAATGTTGGACACTGTTTTGAGTTTTGCATGCTTAGGCAAAATAAGTGACCGCCATTCTCATACAGTATAAATTTGTTGCTTTCCCTTCCATTGGTATTCTTGTGAATTGTCCTGATGAGTGCAAGACGAAAAGCTTCGACAAAATATCTCTTTTCAGCAATACTCAAGTTCTGTACTACCAAACGATTACTTTCATAAATAATTTTTTAAACTTCAGAAATTTGTACTCCCAGCTGATACCCAATTTTGTCCTTGCACAAAAAAACATGCAAAATAAATGGAATAGGCACATGGCTTTTGTCATGGTCTATCTTTGTCCTGATGGTAAGCCATTTTTGAGGCAGGCATTTTTTTTTTTTACTTTTTGTTACCTTCGATTGTGCAATTAAGTTAACTTGAACCCCGATCTAGTGACCCAGCCCAAAACTCTGCAAACTCACCTGATCAGAGTGGGGGAGTTTGATTAATAGACTCCTTATGTAAAACAGTCTGTATCCAATCCACGAGTGGAGAAGTTAGAGATCCCTGTCTGCTATTCAAGTATGAAGTCAAGAAGTGAGCAGGTAATGGACAGTGTGCTTATGCAGCTGTGGCCCAAAATTGAAATACGTAAGTTCAAACATATACCAAAGTAGAAAAATGACTCCAATGAACTGGCAGAAAGCCAAAGAAAATTAATTTTATGATGCAATCCTATCATTTAAACATGGCAAAAAAACATTCAAAACAAAGAGAAGGGAGAGATAGAAAGCTGGAAGTGGAGGGTAGAAAGTTAGTGCTTTTCTTGATGTATATTAATAATCAAGACCTGGGTGTACAGGGCACAATTTCAAAATTTACAGATAATACAAAATTTGGAAGTATTGTGAACTGAGGAGGATAATGATAAACTTCAAAAGGACATAGGCTAGTGAAATGGGCAGACAAGTGGCAGATGAAATTTAATGCAGGAAAGTGTGAAGTGATTAATTTTGGTAAGAAGAATGAGGAGGGGCAATTTACACAAAAGGGTACAATTCTAAAGGGGGTGGAGGAGCAGAGGGACCTGGGGTATATATGCACAAATCATTGAAGGTTGCAGAGCAGGTTGAGAGAGCAGTTCATAAGCATTTGGGATCCTGGGCTTTATAAATAGGGGCATGGAGTACAAGAACAATGAAGTTATGATAAATGTGTATAAAACACTGGTTCAGCTTCTACTGGAGTATTCTGTCCACTTCTGGGCATCACACTTTAGGAAGGATGTGAAGGCATTGCAGAGAGCGCAGAAAGTATTCATGAGAATGGTTCCAGGGATGAGGAACTTCAGTTACATGGATAGGTTGGAGAAACTGGAGCTGTTTTTGTTGGAGAAGTTGATAAATGTCTTCAAAATCATGGGACTAGACAGAGTAGATAGAAACTAATAGGGAGAAATTAATAATCTTGCTGTAAAGGAGCCTTTGGGAAATAATGACTATAATATAGAATTTTACATAGTTTGAAAGTGATTTAATTCATTCTGAAACTAGGGTCTTAAATCTGACCAAAGGAAGCTATGAAGGCATGAGGGGCAAGTTGGCTATGGTGGATCAGGAAAATACACTAAAAGATTTGACAGTATTCAGACAATGGCTAGTATTTAAAGAGTATTACATGGTCTGCAACAAATACACATTCGTCTAAGATGCAAAAACCCAGCAGGAAAGATGAATCAACCGTGGCTAACAAGTTAAAGATTGCGTTTGATCGAAGGAAATGGCTTATAAGGTTGCCACAAAAAGTGGTAAGCCCGAGGATTGGGAGCAATTTAGAATCCAGAAAAGGATGACCAAGAAAAAGAATATGAATGCAAGCTAGCGAGAAACATAAAGGCGGACTGTAAAATCATCTTTAGCTTTGTGAAATGGAAAAGGGCAAATGTGGGTCCATTACAGGCGGAGACAGGAGAATTTATAATGGAGAATAGGGAAATGATGTAGAAATTAAACAATTACTTTAGTATCTGTCTTCATAGAGAAAGATACAGAAAATCTCCCAGAAATACCAGGGACTTGTAAAATGAGGAACTGACAGAAGTTAGTATTAATAAAGAGGTAGTACTCTGTGACTGGTTAGGATCTGGAATGCAGTGCCTGAAGGTTGTGGTGGAGACATTCAATTGAGGCCTTTAAACGAAAATTGGATAATTATTTGAATTATTTCCAGGGCTACGGGGAAAGGAGCGGGAAGTGGGACAAGGTAAGTTGCTCTTGTAGAGAGTCGGCACGGACACGATGGGCTGGATGACCTGTGCTGTAACCATTCTATGATTCTATGGAGCACAACTGAGCAGGAATCATCACTGAGGAGCACAATATTTGTGTATGTCATGTTGGAATGGGTGAAGGCAGCCTTCTCAAGTTGAAGTCTGTCTCACTTCTGTAGGAAAAGCGAGTGCATAATTCCAGAGATGTCTCAGACTGGTGGCTCAGTGGTGCAGCTCCACCCACTGATCCCCATGGAGGAGGCACTGGTCGAGATTGTGAAGGTGCCATCGCATATGAAGCAGGAAGTTGTCCAGAGCAGGGTCATTTGATTGCCCTTCACCTGTCAATTGAGCTGAGAGGGAGTAGCGTGTTCCAGCCCAGTTGCTGCCAACTCTTCAGCAGGAAGAGATGTGTCTGAGGTAGCACCATTACGTCATCCTCCCCCCCACCACCTTCCACCAGTGCCGACACACTCGCCTTGGCCGGGCCTTAATCTAGCTTAGAACGGGGAGCACTGGGTGTACTACTGTTCGCGAGTGAGCAGAAGGAGGAATGTGAGGCAGTGTCAGCTGTGGGCAGCCCCACTCGAGGATAGATATAGCCATTATCCACTGGGCAGAGGTGCTGGGCCTTGGGTGTCACGCACACAAGGAGGATCTTCCTGGAGCATTAGAAGCAGATGAGCTCCTGTTTGTTGGAGATCCCTGATACATTGCAGAGCCATGAGCAGACAATGGAGGAGTCCATGCAGCGCATGTGCTCTGTCATAACTCAGGGTTTTGAGCGAATGAGCTCCTCCATTGAGATCGGCCAACCTCTTGGAGAGCCATATGCAGTGCCATTGAATGGATGCAGAAGCAATGCACTAATGTGCACAGGAAGAGTGTGACTCTGTAGCATTCACCCATCGGTGTCACTGATAGCACAGAGATGTTTGGAGTGGATGCCAGCTGCATCCCAGCCATTGGCTTCATCCTGTGTGCAAAGGCACCATGAAAGGGCTGAGGCAGTCAAGGAAGAGAATAAAGGGGCCACCAGAATCATCCTTCACCCCCTCTGTCTGAGGAACCACCCATTCAGTAGGGCCCTGTGTCAGAGGCTTCCTGTACAGAAGCCCCCATGGGCACCTTCACAATGAGGATAGAAGCCGCAGATATCACAGCCACAAGCAGAGACAAAGGAGGAGGCTGCCTCCACCTCATCGTCAGCTGTGGGGGAGCATCCCATAGAGGTGGATGGAACGAAAGGTGCCTTGTCATTAGATGCATTTTATGGATCACTTGGGTGATGTTTTCTCATTTTATATGTCCATTGAATTCCCTATTATATTGTTCCGTATGCTTGCAAGCAGACTTGTGTGTTATTACTTGATGTCAAAAGGGTCGTAGAGCTATGGGCTGGGGAGAGGGTGGGGTGCTGAGGGAGGTGAGTTTCATGCAGTGCTATGATGTGTGTTGGGGGTGGCTGTTGGCTTTAGAGACCCCAGTCTCAATCAATGTGGGTGGTGAAGGGATTATTTAGATTGATGTATTTTATGGATAATTTCCCTCTCTGATAGAAAGTGAGGGACAGAGTCATCTGACATAAGGGCTGGGAGCCGCTCAAGTGAAACGTTGCTCAAGTAGCATAGCCCTTGCCACCATGCCAGCCTGCCGATCACCATGAGCCCTGGAATGGCCTCTGCAGACTTCCTGCAATTCCTGGGCACCAAGCTCCTCTGGACTGATCCCTTCATAATCCTCTTCCTCGTTCTCCAAAGAAGAGTGGCGTTCTAGGTTCTACCCTTCATCCAGCTCCAGACCTATTTGAATTGTCATGTTGTGCAGTGCGCAGCAAATGACCACAATATGAGACAGGCTGGCTGGCTCGTACTGGAATGCACCATGTGACCACTCAAGGCAACGGAAGCGCATCTTCAAGATGCCAATGGTCTGTTCAATGCAGGTCTGTGTTAGTAGCTGGCTTTGGTTGTAGCACCTCTCAGCTTCTGTAACTAGGACCAGGACAGGCAGCAGGAGCCACCTCTTCACTGGATAACCCTAATCCCCCAACAGGCACCCACCGAGTCCGGATGTTGACCTGCGCTACCTGAGACTCCAAGGATAAAGGCATCATGGCAGCTGCCCAGGAACCAGGCACAAACCTGCCAGATGCACTTCCTATGGTCACAGACCAGCTGGAAATTCAATGAGTGGAAGCCTTTCTGTTCAGGAATCTGGCTGGCTGGTTTGTCAGTGCCTTGATGGCTATTTGAGTACAAGTGATGATCCCCTGGACCTGAGGGAAACTATCAATGGCAGCAAAGCCCAACAACCTCTGTGCCTGCGCTGGCCCATCTGTCTCAAAATGTATGTAGTCCCCGCCCTCTGGATTAGGGCATCCGTGGCCTGCATGATGAGCTGCCGACTGTAGGATGCCACCCAGGTCCGGGTCATCCCTGGAACAACGTGAATGTATAAAAATTCAGTGATGCTGACCTTGAGAGCTGCAGGTACCAATTGCCTGGATAGGCGCAGTATCCTGAGGCACCAGCAGATAGCTAACTCTTGGGCAGTACAGCCGATGTCTTGGTAGTGCCTTCTTCCCTTGCAGCCCCTCGTTGTGCTGCTGTAGCCTCCTCTTGTCCAAGTAGATGCATCTGCTGAAGCTCCTCCTCGCTACTCTGCTCAATGCATTTTGGGAGGACTAACAAGAAAAGGGCATGTACAATGGATGGTAGGACTCTTGGAAGTACAGTGGGTCATAGGGACCTTGGGTTACTTGTCCCATAGATCACTGAAGGAAGCAGCACAGGTAGATAAAGTGGTTAGGAAGGCATATGGGATACTTGCCTTTATTAGCCGAGGCATTGAATGTAAGAGCATGGAGGTTATGATAGAGCTGTATAAAATGCTAGTTAGGCCACAGCTGGATTACTGTGTACAGTTCTGGTCGCCACACTATAGGAAGGATTGCATTGGAGAGGGTGCAGAGGAGATTCACCAGGATGTTGCCTAGGCTGGAGAATTTCAGCTATGAAGAGAGACTGGATATGCTAGCACACTTTTTTCCTTAGAGCAGAGAAGGCTGAGGGCGGACCTGATTGAGATATACAAAATTATGAGGGCCGTAGATAGGAAGAAACTTTTTCCCTTAGCGGAGGGGTCAATAACCAGGGGCCATAGATTTAAGGTAAGGGGTAGGAGGTTTAGAGGGGATTTGAGGAAACTTTTTTTTCACCCAGAGGGTGGTTGGAATCTGGAACACCCTGCCTGTAGGGGTAGTAGAGGCAGGAACCCTCACAACATTTAATAAGTATTTAGATGAGCACTTGAAACGTCATAGCATACAAGGCCAAGTGCTGGAAAGTGGGATTAGATTAGATAGGTGCTTGATGGCCAGCACAGACACGATGGGCTGAAGGGCCTGTTTCTGCGCTGTATAACTCTCTGACTCAATGTCAGAGAAGCCTATTCCAATGTCAACTCCCTCACGTGCCACTCATTGGTTTACCAGGGCTTCCTCTGCCCACCTCCGATGCCAAAGTGATGTTAGCCGCTTCACATCCCTCTCGAGTCCAACTGCTCAATGTCCATAAATACAAGTCTCTCAACACCAGTGATGGCAACTCTGCGACTGGTTGAGCAGCTGAGTTTATCTCCTGTCTTTCATAACTGGGGAGGCAGGAGTGGTCAACAATGTATTCATGACAGCTGCTTTCTAAAAAAATTCCAGACCCTTCATTTTCCCCGTGCCTCCGAATTGAAAATCTAGAACTGCTGCTCCAATGACTGTTAATGAGCTCAACAATCTGTTAATTGGAGGCGTGTGGGTTGCTAGCTCCCCCCACCACCTTCCCTCTGAAAATCGCATTGCATTCTGGAGGCATCGGGATCCAATGACATCATCCGAGGCTGTGGTTTTCAAAGTGTATCTGCACCCAACACACCCTCATGGGCTATTGAAAATCCAGCCCCATAATTCAGTCAGATTTCGATAGTTATAGAAAAGGACAAAGCTAGACCAGGAGTATGTTCAATTGGGGAAAAGCCAATTTTACTAAGCTGAGATGTGATTTGGCAAAAGTGGACTGAAAACAGGGAAAGATAAATCTGTATCAGAGCAGTGAGAGACATTCAAGGAGGAGATAGTAAGGGTTCAGAACAAAAATGTTCACACAAAGAAAAAGGGTGCGATTCCAAAATCTAGAACCCACTGGATGTCAAGGAACATACAAAACAGGATAAGGCAAAAAGTGAAGTTTATGTCAGATACTCAATACTTAGACGAGTAATAGAAAGTGCAGAGGTGAAATTAAAAAGGAAATTAAGAAAGCAAAGAGGGCATGAAAAAATATTGGCAAGAAAACCCACTAACTAGAGGGCACAGATTTAAAGTAATAGAAGAATTAGAGGGGTAGTTGAGAAATCCTTTCACCTAAAGGGCAATAGAAGTGTGGAACTCATTGCCTGAAAGGGTGGTCAAGACAGAAGCCCTCATTGTATTTAAAAAGTACATGGATATGCTCTTAAAGTGCTATAACCTACAAAGCCATGGACCAAGCGCTGGAAATTAGGATAACTCTTTTTTGGCTAGCACAGACACATAGGCCAAATAGCCGCCTCCTGTTCTAAATATATCTATGATTCTATGAAATGCTATTTCAAATCATAATTTATATGCAATGCATTTATATTGCATTTCGTTTAAAGATGAAGAAAAATATAAAAGTCATGAGTCATAAAAAATGTGCTACCACAGGTCTCCTGAGCCTATACATGTCCAGCCTGAGAGTTTGGGCAGACAAGCTACTCCCAGTCACCCAATATTGCTTTTAACCATCTGCAAGGAGGCACACAGTTAGCTGCTAAGGATAGCTATCCTCTAATGGGAAAGAACCCATCTCAATTGAACGTCTCAGTAGCATAGCTGTGATTGGGATCCCTATAGCATGTAGTCATTAAGTTGTGTGCCCATTTCAGTGGAATGGCACCAATCTACTGCCTTGACATACTGTATGACAAACTCTTTAATGTATAATTTCTCAGGATCTGTATGTACTGCTAGACAGTTGTTGACTGGAATTTTACCCAACAGGTGGAAACCTATAGAAGATGCATTCGAATACGAGGGAGCCAGCATCAAAAATCTTATGAAATAAAAACAGAAAATGCTGTAAATACTCAGCAGCTCTAGTGGCACCTGCAGATAGTCATCAATTCTGATGAAAGGTCATCGAACACCCACACTACACAGATGGCAGCAGTTCAAGAACTTTTCAAGGACAATTAGGGACGGGCAATAAATGTTGGCCTTACCAATGATGCCCACATCCCATGAATGAATAAAAAATATCTATGCTATTTGCCTGAATTATTTGTAGCAAGTTCTGCATTCTAACCACTTGGCATAAAGATGTTTCTGCTGAATTCCCAATTGGATTTATTACTGATTATCTTATATTTATGGCCCCTAGCTCTGTTCTTGCCTGTAAGTGGAAACATCTTCTCTATGTCTACCCTGTTAAACCCTTTCATAATATTAAAGTCTTCAGTCAGGTCACCCTCAGTCTTCCCTTCTCTAGAGAAAAGAGCTCCAGCCTGTTCAATCTTTCCTGATAGGCAGAACCTCTCAGTTCCAGTATCATGCCAATTCATGTTTTTGTAAATTCTGAAGGATATCAACAACGATTAAATAAAATGCTTAGCTCCATTTGTAGTGTGTATAAGAACATAACAAGAAATAGCAGAAGGAATAGACCAAATGGCCCCTCAAGCCTGCTCCACCATTCAATACAATTGTGGCTGATCATCTGTCCTGCCCACTCCCCATCGATTCCCTGAGAAATCAAAAATCTATTGTCCTCGGCCTTGAATATACTCAATGATGGAGCATTCACAACCCTCTGAGATAGAGAATTCCAAAGATTCACAACCCTCTGGGTGAAGAAATTTCTCATCATCTCAGTCCTAAATACTCAAGCCCTTATCCTGAGGCTGTGCCCCCATGTTCCAGATTATCCAGCCAGGGGAAATATTTTCTCAGTGTCTACCCTGTCGAGCTCCATTAGCTTCTTGTATGTTTCAATGAGATCACCTCTGATTCTTCCAAACTCCAGAGAGTATCGGCCCACTTTATTCAGTCTCTCATCATAGGACAACACTTTAATTCCTGAAACCAATCCTGTGAACTGTACTGCCTCCAATGAAAGTATATACTTCCTTTGATATGGACACCAAAACTGCAACACAGTACAGCGAAGGTTTGGTCTCACCAAAGCCCTATACAATTGTAGCAAGACTTCCTTGTTCTTGTACTCCAATCCTCTTGCAATAAAGGTCAACATATAATTTGCCTTCTTAATTGCTTGCTGTACTCCTTGTACAAGTACACTCAAGTCACTTTAAACATCAACATTTAAAAATTTCATGACTTTTTTAAAAATTCTCCTTTCTGCTATTACCAAAGTGAATAATTTCTCACTTACCCACGTTATACTCATCTGCCACCTTGTTGCCCACTCACTTAACCTGTGTATCTCTTTGCAGTTTCTTTGTGCCCTCCTCACAGCTTACATTCCCACCTAGTTTTGTAAACCTGTATATCAGAAAACTTGTATATATTACTCTTGGTCTCCATCTAAGTTATTAATGTAGATTGTAAATCGCTGAGGCCCTTACACTGATCCTTGTGGCACTCTACTAGTCACAGCCTGCCAAACTGAAAATGCCCCGTTTATCCCTACTCTCTGTTTCCTGTCTATTAACCAATCCTCCATCCATGCTAATATATTACTCCCAACTCCATGAGCCCTTATCTTATGTATTAATCGTTTGTCTGGCACCTTATCCTTCCACCTTTTGGAAATCCAAGTATATCACATCTACCACCTATACCTTACTAGTTTCATCCTCAACAAACTAATTAGTTTTTCAAACACAGTTTCCATTTCAGAAAACCATGTTGACTCTGTCTGATCATACAATGATTTTCCAAATGCATTGGTAAGGCTTCTTTAATGATAGATGCCAGCATTTTCCCAACCACTGATAATCGGCTAACTGGCCTATAAGTTTCCCGTTTTCTCTCTTGCTCCTTGCTTGAATATACATGTTACATTTGCTAACTTCCAATCTGCTAGGATCGTTATTGGATCGACTTAATCCATCCACGATCTCTGCAGTTATTTCTTTTAGACCCCTAGGATGTAGGCCATTAATTCCAAGGGATTTGTTGGCTTTTAGTCCCTGAAGTGGTTCCAATACTTTTTTTCCATTGATATTAATTACTTTAAGTTCCTCACTTTTATTAGCCCTTGATTACCCTTGAATTCTAGTATATATGTGTCTTCAAATGAGAAGACAGACACAAAATATTTGTTCAACGTCTCTGCCATTTCCTCAGTCCCCATGATAATTTCTGCTGTCTCTGTCTCTAAAGGATCAGCATTTACTTTAGATACTCTTTTTTTATTTACTAGTAAAAGTTATTACAATCTGTTTTTATATTCCTGACTAGTTTACTCTCATTCTACTTTTTCCCTTTTTATCAATTTTTGGTCACCCTTTGTTGGTTTCTAAAACTCTCCCAATCCTTAGGCTTACTACTATTCGTTGCAATAGTAAGCCACAGATGGGTCTTTCGTGCTGAGTGTTTTAATGAAATGTATTTTTGAACATTTTGAATAATTTCTTTCAATGTTTCCCTTTGATTATTTACTGCCATACCTTCTATTCTATTTACCCAATCAATCTTAGTCAACTCTACCCTCATACCTAGGTAATTGGCTTTGTTTAAGTTCAAGATTCTTGTTTTGGGCTCGAGTATGTCACTCTCAATCATAATATGGAATTTAATTGTGTGATGATCACTTTTTTCCAAAGGATTTTTTACTATGAGATTACTAATTAACCCTGCCTCACTACACAATACTAGATCTAAAATAGCTTTGTCCCTAGCTGGTTCCACAACGTATTGTTCTAGGAAGCTGTTGAAAGCAATCTACAATCTTATTTTCCAGACTACCTTTGCCAATTTAATTTGTTCCGTCTACATGTAGATTAAAGTCCTTCATGATTATTATATTGCCTTTGTTACAAGCTCCAACCGTTGCTTGCTTAATACCATGTCCAACAGTATAACTTCTGTTAAAGGGCCTATAATCTACTTCCACCGGCATTTTCAGACCCATGTTATTCCTAATCTCCACCCATAATGATTTTATTTCCTAATCTTCTGAATTAAATTTCTTTCTTACTAATGTCCTTATGTCATCCTTTATTATCAAAGCAATTCCTCCTTTTCTATTCTGCTTGTCTTTTTGAAATGTTATGTACCCTGGAATGTTTATTTCCAAGCCTTGGTCACCTTGCAACCATGTCTCTGTAATCGCAATTATACCAAACCCATTTATTCTAATTGTGCCTTTATTTCATCTATCCTTTTATGAATACTTTGTGCATTCAGATAAAGAGCCTTTAATTTTATTTTTTAACCATTATTCTTTGCATGTACCATATTCGCTGATGTACAATTACCATTAAACACTCTGTCCCTTCTTGTTTTATACTGGAGATTTCTAAATCTCCCTTCACGTAACACCTGTCCCCAACCTTTAGTTTAAAGCCCTATCCACAGACCTAGTTATACAATATGCCAGGACCCTGATCCCAGCCCGGTTTAAGTGAAGCCCATCCCAATGGAACAGCTCTCTCTTTCCTGAGTACTGGTGCCAGTGTCCCATGAATCAAAACCCCTTCTTCCCACATCACTCTTTGAGCCACACGTTTAATTCTCTAACCTGTTTGACCCTATGTCAATTGGTATGTGGCTCATGTAGCAATCCAGAGATTATTACCTTTGAGGTTCTGCTTTTTAATTTGGACCCTAACTCCTGAAACTCCCTCAGCAGATCATCATTCCTAGATCTACCCATGTTGTTGGTTCTTACGTGGGCCACGGCAACTGGATCCTCCTCCTCCACTCCAAGGTCGTCTTCAGCCATGAATAGATCGCTTTAACCCTGGCACCAGGCAGAAACACAAACTTCAGAACTCCCGGTCTCAGCTGCAGAGAACAGTATCTAATCCCCTGACTATACTGTCCCTTTCACTACCACATTCCTTTTCACTGCCCCCACTTGAATGGGCTCCTGCACCATGAAGTTATGGTCAGTTTGTCCATCCATCCTGCAGTCCTTGTTCTCATCCACACAGGTAACAAATACCTTGTACCTGTTGGTCAAAGCTAAGGCTCCTCCATTAATACATCCTGGATCCCAATCCCTGCCTGACTTGCAATTACACCCTCCTCTCTCTCGGACCACTGACCGACTCTAAAGTTCTACTTAACCTAAGGAGTGAGACAGCTTCCTGGAATAAAGTGTCCAGATATATCTCCCCCTCTCTGATGCCCTGCAATGTCTGCAGTTTGGACTTCAGCTCAACAACTCTGATCTAAAGTTGGTCAAGCTGCAGCCACTTACTAGAGATGTGGTCACAATGCTCTCCAAAAACATCCACATGTCCCAGCTAAGGCATACCACCTGCCCTGCCATGTCTGTCTAACCGTATTTATTTATTTGATTAATTAATTAGTTACTAATTTAGTAAAGTAATAGCAAGTTACAGTTTCTTAGTTTAGAGTCAACAAAATAGCACTCACCAGCTACTTGAGATAAAGCAAAAGAATAAAAAGGAGTACCTTCCCCTTCTATACCGAGTTTCCACATGTACCAAATACCCAACTTTAGCACTCTGTTTATGAAGCGCTCAGTTTCCTGATCACTCTGTACTCCACACTCCCCAAATGCTCTGTAATCCCCACCTTGCATCTCGTCAGGCCACACACATCCTGTGTCTGAGAGATTAAGTGGACAAGCTGCTCAAATTGCTTTGAACCATCTTCTGGGAGGCACACAACAGCAGTTCCCCCCCCCCCCCCCCCCCCCAACTTCTCCCTGTGCCTTAGCTGACTAATTGCACAGCAGAACAGTTGACATTTGGTACTATACAGCATAAGAAAACTGTGCCCTATTGTGGGAAACACCAATCTGCTATTTCAACATGCTACACCACCTAATGAAGTGTAATTTGGTGGTTCTGTATGTATTGCTAGACAGACACCTGGCACCTTATCTTGCAAGTAAGTACTCTAAGAGAATGCATTAGAAGTAATAAAATGTCAAAAATCATTATAAATTTTAAAAGTCTGTAGACCAGGAAGGTTCCATATTTGATCCTGACCTGTGCTCAGTTAGCCAATCTCAGCCAGCAGCCAGAGTCCCCTCTCCTGATTGCTATCCAGTCGTCCTTGCTGGAATAGTGCTTGCATGAACATTGCATGAAGACAGAATTAGGCTGTTCTATAATACTCCCCACTGTTCAATAATCTGCTGAGACCACAGTCAAAGCTAACATGTGAATAACAGTCACTTGGCCAAGGTACCAGAGGATTCAACAGTAGCTCAGCAGGGAGAGATTGGGAAGGGAGAACGATGTCACATACAATTGGTGAGGACAATAAAACCTGTGTATATTGCGATTACATATCAAAATTCTTCAATTAATGATTATTCGATGTATGCAATTACAAAGTTCTTACCCTGGACTCGGAATGACATCACAATGCTGGCGGTATCCGCAGTGGCGGTGGGCCACAAGGTATTGATCTAATTCTGAAGAAAGCATACTAAATTGATAACTAGAGGGGAAAAAAATTAAATGCTGGAGATCTGAAACAAAACCAGAAAATCTTGAACACACATATAGATCAACCAGGCTTTAGGAAAAGAGAAGACAGGTTAACATTTGTATTTTTGTGTCCAGTACTGGAATCAGCACATGGCTGAGGCTATGGCCACTGAAACTCATTGAATTTCTGAGTGACGCATAACTAACGTGATGCGGATGAGCTGCAGGCACAAGTGATGCTTGAGATTAGCAACTATCTATTAGGTACAGGAGGATGTGTTCTTTCGCAAGTCTTAAAGGCCTGCAACATGTTACAGCCATTCAAAGGGGAAGGGAGAGTGGGCAGAATCTGCTGGCAGAATTTCAGATGGCAGAGGAAGGAGAGTGCCAGCATTAATTAAGGAGATTGAATATGAAAAAGGAACCAGCTTGAAGTGGATGGAAAATGAATACTAACTTGAACTGGGTTGGAGGGAGAAAGCTTTGACTTAGGGATGGAGGGTGGAATTGTGCCAATTGGGGGGCTTGAAGGACAAAAGTGGTGGAATGAACTGGGAGGGTTGGAAGAGAGTGGCTGTGAAAGGGTGTGAAGTTGGATGTGTTACTGTCTCCTTAACTGGGTCTGGAGGAGGTACGATGTCTCTATGATCGAGGGTTTGGGGATTGGATGTGGGAGTGTGACTGCTGAGGTACCTTTTGGGCAAGGGATAAAAGAACAAAGAACAGTACAGCACAGGAACAGGCCATTCAGCCCTCCAAGCCTGCGCCGATCTTGATGCCTGTCTAAACTAAAACCTTCTGCACTTCTGGGGTCCGTATCCCTCTATTCCCATCCTATTCATGTATTTGTCAAGATGCCTCTTAAACGTCACTATCGTACCTGCTTCCACCACCTCCCCCGGCAGCAAGTTCCAGGCACTCACCACCCTCTGTGTAAAAAACTTGCCTCGCACATCCCCTCTAAACTTTGCCCCTCGCACCTTAAACCTATGTACCCTAGTAACTGACTCTTCCACCCTGGGAAAAAGCTTCTGACTATCCACTCTGTCCATGCCGCTCATAACTTTGTAAACCTCTATCATGTCGCCCCTCCACCTCCGTCGTTCCAGTGAAAACAATCCGAGTTTTTCCAACCTCTCCTCATAGCTAATGACCTCCAGACCAGGCAACATCCTGGTAAACCTCCTCTGTACCCTCTCCAAAGCCTCCACGTCCTTCTGGTAGTGTGGCGACCAGAATTGCACGCAATATTCTAAGTGTGGCCTAACTAAGGTTCTGTACAGCTGCAACATGACTTGCCAATTTTTATACTCTATGCCCCGACCGATGAAGGCAAGCATGCCGTATGCCTTCTTGTCTACCTTATCCACCTGCGTTACCACTTTCAGTGACCTGTGGACCTGCACGCCCAGATCTCTCTGCCTGTCAATACTCCTCAGGGTTCTGCCATTTACTGTATACCTCCCACCTGCATTAGACCTTCCAAAATGCATTACCTCACATTTGTCCGGATTAAACTCCATCTGCCATTTCTCCGCCTAAGTCTCCAACCGATCTATATCCTGCTGTATCCTCTCACAATCCTCATCATTATCCGCAACTCCACCAACCTTTGTGTCATCCGCAAACTTACTAACCAGACCAGCTACATCTTCCTCCAAATCATTTATATATACTACAAACAGCAAAGGTCCCAGCACTGATCCCTGCGGAACACCACTAGTCACATCCCTCCATTCAGAAAAACACCCATCCACTGTTACCCTCTGTCTTCTGTGACCGAGCCAGTTCTGTATCCATCTTGCCAGCTCACCTCTGATCCCGTGTGACTTCACCTTTTGTACCAGTCTGCCATGCGGGACCTTGTCAAAGGCTTTACTAAAGTCCATATGGACAACATCCACTGCCCTTCCTTCATCAATCATCTTCATCACTTCCTCAAAAAACTCAATCAAATTAGTAAGACATGATAAATAAAGTTAATAAATAAATACATAAATAAATAAAGTGTAAATAAAGTTCGTTGGATAATGGCTGCTTGCACTGTGAGACCGTGGGCTAAATTTTATTCAGGCAACGTGCTCCGCAGTGGCGCCCTTTAAACTCAGTGCGGTGCCCGCATTCAACGGCCGCTGAGGAGCCCCCGCGATATTTCGCACCGGGGCTCATTTCAATAGTGGGGGCGGAGCACCGGCATCACTTTTAAAGGGCTTTTAGCCCTGACCAATAAGTGTAATTTTTAAAGGGATAGACATGACTTTTATTACAGATGAAAATAAGTAATGGAGGCCCTTCCCCAACTCCCCACAATGGTCATTTCAGGCAATGAAATGACCATCAATGCTGGTTCAAATACCTGAACTCTCCCCCCCAACCTTCGATCTTTTGCCCTCCAACCCCTTCCCACCATCCCCACATCCAATAAATATTGATTTCCCTGCTCCTCCACCCCTCCCGTCCTTAAAATTTTATTCCTCCCCTCTCCCCACCAGGTTCTCGTACGGCATTCTGAAGGCATGCGGAGCACGAACGGCGGCTGTAATATCGTAGTGGGACGGCCGCCTGCAGATCGGTTTATTTAAATATTTTAAACGTTCATCTACATATGATGATGATGGGCCCACCGCCAGGTGGTGGGGGGCTGCAACGAGGTCCCGCCACCGCCAGTAATATGCGACGGGCCCTTCCCGATGTCGCGGGTCAAGGCAGCCCTCTTCCCGCAGCATTTTACCAGCCCCTGCACCGCGACCTGCGGCATTGAGGGGCCGGTAAAATTCAACCCCTCATGTTAGACTAACTCAGTGAGTAAACAACGGAAAGATGATGACAAGATGGGATTGAATTCTTTTTTACCTTTCATTTGAGAGATTATGGTCTGAAGAACATTGTGACACACTTCTTGGGACCTCCAAAGTCGATTTTGAGGAAGTTTGGACAATTTGAAAGATTGCTTCGGGTGTGTCTGCACATTGTGTTCAAATACAAGTACATAACTGAAACAAAAAATGGCACTGAAGACATATTTTGGGGCAATGGGGAATTCAACCCTAACAAAGAGGACTGGTGTAATGAAGGTTACACATTTGACTGCAAGCTCATAAAATAGGAGATGAGGATAAAGTGAATGTTTTCCTCACCATTATGGGGCTGGATGCTTTTGAGATGTTTAACCAATGTTGCCCACAAGACCCCAATACACATCCGTTACTCTTCTGACGCCCTACGTCATTTTGACAATTTCCAGTTTCCTGGCCCCCACTGACTCCTCTTCACTATGGATGTCCAATCTCTCTACACCTCCATCCCCCACCAGGATGGTTTGAGGGCTCTCCGCTTCTTCCTTAAGCAGAGGCCCAACCAGTCCCCATCCACCGCCACCCTCCTCCACTTGGCTGAACTTGTTCTCACATTGAATAACTTCTCCTCACACTCCACTCACTTCCTTCAAGTAAAAGGTGTTGCTATGGGTACCCACATGGGCCCTAGTTATGCCTGTCTTTTTGTGGGATATGTCGAATATTCCTTGTTCCAGTCCTACTCAAGCCCCCTCCCCCAACTCTTTTTCCGGTACATTGATGACTGTATCGGTGCCGTTTCCTGCTCTCGCCCCGAACTGGAAAACGTTATCAACTTTGCTTCTAATTTCCATCCTTCTCGCACCTTTACATGGTCCATCTCTGACACTTCCCTCCCCTTCCTCGACTTCTCTGTCTCCATCTCTGGGGGCAGGCTGTCTACGAATATTCATTATAAGCCCACCGACTCCCACAGCTACCTCAACTACACTTCTTCACACCCTAACTCCTGTAGGGACACCATTCTTCCAGTTTCTCTGCCTCCGACGCATCTGCTCTGATGATGCTACCTTCCATGACAGCGCTTCTGATATGTCTTCCTTTTTCCTCAACCGAGGATTCCCCCCCACTGTGGTTGACAGGGCTCTCAACCGTGTCCGGCCCATTTCTCGCACCTCTACCCTCACCCCATCCCCTCCCTCCCAGAACCGCGACAGGGTTTCCCTTGTCCTCACTTTCCACCCCATCAGGCTCCATATCCAAAGGATCATCCTCCGCCATTTCCGCCACATCCAGCATGATACCACTACCAAAGGCATCTTCCCCTCACTTCCCCTGTCAGCATTCCAAAGGGATCATTCCCTCCACGTCCACCACCTCATCCCCTTCCCACAGCATCTTCCCCTGCAATCGCAGGAGGCGTAATACCTGCCCATTTACCTCCTCTCTCCTCACTATCCAAAGCCCCAAACACTCCTTTCAGGTGAAGCAGCACTTTCCTTGTACTTCTTTCAATGTAGTATACTGTATTCGCTGCCAACAATGTGGTCTCCTCTATACTGGGGAGACCAAACACATATTGGGTGACCGCTTTGCAGAACACCTCCACTCAGTCCGCAAGCAGGACCCTGAGCTTCCGGTTGCTTGCCATTTCAACACCACCACCCCCCGGCACTCACGCTCACATCACTGTCCTGGGATCGCTGCAGTGTTCCAGTGAACATCAACGCAAGCTCGAGGAACAGCATCTCATTTATCGATTAGGCACACTGCAGCCTGCCGGACTGAACATTGAGTTCAATCATTTCAGAGCATAACGGGCCCCCCATTTTACTTTTATGTTTAGTTATTTTTTCTTTCTTCTTTTATGTGTTTATTTTATTTTACTTTGTTCAGTTTGTTTCTACTGTGCCTACCCACTTTTTTTCATGTTTGTGCATGTGGCTGTTCAGGTTTCAGTCCATTAACACCCTATCTGTACTAATGCTTTGTCTTTCAGCACACCATTAACATATTGTTTGCCTTTGCTCCATGACCCTCTGGTCAGCTATTCTGTGACCTTGTCCTATTTTGTCCTTCTCTTTTGTTATCTCTTGCCCCACCCCTGCTTTTCTTGCTTAAAATGTTTTACATTTCTTATATCTGCCAGTTTTGAAGAAGGGTCACTGACCTGAAACGTTAACTCTGCTTCTCTCTCCACAGATGCTGCCAGACCTGCTGAGTATTTCCAGCATTTCTTGTTTTTTTATTTCAGATGTCTAGCATCCGCAGTATTTTGCTTTTATTTTACCCCAACACTTTGGACTATTCTGAAATTAATGAGATTCGGGACTCATGGCACAGTGGTTAGCACCGCAGCCTCACAGCTCCAGCGACCCGGGTTCAATTCTGGGTCCTGCCTGTGTGGAGTTTGCAAGTTCTCCCTGTGTCTGCGTGGGTTTCCTCCGGGTGCTCCGGTTTCCTCCCACATGCCAAAGACTTGCAGGTTGATAGGTAAATTGGCCATTATAAATTGCCCTTAGTATAGGTAGGTGGTAGGGAAATATAGGGACAGGTAGGGATGTGGTAGGAATATGGAATTAGTGTAGGATTAGTATAAATGGGTGGTTGATGGTCGGCACAGACTCAGTGGGCCGAAGGGCCTGTTTCAGTGCTGTATCTCTAAAAAAAAAATTATGGCATGACTAAGAATGAAATTGCACTGTGAGTTACATTTTATGGAAGGAAGCAGTTTCCAACTGAGTCTATTGCGAATTATATTCTTGAATCAAAGAGACTGTCTCGTCACTGTGGTTATGGCACGAACCTAGAAGTCAACCTTAGAAGCACATGCGTTGGAGGTCTAAGGACCAGTATAGACAGGCCAAGTTTTTAAGTAAAGGCAATAACCTGACATGGAAAGAGGCCTGCAGTAAGGCCACAGCCATAGAAACGGCAGGAAGAGATAGTTGAAGATTGCAAGCAAGTTCTTTTCCTGAACTGGCAGGGGAGGTCCACCAAATTTCAGCAGGAACCAGGTCACGGCAACCAAGTTCACAGACTCAGAGTCAGAAATTTAGATGTTGCCATGGTAGCCACCTACCATCTAATTGTCCCCATTTCCAGCCAAAGTGCTATGCCTGTGGGAAAGTCAGTCATGTCCAGGCATCAGCAATGTGTCCGTACACGGACACCCGTATCCGTGGTAAAAGATTTTGAGATCCGTGACTGGTAATTTCAGGGATGAGAAATTTCCCATTGGCTTTTTCAGATTGGCTTTTCAAAAAAAATCACAAGTATCAGTTTCACAGCTGACAGGTGCTGAAGCAGAACAGTGCTTCTGAACTGCGGACAAATCCAGGGTTTTCCGGCGGGTTCTGATTTTTTTTAAAGCACAGTGGGGGACACAGAGAGGGAGGGGGATAGAGACAGGCAAACAGAGAGAAAGGAGGGAGAGAGAGCAATCAAGATCACTCCTGACAGATGGACATCTATCCGGAATACTCCGCATCACTACAAGAAGTTTGCGGGCAGATATTGACTACTTGTGCAAGCAAACAAATGCCAGGTATTTTACTAAATCAGTGTCCAACAAAGTGACAAGAAAGTAAGGCAATAGATTAGTCTTCACATTTAAAGCTTCTTCATAAAAATGCACATTTGTTGTTTTGATTAATAGTAAGATAAATTTTTAATGCTTTTATCTTTCCGAAATGTTCTCACTGGCCCCTTATGTAAAACAAAAATTGTAATGTGGCCCTCCATGAAAAAAGGTTGGACACCCCTGCTCCATGCCTTTAACCTTGTGTTTTAAAATAACTTAGTAGTATGTTATTTTAAAACACAAGTTTAAAGGCTTGCGTTATATAAACTCTTTTTAAAATGGCAAAAATCACTTAGGGAATGTCTTGTTTTCTACACTCTCACATACATTACTTTCACTTGGGACACAAGCTCATTGACATGTTGAAAGTTACTGGACTTTTACTTCGATATAAATGTTGCAATTCCGCTGCTAGCCATTTGGAATCGGATTATAGAGGGGAAAACAGGCAAGTAAATCCAAGGAATCTCCAGAAGTCAGTACTGTAAGTTTCTCATGCATACAAGAGTATGATATATTGGGGCTGAGTGATATTGGTGAAAACAAAATGCTGCTGACCCATATACAATAGTTAGTAAGTACAATGGAATGGATAGCTTTAATAAACCTTAAACTATGATGAACTGTCTATGATTCCTTAACAAAATCCATGCTGCATTTTCAGTTTTAAAAACTGTCGGGAAGACATGCTAAAAATTCATTATGTTTCAATGACCATGTTAGAAACAGTCATTCGCTGATTTTTTTTTGCTTCAAATTGGATTAAAGGACAAGTTTTACAAGAATGTCAATGATTAGTAACTGCAATGTGCATTATTTGCTATTCAGTTTGAGGGCGGACAATCTGAGTGGCAAATGTCATTTGAAGGTTGTCTGTAACATTATGTTATAGGTGCACCTTTGCTACGTGGTACGAGATTTGGCTTGGACATAAATTAGTTAGTCTGGAGTACAATCTTACAGATAGTAACTAAACACTTTGTAATTGAATAATACAATACATGTGGTAACAACCGCTCAACTTTTTGCAGAAAAGCTTTTTGTTAATAATTATCTTGTCAGAGCTGAATCGGAGTCAACAGTGATAGACTGAGATATAGACATAAGTGAATTTAAGGGAATCGCTTTATTGGAGGAACTGAAGGGCGTTCTTTATTTGTAATTGTGTTTATCTAATTTTGTCACTAGCCTTGTTGAGAAAATTACATTTTGTCCATGAGAGATTCTGTTGCTTCTGTATTTCAGAGTCCAGAACCTAGTTTAACAGCCTGTCAAATGAATAAACTAGTCTTAGTTACCTACTGTTAATCTCTCTGTCCCTTCCTGCCCCACTCTGCTTTTCTGTTTTACAGGACACTTCTGAAGTACTATCTGCTCCATCCTATAAAATGCTCATGATTTGAAGATCACTGCCCTATTGTTGGCTGCTCTGACTTCAGACACATGTTACAAACAGGCGGAGGAGTTGCACAAACATTGACCATGGATTAAATTGTCTTGTGCCAACAGCAGTGTGAGAAATGGTCTGTGTTCCTGTTGCTAATTTTTCTACTGCATCACCTCAACAATCACAATAACAATCCTCTCCTTGAGTTTCATGGTTCATTGGATGAATGTGCACTCCTGACACAGTATGAATTCACAGAGGTCATCCAATTAGGCCCATCTACCACATGGTGTAGCTCACCCTATTCTGTCAAAAAAGTAATTTGCACTGGCATTGCATACTATTTTGCTTGCAGTCTGGCAAATACAATTGTGCTGCTCTCCATTGATGTTTGTATGCTTAGCTACTTTATGTGTTTTAAATCGGATTGTGTTTTGATGGCATGAGATTGGATATACACTTTATATGCAGATTAATTGCCCCCATGTCCGCGGCTGAGTGAATAATTTTGTCAAATGTCCATGGTGCAACATGTCAGTGCCTATTGCTGGTTATATCCAGACGGCATGCAGGAGTAGAGGAAGCAGTCATGCTCCAGGTCACGGTAGAGCTCCAAGACACAGCAATGCGCCCGGTCGAGGTCGCGGTAGACCTAAAGCTAGTTCAGGAGCCCAGAAGTCCTGAAATGTGCACATGATAGATATGGACACATAAGCTGAAGATACATAAGCAGGAAGATCAAGAGTTTTACTCAGTCAGAGAGCAAGAGAAGCAGCACATGAAGAGAGAAAAAGGACTGAAGATACAATTCCAGTGCCCACAATAAAAATGAAAGTCACAGATTCACAACTTACTTTCATCATTGATACACCTGCAGCAGTGTCTGCTATCTCAGGAGAGTACAAGTCCCTAAGTCACATTCTCTTAAGACAAACATGTGTGAAACTGACAGTATTCCAGTGTTAGAATGGAATAAGATGATGCATCTTATTACTTGCCATTGATAGTAGTAGAAAGGAACTAGGTCTCCCAGATGGGAAGAAATTGGAAGAAAATACTGTTAAACGGGGCCAAGTTATTTACAGTAGGGGTCTAAGTCTGACATTCAGGAAGTGCAATGAGAGCACAAAATGGTCTTTCAGCAAGGAGGACCTAATGATCCAACCAAGGTTCCTTTCTTTTCATGTTCAAACACAAGGAAACCGTGGGAATGAGTACATCAATTTCTTTGAAGTGAAATGGAAAGAGTATTTTGTCTTGGCCGATAGCTATAGCAAGTGGATAAATGTTGAGTCTATGCCCAATACCACAAGTACCAAAACTATTGTGATTTTGAGAAGTTGGTTTGCAATTTATGGCTTGCCAGAAATGTTGGTGTCAGATAATGGTTCACAGTTTACGTCAGAAGAGTTTGTAATATTTCTGTATAAGAATGGAGTCAAACATACTCTAATGCCACCATATCACTCAGCATTGAATGGTGCTGCAGAAAGAAGTGTCTAAAATGTGAAGAGATTTTTGCAGAAGTACTTGATAGGTAACAAGCTAGGCAGTAATTTCCATGTTTCTCTTTGACACAGGCTGGAACATTTTCTGTTCTCTTACAGAATAACCCAAGTCTACAACAGCTTGCTCCCCTTACAAGTTAGTGTTTAAACATGCTCCTAGAACAAGCTTTCGTTTGCTTAACCCTGACATCAATAGCAAAGTAAGAGAAAAGCAAGACAGAGTGAAGATGAGTCATGATACACAAGGTATGAGACATAGAGACTTAACTGAGGAAAGGGTAGGGCCTATCCGAGATATACAGGGAACCTATGCGTGGATGCAGAAGACGAAGGGTTCTTAATGAGTTTTTTGTCTCTGTCTTCACAAAGAAGAGGGATGACGCAGAGATTGTGGTAAAAGAGGAGGAGTGTGAAATATTTAGATACGATAAGCATAATGAGAGAGGAAGTACTAGAGGGTCTGACATCCTTGAAAGTGGATGAATCACCAGGACCAGATGGATTGTATCCCAGGTTGTTAAAGGAAGCCAGGGAGAAAATAGGAGATCCTCTGAAAATCATCTTCAAATCCTCACTAGATACAGGTGAAGTACCAGAGAACTGGAGGCCTGCAAGCGTTGCACCATTGTTTAAAAAGGGTGCGAGGGATAGGCCAAATAATTATAGGCCGGTCTGTCTGATCTCGGTGGTGGGTAAATTATTAGAATCAGGAAAACTGCAACTTAGAAAGGCATGGATTAATCAGGGATAGTCAACATGGCTTTGTTAAGGGAAGGTCGTGTCTTACTAACTTAATTGAATTTTTTGAGAAAGTAACAAGGAGGATTGATGAGGGTAGTGCAGTGGATGTGGTCTACATGGATTTTAGTAAGGCATTTGACAAGATCCCACACGGCAAATTGGTCAGAAAAATAAAAGCCCATGGGATACAGGGGAATGTGCCATGTTGGATCCAAAATTGGCTCGGTGACAGGAAACAAACGGTAGTGGTCAACGGATGTTTTTGACAATGGAAAGCAGTTTCCAGTGGCGTTCCACAGGGCTTATTGTTGGGTCCTTTGATGTTTGTGGTATATATTAATGATTTGGACTTAAATGTGGGAGGCATGATTGAGAAATTTGCAGATGACACAAAAATTGGCCATGTCGTTGATTGTGAAGAGGATAGCTGTAGACTCAAGAATGATATCAATGGTTTGGTTGAGTGGGCGGAAAAGTGGCAAATGAAATTCAATCCGGAGAAATGTGAGGTAATGCATTTGGGGAGGGCAAACAAAGCAAGGGAATACACAATAAATGGGAGGATACTGAGAGGGGTAGAAGAAGTGAAAGACCTTGGAGTACATGTCCGCAGGTCCCTAAAGGTGGCAGAACAGGTAGATAAACGCATATAGAATGCTTTCTTTTATTGGCTGAAGTATAGAATACAAAAGCAGGGACTGTATAAAATGCTGGTTAGGCCACAGCTGGAGTATTGCATACAGTTCTGGTCACCACATTACAGGAAGGACATAATTGCTTTGGAGAGAGTACAGAGTTTACAAGAATGTTACCAGGGCTTGAAAGTTGCAGCTATGAGGAAAAACTGGATAGGTTAGGGTTATTTTCCTTAGAACAGAGGAGGCTGAGGGATGACTTAATTGAGGTGTACAAAATTATGAGAGGTGTAAATCGAGTAGAAAGGAAGGACCTGTTTCCCCTACTGGAGAGGTCAATTACCAGGGGGCACAGATTTAAGGTGATTGGTAGAAGGATTAGAGGGGACATGAGAAAAACGTTTTCACCCAGAGGGTGGTGAGTGTCTGGAATTCACTGCCCGGATCGGTGGTGGAGGAAGAAACCCTCAACTCATTTAAAAGGTACCTGCACATGCACCTGAACTGCTGTAACCTGCAAGACTACAGACCAGGTGCTGGAAGGTGAGATTAGATTGGGTGGCTAGCCTTTTCACCTGGCGCAGACACGATGGGTTGAATGGCCTCCTTCTGTGCTGTACCTTTTCTATGGTTCTGGAGAGTTTAGTGCTGGTCAGAATGTCATGATGAAAAACTACCAAGGTGATAAGGAGAAGTATGTGTTTGGTGTTGTTGTAAAAAGGCTAAGCGCTTTCACATATCTAGTGAGGATTGGAGAGAGACTCCATCAGTGTCATGTAGATCATTTGCTTGAAAGAGGAACTCTGACAAAGGGAGAGCATTAGAAACCTCCTCTTGTCTAAATTCTTATGGTCCCAAGTGAAAGTCAGAATGAAAGTGCAAGTCACAAAGAAACTGAAAGTTTGCCAGTGTCACAGACTCCACCGGTAGAGCAAAGTGAGTCAGAGTCTTTGATTAAGACTAATCAATCAATTTCACAGTCCCAAACATTAAGTGGAGTTGGTAGTCAAAAGCAAAGTTCACGGTTGACACAGTCTAAGATGTTGAGAAAGCAGAATCAAGCTCGTGGAAATAAAAGATACCCATACAGAAAGAGAAAGAAGCCAGATAGGTTAATTGAAAGTATGTAGCAAGGAAGAAGAAATAAGTTAATCTTTTCATCACTTCTCGCCAAATGATGATATTTTTGTTAAAGTCATACTGTTTCTAAGGAAAAGAAATTACATGTAAATTACTCTGGAAATATTAGTTAGATGTGTTTTAGTTGTGATTGCAGAGACAACAAGCATGTAGCCCAACTTAAGTCATAGTCATAGAGTTATTTAGGGCACAGAAGGAGACTATTTGGCTCATCGAGTCCTTGCCAGCTCTCCACGGAGTTATCCCATCAGTCCCACTCCCCCCCCACCCCCCCACCACCGCAAGTCTATTTCAAGTGGCCATCCAACTTCCTCTTGAAGTCATTGATTGCCTCTGCTTCTACCACCCTTGTGGGCAGCGAGTTCCAGGTCATTACCACCCGCTGTGTAAAAAAGTGCTTCCTCATTCCCCCTGCATCTCTTGCCCAAAACTTTCAATCTGTGTCCCCTTTTCCTTGCACCATTAGTTAAAGGGAACTATTTTTCCTTGTCTAACTTACCTAAACCTGTCATAAGCTTGTAGACTTCTATTAAATCTCCTCTCAACCTCCTTTGTTCTAAGGAGAACAAACCCAGCTTTTCCAACCTAACCTTGTAACTAAAATCCTCCATCCAGAGAACTTGTTAAATTTTAATTAGTATTCTGGGAAATCATGTATATGTACCATTTTACATTAGATGTATAAGTTGTTTTAATTAAGTGGTAGGGAGTGTAGTATATTGAAATAGCTGATCATTTCTGCCTCTCTGCTGCCCTCTCTGTTGGGGACGTATAAATAAAGTGTGTTGGACAATAGCTGCTTGCATTATGAGACCTTGGGCGAGATTCTAAGAGTCCGCCTGGTGGATGTAAAAATATTGGGCCCACCCACACGGGCAGCACATCATAGCGTGGCGGCTCATTTGAATGGCCACAGCGTCCACCACCCACCTCCCCCACACCCCTGTAATGACGTGGAGGGGGCGGACGAGCCGCCGCAGGCAATGGCATCTGGTGTCAATGCGCAGATGTCAGCACCATTTTTAAAGGGCTTACAGCCCTTAACGGAGATTTTATATCTAAAGGGGCAGGTTAGTTCAATGACCAAAAAGAAGAATTAACTTGCCATTAATTTCATTTTCACCACCCCACCGCGCCCCCACCCACCCCCCCCCCCCCCCCCCCCCCCACCACCCCAGATTGTGAATACTCAGAATTTTCCCTTCCCCACCCCCTCCAAGGTTCGGCAACTTGGCCCTTTACCCCTTCCCATCAACCCCCCCCCCAACCAATCCGCATCATTTTAACATCACTCCCCCCCTCCCGCACAGAGAAATAATACTCCTCCCCCTCCCCACAGGTGGTGTGCCACGTTTGTCGGATGCCCGAATAAAGATCGATGCAGCAATTTAGGAGGCAAAGGGACTCTCATTAAATCAATTATGTAATTATGTCCACACCCCGCCCCCCGCCCGCCAGCGTTCCTGATGGCGGAGGGGCTTTAAAATCCAACCCCTCATGTTAGAACAGGGTTGTGCAACCTTTTCGCGTGGGGGAACACTTCACAATTTTTGCCTTACATTGGGGCCTGATGAGACAGTTTCAGAAAGATAAAGGCATTATAATTTATCTTACTGTTAATCAAAACAACAACAAAGCTGCTTTTTTGTGAAGAAGCTTTAAATGAGAACACTAATTTATTGACTTACTTTCTGGTCACTATGTTGGACACTAATTTAGTGAGATACCTGGCATTTTTTGCTTGCACAAATAGTCAATGTTTACCTGCACACTTGTTGTAGTGATGCGGAGTATTCTGGATAGATGTCATTCTGTCAGGAGTGATCTTGATCACTCTTTCTCCCTCTCTCTCTGCCTCCTCTCTCTCTCTTCCTCCTCTCTCTCTGCCCTCTCTCTCTTTCTGACCCCCTCTCAGTCTCCTTTCCCTCTCCCTCTCTGTCCCCTCTTTCTCTGTCCCCCTTTCCCTCTCTCTTTCTCTGCCCCCTCTTCCTGCCCTCTCTCTATCTGTCCCCTCTCTCTATCTGTGCCGCTTTCCCTCCCTCTGCCCCCTCTCTCACTGTCCCCCTTTACCTCTTTCTCTCTGCCGTCCCTCTCTGTCCCCCTTTCCCTCTCTCTCGCCGCACCCCCGCTCTCTCTGTTCCCCTTTCTCCCTCTCTGACAGTTGCAGAGAGCGGGAAGACTCAGCAGATGGTTGATCAGTTCCTTTTAAAATCTCAAGTCAGTTTCACAGCTGACAGATCCTGATATCGGGAACAGCAGTTTCGGAACTTCAGACAGAATCTGAGTTTTTTAAAAGTCCGCCGGAAAAACCTGAATCTGTCCAAAGTTCAGAAACTGCTGTTCCCGCTGTCAGGATCTGTCAGGTGTGAAACTGACTTGCGGTCTTTTATCTCAAAGCCGGTCCGACAAAGAGAAATTTCCCATCTGCAGTCACGGACCCCTGGCGAAGATGAGGAATGGCCCTGGCTACAGTTTACATCTACGGGCTGGATGGAAGCCTTTGACGGGATGGATCCTGGCCCGCGGGCCGTATATTGGAAACCCTGTGTTCGACTAACTCAGTGAATACACAACAATAAACTGGGCTGGGACCAAGGTTCTAGTACTGAGGTCAACAAACCTTTTTCACCTGCAGAGCCTTTTTAACAAAATTTGCTGAAAATAAAAACTATTGGGAGACTCAAAGTGAAATTCCAACATTTCTAAACCAAATACTTGCCAAATTGCCAAGTGTCTCTGGTCAAATGCATAATTTGCATATATAATAAACAAAGTACATGTAGTGCAAGCTCCATTATCCAGTATTTCCAAAATCTCCCAAAGCTCTCCTGGGCCGAGTTTTCCCGAGTGCACTCTCACGCATACTACAGGTATACTGGTGCACTGACCCCGAAGGATTAACAGAAAATCAAAAATAAGCTTTCCCAATCTTGGGACCCATTCACTATAATGGGATCCTTCGTCCCTGCAGTCAGATGCATTTTGCTCTGGAGTTCCACGTATAACTTGATTAACCAGATTTTTTGATTATCCAACACCACTCAGGTCCAACACATGCCGGATAACAAAGCTTTTACTGTATAATTTGTCAGTAAAGTCAGCTTCACAACAAACTATAACTTAAGATGCATAGAATTAAGACAATTTTTTCGCTATTGATCCTCATAAAACAACAGATTCTAATAGCCCATTCAGAATAATTTATTATCTCAGCTATATTGGAAACAACCATAAAACCTGTTCTTCAAACCAAAGACATTATCTATAACCATGGCATTGCTATACCACTCAACAAGATTTACTTAGAGCACAATGATGTTTTTCATTAAAATAAACATTTGAAATCATAACGATTAGCCAACGTAATGCCTTTTATCCTCACATGGCTGTTACTTTTCTTGACTTAAATTTTTAGACTATTTTCATGTTGATGCGATCTAATTGGAAAAGGTTGGGAGCTACAAATGAGATGTTAAATAGTCGTATGCAGTTCCGGAACTGTAGCTTACAGACCCCTGTCCTAGTGAAAGAATAAATAGGGTGATAAAAAGAACTTTAATAAATGGCAGGGGTGGGGGAGAGGCAGGATTCAGTCAGAAATAATCCTACGAATTATGGTTGAAAGAGAAATAAAAGAGATAAGAGCAGAGCTCAGGTAACAGTGAGATAGATACGCCAGGTGAAGAGAATACTAAAATAATTAAAAGCAGTTACAACTGGAATGACAAATAGGAAACATTTGAAGTTAGATGGTGTGTGAATAACAGCAACAGCATTAGGGCAGAGGAACAGATTCACCTTTCTTGCCCAAAGAGTAAATTAGAGACTCAAATACAGTGTATGATATGGCTGCAAGCTGGTCATGATTCGGAGTTAAACATTTCTGGTTATGAGGTCTTTAGAAAAGATAAAACTGTAAGAGGAGAAGGGGAAGCCTTATTGATTAAAGATAATATTACAACATTAGTAAGAGAGCATATAAGTAAAGGAAATCAACAAGCAAAGATCCTATAGTTAGAATTAACGAATAAGAGATGACTTAAAACTAATGGGAGCTGTCTGCAGACTTCCTGATACAGCAATGAAGTGGCAGGATGTATTTTTTTCACTCTTTCATGTGATGTGGGCATCGTTGTTAAGGCTGACATTTGTTGCCCATTCCTAATTCCCGTTGAGAAGGTGGTGTGAGCCGCCTCCTTGAATACAACTTAGTCGCTTGCTATTCTGTTTCAGAAGGCAGTTAAGAGTCTACCATGTTGGGGTGGACCTGGAGTCGCATACAGACCAGACCGTGTAAGGACCATGAAGGAGATTTCCTTCCCTAAAGGACATTAGTGAGTCATGTAGGTTTTTATGTCAATCTGGTAGTCTCATGGTCACCATTGCTGATACATTTTTTTAGCTCTAGCTTTTATTTATTTGAATTTAAATTCCCCATGGTGAAATCTGAATTCATGTCTCTAGAACATTAGTCCAGGCCTCTGGATTACTAGTCCAGTAACATAATCGTTATGCTCCCATATCGATAATTCAGAGATTAGAGAAGTTTTAGCAAAAGCAAAACTTCTTTAATAGGAGAGTTTAATTTTCCTACAGATTGGAAAACAGCAGAGTAGCTCTGTAGTATACTGTATTGAACTGGCTGATTGTATTCAGATAGCTAAGCATTTATTTACCACCTCTTTGTTGCCCTTTCTGTTGGGATGTGTAAATAAAGTGTTAATATGACTGCTACCAGTAAGGACCTCATGTAGATTTACTCTGTGAATACATAACAGGAATATGGTGATGAGGTGGAATTGATTTTTTTTTTACATTTTGTTCAAGAAATTAAAGTCTGAAGAATATTGGAACACACTTTTTGGAACTCCCAAGTCAATTTTGAGGAAGCTTGGGTGATTTTTGAAAGATTGCTTCGGGTGTGGCTGCACATGGTATTTAGGTGCAAGGACATTCCTAGTAGCTACAGGCTGGTCAGTTTAACAGTTGTGGTGTCTAATGTTTTAGAAACAATAATCAGAGAAAAAAGCATCAACAGACACTTGGAGAGGTTTGAGTTAATTTGGAAGAGCCAGCACGGATTTGTAAAAGGCAGATCATGCTTGACTAATCTAACTGAGTTTTTTGATGAAGTAATGGAGACGATTGATGAAGGGAAAGCAATGAATGTTGTCTATATGAATTTTAAGAAAGCCTTTGACAAAGTACCACATAAAAGGCTGGTTAACAAAATTGAGGCTCATGGACAGAAAACAGTGAGTCGTGGTAAGACTGGAGGATCGTAGACGGTGGTGTTCCCCAAGGTTCAGTGCTAGGACCACTGCTTTTCTTGATATATATAAATGGCTTTGATATTGGAACACAGTGAAATTTCAAAAATTGCCAATGATACCCAACTTGGAGGCATGGCAGACAGTGAGGATGATACCAATCAACTGCAAAGGACATGGTTATGCTAGCAGAATAGGCAGACAAGTGGCAGATGTAATTTAATACAGACAAGTGTGAGGTAATGCATTTTGGCAAAATGGATAGGGAGAGGCAATATAGACTAAATGGCACAATTCTAAAGAGTGTAAAGGGACAGAGGAACCTGTGGGTTCATGTGCATAGATCTTTAAAGGTAGCAGAACAAATTGAGAGAGTAGTTAGCAAAGCATATGGCATTTTGGGCTTCATAAATATAGGTATTGAGTACAAAGGCAGGGAGGTCATGCTGAACCTTTATAAAGCTCTGGTTAGGCCATAACTAGAGTATTGCATCCAGGTCTGCTGAGCATACTTTAGGAAGGGTATGAAGGTTCTTGAGAGGGTACAGAGGAGATTTACCAGAATGGTTCCAGTGATGAGGGATTTTAGCTACAAGGTTAGGTTGGAGAAGCTGGGATTAGTCTCCTGGGAGCAAAGAAGATTGAGGGGAGATTAGATAGAGGTGTACAAGATTATGACAGGTTTAGATAAGGTAGACAAAGAAAAGCTGTTCCCATTAGCTGATGGTATACGGACTAGGGGACACATATTTAAGGTTTCGGGCAAGAGATGCAGGGGGGATGTGAGGAAGAGTGGTTTTACACAGCGAGTGGTAATAACCTGCAACTTGCTGTCTACGAGGGTGGTGGAAGTGGAGATGATGAATGATTTCAGCAGGAAATTGGATGGGCACTTGAGAGAAATAAACTTACAGGGCTATGGGGACAGAGCAGGGAAATGGGATTGCTCTACAGACAGCCGGCATGGACTCAATGGGCTGAATGGCCTCCTTCTGTGCCGTTATGACTCCGTGACAGCAAAGGAAGACTAAGAAGTTAGTAACAACTGCAAAATGAGAATACAAAAAGAAACTTGTAAGGGATATCAAGATTAACACAAAACATTTTTACAATTATATTAGAAGAGAAAAGGGAGTCAAGAGTAATATAAATCCTTTAAAAACAAACTTGGGTAACATTACAACTGAAAATAAGGGAACCGCAGTCTTTTTAAATGATTACTTTATGTCAGTCTTCCCTGTAGGGAAACTAATAATGAATCAAGGGCTCTAACAAACTAACATAGCAAGAAAACAGTATTAGAAAAATGAATGGCTCTATAGACTGACAAATCTCCAGGATCTGATGGTTTCCAGCAGAGGATTTTAAAGGAAATAAGTGAAGAAATTGCAGATGTTTTCGCTGTAATCTTTTAAAACTCTCTTTATTCTGGAATTGTCCCTTTAGATTGGAAAATTGCAAATGTAACTACTACTTAAGAAAAGCAAGGGAGAAAAAAAACAAGAACTAATAGATCTCTTAGTCTAACGTCTGTTGTAGGGAAGTTGAAATCTAAGGACAGTTTGACAGAGTGCTTAAAAAAAATTGAGCTGGCTATAGAGAGCCAACATGAATGTGTAAAGGTTAGGTAGGTCATATCTAATGAACCTAAGATGAAGTAACTAAAGTAGTACACAGTGGAATATCAATGGATGTTGTTTATATGGGCTTCCAAAAGGTATTTGATAAGGTTCCACGTAAGAGAATGTTAGCTAAAATGAAAGTTCATGGAATTGAAGGCAAATTATATACTTGGTTAAATGATTTCTTAGAAGATAGACAGTAGGGAATAAAACTAAAGTGCTGGAAATACCTGAAACGTTAACTCTGTTTTTCTCTCCACAGATGCTGCCAGACCTGCAGAGTATTTCCAGTACTTCCTGTTTTTAGTTCAGATTTCCAGCATCCGCAGTATTTTACTTTTATTATTGACAGTAAGGATATGACTATGTACTCGAATTGGAAAGAAGTGACCAGCAGTGTCCCACAAGGATCTGTGCTGGGGTGTCAACTATTCACTATGTTTATTAATAATTTAGTTTTCATAATAGAGAGAGCCCTATATTCAAGTTTGCCGATGACACAAAGATTGGTGCCATGTATAGGATATAGATCAGCAATAATTTCAATGAATGGTGGAACAGGGTCGAGGGTCTGAATGGCCTATTTCTGTTCCTATTTTCCATGAGATTAAGCCTTGTAAATTTGGTTCTGTAATATAGGTGTATTTCTGCACATGGTAAACATGACATTCAAAACCTCAAAGTAAACAATCATTTTAATAGCAGTGTTAATCAGAATTAATGTAGAAATAGAAAACAGATGTTACATTATGTTAGCCATGTTTTCTGAAATAAATATGCATAAACATCAAAGGTTTACACATAACAGTGTCTCCATTCATGTACTGAATCTATTCTGAATTAAGTGGGGGATATATTGTGACAATAAAGCAATACTCTATGGCATCCTTGATATTATTTATGAACTCTCAGTGGTTCAGTGGAGTTTTCCTTTTAAAATAAAACCACCTATTTACAATCAGACCATGCAGATGAAGTTGTTTGGGGATAAAGTATCTATTTAAATAATTGCTGTTGCCTTGCTGGCAAATGACTTCAATTTAAGTCAAGAAAGTAGGATCAGAATTCACAAATTTAAGTTGGTGAGAATGGTAAATTTAAAACGGATAAGAAGAATGGGTTGGATTTTAAGGAGCCCTCGACATCAGGATCCGTGGTGGGAGGGGCCTGAAGATGGCCCCGGATGAGGCCTGCCACGGATATCGACACCGGTAGGGCCCAGCCTGATATTCAAAGCAATTAACTTAATTAATTTAAATACAGTTACTGTGCCTCTTGATGGCCCGCTGCGATTTTTGGCTTGGCGGTCCACACTTCTGCGCCTTCGGATCCCCATCCGGGGAAACGAGGCGCAACACTGGTGGGGAGGGGGGTGGAGGTAAGTTTATCAGTGTGGGGTGGGGGGGGGGGGGGAATGGTGTAGGGGATGGTGCGAAGGGTTGTAGTTTAAAATTTGTTCAGTTTGGGGGGGAGAGGTCAGATGGTAAAGTTAAGTGTTTTTGGGGGGGAAAGGGCAAATAATTAATTTAATTGTTATGGGGGGGGGGTGGGAGAAGGGCAAAATAATTGTATTCATTTAATGTACCTTTAAATATTTTAAAAAACTGGTAAGGGTGAGAGCCCTTTAAAAATGGCGTCTGCAATTGTGCACAAGCAGCTGATGCCATTGCTGGGGGCGGACAGCCTGCCCCCTCCACGTGATTGGAGGGGAGCGGCCCGCCCCAACTATTTAAATGAGCCATCACGCTTGAGATTGCGGCGGCTCTTTGACGTGCAGCCCATGCGGACCGGCCGCTATTGGTGAAGTGTCGGCAGAGAGCTTAAAACCCAGGCCAGTAAAATTGTGGTAAATTTTCATAATTAGTGCTCCCAACAAAGAACTTTGCACGACAGGAGGTATGTCAGGAATTCAGGCACACACCCCTCATAAGTTTCCATCCCCAAAGAGTGATCAATGCTTGTCTGCCAAACAGGATATAATAGCAACAAAAATAAAGTTGATGCTGAAAAAGAAACATTTGGTGAGTTACAATACTAGAGAAATGAGCTTTAGTAACTGAAAAGTTCTTTATCATCCTTGACCTTTCTAAGATCTGAAAGAAAGAAAGGCTTTCTTTCATAGGCTTTCTTACATAGCACCTTTCATAACCTCAGGACATCCCAAAGTGATTTACAGCCAATGAAGTACTATTGAAATGCAGTCTCTGCTGTAATTTAGGAACCGTGGCTGCCAATCTGGCACAGCACGATCCCACAACAGCAATGTAATAACCAGACAATCCATTTTAATGATGTTGGTTGAGGGATAAATATTGATCAGGACACCAGGAAGAACTACTCTACTCTCCTTCAATATCTGCAAATCTTTCTCCTCAGTGCCATAAGATCTTTTCCCTCTGCAAGAGAAGGAAGACGGGCCCTCAATTTAATACCTCATCTGAAAGAGGACACCACAGATGGTGCAGCACTCCTTCCAGTACTGCACTGGAGTGTAAACCTGGATTCTGTGCTCAAGTCTCTGGAGTGAGCCTTGAACCCATGACCATCTGACTCAGAGGTGAGAGTGCTGTATGTCCTTACTCATGACAAAAGTAGTCATGGTTGTAAAGGTATTTATGGTACGGATGATCTCTTGTCCCGTTTTGAACCGATCATTGTACTAATAGCTGAAATTTAAGTAAATAGAGTGATACAGCACTGAAACAGGCCCTTCAGCCCACCGAGTCTGTGCTGACCAACAACCATCATTTATACTAATCCTACTTTAATCCCATATTCCCTACCACACCCCCACCACCTACCTACACTAGGGGCAATTTACAATGGCCAATTTACGTATCAACCTGCAGGTCTTTGGCTGTGGGAGGAAACCAAAGCACCCGGTGGAAACCCACGCAGTCACAGGGAGAACTTGTAAACTCCACACAGGCAGTACCCAGAACTGAACCTGGGTTGCAGGAGCTGTGAGGCTGTGGTGCTAACCACTGCACATATAATCTGTACTAATCTTCATTTTTCCAGACAGAATCTGAAAACAGATCTCCAGTATGTATTAGTACAAGCATGTACTTCATCAGAATAATTGGGCGGCACAGTGGCGCAGTGGTTAGCACCGCAGCCTCACAGCTCCAGCGACCCGGGTTCAATTCTGGGTACTGCCTGAGTGGAGTTTGCAAGTTCTCCCTGTGTCTGCGTGGGTTTCCTCCGGGTGCTCCGGTTTCCTCCCACATGCCAAAGACTTGCAGGTTGATAGGTTAATTGGCCATTATAAATTGCCCCTAGTATAGGGAGGTGGTAGGGAAATATAGGGACAGGTGGGGATGTGGTAGGAATATGGGATTAATGTAGGATTAGTATAAATGGGTGGTTGATGGTCGGCATAGACTCGGTGGGCCGAAGGGCCTGTTTCAGTGCTGTATCTCTAAGCTAAATTCTTCTTGGTGTCCTGGTCACCATTCATCCCTCAATCAAAACTGATATTTCTGACCATTTAACCTAGGAGGAATCTCGAGTAATTTATGTTTCGATGTTGCTGTTAATTTAAATCTGTCCTCAGAATACCCATTCTGGGAATGTGAATTCAAGTCAGTCAAGCCAGCTATGCTGGATGGTGCCTCTCCCACATCAGTTGGAGACAATTAGAATTAGAATTAGAACATTACAGCGCAGTATAGGCCCTTCGGCCCTCGATGTTGCGCCGACCTGTGAAACCATCTGACCTACACTATTCCATTTTCATCCATATGTCTATCCAATGACCACTTAAATGCGCTTAAAGTTGGCGAGTCTACTACTGTTGCAGGCAGGGCGTTCCACGCCCCTACTACACACTGAGTAAAGAAACTACCTCTAACATCTGTCCTATATCTATCACCCCTCAACTTAAAGCTATGTCCCCTCGTGTTTGCCATCACCATCCGAGGAAAAAGACTCTCACTATCCACCCTATCTAACCCCCTGATTATCTTATATGTCTCTATTAAGTCACCTCTCCTCCTCCTTCTCTCCAACGAAAACAACCTCAAGTCCCTCAGCCTTTCCTCGTTAAGACCTTCCCTCCATACCAGGCAACATCCTAGTAAATCTCCTCTGCACCCTTTCCAAAGCTTCCACATCCTTCCTATAATGCGGTGACCAGAACTGCACGCAATACTCCAGGTGCGGCCTCACCAGAGTTTTGTACAGCTGCAGCATGACCTCGTGGCTCCGAAACTCGATCCCCCTACTAATAAAAGCTAACACACCATACGCCTTCTTAACAGCCCTATTAACCTGGGTAGCAACTTTCAGGGATTTATGTACCTGGACACCAAGATCTCTCTGTTCATCTACACTACCAAGAATCTTCCCATTAGCCCAGTACTCTGCATTCCTGTTACTCCTTCCAAAGTGAATCACCTCACACTTTTCTGCATTAAACTCCATTTGCCATCTCTCAGCCCAGCTCTGCAGCCTATCTATGTCCCTCTGTACCCTACAACATCCTTCGGCACTATCCACAACTCCACCGACCTTAGTGTCATCCGCAAATTTACTAACCCACCCTTCTACACCCTCTTCCAGGTCATTTAGTTTTGTTAACACAATTCAGAGAGGAAATTGGATCTTATCTGTTGGAATAACCTTATTCGCATGAGTGCACTGGGAGTCGAGGTGCCCTGAACAATGTGATTCAGGTCATTGTACTGGGATCACGTCCACTGCCCCTGAGCCCACCAAAGTTTACAGAGCCAGTGGGGTGGAACCTGCAGGAATGGACTATCAACATTGTGGAGTCACTTTTGCAGCATGCCCTGCCAATCTCCCCAACACTCCCCTCTCCCGATGTCCTGGGAAATGCCAGAAACTCCCACATTTCCTCCAGACAAACCTTGAGGGTTACTTCAACCCTCACCCATATTTTGGGCTCTTCATCTTCAAAGAGCCCATGCCTGGGCCCCACTTCTACTGGGATTGGGTAGGTATACCAGGTGCTAACACCAGAGCTCCTGGATTCAATCCTTTGGCTGAAGAATACAGCATTACTAGGCCCAATAGGAATTCCCTGTATTAGCCAGGGCCTAGCCAAAATCTAGGTCCTTCCATCATATTCTCACTCTTATGAAATAGATTGGAGTTCACTATAAATGTTATGCTATCATTGACATATATGTAAAATAAATGGTGAATATCTGAATAATTACTTCCTCCATCACAAGCGATGACATAAGCAACATATCCCTGTAAGTACAAACAAATAAAACAGCAGGAGTCGATGGTACTTACTCCAGAGTACTAAGATAAATTAGGGAAAAGACATGTCATGCATATAATGAAGGTATCAATGGACAGAAAGGGCTTATAGGTAAGCTCAGAACTGTAAGAAATCAGGGTAACCCTTGGGAATGAGTAAGTGTTAAGGAATCCAACCATAATGAAGGGATATAAGGTTAAAAGAGTTATTTTCCTATGAATTAGGGATTAAAAAATTGAAAGCAGGACTTCTATGCCTGGAAAGGTAGAAGGGGTTCAGAAGCATGCCATGATATGTTCCAGGACACCAACATCTTGTGGCATGTTAACTTTAAGTCCTGGCATAAAGGCAGTTTCTGAAAAACAGGAACTCACTTCTGAAAAGTTCTTAAACATATTTACTTCAGTAAAGTACTGATAATACAAGTCTTATAAATAATCATTGTAACTTAAGATTACTACAAGGTTAAGGGATGCTACCTGAATGCAGACAGCATTTGCTACAAGGTAGATGACTTAAAGGCCCAAATAGAGGTAAATGGGTATGATCTAATTGCCATAACAGAAACTTGGCTACAGGGTGACCAAGACTGGGAACTGAATATTCAAGGATATTCAACATTTAGGAAGGACTGGCAAAAGAGAAAAGGAGGTGGTGTTGCACTGATAATAAGGGATGGGATCAGTACATTAGTAAGGGAGGATCTCAGATCAGAAGAACAAAATGTGGAATCTGAAATAAAAACTAGAAATTCTGGAAATACTCAGCAGGTCTGGCAGCATCAGTGGAAACCTCGTGGAATGTGGATTCTGTTTGGGTGGAGCTTAGAAATAGCAAGGGACAGCAAACATTGTTAGGAGTTGTTTATAGGCCACCAAACAGTAGTGCTGGTGTGGTAATGGCATTCATCAAAAGATTAGAAAAGCATGTAGCATGGGTAATACAGTAATCATGGGTGACTTCAAACTGCATTTAGACTGGGTAAACCTAATGAGCACTAATGCTGTGGAGGATGAGTTTCTGTACTGTGTTAGGAATGGTTTTCTAGAGCAGTGTGCTGAGGAACTGACTAGAGAAGAGGCTATTTTAGATTTAATATATTGCAATGAGAAAGGGATAATTAATAATCTTGTTGTAAAAGAACCTTTAGGGATGAGTGACCATACTATGATAGAAATTTACATTATGTTTGAAAGTGAGGTAGTTCAGTCTGAAGCCAGGGTGTTAAAATTGAACAAAGGAAATTATGAAGGTATGAGGGGCAAATTGGCTGAGGTGGATTGGAAAAATACATTAAATGGTATGACATTACGTAGGCAATGGATAGTCTTTAAAGAAATATTACATAGTTTACAGCCTTCAAGGCACAAAAACCCCAAACGTAAAGACAGTTAACCATGGATAACAAAGGAAGTTACGGATTATATAAGATTAAAAGAAAAGGCCTATAAAGTTGCCACAAATAGTAGTAAACCTGAGGATTGGGAGGATTTTAGAATATAGCAAAATGGGATGAAGAAACTAATAAAGAAATGGAGAATAGAAGATGAATGTAAGCTAGCAGAAAATATAAAAATGGACTGTAAAAGCTTCTATAGGTACGTAAAAAGGAAACATTTGGCTAAGACAAATGTGGGTCCATTACAGGCAGAGTTAGGAGAATTTATAATGGGAAATAGAGAAGTGACAGAGAAGCTAAATGATTACTTTGTGTCTGTCTTCACTGAGCTGGGGCAGCACAGTGGCACAGTGGTTAGCACCGCAGCCTCACAGCTCCAGCGACCCGGGTTCAATTCTGGGTACTGCCTGTGTGGAGTTTGCAAGTTCTCCCTGTGTCTGCGTGGGTTTCCTCCGGGTGCTCCGGTTTCCTCCCACATGCCAAAGACTTGCAGGTTGATAGGTTAATTGGCCATTATAAATTGCCCCTAGTATAGGGAGGTGGTAGGGAAATATAGGGACAGGTGGGGATGTGGTAGGAATATGGGATTAGTGTAGGATTAGTATAAATGGGTGGTTGATGGTCGGCACAGACTCGGTGGGCTGAAGGGCCTGTTTCAGTGCTGTATCTCTAAAAAAAAAAGATACAAGAAATTTCCCAGAATTAGAGATCTAAGGGATTAGGGGGAATGAGGAATTGAAGGAAATTCGTATAAGAAGGTTGTATTGGAGAAATTAATGGGGCTGAAGGTTGATAAGTCCCTTGGACCTGTTATTCTACATCCTAGAGTGTTGAAAGAGGTAGCTATGGAGATAATGGATGCATTGGTGATCATCTTCCAAAATTCTATGGATTCTGGAGTGGTTCCTGCAGATTGGAAGGTAGCAAATGTCACCCCACTATTTAAGGAGGAAGGGGGAGAGAAAACAGGGAATTGCAGACTTGTTAGCCTTACATCAGTCATTGGGAAAATGCTAGAATCTATTTTAAAGGATGTGATAAATGGACACCTGGATAATAATGATCGGATTGGGCATAGTCAACATGGATTTATGAATGGGAAATCATGTTTGACGAACCTGTTGGAGTTTTTTGAGGATGTTACTAACAGAATTGATAAAGGGGAGTCGGTGGATGTGGTATTCTTGGATTTTCAAAAGACCTTTGATAAAGTCCCCCACAGGAGGTTGGTTAGCAAAATTAAAGCACATAGGATAGGAGGTAATATACTGGCATGGATTAAGGATTGGTTAACAGGCAGAAAACAGAGAGTTGGAATAAACAGGTCATTCTCACATTGGCAGGCTGTGACTAGTGAGGTACCACAGTGCTTGGGCCCCAGCTGTTCACAATATATATCAATGGTTTGGATGTGGGGACCAAATGTAGCATTTCCAAGTTTGTGGATGACACAAAACTAGGTGGGAATGTGTGTTGTGAGGAAGATACAAAGCAGCTTCAAGGGGATTTGGACAGACGTACTGAGTGGGCAAGAGCGTGGCAGATGGTATATAATGTTGAAAAATGTGAGGTTATTCACTTTGGTAGGAGGAACAGATGTGCACAGTATTTCTTAAATGGTAAGAGATTTAGAAAATGTAGATATACAAAGGGACCTGGGTGTCCTTGTCAATAAGTCACTGAAAGCTAACAGCCAGGTGCAGCAAGCACAGGAAGGCTAATGGTATGTTGGCCTTTATTGCAAGAGGATTTGAGTACAGGAGTAGTGAAATCTTGCTTCAATTATATAGAACCTTGGTTAGACCGCACTTGGAGTACTGTGTGCAGTTTTGGTCCCTTATTTTAAGAATGATATTATTGCCGTAGAGGGAGTGCAATGAAGATTCATCAGACTTGTTCTCAGGATGGTGGGACTGTCCTATGAAAAGAGATTGGGGAAACTGGGCCTGTATTCTCTAGAGTTTCGAAGAATGAGAGGTGATCTCATTGAAACCTACAAAATACTTAAAGGGATGGAGAGGGTAGATGCAGGTAAGATGCTTCCCCTGGTTGGGGAGTCTAGAACCAGGGGACACAATTTCAAAATAAGGGTGAAGCCACTTAGGACAGAGATGAGGAGAAATTTCTTTACTCAGAGAGTTGTGAATCTTTGGAATTCTCTACCCCAGAGCTCTGTGGAAGCTCAGTCATTAAGTATGTTTAAAGCAGAGATTGACAGATATATAAATACCAATAACATAAGGGGATATGAGGACAGTGTGGGAAAAAGACATTGAAGTGGATGATCAGCCATGATCATATTGAATGACGGAGCAGGCTTGATGGCCAGTATGGCCTACTCCTGCTCCTATGTTCCATACCACAACCCCTAACAATGGATGACATTATTTTCTATAGATGTAGCTTAAGTCACCTGTCAACTGAACCCAGGAAACTGAGTTATAATCTTAAAACACTATTGTATAGCTAGGAAGTACACCATCAAGCACAACCTTTTCTATCCTGCTAGTTCTAGAGATATTGACCAACATCTGTGCTCACAACTTCCTGCTAACTCAGCCTTTCCTTAGAAATTAAATAATGTGGATTTCAACTAGAAATTGACAGTTATACAGCCTTATTTGGGAAATAGAAGGAGAATAGCCTACTTGCAAGAGAGGTAACACCACTATATGTAAAAAAAACTATGCAGCTTAGAAACAGTATAAATATTGGAACCACACAGTGGATCTTTAGATTTGTTGGATTCATTCCTGCTTTTCTCATTGTAAAGGCATGAGCTACCTGGTGCGGTGACGATAGTTCTCCCCTTAATTGGGATGGAGGTATCTCGCTAAACTCTGTAGCTTTCCACTCGGTGATTTAAGTTAAATACTGCTTTAAATATTGATGGTTATCTTAAATATTTTACTGTCATAATATTAAAATCTAAAACTTGGATTCTCTACAAGGAATAAGAATTGTTTCTTTTCCTAGAACAATGAAAGTTATGATTGTTTGAACCATCAAAGTGTGAATTGTATGTTCTGTTCTTTAATAAACTTTTCTATAATTTAGAAAATATATTGTCTCATATAGTCATCTGTATCTCAATTTGAGAACCAATCTCTGTACACTCTTTAGTGGGGAGGTACATTATTGAGGGGAGTTGCCCAGAGCCTTATAATATCCAGGTTGTTATAATCTGGCTAAAACGTATTAAAAAGGCTATCTGAAAGATGGTAATATCCTCAACTGATTATTTTCCTTTGGGGAGAGTCAGATCAGTTCTTCAGACCCATTCAAGTATCTGTGAGATCTGTCTTTCTCAACCTTAAGTGAGAGTGATCATCTGGGGAGTATGCCTGATCCGGGATAGTCCCAAAAAGGGGCTAGGATTATAATCCACTTCAGTTGGTGCCCAGTATTTCCAGGTTGATACAGAAACCTATACTTATGTTTATGTCTAAAATATATCTTTTATCTGATTAAGTATAGAAGGAGTGCTTTCCTGGCAGTGGTACTGAGACCCAGATTTAAGTATCTAGAGACAACAAGACCCCAAACAGTAAAATAAAAGCAAAATACTGCGGATGCTGGAAATCTGAAACAAAAACAAGAAATGCTGGAATCACTCAGCAGGTCTGGCAGTATCTGTGGAAAGAGAAGCAGAGTTAACGTTTCGGGTCAGCGACCCTTAAGACCCCAAACAGGCCTTATAGAACTTAAATCAGAACTCCCTCAATATAGTATTGGGGTTTAGAAATTTCTTATAAAGTTCAGTTTAAATCAAATCTAGGCCCATGTTCTCACAGCAACTTAGGGAGGACATGTAATTGGCTCCATCAAGGAAATACTTATTTACGCAGCCAAAACTATAGGTTGGTATCTGCCCACCAATTGGGAAGAATCCTTACACGTGACAACTGAGACATTGTCCACGGTTACCTCGCCAACCAATATCAAAATAGCACCCTGAGACTGATCTGAGATGGTACTCGAAATAAATATCCTGATAATGTCCAACTCATTATCTGACGAAATCATGAACTATTAAGCCTACCCCAGACTAAGCCTGTAGTAAAACCAGACACTAAAGATAGAAATGCCAGAGAATGTACCTCTGGTACCCAGAGACAAGAACAGCTTAGGCCCAAGACTCCGACTCGTTCTGGTCGACACAGACTCGTACCTCTGGAGCCCTGGGAGGGCGTTCTGAAAGATCAATGCCCCTAACTCGCCAGCAGCAAAAGAGACTTCTCTCCACTGAATGATGGAACAAATATGGGGCCAGACATCATAGGACAGTGGAATCCCTATGAGGATGACTTTGATACTGGCCAAGACTATCAAAGGGCCATGGGAGGCCATGGAAGACCAGAGCAGGGATCAAAGAGACTCCCAGCAAGACCATTATTAACCCCATTAGGGAGACTGTCGAGATAGTAAACCGCCTGACAAACATCCTAAGGGGTCAGGAAAGGATGATACACCCAAAAGCGAGGAAAGTCATTCAATCAAAATGGTTATAACACAAAATATCAAACTCAGAATTCTGAGGATCACCAATTTCAGGATTGAAAGACAGGCATCGAGCTAGGACCTCCTGAATTCCCCTATGTCCTGCCAACCCTGCCCACCAATGAACGGGTGGAGGCCCTGTTTGATACAGGAGCTGATTACACTGTAATGGACCCCACAGTTATAAAAACTAAGTGGACAGATTTGGGGAGCCCAATTTATCAATTACCATTAGGGGGATTCACACAATATAACACACAAATAATTGGCTTTTACAAAATACTTCAAACTGTGTATGGAATCACAGCCAACCCAGAGATAGGACTAGTACCAAAATTGGCCTACTCTCTCATTATAGGACAACTAGACATAAAACATTACCTTAAAATCTCAACCAGGCCATGGACCAGGATGACAGGGCCAACGAGATCAAACTTGCCTAGAGGGGGAAGAGAGAGAGAGACCTCATGGAACAAATCATTAATAAATACCACCCTCACCATCAACATCATCCAAGTCAATGTGGCAAGGTAGATACTGAGCTACACTCACTTGATGCTGGCTGGCACAAGCCCAAAAAACAGTAGCCTATCCAGGATCATGAAGGGAAATTGGATCTCCTCGAAACCATTAAAGACTTAGAGGAACAAGTGTGTCCTAATAAAAATGCATTCTAGAACTAATTCGCCTTTGTTTGGTGTGGCCAAAACTGATGGCCTATGGCGACCTGTGGTTGACTATGCAGCCTCGAATAAGGTTACAGCACCACATACTGCCCAATAGCAGAATTCCAAAGTCCTTCTCTCTGCAAACAAGAGGGAGAAATATAAATCCTGTATTGATGTAGCAAATGAATTTTGGTCACATCTGATTAAAGAGACTGATTGGCCAAAAACAACTATGACCGGAGCTGATGGGTATCAGTACTACTGGACCAGGTTACCCCAGAGATTTCAATACAGCCCTGTTCTCTTTTCCGCTCACATCATTGATCTTTTAAAAGACCCGCTTAACATCAACTCTTAGGTAGACGATATTTATATTTCACACAATGATCTCCAAGACCACTTGAAAGCCATTGATATGGTTTTATCCAGACTTACTACTGCTGGGTACCTACTCAACATCAAAAACAGTCATATAATAAAAGCAAAATACTGCGGATGCTGGAAATCTGAAACAAAAACAAGAAATGCTGGAATCACTCAGCAGGTCTGGCAGCATCTGTGGAAAGAGAAGCAGAGTTAACGTTTCGGGTCAGTGACCCTTCTTCGGAACTGAACAGTCAAAAAACAGTCAACTTGTTCAGGAGGAGGTAGATTTTCTGGGTCTGCAAGTAACCAGGAACGGTAGGGGATTAACTCAATCCTATAATGAAAAACTAGCCAAAATTCAATACCCTAGAACTCTAAAAAGCCTACAAGCAAGTTTCGGACACCTGAACTTTGCTAGATATTTTACACCTACCTTTACCGAGCTTTCAGCACCCCCGTAAGCTAGAGTGGGCGAAGCGGCAAAGGGACCATTAATTTCTTCAACAGTTGATGACTCAAAACTGCAGCAATTATGTATAGAAGGCCATAGACCTGGAACAGAAGGATTTACAAATTCCCCTCAACATTCACATCAGGACGTCACCTAAAGTGGCAGTTGCTGTTTTTCACAATGAGAATCACATTTTGCCCGTTCAGTTCCAATGTTGAAAGAAATGGTCATGACTATGGTAGTCCAATGTCTCATTAAGTTGTGACCCCTTCAAGGGGAACATCCTATTACCATCTGTACTGAGATACCAAATTTGAGATCAGTACTGCAGATGGCCTCTGATGAGAAGAGTCACCCAGCTCCAACACACTGAATGTGCATCATTCCTGAGTGATCCTACACTCATTTTTAAATTCCTGTCCTCAGGCATGGACTTAGAACATCTCTCCATCATAGAGGATGTTGATACAGAGGAGGAAATCAAACAAGTGTCTTTCAAGACACTGACAGAGTACATTCAGCTTATTTACTGTAATGGGTCATCGGTGATCGGATATCCCCATAATTGTCAGCTGGGATGGGGACTGTAGTAGGGACTTTGAGACTCCTATACTTTTTATCCAGGCGAATTACTATCCATACCCGTTGGCCATAAGACAGCACAATATGCTGAAGCAGCAGCACTACAGTATGCTTTAGAGAAAGCAGACCCTATTAAAACCCACATTAATCAGTACAGACAGCGACTATAGTAAAAGAGGATACAACCAGGGTCTAGTGTTCTGGGCACAATCAGGATTTACCAATCATAAGGGTAAACCCATAAAACATAAGTCATTGTGGAAGTGCATTTTCCGTTTGAGCACAGAAAAACAAAAGTGTCAGGTAATTCATGTACAGGGACATTCCACTGGGACAGTACACTTGAAGGGCAACAGTCTTGCAAGCGAACAGGTGAAATGTTTGGTAAACATGATATCCCCTCGAAAGCGGTCTGCCAAAGTTAGTGTTATCATCAGGGCAGAAAGGGCAGCTAATCAGGATGAGGACCTGATTCATCTATTAGATCCAGCAAAAGAGAATCCACCAGGTTACTCAGAGACCCCTGTTGTATGATTGGCTTAAGAATGATGTCCCTTTAAGATCTCAGTGTGCTAATGAGCTAAGTACCATGATGTAGTCATGTGACTCGAAGCCAGTGTCACTCTGCCACTGTAATCTAACCTTTGGACTCCTTGTCTCGAGAGACAATGGGTAAGCGCCTGGAGGTGGTCAGAGGTTTGAGAAGCAGCGCCTGGAGTGGCTATAAAGGCCAATTCTAGAGTGGCAGACTCTTCCACAGATGCTGCAGATAAAATTGGTTGACAGGGCTGTTACACAGTTGGCTCTCTCCTTGCGCTTCTGACTTTTTTCCTGCCAACTGCTAAGTCTCTTCGACTCGCCACGCTTTAGCCCCGCCTTTATGGTTGCCCGCCAGCTCTGGCGATCGCTGGCAACTGACTCCCACGACTTTTGATCAATGTCAAAGGACTTCATGTCGTGTTTGCAGACGTCTTTAAAGCGGAGACAAGGACGGCCGGTGGGTCTGACACCAGTGACGAGCTCGCTGTACAATGTGTCCTTGAGGATCCTGCCATCTTCCATGCGGCTCACATGGCCAAGCCATCTCACGCGCCGCTGGCTCAGTAGGGTGTAGATGCTGGGGATGTTGGCTGCCTCGAGGACTTCAGTGTTGGAGATACGGTCCTGCCACCTGATGCCAAGGATTCTCCAGAGGCAGCGAAGATGGAATGAATTGAGACGTCGCTCTTGGCTGGCGTACATTGTCCAGGCCTCGTTGACGTAGAGCAAGGTACTGAGGCCACAGGCTTGATACACTTGGACTTTTGTGTTCTGTGTCAGTGCGCCATTTTCCCACACTATCTTGGCCAGTCTGGACATAGCAGTGGAAGCCTTTCCCGTGCGCTTGTTGACTTCTGCAACGAGAGACAGGTTACGCACAGTGGCGCAGTGGTTAGCACCGCAGCCGCACAGCTCCAGCGACCCGGGTTCGATTCTGGGTACTGCCTGTGTGGAGTTTGCAAGTTCTCCCTGTGTCTGCGTGGGTTTCCTCCGGGTGCTCCGGTTTCCTCCCACCTCCAAAAAGACTTGCAGGTTGATAGGTAAATTGGCCATTGTAAATTGCCCCTAGTGAAGGTAGGTGGTAGGAGAATAATGGGGATGTGGTAGAGAATATGGGGTTAGTGCAGGGTTAGTATAAATGGGTGGTTGTTGGTCGGCACAGACTCGGTGGGCCGAAGGGCCTGTTTCAGTGCTGTATCTCTAAATAAAAAAAAATAAATATACTGGTGATAGTTGAGCCTAGGTAAATGAACTCTTGAACCACTTCCAGAGTGTGGTCGCCGATATTTATGGATGGGGCATTTGTGATGTCCCATGATGTTTGTTTTCTTGAGGCTGATGGTTAGACCAAATTCAGTGCAGGCAGCCGCAAACCTGTCGATGAGTCTCTGCAGACACTCTTCAGTGTGAGATGTTAATGCAACATCGTCAGCAAACAGAAGTTCCCTGATGAGGACTTTCCGTACTTAGGTCTTCGCTCTTAGACGGGCAAGGTTGAACAACCTGCCATCTGATCTTGTGTGGAGGAAAATTCCTTCATCTGAAGACTTGAACGCATGAGAGAGCAACAGGGAGAAGAAGATCCCAAACAGTGTAGGTGCAAGAACACAGCCCTATTTCACGCCACTCAGAATAGGAAAGGGGTCTGATGAGGCGCTGCTATGCTGAATTGTGCCTTTCATATTGTCATGGAATGAGGTGATGATACTTAGTAGCTTTGATGGGCATCCAATCTTTTCTAGCAGTCTGAAGAGACCACGTCTGCTGACAGGGTCAAAGGCTTTGGTGAGATCTATGATAGCAACGTAGAGGAGCATCAGTTGTTCCCAGCATTTCTCCTGTAGCTGTCGAAGGGAGAACAGCATGTCAATGGTGGATCTCTCTGCTCGAAAGCCACACTGTGCCTCAGGATAGACACGCTCAGCCAGCTTCTGGAGCCTGTTTAAAGCGACTGTAACACCCAGATAAAGGTTCTGTAAATAGTTTACTCAGTACTGTACATACTAGTTTAGCTGTTAATAAACCTACTAGAGATCTTCAATGAATTAGACTCCACGCATCTCATTTATGTTGCATCAGACAACATAAATAACACATTACATGGTGGCAGCTATGGTGAAAACACAGATCAAAGCTTAAAGACCAGAGGTAAAACAGCTTTGAAAATGAGCCTTCCTACAGCCAAAAGAGAGAAAGTTCAAAAGAAATACTGGCCCAAAAGAACCTACCTCCTGCTGCAGAAGACAGAGCACAGACCAACAGGCTGCAAATTAATTACTGTGATCGGGTGAGTCATTTACTTGAATGAGCAAGGCATAGATGGATATGGAATTAATGCAGGCAGGTGGGATTAGTATAGATAGGCATTATGGTCAGCATGGACATGGTGGGCCGAAGGGACTGTTTCTATGCTATACGACTCTATGACTCTATTGTGCCGATGGTTGAGGAATCCTAGTTTAAAAAAAACATGCTTTGAAGTGCTTAAGAAATGGGAGAAAACAAAAAAATGAGGAAAACCCGAATCCTCTCCCAAGCTGATCGAGGTTGGTGCCATGACAGGAGGTAACCAATAGCAAAAAGTGTGGGAAAACCCCTATCACTGCAGAGTATCCATTCACACAGCCAAAGTAAAAAAAGTAAGTAAATCACTTGAGCATGAAGAAGAGTTTCCATTCACACAGCCACAGCTAATAAAAATACATTAAACCACACAAGCGTGAAGAACATAAACAAACTCTAGCAATAAAAAAGCAATTGTACTGCCTATTGAACAGCTGTGTAAACAGACAGGCTTAAGTGTTAAAAGCAAAATAAACACAGAACACTGTCAAATACCTGCTACTCTCCATCTAAGCAGCTAGTCTAGATAACAGAGAATTTCTTAAAGGGAAACAGTGCAGAGTGAATAGAAAAAAGTTAAATATAGAGCAGAAAGCACAAGAACAGCAGGAAGATGGATACCAAATTTCCCAGCATGAACGGGAAGACCATTGATATCCTATCCGAGTTCAAACTATTTAAACAAAGAAAGCAGTTATGCTTCACAAACCAAGTGATTATAGAACCAGAGAAGCAGGTTGTAAAAATAACAATAGCAGTTGGAAATGAGGGGTTACACAGAATCAACATGGCTTATCTGAAGAGGACCAGAAAGATCCTGCAAAGATATGGAAAGTGCTAGAATATCAGCTCCGATTAAGAGTGAATTTTACAATTCACCACCTGGAATTGATGTCCTACAGGCAACAGCCACAGGAATCAATAGACCAGTTCATCAGTAGATGACATAGTAAGGGCAATGAATGTGATTTTTCAGAAACTGAGCTGTTGGAGTGACTAATGGAGCTGGTGATTGCCTCAACACCCATTGAAGCATTTCAAAAAGACCTCTTGGGGAAAAAGAAAGGTCCCAGCATTGATGTGCTGCTAGAGGATGACAAGAAATATGAAGCCATTGTAGCTGGAAAACTGCATCTGTGAGCATTAGGTGCAGCCAATAGTATCGGTACAATAACCAGGTTGCAAAAAGCAAGCAAGCTATCTGGTAAGTATGGTTTGTCCCACTCACAGCAAAGTTGTCCTGCATTTCAAGATCTGTGCAAGGTGTGCCGTGCAAAAGGACACTGAGCCTGCCTATGCAAGAAATCTGGCTCAAAAGATGCAGCCAGAAGGCACAGTAGGATACAAACAAACAGAAGACAGGTGCAGCAACAGTGCAACAGCAGCAAGGAGAGCGCCAGAGACCTGCATAAATGCAAGCCGATACACAAAGTCCGCAGCGAAACAGACCTGAGACAAGACTCAGAGAGGAGCGATTCTCAGCCAGAAGACGAGCAGGCGTTTCACATTGTGCACCTGATACATTGTGTTGGCGAAGTCAAAAAACTGGAAGCTTTTGCTACCATTAACATCATGTGCCCAAAGAAAGTTGGCAAACACACACTCAGGGTTAAGATTAACACTGGAGCTAGTGCAAATATTCTACCAGTCTAAATGCTGAAGGATATGTACCAGAGTCATTGGAAATCAATGATACAACTGACAATTGCAAAGCTATCTGCATACAGTGGGTCATCCATCCTTTGCACTGACAATGCATTGCAGCTATGGCAAGTCAGCATGGAAACTGAAAATATTTCACCTGATAGACATGAGCGGACCAGCAGTGGCAGGACTACCAGTGTGTAGGGACCTCAATATCATAACTATCTGCGAAGTCACCAAGGCACCCGTTACAGCAGAAGAGACCAAGGGTACCCACATTGAGTCACAGTTCCTCCAGGATCTCAGTGGTTCTGGTTTGGATAGTATCAGCCCCTTCTCAGAGATACCACACCAACAGAATGAAGATCTAAATTCAGATGGTGAAAGTTCTTTGTCAACAGGCAGTGTTTCTTCACACGGTTTGATGCTGGCCAGAACAGCACTCTGCAAATAGACTTCTTCATACTGGTGGCCAGGCATGCTTAAAGCATGTAAGATGTACATGGCTAATTGTGAACCATGCAATTTAACTAATAAATCATCACTTATTAAACCATCACCATTGGCTCCTGTAAAGCCTACTCAATCAGTGCAGAAATTTTTCATTGATTTCCTTGGACCACTTCTCCATCATTGGGATATAAACATGTTCTTGTTTGTGTTGATGGATGCACTTCCTTCTGCTGGCTGGTCCCCACAAAAACTGTTTCGGAAAACACACACATCATTGCTATTACTGACATCATTAATGTAGCTCAGGGTTGTCCAACATATGGCCCGCGAGCCAGGATCCAGCCCGCCAAATGTTTCCATCCAGCTCACGGGTATAAACTGTTCCTCGGGCCATTCCTCATCCTCACCGTGACTGGAGATGAGAAATTTCCCTTTGTCAGAACCGGCTTTTAAATTATTGTGCAGCCAGTTTCACAGATGACAGCCGCTGACATCGGGAGCAGCCGTTTCCCAACAGACGCCAGGTTTTCCGGTGGGTTCTGACTTTTTTTTAAAAAGCCCGTTGGAAAACCCGAGTCTGTTGGGAAATGGCTGTTCCCGATGTCAGCGGCTGTCACTGTGAAACTGACAACGATCTTTTGACAAAAAGCACTAACTTTTAAAAGAACTTTAAAAGAGCGTTCCACTCTCTACAACTGTGTGGGAGAGACAGGGAGAGAGGGGAACAGAGAGAGAGAGGAGGGGGCAGAAAGAGAGACAGAGGGAGGTCAGAGAGAGAGAGAGGGTGGGAGATGGACATCTATCCAGAATACTCTGCATTGCTGCTTCAAGTCTGTGGGCAGAGATTGACTGCTTATTAAAGCCAAAACAATGTCACTAAATCAGTTTTCAATATAGTGACAAGAAAGTAAGTCAATAAATTAGTCTTGTCATTTAAAGCTTCTTCACAAAAATGCACATTTGTTGTTGCTTTTATTAAAAAGATAAATTTTTATAACCTTTATCTTTCGAAATTTGCTCACCAGCGCCCCAAGCCACGCAAAAATTGCAATGTGGCCCTCTGCCCGAAAAGGTTGGACAACCCTGCTGTAGCTGGTACCCCCAAAGTCCTACACTCCGATCTAGGTGGAGCCTTTGTTTCCAAGGTCTTCAAAGACTTTTGTAAACAAAGGGGGAGTGGGTTAGAGCACAGCAAACCATGCCATCCGCAATCGGCGGGACTGGTAGAACATAAAAACCAGGAGGTAAAAAAGCTATTGGTCAAACTGTTGAGAATTAGTGGAAATAAGTGGACCACCATCATACTGTAAGTGCAACTATCACTTCCGCTTTGCGGAACATCTCCGCTCAGTCCGCAAGCAGGACCCTGAGCTTCCGGTTGCTTGCCATTTCAACACTCCCCCCTGCTCTCACGCTCACATCTCTGTCCTGGGATTGCTGCAGTGTTCCAGTGAACATCAACGCAAGCTCGAGGAACAGCATCTCATCTACCGATTAGGCACACTACAGCCTGCCGGACTGAACATTGAGTTCAATAATTTCAGAGCATGACAGCCCCCCATTTTACTTTCATTTTTAGTTATTTTTTCTTCCTTTTTTTTTACATTCTTTTTTACATTTTTTACAATCTTTTTTTGCATTTATTTCATTTCATCTTAGTTTGTTCAGTTTGCTTACCCACTGTTTTTTTCAGGTTTTTTTTCAGGTTTGCACTTGCTGCTGTTCAATATTCAGTGTATTTACACCTAATCTGTACTAATGCTTTGTCTTTCAACACACCATTAACATATTGTTTGCCTTTGCTCTGTGACCTTTTGGTCAGCTATGTGGCCTGGTCCAATCTGCACCTTTTCCTTTGTTATCTCTTGCCCCACCCCCACCTCACTTGCTTATAATCTGTGACTTTTCTAATATTTGTCAGTTCTGAAGAAGGGTCACTGACCCGAAACGTTAACTCTGCTTCTCTTTCCACAGATGCTGCCAGACCTGCTGAGTGATTCCAGCATTTCTTGTTTTAAGAACAAAAGAACAAAGAAAATTACAGTACAGGAACAGGCCCTTCGGCCCTCCAAGCCTGCGCCGATCCAGATCCTCTATCTAAACATGTCGCCTATTTTCTAAGGGTCTGTATCTCTTTTCTTCCTGCCCATTCATGTATCTGTCTAGATACATCTTAAAAGACGCCATCGTGCCCGCATCTACCACCTCCGCTGGCAACGCGTTCCAGGCACCCACCACCCTCTGCGTAAAGAACTTTCCACGCATATCCCCCCTAAACTTTTCCCCTTTCACTTTGAACTCGTGTCCTCTAGTAATTGAATCCCCCACTCTGGGAAAAAGCCTCTTGCTATCCACCCTGTCTATACCTCTCATTATTTTGTACACCTCAATCAGGTCCCCCCTCAACCTTCGCCTTTCTAATGAAAATAATCCTAATCTACTCAACCTCTCTTCATAGCTAGCGCCCTCCATACCAGGCAACATCCTGGTGAACCTCCTCTGCACCCTCTCCAAAGCATCCACATCCTTTTGGTAATGTGGCGACCAGAACTGCACGCAGTATTCCAAATGTGGCCGAACCAAAGTCCTATACAACTGTAACATGACCTGCCAACTCTTGTACTCAATACCCCGTCCGATGAAGGAAAGCATGCCGTATGCCTTCTTGACCACTCTATTTACCTGCGTTGCCACCTTCAGGGAACAGTGGACCTGAACACCCAAATCTCTCTGGACATCAATTTTCCCCAGGACTTTTTTGTTTCAGATTTCCAGCATCCGCAGTATTTTGCTTTTATTATCACTTAATAATGTGCCCTCATCTGCATCAGAGACTGTGTTCCCTAGATCTCCATATTATTTAATGTATGGTGTTCATATACATAAACCACTTACCCATGGATCTTTTATTACCTCTACACTTTCTGACTCCTTGACCCGACAGCAACAGTTAGATTTGGAACAAGAAATAACAGATGAGATTCATAAGATTGATCAGAGGATAAGGGAGACAAAAAAGCAGAAAGAGCTAACTAACAAAGCATGGCAACGCTTAGCAGGGCAATGGGATCAGGAAAGAAGGTTCAAACAAAGTAAAAACAAAAATTGCTGGAAATACTCAGCAGGTCTGGCAGCATCTGTGGAGAGAGAAGCAGAGTTAATGTTTCAGGTCAGTGACACTTCATCACAACTGGCAACAGTAAGAAACGTAATAGGTTTTAAGCAAATAAAGCGGGGGTAGGGCAAGAGATAACAAAACGCAAGATGTTGATAGGACAGGGTCACAGAGAATAACTGACAAGAAGGAGGTCATGGAGCGAAGGCAAATGGTATGTTAATGGTGTACTGAAAAAAATGAATAGCCCTGGCCCAAAGCACAAACAAGAAAAAAATAGTGGGCAGGCACATGGTAAGAAAAATGAATGATGAAACAAACTAAAATAAAATAAAAGAAAAAGACATAAGAAAAAAAAATGAAAATAAAAAGGGGGGCGGCTGCTGTCAAAGAACAACAAAGAACAGTACAGCACAGGAACAGGCCATTCGGCCCTCCAAGCCTGCGCCGATCTTGATGCCTGCCGAAACTAACACCTTCTGCACTTCCAGGGCCCATATCCCTCTATTCCCATCCTATTCATATATTTGTCAAGATGTCACTTAAACGTCGCTATCGTATCTGCTTCCACCACCTCCCCTGGCAGCAAGTTCCAGGCACTCACCACCCTCTGTGTAAAAAACTTGCCTCGCACATCCCCTCTAAACTTTGCCCCTCGCACCTTAAACCCTTAGTAACTGACTCTTCCACCCTGTATAAAAAAGCTTCTGACTATTCACTCTGTCTCTGCCGCTCATAACTTTGTAAACCTCTATCATGTCGCCCCTCCACCTCCGTCGTTCCAGTGAAAACAATCCGTGTTTTTCCAATCTCTCCTCATAGCTGATGCCCTCCAGACCAGGCAACATCCTGGTAAACCTCCTCTGTACCCTCTCCAAAGCCTCCACGTCCTTCTGGTAGTGTGGCGACCAGAATTGCACGCAATATTCTAAGTGTGGCCTAACTAAGGTTCTGTACAGCTGCAACATGACTTGCCAATTTTTGTACTCTATGCCCCGACCGATGAAGGCAAGCATGCCGTACGCCTTCTTGACTACCTTATCCACCTGAGTTGCCACTTTCAGTGACCTGTGGACCTGTCCGCCCAGATCTCTCTGCCTGTCAATACTCCTAAGGGTTCTGCCATTTACTGTATACTTCCCACCTGCATTAGACCTTCCAAAATGCATTACCTCACATTTGTCCGGATTAAACTCCATCTGCCATTTCTCCGCCCAAGTCTCCAACCGATCTATATCCTGCTGTATCCTCTGACAATCCTCATCATTATCCGCAACTCCACCAACCTTTGTGTCGTCCGCAAACTTACTAACCAGACCAGCTACATTTTCCTCCAAATCATTTATATATACTACAAACAGCAAAGGTCCCAGCACTCATCCCTGCGGAACATCACTAGTCACATCCCTCCATTCAGAAAAACACCCATCCACTGTTACCCTCTGTCTTCTATGACCGAGCCAGTTCTTGCCAGCTCACTTCTGATCCCGTGGGACTTCACCTTTTGCACCAGTCTGCCATGCGGGACCTTGTCAAAGGCTTTACTAAAGTCCATATAGACAACATCCACCGCCCTTCCCTCATCAATCATCTTCGTCACTTCCTCAAAAAACTCAATCAAATTATGTCATGCTCTGAAATTATTGAACTGAAAGTTCAGTCCGGCAGGCTGTAGCATGCCTATTTGGTAAATGAGATGCTGTTCCTTGAGCTTGCGTTGATGTTCACTGGAACACTGCAGCAAACGCAGAACAGATATGTGTGCATGAGAGCAGGGGGGTGTGCTGAAATGGCAAGCAACCGGAAGCTCGGGGTCATGCTTTCGGACTGAGCAGAGGTGTTCCGCAAAGCGGTCACGCAATCTGCGTTTGGTCTCCCCAGTGTAAAGGAGACCACATTGTAAGCAGCGTATACAGTATACTAAATTGAAAGAAGTACAAGTAAATCGCTGCTTCACCTGAAAGAGGTGTTTGGGGCCTTGGATAGTGAGGAGAAAGGAGGTAAAAGGGCAGGTATTACACCTCCTGCGATTGCATGGGAAGGTGCCATGGGAAGAGGACAAGGTGCCGGGGGTAATGGAGGAGTGGACCAGGATGTCACGGGGGAACAATCCCTTCGAAATGCTGACAGGGGAGGGGAGTGGAAGATGCGTTTGGTCGTGGCATCACGCTGGAGGTGGTGGAAATGGCGGAGGATGATCCTTTGGATGTGGAGGCTGGTGGGGTTGTAAGTGAAAACAAGGGGCACCCTGTCGCGGTTCTGGGAGGGAGGGGAAGGGGTGAGGGTAGAGGTGCGGGAAATGGGCCGGACACGGTTGAGGGCCCTGTCAACCACAGTGGGGGGGAGTCCTCAGTTGAGGAAAAAGGAAGACATATCAGAAGCGCTGTCATGGAAGGTAGCATCATCAGAGCAGATGCCTTGGAGACAGAGAAACTGGGACAGTGGAATGGTGCAGGAGGCAGGATGTGAAGAAGTGTAGTCGAGGTAGCTGTGGGAGTCAGTGGGCTATTAATCAATATTAGTGGACAGCCTATCCTCAGAGATGGAGACAGAGAAGTCGAGGAAGGGAAGTGTCAGAGATGGACCATGTAAATGTGAGAGAAGGGTGGAAATTGGAAGCAAAGTTGATAAAGTTTTCCAGTTCGAGACGGGAACAGGAAACGGCACCGATACAGTCATCAATGTACCGGAAAAAGATTTGGGGGAGGGGGCCTGAGTAGGACTGGATCCATTGCCTGGCCATTGCCTGGCACTTGTGTGGCGCGAATGTTACTTGTCATTTTTCAGCCCAAGCCTGGATAAGTTCGGCACATGAGCAGGAAACGGCACCGATACAGTCATCAATGTACCACAAAAAGAGTTGGGGGAGGCGGCCTGAGTAGGACTGGAACAAGGAATGTTCGACATATCCCACAAAATGACAGGCATAACTAGGACCCATGCGGCACCCATAGCAACACCTTTTACTTGAAGGAAGTGAGTGGAGTTTAAAGAGAAGTTGTTCAATGTGAGAACAAGTTCAGCCAGGCAGAGGAGGGTGTCGGTGATGGGGACTGGTTGGGCCTCTGTTCAAGGAAGAAGCTGCCAGACCTGCTCAGTATTTCCAGCATTTCTTGTTTTTATTTCAGATTTCCAGAATCTGCAGTCTTTTGCTTTTATTTTAGTGTTTCATTCACTGCCACTTCTCTTCCAAGAATGCCTACCTTGAAGAAGTTCTGCTCTTCTCTCCAATAGGATTTTCATTGGTCTCTTTTTCCTTGTTAACCTTCTTTGCTTTCTATTTCCCTCCTGGTGTTTGATAAAGTGTCTACCAAAACATGTTTTCACCGCCACATCTCCTTCCTCAGCAACTGTCTCTGGCTCTGACTTATTCCATGTGGATCCCAACTGAAGTTTCATCCTTCATGTTTTGAATCCAACCAGGATTACAGGTATCTCCAAGAAATATAACATTCCTCAGACTGCTGCTCTCACCTCATCTTGAGATTCACACTCAGTGCCATGCGTCGCCATATGTACACACTGGACCTCTCTCTCGAGAAGCACCACCTCACCTTATCTCAAAGCTGTTCTACTCACAGTTTCATTTCATCCTTCGTCTTATTTGATGTAGTAATAGCCCAACCAGTCCCTATCCACTACCACTCTCTTCTGCCTGGCTGAACTTGTTGTCACATTGAACAACTTCTACTTGAACTCCACTCACTTTCGTCAAGTAAAAGGTGTTGCTATGGGTACTCGCATGGGTCCTAGTGATGCCTGTCTTTTCGCGGGATATGTCGAACATTCCTTGTTCCAGTCCTACTCAGGCCGCCTCCCCCAACTCTTTTTCTGGTACATTGATGACTGTATCGGTGCCATTTCCTGCTCCCGTGCCGAACTTATCCAGGCTTGGGCTGATAAGTGGCAAGTAACATTCGCGCCACACAAGTGCCAGGCAATGACCATCTCCAGCAAGAGAGAATCTAACCATCTCCCCTTGACATTCAACAGCATTACCATTCCTGAATCCCCTACTATCAACATCCTAGGGGCTACCATTGACCAGAAACTGAACTGGAGTAGCCATATAAATACCGTGGCTACAAGAGCAGGTCAGAGGCTAGGAATGCTGAGGTGAGTAACTCACCTCCTGACTCCCCAAAGCCTGTCCACCATCTACAAGGCATAAGTCAGGAGTGTGATGGAATACTCTCCACTTGCCTGGATAGGTGCAGCTCCAACAACACTCAAGAAGCTCGACCCCATCCAGGAAAAAGCAGCCAGCTTGATTGGCACCCCATCCACAAACATTCACTCCCTCCACCACCGATGCACAGTGGCAGCAGTGTGTACCATCTACAAGATGCACTGCAGCAATGCACCAAGGCTCCTTAGACAGGTCCTTCTAAACCCGCGACCTCTGCCAACTAGAAGGACAAGGGCAGCAAATACATGGGAACACCACCATCTGCAAGTTCCCCTCCAAGTCACACACCATCCTGACTTGGAACTATATTGCCGTTCCTTCACTGTCGCTGAGTCAAAATCCTGGAACTCCATTCCTAACAGCACTGTGGGTGTACCTACCCCACATTGACTGCAGCGGTTCAAGAAGGTAGCTCACCACCACCTTCTCAAGGGCAATTAGGGATGGGCAATAAATGCTGGCCTGGCCAGTGACGCCCACATCCCATGAATGAATTTTTAAAAAAACTTCAAAACTTTATCAATTTTGCTTCCAATTTCCACCCCTCTCTCACCTATACATGGTCCATCTCCAACACTTCCCTTCCCTTCCTCAACTTCTCTGTCTCCATCTCTGAGGATAGGCTGTCTACTAATATTCATTACAAGCCCACCGACTCCCACAGTTACGTCGACTACACTTCTTCAGACCCTGCCTCCCGTAAGGACTCCATTTCATTCTCCCACTTTCTCCGTCTCTGACGGATATGCTCTGATGATGCAACCTTTGACGACAGCGCTTCTGATATGTCTTCCTTTTTCCGAGGGATCCCCCCCACTGTGGTTGACAGGGCCCGCAACCATAATGGCCCATTTCACGCACCTCTGCCCTCACCCATTCCCCTCCCTCCCAGAACCACGACAAGGTGCCCCTTGTTCTCACTTTCCACCCCAATAGCCTCCACATCCAAAGAATCATCCTCCGTCATTTCTGCCACCTCCAGCGTGATGCCACTACCAAACGCATCCTCCATTCCCCTCCCCTGTCAGCATTCCGAAAGGATCATTCCCTCTGTGACACCCTGGTCCACTCCTCCATTGCCCCTAACACCTTGTCCCCTCCCCATGGCACCTTCCCATGAAATCGTAGGAGGTGTAATACATGCACTTTTACCTCCTCTCTCCTCACTATCCAAGGCCCCAAACACTCCTTTCAGGTGAAGCAGGGATTTACTTGTACTTCTTTCAATGTAATGTACTGTATTTGCTGCTCACAATGTGGTCTCCTCTACATTGGGGAGACCAAACGCAGGGTGACCACTTTGCGGAACACCTCCGCTCTGTCCTTAAGCATGACCCGGGCCTCTGGTTGCTTGTCATTTCAGCACACAGCCCTGCTCTCATGCCCACATATCTGTCCTGGGCTTGCTGCAGTTTTCCAGTGAACATCAACACAAGCTTGAGGAACAGCACCTCATTTATTGAATAGGCACACTACAGCCTGCCAGACTGAACATTGAGTTCAATAATTTCAGGCCATGACAGCAACCCCCCCCCCCCACCCCCTTTTTATTTTCAGTTATTTTTCCTTCTTTCTTATCTCTTTTTACTTTTTATTTTAGTTTGTTTCATCATTCATTTTTCTTCCCATGTGTCTGCTCACTGTTTTTTTCATGTTTATGCTTTGGGTCGGGCTGTTCGTTTTTCTGTCCATTAACACCCTCTCTGCACTGATGCTTTGACTTTCAACAAACCATTAACATGCTGTTTGCCTTTGCTCCATGTGACCCTGTCCTAGCAACACCTTCCCTTTTGTTCTTTTTTGCCCCACCCCAGTTTTATTTCCTTAAAACCTATTACATTTCTAACCTTTTCCAGTTCTGATGAAGGGTCACTGACCTGAAATGTTAACTCTACTTCTCTATCCACAGATGCTGCCAGACCTGCTGAGTATTTCCAGCATTTCTTGTTTTTATTTCAGATTTCCAGCATCTGCAGTATTTTGCTTTTATTTTAGGTTCAAACAAAGACCTGGTTTAAGACGTGAGTGGAAGAAACCTGTTCAAATACATTCAGTTATTAATGAAGGAACTGTAAAAATATTTGCTAATCAGCTGACTGGTGAGCAAACTTAAAACTGTCTCCATAGACAATCTGAAGAGATGTCCTGAGGGATACAAGAACAGAGGAACAATACAAGGCCCGGTCATACAATCTCTTCCGAGACTTAGCTTGGAACACGAAATTGGAAGCGGAGGTAATCAAACTACTGACGACAGCATCACCTGCTCCTCCTCCGCCACACAGTGCTTGGCAAAGCTGCAGAAATTAGGGGTAGGCGGTGGCGTAGTGGTATTATCACTGGACTAATAACCCAAAGACCCAGGGTATTGCTCTGGGGACATGGGCTCGAATCCCACCACAGCAGAAGGTGGAATTTGAATTTAATTAATAAATCTGGATTTAAAAGCTAGTCTAATGATGACCATCAAACCATTGTTGATTGTTGTAAAAACCCATCTGGTTCACTAATGTCCTTCAGGGAAGGAAATCTGCTGTCCTTACCTGGTCTGGCCGACGTGTGACTCCAGACCCACAGCAATGTGGTTAACTCTTACATGCCCTCTTAAAGGGGAGGGGGAGCAGCCAGAGGTCGTGGTGCACATTGGCACCAACGACGTAGGAAGGAAGGGTGTCTAGGGAGTTAGGCTGGAAGCTGAAAGCTCGGACGGACAGAGTTGTTATCTCTGGTTTGTTGCCGGCGCCACGTGATAGTGAGGCTAGGAATAGGGAGAGAGCACAGCTGAACACGTGGCTGCAGGAATGGTGTAGGAGGGAGGGCTTCCAGTTCTTGGATAATTGGACTGCATTCTGGGGAAGATGGGACCTGTTCAAACAGGACGGGCTGCATCTGAACCAGAGGGGCACCAATATCCTGGGAGGGAGGTTTGCTAGTACTGTTCGGGAGGGTTTAAACTAGTTTGGGAGGGGGATGGGAACCGGACTTGTAATCCAGGGACCAGTGGGTCCACTCAGAAAGACAAAGAGTGTAGTGAGGTATTGGGGAAGGTAGCACTGTCACAGAGGACAGATGGGCACGGAGAAGGGTTAAAGTGCGTATACTTCAACGCAAGAAGCATCAGGAATAAGGTGAGTGAATTGAAGGCGTGGATGGGCACTTGGGACTACGATGTTGTGGCCATCACTGAAACGTGGATAGGTGAGGGGGAGGAATGGTTTTTGGAGGTACCTGGTTATAGATGTTTTCATAAGATTAGGAATGGTGGTAAAAGAGGTGGGGGGGTGGCATTGTTAGTTAGAAATAGTGTAACAACTGCTGAAAGAATTTTCGAGGAGGATCTGCCGACTGAGGCACTGTGGGTTGAGGTCAGGAACAGGAAAGGAGCAGTCACCTTGATGGGAGTTTTCTATAGGCCCCCCAATAGCAGCAGGGAGGTGGAAGAGCAGATTGGGAAACAGATTTTGGAAAGGAGCAGAAGTCACAGGGTAGTAATTATGGGGGATTTCAACTTCCCAAATATTGATTGGCAACTCTTTAGATCGAATAGTTTGGATGGGGTAGTGTTTGTGCAGTATGTCCAGGAAGCTTTTCTGACTCAGTATGTAGACTGCCCGACCAGAGGGGAGGCAATATTGGATTTGGTACTAGGTAATGAACCAGGGCAAGTGATAGAGCTGTTGGTGGGCGAGCACTTTGGAGATAGTGATCACAATTCTGTAGCATTCACTGTGGTAATGGAGAGGGATAGGTATGTGCAACAGGGCAAGGTTTACAATTGGGGGAAGGGTAGATATGATGCTGTCAGGCAGGAACTGAGGAGCATAAGTTGGGAGCATATGCTGGCAGGGAAGGGCACGGTCGAAATGTGGAACTTTTTCAAGGAGCAGATAGTAGGGGCCATTGATAAGCATGTCCCTGTCAGACAGGGAAGGGATGGTCATGTGAGGGAACCGTGGTTGACAAGAGAGGTTGAGAGTCTTGTTAGGAAGAAGAAGGATGCGTATATAAAGTTGAGGAAAAAGGGCACAGGCATAGCTCTGGAGGGATACAAGATGGCCAGGAAGGATCTGAAGAAAGGGATTAGGAGAGCTAAGAGAGGGCATGAAAAATGCTTGGCGGGTAGGATAAAAGAAAACCCCAAGGCCTTTTACGCGTATGTCAGAAATATGAGGATGACTAGGGGGACCATAGGTCCGGTCAAGGACAATAGCGGGAGACTGTGTGTTGAGCCGGAAGAGATAAGTGAGGTTTTGAATGAGTACTTCTCTTCGGTATTTACGAATGAGAAGGGGTGTATTACTGAAGAGGACGGTGGGAAGCAGACTGGTAAGCTCGAGGAAGTGCTCGTTAGGAGGGAAGATGTGTTGGGGTTTTTGAATAACTTGAAGATAGACAAGTCTCCCGGGCCTGACGGGGTATATCCAAGGATGTTATGGGAAGCAAGGGATGAAATTGCAGAGCCGCTGGCAATGATCTTTTCATCTTCTCTGCTGACGGGGGTGGTACCAGGTGATTGGAGGGTGGCAAATGTTGTGCCCCTGTTCAAGAAAGGGAATAGGAACAACCCTGGGAATTACAGGCCAGTTAGTCTTACTTCGGTGGTAGGTAAGTTGATGGAAAAGGTGCTGAGGGATAGGATTTCTGAGCATCTGGAAAGACACTGCTTGATTCGGGACAGTCAGCACGGTTTTGTGAGGGGTAGGTCTTGCCTCACAAGCCTGATTGAATTCTTTGAGCAGGTGACCAAGCAAGTGGATGAGGGTAAACCAGTGGATGTGGTGTACATGGATTTTAGTAAGGCATTTGATAAGGTCCCCCATGGTAGACTTATGGAGAAAGTCAGGAGGCATGGGATAGTGGGGAATGTGGCCAGTTGGATTAAGAATTGGCTAACTGATAGAAGGCAGAGAGTGGTCTTAGATGGTAAATACTCAGCCTGGAGCCCAGTTACCAGTGGCGTGCCGCAGGGATCAGTTCTGGGTCCTCTCCTGTTTGTGATTTTTATTAACGACTTGGATGAGGAAGTCGAAGGGTGGGTCAGTAAATTTGCAGATGATACAAAGGTTGGTGGAGTTGTGGATACCGAGGAGGGCTATTGTCGTCTGCAAAGGGACTTGGATAGGTTGCAGTGCTGGGCTGAAAAGTGGCAGATGGAGTTTAACCCTGAAAAGTGTGAGGTCGTCCATTTTGGAAGGACAAACATGAATGCAAAATACTGGGTTAACGGTAGGGTTCTTGGGCATGTGGAGGAGCAGAGAGACCTTGGGGTCTATGTGCATAGATCATTGAAAGTTGCAACTCAAGTGGATAGGGCTGTGAAGAAGGCATATGGGGTGTTAGCGTTCATTAGCAGAGGGATTGAATTTAAGAGCCGTGAGGTGATGATGCAGCTGTACAGGACCTTGGTAAGGCCTCATTTGGAGTACTGTGTGCAGTTCTGGTCGCCTCATTTTAGGAAGGATGTGGAAGCCTTGGAGAGGGTGCAGAGGAGATTTACCAGGATGTTGCCTGGAATGGAGAATACGTCTTACGAGGAAAGGCTGAACATTCTAGGCCTCTTCTCATTAGAAAGGAGAAGGATGAGGGGTGACATGATAGAGGTTTATAAGATGATCAGGGGAATAGATAGGGTAGACAGTCAGAAACTTTTTCCCCGGGTGGAGCAAAGCGTTACAAGGGGTCATAAATTTAAGGTGAAGGGTGGGAGATATAAGGGGGATGTCAGGGGAAGGTTCTTTACCCAGAGAGTGGTCGAGGCATGGAATGCCTTGCCCGGGGAAGTTGTTGAGTCAGAAACTTTAGGGACTTTCAAAAGGCTTTTGGATAGGTATATGGATAAAGGAGAATGATGGGGTATAGATTAAATTGTCCTTGACAGAGGACAAAGGATCGGCACAACATTGTGGGCCGAAGGGCCTGTTCTGTGCTGTATGTTCTATGATTCTATGATGATTCTAAATGGCCTAGCAAGCCACTCAGTTGTACCCAACCGCTACAAAGTCAATAAAAAGAAATGAAACCGGACGGACCACCCGGCATCGACCTAGGCAACGGAAACAACAATGGCAAACCCAGCCCTGTTGACCCTGCAAAGTCCTCCTTACTAACATCTGGGGGCTTGTGCCAAAGTTGGGAGAGCTGTCCCACAGACTAGTCAAGCAACAGCCTGACATAGTCATACTCACGGAATCGTACCTTACAGACAATATCCCAGACACTGCCATCACCATCCCCGGGTATTTCCTGTCCCACCGGCAGGACAGACCTACCAGAGGTGGTGGTACAGTGGTATACAGTAGGGAGGGAGTTGCCCTGGGAGTCCTCAACATCAACTCCGGACCCCATAAAGTCTCATGGCATCAGGTCAAACATGGGCAAGGTAACCTCCTACTGATTACCATCTCCTGCCCTCCCTCAGCTGATGACTCAGTACTCCTCCATGTTGAACACCACTTGGAGGAAGCACTGAGGGTCGCAAGGGCACAAAATGTACTCTGACTTCAATGTCCATCACCAAGAGTGGCTTGGTAGCACCACTAGTGACCAAGCTGGCCGAGTCCTAAAGGACATAGCTGCTAGACTGGGTCTGCGGCAGATGGTGGGGGAACCAACACGAGGGAACAACATACTTGACCTCGTCCTCACCAATCTGCCTGCCGCAGATGCTTCTGCCCATGACAGTATTGGTAGGAGTGACCACCGCACAGTCCTTGTGGAGACGAAGTCCCGCATTCACATTGAGGATACCGTCCATCGTGTTGTGTGGCACTATCACCGTGCTAAATGGGATAGATTTTGAACATCTAGCAATGCAAAACTGGGCATCCATGAGGCGCTGTGGGCCATCAGCAGCAGCAGAATTGTACTCAACCACAATCTGTAACCTCATGGCCCGGCATATCCCCGACTCTACCATTACCATTATCAATCCAGGAGACCAACACTGGTTCAATGAAGAGTGCAGGAGGGCATGCCAGGAGCAGCACCAGGCATACCTCAAAATGAGGTGTCAACCTGGTGAAGCTGCAACACAGGACTACTTGCATGCCAAACTGCATAAGCAGCATGCGATAGACAGAGCTAAGCGATCCCATCACCAACGGATCAGATCTAAGTTCTGCAGTCCTGCCACATCCAGCCGTGACTAGTGGTGGACGATTAAACAACTAACTGGAGGAGGTGCCTCCACAAATATCCCCATCCTCAATGATGGGGGAGCCCAGCACATCAGTGCGAAAGATAAGGCTGAAGCATTTGCAACATCTTCAGCCAGAAGCGCCGAGTTGATGATCCACCTCGGCCTCCTCCTGAAAGCCCCAGCATCACAGATGCCAGACTTCAGCCAATTCGATTCACTCCGTGTGATATCAAGAAACAACTGAAGGCACTGGATACTGCAAAAGCTACGGGCCCTGACAATATTTCGGCAATAGTACTGAAGACCTGTGCTCCAGAACTTGCTGCGCCCCGAGCCAAGCTGTTTCAGTACAGCTACAACACTGGCATCTACCCTGCAATGTGGAAAATTGCCCAGGTATGTCCTGTACACAAAAAGCAGGACAAGTCCAACCCGGCCAATTACCGCCCCATCAGTCTACTCTCAATCATCAATAAACTGATGGAAGGTGTCATCAACAGTGCCATCAAGCGGCACTTGCTTAGCAATAACCTGCTTAGTGATGCTCAGTTTGGGTTCCGCCAGGGCCACTCAGCTCCTGACCTCATTACAGCCTTGGTTCAAACATGGACAAAAGAGCTGAACTCAAGAGGTGAGGTGAGAGTGACTGCCCTTGACATCAAGGCAGCATTTGACCGAGTATGGCATCAAGGAGCCCTAGCAAAACTGAGGTCAATGGGAATCAGGGGGGAAACCCTCTGCTGGCTGGAGTCATACCTAGCGCAAAGGAAGATGGTTGTGGTTGTTGGAGGTCCATCATCTGAGCTCTAGGACATCATTGCAGGAGTTCCTCAGGGCTGTCCTAGGCCCAGCCATCTTCAGCTGCTTCATCAATGACCTTCCTTCAATCATAAGGTCAGAAGTGGGGATGTTCGCTGATGATTGCACAATGTTCAGCACCATTCGTGACTCCTCAGATACTGAAGCAGTCCATGTAGAAATGCAGCAAGACCTGGACAATATCCAGGCTGGGGCTGATAAGTAACATTCGCGCCACACAAGTGCCAGGCAATGACCATCTCCAACAAGAGAGAATCTAACCATCTCCCCTTGACATTCAATGGCATTACCATCGCTGAATCCCCCACTATCAACATCCTAGGGGCTACCATTGACCAGAAACTGAACTGGAGTAGCCATATAAATACCATGGCTACTAGAGCAGGTCAGAGGCTAGGAATCCTGCGGCGAGTAACTCACCTCCTGACTCCCCAAAGCCTGTCCACCATCTACAAGGCACAAGTCAGGAGTGTGATGGAATACTTGCCTGGATGGGTGCAGCTCCAACACTCAAACAGCTCAACACCATCCAGGACAAAGCAGCCAGCTTGATTGGCACCCCATCTACGAATATTCACTCCCTCCACCACCGATGCACAGTGGCAGCAGTGTGTACCATCTACAAGATGCACTGCAGCAATGCACCAAGGCTCCTTCGACAGCACCTTCCAAACCCACGACCTCTACCAACTAGAAGGACAAGGAATACATGGGAACACCACCACCTGCAAGTTCCCCTCCAAGTCACACACCATCCTGACTTGGAGCTATATCGCCGTTCCTTCACTGTCGCTGGGTCAAAATCCTGGAACTTCCTTCCTAACAGCACTGTGGGTATAACTGGTCCAAATGGACTGCAGCGGTTCAAGAAGGCAGCTCACCACCACCTTCTCAAGGGCAATTAGGGATGGGCAATAAATGCTGGCCTGGCCAGTGATGCCCACATCCCATGAATGAATAAAAAAAAAAATTGGTTTCACAAGAAACCACAATCAACACGAGTAGTGATGAACAACTCACAATAATTTCAAGAGTCAAAAGGACAAAAGTTCTTCAGAGAAAGGTCATATCACCCAGGCCTCCGGCATTGCCTGAAAAAAGACCAAGGAAAATCAAAGTTTCTTGATGATGGAACTAAATCTCACACCAAGAAAGCACTGATATGCAGTTGTTTTACTTCAGCCTTCTACTTGTTGCATTGATTACTATCCTGTGAACTATTATTAAGTATGGTTCTTATGTCCAAACTCAGATGACAGAAGATTTGTCTCCCGACCTTTCTTCCCACGAAGGCAATACAGATTTTACTGCAGATTCTATGATTGTTCCTGGAAAGCATCATTCTACAATGAGTCATAATGACACATTTACTCTTACTAAGGTACCACTTCCTTTTGGCATCATTTCAATTACTCAGCCTCAACCACTTGTGTTATCACATGGCTCTATTTATCAGCTCACACAGGTTATGTTCGACACTACAATATTAGCTAAGACTCTTGAAATTAAATCTGTTTGAAAAGAAAATGAAATTTAACTGGTTACGAGACTTAATGCAGCCATGAACAACCTTCAGAAAGAAAACTCAGCCTTCCAGATGTCAGCTGGAGACCCTGGTGAAAAGACTAGGCATGAGCAATGCTTTGACTAGGTGGAACATTGCTACTTTATTGACTGGGGTGAGCAAAAAAATTTAGCCTCACACCGACAGGATTGGAAAACATCCCCATTCTGCAATCTGACCGCTGACTTTCCCACGACTACGGCGGTGTCATGCACACAAGCATATTCCTATAAGGGAATGATGTAAAATCATTGTGAATCACCCCAAAAATCAGATGTGTTCAGATCCACTTCCCCTATTCGGTGATATGTCCCTAATTCAGCTCCATCATTCCACCTTTGGCACCATAATAAATCCATGGTGTTACTCTCTCTTGATGGAGGATATCCTTACAATTCAACAAGGAATGTGAGGAAGAACTTTTTTATGCAGCGGGTGGTAATAACCTGGAACTCGCTGCCTACAAGGGTGGTGGAAGCAGAGACAATCAATGACTTCAAAAGGAAGTTGGTGGCCAATTGAACGAAATAAGACTTGCAAGGCGATGGGAATCAAGTAGGGGAGTGTGACTGACTGAATAGCTCCATGGAGAGCCGGCATGGACTCGATCGACCGAATGGCCTCCTTCTATGCCATAAATGACTCTATGACTCTATGACAGTATTTAGTTCCTCAAAATTTTACTCTGACTCCTTTAAGAATACTTGGAGTTATGACAGGGTGGATGTGATTAACGACTACAAGACAAAAAATTCCAATTCATCAGATGATAAGTATCGCCTTGATGGATCTTGCCTGCCCCGAGATTGGAATTCAAATGGTACTAGATTATTCTTTGTTAAAGACCTTCCAGATGCGGGCAGTGCATGTGAAATGCTGGAAATGTCTTATTATTTAAACACCACGTACTTTGCGATTTCCTGCAGTAGTTCAGAGACCAAGTATTTTTCTAAGTTTAACTCAAATCACGTCTGGACGGGTGGTAACGAGTGTGGCTGACCCCTTCAGTATAACATTGCTCAGGTACGATGGTACAAAGGAACACACAGAGGAAGGAACCAACTTTGTTTCGCAAAGTTATCTTCCGATGGTACATACACCTGTTATAACAATAATTGAGTTCCCAATGGCACTTCTATCCAGGACACACCTGAATTTTCTGGTATCAGAGTTTAATCATTTTACTCCTGGTGTAAGACATGTCAACTTGGGTACAGTCAAGAATAAACTACAAACAATATTAGCTGATGCCACCAGAACCTTATTGATTCAGAATCGAGCAGAGGCGATCAAATCTTACCTCTCTTCTGACTCATTATCATCTGGGGAAAATTTTGATAACACTTCTCTCCTAATATACCAATCTGATGTTTATAGAGTGGTTGTACCTTTGAATAAATCTTTTGTGGACTTTAGCAAATCAAGTGACTCTTGCCGATGTCGCAAAAGGCGTTCGGCATTGATCCGTTTGCAGACAACAGTCTTCTCTGTTGCTAGCAGAGTTTGTCCTCATGTTGGATCAATGGTATAGAGATCAAGGTCACAGCCTCAAGAAGACTGGGGATATTGTTAAGCTTTAGCAATCACTTATAGTCACTGGTTTTCGAACAATCCACCAAGAACTCCTCTCAACGGATGAGGGCGTTAGAATTAATAGCCTTATGACAACTATTCACATGTCCCTTTTAAGACTCCACTCTAATCACGTCCCTTGGTCATGGTATAGAGATTCTTTCCTCAATGACCTTGGGCGCAATACCCGAAGAGAAAAAGCCCTTGCTAAAGTCACATCTCATGCCATGCACCACAATATTAATTCCGTTCCCACTGAGGGAACCATACTTGGTGATAGTGTCTCGTTAGCTGAATCTATCAAATGGCCACGGGGGGCTGAATTTTACGAGCCCTCCGGCGTCAGGGGTCGTGGTGGGGGAGCCCGGAAAATTCTTCTTGGAGAGGTCTGCCTCGACTCCCGATGCCAATAAGGCCCCGTCACATTTTACCGGTGGCAGCGAGGCCTTGGTGTGGCCACCCTCCCCACCCCCCAACCAATCGCACAGTGGCGGAGCATTCATTTGCATATTCAAGTTCAAATGCATGTTAGTGAACTTACCTAGACCGTGTGGCTGTCACAGAATCACAAGAATCACAGAATAATACAGTACAGAAGAGTCTGCACCTATACATTAAAACACCTGACCTGTCTACCTAATCCCATTTGCCAGCAATTGGCCCATAGCCTTGAATGTTATGACGTGCCAAGTGCTCATACAGGTACTTTTTAAAGGATGTGAGGCAACCTGCCTCTACCACCCTCCCAGGCAGGGCATTCCAGACTGTCACCATCTTCTGGGTAAAAATGTTCTTCCTCAAATCCCCCTTAAACCTTCCGCACCACATCTTAAACTTGTGACCCCTCGTAAATGACCCTTCAACTAAGGGGAACAGCTGCTCCCTATCCAACCTGTCCATGCCCCTCATAATCTTGTACACCTCGATCAGGTCACCCCTCAGTCTTCTCTGCTCCAGTGAAAACAACCCAAGCCTATCCAAGCTCTCTTCATAGCTTAAATGTTCCATCCCAGGCAACATCCTGGTGAATCGCCTCTGCACCCCCTCCAATGCAATCACATCCTTCCTATAATGTGGTGACCAGAATTGCACACATTACTGCAGCTGTGGCCTTACCAAAGTTCTGTACAACTCCAACATGACCTCCCTGCTTTTGTAATCTATGCCTCGATTGATAAAGGCAAGTGTCCCATATGCCTTTTTCACCACCCTATTAACCTGCCCTTCTGCCTTCTGAGATCTATGGACAAACACGCCAAGGTCCCTTTGTTCATCGGAACTTCCCAGTGTCAGGCCATTCATTGAATACTTCCGAGTCACATTACTCCTTCCAAAGTGTATCACCTCACACTTTTCAGCGTTAAATTCCATCTGCCACTTTTCTGCCCATTTGACCATCCCATCTATATCTTCCTGTAACCTAAGACACTCCACCTCACTGTTAACCACTCGGCCAATCTTTGTGTCATCCACGAACTTACTGATCCTACCCCCCACATAGTCATCTATGTCGTTTATATAAATGACAAATAGGGGACCCAGCACAGATCCCTTTGGTACGCCACTGGACACTGGCTTTCAGTCACTAAAACAGCCATCTGTCATCACTCTCTGTCTCCTACAGCTAAGTCAATTTTGAATCCACCTTATCAAGTTACCTTGTATCCCGTGTGCATTTGCTTTCTTGATAAGTCTCCCATGTGGAACCTTGTCAAAGGCTTTGCTGAAATCCATGTAACCTACATCAACTGCACTACCCTCATCTACACACCTGGTCACATGCTCAAAAAATTCAATCAAATTTGTTAGGCATGACCTCCCTCTGACAAAGCCATGCTGACTATTCCTAATCAAATTTTGCCTCTCCAAGTGGTGATAGATTCTCCCCTTCAGAATTTTCTCCCATAGTTTCCCTACCAATGACGTGAGACTCACTGGTCTGTAGTTCCCTGGCTTATCTCTACAACCTTTCTTAAATAGTGGGACCACATTAGCTGTTCTCCAGTCCTCTGGCACCTCCCCCGTGGCCAGACAGGAATTAAAAATTTGGGTCAGAGCCCCTGCAATCTCCACCCTCACCTCCCACAGCATCCTGGGACACAAATCATCCGGACCTGGAGATTTGTCTACTTTTAAGCCTTCCAAAACCTCCAATACCTTGTCACTCCCTATGACAACTTGCTCAAGAACCTCACAGTCTCTCTCTCTCTCTGAATTCCATGTCTACATCCTCATTCTCTTGGGTGAAGACAGATGTGAAGTATTCATTCAACACCCTACCAATGTCTTCTGGCTCCACCCACAGATTTCCCCTTGGTCCCTAATGGGTCCTACTCTTTCCCTGGTTACCCTCTTCTCATTGATATACTTAGAGAATATCTTGGGATTTTCCCTACTTTTACCAGCCAGAGCTTTCTCATATTCCCTCTTTGCTCTCCTAATTGCTTTCTTAAGCTGCATCCTATACTTTCTGTACTCCACTAATGCTTCCATTAATTTGCTCTCCTTGTATTTGCTAAAAGCCTCTCTTTTCCTTCTCATCATACCCTGTTTCTGGTCATCCATGGTTCTCTGGGCTTGTTGCTCCTACCTATTACCCTAGAGAGAACATGTTGGGCCTATACCCTCCCCATTTCCTTTTTGAATGCCCCCCACTGCTCTTCTGTAGATTTCCCGACAAGTAACTCTTTCCAGTCTACCTTGGCCAGATCCTGCCTTATTTTACTAAAATTTGCTCTCCCCCAATCCAAAACCTTTTTTTGCAACTTGTCTATTTCTTTCTCCATAACAAGCTTAAATTGTACTATGTTATGGTCACTATCACCAAAATTCTCCCCCACCAACACATCAACCACCTGTCCAGCTTCATTCCCCAGAATTAGGTCCAGCACTGCACCCTCCCTTGTTGGATCCTCTACATATTGAGCTAAAAAGTTCTCCTGTATACATTTTAAGAACTCCACTCCATCTAAGCCCTTAACACGATGGCTATCCCAATTAATGTTGGGAAAGTTGAAATCGCCTAATATAATTACCCTATTATTTTTACACATCTCTGCAAATTGCACACATATTTGCTCCTCAATTTCTCGCTGACTATCTGGGGATCTATAATAAACACCTAGCAATGTGGCGGTCCCTTTTTTATTCCTAAACTCTACCCATAAAGCTTCATTTGATGCCCCCTCCATGATATCATCTCTCCTTACTGCAGTAACTGACTCAAAGAACAAAGAACAAAGAACAGTACAGCACAGGCCATTCGGTCCTTCAAGCCTGCGCCGATCTTGATGCCTGCCTAAACTAACACCTTCTACACTTCCGGGGTCCGTATCCCTCTATTCCCATCCTATTCATGTATTTGTCAAGATGCCTCTTAAATGTCCACCTCCCCCGGCAACAAGTTCCAGGCACTCACCACCCTCTGTGTAAAGAACTTGCCTCACACATCCCCTCTAAACTTTGTCCCTCTCACCTTAAACCTATGTCCCCTAGTAACTGACTCTTCCACCCTGGGAAAAAGCTTCTGACTATCCACTCTGTCCATGCTGCTTATAACTTTGTAAACCTCTATCATGTCGCTCCTCCACCTCCATTGTTCCAGTGAAAACACTCCTTAACTAATATTGCAATGCCCCCTCCTCTTTTACCCCCTCCTCTGTCTCGCCTGAAGATTCTATATCCCGGGATATTGAGCTGCCAATCCTGCCCCTCCCTCAACCATGTCTCCGTGATGGCTACTATATCACAATTCCACGTGTCAATCATTGCCCTTAACTCATCCGTTTTACCTGTAATACTCCTGGCATTAAAGTGGAGGCCTTCCATCCTGCTCTTACTCCCTTGAAACTTACTTCCGCTGTATTCCTTCTGACCTGTTTGCTTTCCTGTGCTTAGCTGTGTTCCTATTCTGCTGGGCTGTCCCAGGTCAATATTCTGGTTGGTGGCTGGAAGTCTCGTGCCTTTGGATCCCCATTTGAAGACAATGGTGGGGAGGGGGGAGGAGTGTAATTTTCAGGTCTGGGGGTGGTGACGAGCAGAGAAAACTGATTCTATTGGCTGAGGAGATGGTGGGAAGGGGTTGAAGGGCAAAGATCGTAAAGTTTGGGGGTGAAAGGTCAGGTCTGGCAAAAATAGTTTTTCGGTGGGGAAAGGAAAATAAAATTTATTGTTTGATGATGGGCAGTGTGGAAGACTGTCTTTGATGTGAACTTTACTTTTTTAATCTAAATTTTTAAACATTCAAGTGATCTGTCAATGCTTGAAGCCCTTTAAAAATGGTGCCGGCACCTACACGGTGGCGCTGGACGCCTTTGCCGGGGACAGAGCGGCCACTCCCTTTACATCATCGGGGGCGGCCATTCCGCCCCCTCCATTTAAATGAGCCCCCGTGCACTGCGCCTTCTTTCAAGCTCGTCGCCATTCTCGGCGGCGAGCTTATAAAATCAGCCCAAGATATCCTACTTACAATCCCATTGATAAAACAAATGGAAATCTATTCCAAGCAGTGGAAGATCCTTAGTTGAAGCCTCATTAAGACCTCATGGTCATTCAGGGCCCTGGAAACAGTTAGTACGACCAGATGGCCCGCCCACGCTTGCAGCCTCATTCCACTTTCAATTCTACCTCCATGATATATGATTTCCTTCATGTGGTCACGGGTTCCTTATCTGTCACAAATGGGAGAAATTTAAGCAATGTGGTCAAGGATCAGATAAGGCGAAATGCCCTGTCACCTCTTCACCAATTAGACCGGATTACTAGTGGCATTTCTCTTTGGGAGTCATTATGCACCATGCAGTCACTACAGCTTTGAGGTGTTCCGACTGTGGTCTGGACATAGGCACCTTGATGATAAAACTCTCTAGAAATGTCACCTGTTGTGGGCACACTCTCAAACATACTAATCCTCTAGATCTAGAAATTCCGATACCCTTCGTACTATTTATACACCCATTCAACTTAGCATGCTTAGTCTGGTTCTTAACCAGTTACAGTGCCTGGATCAGATTCTGACCTTTACCAGTTACTCAATTGAGAATACTGTTGGAAGGGCATAACATTTTGCTGTCGCAAATTAAATTAAATAATATTTGACAAACTCCAGATTGGCTTCAGGCTGCAGGTCAAGGTATTATAGAGGCAATACCACGGTTAACTTCTGTTACTAAATCTGTTACTGAATGGATCGCTGATACTGTCTCAGGAGCATTTGGAAGTGCTTTTGGTGTCTTCTCATACATCATTTCAGTACTCAAAGTGATTGGGATTGTGATCCTCATTTTGGTTATTAAATAATAACTTGTCTCCAACAGTGAAATGTGGTGCATTTACCTTTTCCAGACTTAAAAAAAAGCTAGATTTCTTCGGATTTAAGAATGGCATTGAATCACAGTATTGAACAGCCTTGTTGTAAGCCTACCAATGGACATTCAAGACTCATCTTCTGCCATTGTACTTCACCCAAATCTTTCACCTTATCAACTGGATTCAGATGCTAATCCTCATGACTTGGTCAGCATGTCAAGCTTCAGCCAGCCCATCGGCTCTAAGACTTCATCTTGACTCACCTGACTACCTCAGACCAACAAAACGTATTCCTACCCATCATTGTTCAGAAATATGTCTGCTTTGCAATGAGTATAAAGATTGACTTTGGGATGATTTAGAGGTGCAGTGCTGTAGCGCAAGCTTAGACTATTGTAAATCTCTCGGTATTGAAACTGTACTCTTGAGACCTCATCTGACAAATATTGGCACTCTGTTGAATGTCTTTCTTGCAAACATTACCTAATTAAGACCACCTAACCTTGCTGCTCGCACTCATGCTGGTCAAGCGGGGGATGTAATGGAATCTGGCCTTAATAAGGGGTTATAAAGTTAAAAGAGTTATTTTCTTATTAATTAGAGATTAAAAATTTAAAAGCAGAGCTTCATCTGCCTGGAAGGGTAGAAGGGATTCAGAAGTATGTTCAAGAACATCAACATTCTGTGGCATGTTAATTCTACCTCCTAACATCAAGGCAGTTTCTGAAAAACAGGAACTCACTGCTGAAAAGCATAAACATATTTACTTCAGTAAAGTAATGACAATACAAGTCTTATATATAAGCATTGTAACTTAACACAAACTAGCAATGGATGACATTATTTTCTACAGATGCAGTTGGTCACCTGTCAACTGAATCCGGGAAACTGAGTTATAATCTTAAAACACTAATGTGTAGTTAGGAAATACACCATCAAGTGCAACCTTCACTATCCTGATCACTCCAGAGATATAGACCAACATCTCTGCTCACAGCTTCCTGCTAACTAAGCCTTTCCTTAGAAATTAAAAAATGCGGATTTCAACTGGAAATTGACAATTATACAGCCTTATTTGTGAAATAGAAGGGGATGAACCTACTTGCAAGGGAGGTAATACCACCATATGAAAAAAAACTAGTTATGCAGCTAAAAAAATAGATCATGGCTGATCAACCAACTCAGTAACCTGTTCCCACTTTCGCCCCATACCCTTTGATCCCTTTAGACCCAAGAGCTATATCTAACTCCTTCTTGAAAACATACAATGTTTTGGCCTCAAATGCTTTCTGTGATAGCGAATTCCACAGACTCACCACTCTCTGGGTGAAGAAATTTCTCCTCATCTCAGTCCTGAAAGGTTTACCCCGTATCCTTGGACTATGACCCCTGGTTCTGGACTCCCTCACCATCGGGAACATCCTTCCTGCATCTACCCTGTCAAGTCCTGTTAGAATTTTATAGGTTTCTATGAGATCCCCCCTCGCTCTTCTGAACTCCAGTGAATATAATCCTAACCAACTCAATCTCTCCTCATACGTCAGTCCCGCCATCCCTGGGTCAGTCTGGTAAACCTTCACTGTACCCCCTCTATAGTAATAATATCCTTCCTCAGATAAGAAAACCAAAACTGCACACAATATTCCAGGTGTGGCCTCACCAAGGCCCTGTATAATTGCAGCAAGACATCCCTGCTTCTGTACTCGAATTCTCTCGCTCTGAAGGCCAACATACCATTTGCCTTTTTTGCTGCCTGTTAGACCTGCATGCTTACCTTCAGCGACTGGTGTACGAGAACACCCAGGTCTCGCTGCATATTCCCCTCTCTCAGTTTATATTGTCAAATCTACTAGAATTCTTCGAGGATGATGAGGGGGAGCCAGTGGATGTGGCGTATTTGGACTTTCAGAAGGCTTTTGACAAAGTCCAAGTACCTTATTCAGGTAATAATCTGTCTTTCTATTTTTGCTACAAAAGTGGATAACCTCACATTTATCCACATTATACTGCATCTGCCATGCATTTGCCCACTCACTCAACTTGTTCAAATCACCCTGAAGCCTCTCTGCATCCTCCTCACAATTCACCCTCCCACCCAGTTTTGTGTCATCTGCAAATTTGGAGATATTACATTTAGTTCCCTCATCTAAATCATTAATATATATTGTGAATAGCTGGGGTCCTAGCACTGATCCCTGCGGTACCCCACCAGTCACTGCCTGCCATTCGGAAAAAGACCCATTTATCCCTACTCTTTGTTTCCTGTCTGCCAATCAATTTTCTATCCATCGCAATACACAACCCACAGTCCCATGCGCTTTAATTTTACACGCTAATCTCTTATGTGGGGTTTTGTTAAAAGCCTTCTGAAAGTCCAAATACACCACATCCACTGGCTCCCCCTCATCAACTCTACTAGTTACATCCTCGAAGAATTCTAGTAGATTTGCCAAGCATGATTTCCCTTTCGTAAATCCATGCTGACCCTGCCCGATTCTACCACTGTTCTCCAAGTGCTCTGCTATAAAATCTTTGATAATGGACTCTAGAATTTTCCCCACTACCGACGTCAGGCTGACTGCTCTATAATTCCCTGCTTTCTCTCTACCTCCCTTTTTAAATAGTGGAGTTACATTAGCTACCCTCCAATCTGTAGGAACTATTCCAGAGTCTGTAGAATCTTGGAAAATAACCACCAATGCATCCACTATTTCTAGGGCCACTTCCTTAAGTACTTAAGGATGCATACCATCAGACCCTGGGGATTTATCGGCCTTCAATCGCATCAATTTCCCCAACACCATTTCTCTACTAATACTGATTTCCTTCAGTTCCTCTCTCACAAAACCCTGTGTTCCCAACATTTCTGGTATGATATTTCTGTCCTCCTTTGTGAGGACAGAACCAAAGTATGCATTTAGTTAGTCAGCCATTTCTTTGTTCCCCATAATAAATTCCCCTGTTTCTGACTGTAAGGGACCTACATTTGTCTTCACCAATCTTTTTCTCTTCACATACCTATAGAAACTTTTACAGTCAGTTTTTATGATCCTCACAAGCTTACTTCCATACTCTATTTTCCCCTTTTTAATCAATCCCTTGGTCCTCTTTTGCTGAATTCTAAACTGCTCCCAATCCTCAGGTCTTTTGTTTTTTTCTGGTGAATTTATGTGCCTCTTCCTTGGATCTAATGCTCTCTCTAATTTCCCTTGTAAGCCATGGTTTGGCTACCTTTCCCATTTTAATTTTGCACCAGACAGGGATAAACAATTGTTGCCGTTCATCCATGCGCTCTTTAAATGTTTGCCATTGCCTATCCACCATCATCCCTTTAAGTAACATTTCCCAATCTGTCATAGCCAACTCGCCCCTCATACCTTCGTAGTTTCCTTTACTAAGATTCAGAACCCTAGTCTCAGAATCAACTACGTCACTCTCCATCTTGATGAAGAATTCTATCATATTATGTTCGCTCATCCCCAATGGGTCTCGTACAACTAGATTGCCAATTATTCCTCTCTCATTACACAGTCGGCACAGTGGCGCAGTGGTTAGCACCGCAGCCTCACAGCTCCAGCGACCCGGGTTCAATTCTGGGTACTGCCTGTGTGGAGTTTGCAAGTTCTCCCTGTGTCTGCGTGGGTTTCCTCCAGGTGCTCCGGTTTCCTCCCACATGCCAAAGACCTGCAGGTTGATAGGTAAATTGACCATTATAAATTGCCCCTAGTATAGGTAGGTGGTAGGGAAATATAGGGGCAGGTGGGAATGTGGTAGGAATATGGAATTAGTGTAGGATTAGTATAAATGGGTGGTTGATGGTCGGCACAGACTCAGTGGGCCGAAGGGCCTGTTTCAGTGCTGTATCTCTAAAAAAAAAATTACACAATACCCAGTCTAGGATGGCCTGTTCTTTCGTTGGTTCCTCAACGTAGAAACAGTATAAATATTGAAACCACACAGCGGATCTTTAGAATCATTGGATTCATTCCTGCTTTTCTCATGGTAAATGTACGAGCTACTTGGTGCAGCAATGATTTGGGATGGAGGTAGCTTTCTGTAGCTTTCTACTTGGGATTAAAGGTAAACGCTGCTTTAAATATTGATGGTTATCTTAAATATTTTACTGTCGCAATATTTAAACCAGAAACTTGGATTCTGTACTAGGAATAAGATTATACTTTCTTTCTTTTCCTAGAGCTATAAATATTGTAGTTGTTTTATCCATCAAAGTGTGAATTGCACATTCGGTTCTTTTATAAACTTTTATATAATTTAGAAAATATATTGTCTAATATAGTCTTCTGTATCTCAACTCAAGAATCTATCTGTGTACACTCTTTAGTGGGCAGGTACATTATTGAGAAGATGTGCCAGACCTTTATAATATCCAGGATGTTATAATCTAGCTAAAACTTGTTTAATAGGCTAGCTAGAAGATGGTAATATCCTCAGCTAGTTCCTTTCCTTTGGGGAGAGTTAGATCAGTTCTTCTGTGAGATCTGTCTTTCTCAACCTTAAGTGCGAGTGATCAGCTGGGGAGTACGCCTGATCTGGAATGGTCCCAAAAAGAGGCTAGGATTATAATCCACTTCATAAGAATTTGACGGAACAGTAGAAAGTAATGGGTACTTGGTGGAAGAGTTATGTTCAGCTGGGAGGGAGGTACTGAGTGAGATTGCTACTGGCTGGGATTTTCCTGGCATGGATGAGTCCCATGTTGGAGCCATATGGGGGTCCCGAGTCCACGCAGGCAGTCAGGAGAACTGCGGTGCCAATCTTCCCAATGGTGTTCAATTAAGAGGCTGCTGCTGGGCCCACCATCCCATTAAGGACAGTGGGCTGGTTGTCTATGCTGCTGGCCCAAAGAGAGGGCTGGCAGCTCTGCAGCCTCAGCAATACCACCAAGACAGATGGTCACTGCTGAGGCTATAAGGAGAAGGAGAGGGCGTCCATTTTCAGCAACCCTCAAAGCAGAGGAAGACTTTTCTTTCAGGTTCAGGCAGCTGGCGGCGATTGGAGAGATAATTTCTCCAGCAGTGGTGTTGGGGCTGTGCAGGCAAGCATTTCTGCTGGGGACCCCTTCCTTGGGCCATCGAGCCACTGGCAGGCTACTTCCATGCAGCTGGCGGTCTCCTCACATAGAGTGCGGGCTGTTCTGCTGCCAAAAAAGCCATCAATTAGCCCTTTAATTATTTAAATTGGCTGCCTGCCTCCAGGCAGTAGGTGGCCAAACCACTGCCATTTCCCACTGCTAGGAAAATGGCCCAGGGAGGGACTGCTTCAGGGAGCCCTCACAATGCAGTTCCACAGCATTTTGCCAGCCCTCTCACCTGCTAGCTCACCACCTAGAGTCAGTAAAATCCTGGCCACTTTTTCCATTGCCAAATGACAGCAGCAGTTCATTTTAATGATGTAATTTAGAAAACATAAAATGAATTAGGCAAAATATGTAAGTGGGCAGTACTCAGCACGTTAAGTGTAAGGTACTGTGTATAGGAATAAACAATGGGTGACAAAGTACGCCATGAATGATGTTGAAATAGTTAAAGATGAAGCTGAAAGAGTCATAGAAATCTTAGTGACTAGACTGGACATGTCCATCCACTGTAGAGCAGCAATTCAATTGTCGTAAAAACCCATCTGGTTCACTAACGTCATTTAGGGAAGGAAATCTGCCATCCTTACTTGGTCTGTCCTACATCTGACTCCAGACCCACAGCAATGTGATTGACTTTTAACTGCCCTCTTGAAACGCCTAGCAAGCCACTCAATTGTCAAGGGCAATTAGAGATGGGCAACAAATGCTGGCCTTGCCAGCAATTCCCACATACCATGAAAGAATAAAAAAAAGGTAATGTCAGGCAAGCCCCCCAGCTGCCAAGAATGAGGAAAATTAATTTTGCACATGAACATTGATTGTTAACTATTGTTGGTGAAGGAAGAACTTGCTTTAAAAAACAATTGGAGACTTTGGCAGGACGGATACATTAGCATATCAACAGACAAGTACTTCAAAGGACAAAGGAGCTATTCCCTGTTCCAATTTAATCCACAATGGACTTTTGATTACCAGACGTTGAAGCATTCCAGGTTGACTACTAAGATGGCCGAATACACAAATAGACGTGGTCAGGCCAGTTTAGGTCACATGACTGTTGGAGTTTTTTGAATTTGAACTGGCCACAGGGTTAAAACTCAGAAAGCTATTTTTCTCCTGGACTGAGAATATCTCTCTCCTGTCTGCTGTCATCGTGCTCTCACCAATATCAGAAACCATTGAAGACACATGAATCCCAAGAGCGAAACGTCTCTTACAGTGAATAGGATTTAAGAAAAATACTGGGCCCCAATGAAAAGTAAGACTACCTACAATCAAGGACTCGAAGCACAGTAAAAAACCCCTCCTCAGAAATTGCCTCAAACTTCTCCATTTTATTTTTCTTCTCTTTTCTGTCCCTATTTGCATGTGTATACTGCGTATGCATGCTAGCGAGGGGCGTGGTGTGTATTCGCAGGCGTTAGCCGGATTAGAGTTTAAGTTTAAGGTTTAATAAATTTCACTTTTCTTCTTTAAACCTTAGAAAGCCTGTTTTGCTCATTTCTTTGCCTTATAATTGGAAAGTGGTGAACAAAGATTCACCAAAGGGCGAGCTCAAAACACAGTGGGTTGAATTTTATTCGGGCACGGCGCTGCACGACGGTGCCCTTTCAACTCAGCTGGGTGCTCGGATTTTAGCAGCCGCCGCAGAGCCCCTGCGATATTGCATGCGTGGGCTCATTAGAATCATCTGCCGAGCCGCCCTCCCCATATTACGTGGGGAGAGGGAGGACATTCGGCGCAGCAGGAGAGTTTTAGACAGCTGTGCAGCAGGTGCTATTTTAAGCACTCCAGCACCTACTTCCTGACGGCTGTCAAAGAATACTTACCTGACTGCTGAAGAGTGGGGCTGCTGTCAATCTCGCAGCAAAGCAGAAAGTGCTGCAAAAATCCAGCAGGTCAGGCAGCATCTGTGGAGAGAGAAGCAGAGTTAACTTGTCCAAGTTCACATCAGCTGCTTTCCTGGATCAACTATGTGGTGTGCCATGGCATTGCCCACATCAAGATCCTACCAGTGGAATCGATTGCCCCCAACATCCATATAACCTTAATACCCATGCCCTTTCTGGCACCCCCCACACACAGGGTGCTTAGTGTGCCAATGCCCCCTCACAAATACAGAGCTCACACTGTTAATGGAGGGATGGTACATGGTACCTCCCTTCATGTCAGCACAGCTTTCCCTCCAGTAATGCCAGACCCCCTCCCTTTCAGAATGCAGTGAGACCACTGTGTATCCCCCCCTCCTCCCTTCCATAATAGAGTGAAACCCCTGTGTATCCCTGCTCCCTCCTCCCTTTAAGAATGCAGAGTTAGACCTCTGCATATCCCCCCTTCCTCCTCCCTTCCAGAATGCAGAGTGAGACCCCTGAATAACAGAACTTACCTTCACTGGCGATAACTTCTGCCTCTGAGGACCTGCTGGCTTTTCAAATCGTGAATGGGATGGCACATGACGGCCACCCATTCAGCGGAAAATCTGGCAGTGTCAGTGGAGAGGCGGGAGGCTGAATAATCAGCAAAGGCAAGTACTGTTTAATATATGTTAATATATGTGGTGCGGGGGGATGGGGGGCTGCTCCGAGGTCCCACCACTGCCAGTAATATGTGGCGGGCCCTTCTCGACGTCGCGAGTTGAGGCCTCTCCCCGTAGCATTTTAACGGCCCCCAGGCTGCGACCCACAGCATCGAGGGGCCATTAAAATTCTGCCCAGTGTATTTAAAATTAAACCCTGTTACAATAAGACCAGGTGAAGACAGTAAGAGACCCCCAGACATCTTTCTCACCTGGTCATAATAGTAAGCAAATAGAATGCCTAAACTGTAAAGTACAGTTCAGAGGAAATCATGCTCAAAGCTCATGGTCAAACAACACTCTGAGTACAGCACTTTCTGTTTTTATTTCAGATTTCCAGCATCCGCAGTATCTTGCTTTTATTTTACTCTAAATATGGTGTTTAGATCTGGACACCAGAAGCACAGGGAAACATTCATGAGCTGGAGGTGGTTCCCCTTGTGTTCGAGGTTGAAGTCTGAGAAAAAATTCAAGAAATGTGAAGCTTTTTAGCCTTGAAAGGAAATGCCTGAGAAGATAAAGGTATATGATAGTAAACAATATGGAAAAGATAAGTGTGAGTAAGAGTAGAGCAAGGTGATCCAGGCTCAAACCAGTAAAAGACAAAGTTAATACTGATATTGGGGAGTTTTTCATCGCAAAAACTGATCAACACATGGAATGGACTCCTAGTGAGAATTTAATCCCTGGAATTATTTACGAAACACTTGGATGTTACAATGCGTGAACTGTGGGGTATATTTCAGGATAGATGAGCTTAAGGTGGGCCGAATAGCTTTTCTCATCTGTATGTATCTTATGATTCATCTCACACTCACCTTAAGCCTACACAGATTAATATAGGCAACAAAATTTATCATATTTATATGTTTTATGAATAGTGCAAGCAACAGCAGACTCGAAAGCGACTACAGCCTGCAGGGGTCACTGCCCCATACAGAGTAGGCGTCCCTTTATCCTGAATAATTCTCCAACAGTGGGTCGCAATACCATTAAATACAGTATTAACAGCAATATATTCTTCGATCACACCCAGGAGTGCTTGCTTCCCTTCCGATAAACTTGGAGTTTCTACATCTGGCATAGAAATTGAAGTTGCACTATAACTTTTGAAATATATATGTATACAATTTGCAACTACTGATCATACATCGGCTCTAGTATGCTGTATATTTCAAGCTTTCTTCATAGTATTGTGGCGCCCTAAAGATAAAGTACAAATCATATTTGAGACTAAAGCATTCACCGGTTAGGATGTTTATTTTTGAAGTGATGTCCGCTTGTTTTGTACGCAGCTAAACCTTGTCCGGGTGAGGCAGGAAAAGGACTGTTATGGCAATGTTTTTGTTCCTTTCTGTCCTGCATTAGCTTTATCACTGAGCCATGCCTCCGCTGACTGTGCGTCCCACGAATCAATTCATCATTCTGCTAATGATGCTTACACAAGAAGCCACAGTCTAATTCCTGTAATACTAGGTATGCTCATTGTAAAATACTTATCCTATATCGGTGGAACGTTCGCAAAATATAACTACGAAAATGTCGGATTATCAAATTCCTTGTCGGTTCGCGAGAATATTCTGTGCCAAATAAATGTGATTGTCGGGAGTGAAGCATTGGCGCAAATGTTATAGCAAATAGGATTCGAGGGCAGGAATGTGAAACCTAAAAAGATGGTCTTACAATAAATTACAAAATAATTCCTAAATTATAATTTTAAAATAACCTTTCTATCATATGTCAAATTCAATTGAAGGTGGGAAATGATCACAGGTTTGTATTTGCGGATGACTGTGAACCACTTGAACCAAGCAGGCTATTTTCCTGTCTTGGACTATTTAAAGGTTTTATTAAGTATTGTGGTTAACGTCAGTTTAATAAAGCGCAGTGTCACACTTGGAATATATATATATTAATTAGTTGATACAAAATTAGCTAAACAATAATTTTACCTCAGGTGCTATTTGAAATATTTTTCTTCGTTTGTGTTTATTAAGTTTTCAAATACGAAACGGAGTTCCGCTTGAAAAATGAACCAGTCGCGGTTTGAAATAAGGATGATCATTTATTGATACATGATTCCTGTTTTGCGTCGACTGTTCGATGCATTTAAAGACATGCAGATTTTAAAGGTGACTGGAGACCCGGTGCTCCAATCTCTTTGATACAACTCTTTGGTATAACTTTCCCTGAAATTTACTCCAAATTGGATTTCGATAAGGATAAAGATTTTTTTAAATATTATGCATTGATAAAAATAAAGAAAATATAAATAAAACGTTCTATATTCGTTTTAAACTACAACTCCTTTCATTAATTTCATGTATATTAGGCAAATGCTGATGGGATTATCCCTTTTAATCCATGATGAATTCTTCTGAGCTCTGAGTGTTCCTTTCTTTACAGATGCTGCCTGATTTACTGACTGTTTCCAGCATTTTCCGTTTTTGTTTCAGATTTCTACTGCCTGTAGTAGTGGGTTTTTAAAATTAGTTTAATCCTGTGTTACAAATTATCTTTTTAAAAGCATAATGACGCTAAATGCTTCCTCATATTCCTAAATATTATACCTAACAGCCAATAGTAAGACACAAAGAGAGGAAAACACAGAGCCTTGATTTGATTCCCAACGGTCAGCTCTGACAAATGATCGTGAAGTGTTGAGGTGTATCATCCCCATAAAAGGAGGTGATACACTTCTATTAAACGCTGCCCTGATAGAAAGAATGGATGATGCTGGATTTCTTCCAATTGCTCTGTGTCTTATTGAGAGGCCATCCCACTCTGGTGCGGTCAGCAAACCATCACGATCGAGCTTTCATTCTCCATCGGTGTAACCTGCGTCTCATAAGTGGATCTGAAGCCAGAACCAAGAGGTTTGCAAGCCATCCGTTCTGTCATTACCTTCAATCTTCCAGTGAGGCTGCTAACTGGCCAGTTCTTATGAAAGGTCACTGACCTGAAACATTAACTCTGTTTCTCTCTCCACAGATGCTGCCAGACCTGCTGAGTATTTCCAGCACTTTTTGGTTTTATTTCAGATTGCCAGCATCTGCAGTATTTTGTTTTTATGATACTGCAGTAACTGTGATCAGTTCTGTATTGTTAAACAGGTAAAGCTGATTATCTATAGTTCTTTTTTGTTATTCCTTTTTTCTTTAATTTTGGTTCATTTTGAAAGCAAAGAATGTGGAGGTTTAATAAAATGCGTTGGTGTATCAGAGTGACAAACAATTCTGTTTTGACCGTTTAACTTCCAAAATGGCAAGATGAATAAACTGAAACAGGATATACTGGAGGTGATAATTGTGCTTCAAAAATCTTTTTGGTGAAAGTGTTATTTCATGTGACAAAAAGTATTTCTGCTGGATGAAATGGTGAGCTTGTTATAGTAGACGATACTGGATTTCCGGGTTTTGTAAAAAAAAACAATTCTGCAGGTTTGTTCGGCAGCTGAAGACCGCACTTGCCGGAAAGAACTTTTCAGGCATAATTGTTACAAGATTGATGCTATAAACTGGCTCCAAAACACATGTAAGGTAGAATTTATATCAGATTAAAAACTGCATATTTAGGAATGCGCTATATATTTGCAAACATTGTAACGTGTTTTTTCAAAATATTGCTATCATAGTATTATGTTATAGTATTATAATTTAACAAAAATGATAATTTAGTTAATTTGAAAAACAAACATGCAATCTATATTTACTACATATTATCGAAATCATTAAAATGCGAAAATGACTGTGGGCGGTACTTTTCTGTGTATTGTACAGGAACTACTTCACATATATTCATCATATAAAGATAACCTGATCAATAAAATTAATGGTAACCGCTTCAAATGCACGGTTCTTCCTTTTAGTTGTTTCTTGATACGTTCGTTTATTTTTAATCGGGACATTTTTCTTAATGGTTGCTTGTTCTGCTGTTTTCTAGGTTGGATTGGTGACGTTTACTGACATCTTCTGCTACCATTGCCATTAAAACGAATTGACGAGTACTCGAGTCTTGAGGTGGTTAAAGATCTGAAGAGCTCAGGCTCCCATGATCAAAGCCAGACTCCCTAGCCTGATGTCTTCAGTCGTGGCTCCAGCCAAAGAGTTCAACAGGATGGAGACCAAGAAGGTGGAGCTAATTCTGGTGAAGGAACAGAATGGCGTTCAGTTCACCAATTCGATTCTGATCAGCTCTCCCCAGCCTTCTGGAGAAGGAGATAGTGAGGCCGTGAACAGGGAGACCTGGGCCAAGAAGATCGATTTCCTGCTGTCTGTTGTTGGCTTTGCCGTGGATTTGGCCAATGTCTGGAGATTCCCTTATCTTTGTTACCGCAACGGCGGAGGTAGGGAATCTTATGCATCATCAGTAACTCTTTCTGCTTTTCCCATCTCTATTAACTGTTTTGGCCTCATTCTTTCCTAATTCTCCTAAAAAAACGTACATTAACCGTAATATGTGTTAAGAATATCTCAGACTGTGTGTGTTTTGACTGCACGATGAATGGACTACAGTGGTAATAATCGTTTGATAGTTTAGGTCATTATCCCAGAGGCTGAAATAAAAAATAGAAAGCGCAATCTGAGAGTATGTGCCCTCCTCCCCAATCATGTTCCGCAAGCTTGGTAACTCAGGTCAGTTCACTTCCGAGTGTGTCTTCTGTTAATTTATTGAATTAGTAATTGGAAATATGACGAAGTATTTCATTAAGATATTAAATAATCGCAAAGTATTTGTAACTTAAATTAGCGAATTAATAAAGTGGTAATATGCTAATTATTGTTCTGTTTAAAGTACCTTTACCTGCTCGCGAGACCCTGTCATTTGGTACAGACGCATATCTCTCCATATCTCTCCATGTTGTTTGCAACGCAGTCCTTACTCTATGGCTAGACCCTAAAGGCAATGTGTGAGTGTGCATCTACAGCTCGAGTCTCTCCGCTGAGACTGCACCACCATAAGCATGCTAAAAGGTTCTTTGTTTTCCAACAGGGGCATTTCTCGTTCCTTATTTGTTCTTTATGTTCATTGCTGGAATGCCGCTGTTTTATATGGAATTGGCGCTGGGACAGTTCAACAGGGAAGGGGCTGCAGGAGTTTGGAAGATCTGTCCTATATTTAAAGGTAAACAACTCCTTTGAATTCACTAATTGGGTGTTTTAAAAGAAATAGGGACAAATATCAGGTAGGATTTCCATTCCCGATCACTTTTATTCACCTGTATGAGAAAGTGCACCTGTGAATGTCGAGTAAGACAGCGTGAAGCTTGTCTTTGATAGTCTCAGGAACAAGCCTGGTCCGCACTTAAAGAATGGACGAGGTAACTGGTACACTGGGATTACAGTTTAGCATGTAAAGAAACGAAGAAAACGAGAAAAAATAAATCTGCAGCGTTCCGTTTTTGCTAAGCTGTGTGCTGTTCCAAACTCTGAAGTGAGGTTTCCACAGTACTGTTATTGGCCAATACATGAATCACGCTTCAGGGCTATTTTGTCTTTGGAAAGATTCTGATCGACAATATTAAAACAAAATGTTTCTTTATGTTAATCTCAATTCCAGCAACTGATAACTGCACAACTCTCAATGTTGAAAGCCATATATTGCTAATGTCTATGTCCTCATAGCCATTGCGATTTGAACTGTTATAGGGTCTATCACAATTTTTCTTTACCCAAAATGTTTCAAAAAACATGCATATTTTTTCAATGTTTTTAATTAACAAGTGAGACAATATTTAAGAGCAATTTATCCTGTGTAACAGCTTGTGGGGAAATCAGACAGTGGAAATACAAAAGGTCACTGAAGAAACTTTGCTTCAGAACATGTAGCTGTTAGAAAAATCCCAGGTTTCTCTGAGGAATTGGCTACATCCTCTACATCCATTCTCCGTGTTTCAAGTGAGACAGCCAATGTGTTCATTGTTTCATGGTGCAGATGCAAACTCCATTTATGTTGCACTCTTCAATACAGGAAGCCCTGCAAAATGAAACTCTAAACACATCCTCGAATAACGTTGTTGTGCAAAATATTCTTTAAAATATTAGCTGTCAGAAAAGGTTTGATCAATATTTATTACTATCCTTCTTTGCTGAATAGTTTGGTTCTCGAAAGACACCTACAAAGCTTTTGTTTCAAGTTTTTGCATGCCTATTGTGATAAATACCAGATACAAATATCTGTTTAGTGAGCTGTATTAGATGGCATTGGAATCAAAGACAAAATGCCTCCTTGTAATGCTGGTGCTAGTCCAATCATTCTGGCCTGCCCTATGATATTACAGTGTATTACTTCCTAATAAGGAACATATTGACATTTATTATTGACATTACTGCAAAAGAGATTTGTATCCAATGTTTAGTTTTATTCAAACTAAAGTTATTTTGGAGAATATTACATTTGCCAATAATTTTTCATAGTGTGTGCATAATTTCATGGATTTAGACATTAAGGATCACAGTTCCTGAATCCATACATTGTGCCTTTAGATTTAAATGCTACATTGAAGGTGAAATCATTTAGAACATCATAATTTAACATAGTTTAATTTTAAAAAGTTTTGGAATACCACTCTCAAATCTCCTTCTGCACCTGTTGACCTGGAATGGAAGAATGAACAGAAAAAAGTGATAAATGAACAACAATATCATTCCAGTGCATTCCCATCTAGCCCTGAGCCAAAAGGCAAGCTTTTCAGGGACATTTTGCAGCTTACATAATATTCTTGTGGTAATAGAAATGATATAGTTAATTTGCCTATATGTCAGCCACAACACAAATCAATTACACATACGTGCCCCATCAGAATGTCTCTGAAACATGAAATGAGGAAATACTTTTTCAAACAGCGAGTGGTTAAGGTCTGGAATGCGCTGCCTGAGAATGTGGTGGAGGCAGGTTCAAATGAAGCATTCAAAAGGGAATTAGACAGTTATATGAAAAGGAAGAATGTGCAGGGTTATGGGGAGAAGGCAGTAGAATAGAACTGAGGGAATTACTCTTTCAGAGAGCCAGTGCAGACATGATGGGCCGAATGGCCTCCTTCTGCACTGTGACGAATCTGTGATTCTGTGAAACAATACCTATCAACTTAAACAACACAAGTTTATTGATATGTGCTAGCACATATAATAGTGGCTAATTATATTCCTGGCAATCAAATTATTTCTTGATATGCTTGCAGCATTAGTTAATTCTCTGGTGTCTGTCATCATTCATGTAGTGTGCTAACAGTCATTATCTGCACTAATTGGTTGCTGCTGGCGTTGCAGAAGCCCCAAATAGAATAAAGTCACCATAAAATTGACAGTACGGATATTATTAAAATATATGCACTGGGTATCCTGGAGTGATTTCAAGACAACAATCTAATCTCAGACATCAGATGTTATTTATAAAATACTTGCGCGGTGCACTCAGTTTATGTCACTTTTGAAGTCCTCAGTTAGATTACACTCTTGTAATCCATTATTCTCCTGTTTTTTCAATAGTACAATGAGTGGTAATCATCATAATTTCACCTTTATATGAAATGTTCTTGATTCTATATTTAAAATAACAATGAAGAGCTACACCAGACACTGATACTCTGTATTCTGCACAATTGTTTTAGGTGTTGGCTTCACGGTTATCCTGATTGCACTGTACGTTGGTTTCTACTACAATGTAATTATTGCCTGGGCTCTCTATTATCTGTTCTCATCCTTTACCATGGAGCTACCTTGGATCCACTGCAACAACAGTTGGAACAGCCCTAATTGCTCTGATTTCACCAGCTTTACCCAGCAAAATACATCCACAAAATATTATGAGTACAAAACCAATCCTGCAGCTGAATACTACGAGTAAGTAGAAGAGTTTTATTACAGTTGCTCCTGGTATTAGGTGCTGCCTTTTATATCATTATCATAGTCTAAAGGCAATATTATCCTTTTATGATGTAACACTGGTTCTGATGTTGCTTGGACTAGCTAAGGTTATAGCTTTTGCTACTCTGGAATTTTATTACAGGGCAGGTTTGATAGGGGATGCAATTCCCAGGATTGAGGTAATTGAAAGTGGTAGGAAGGATGCTCCCTTTTACCTGACACCACAATTAAGAAGATTGTTGTCATATAGGTGATCTCTCTCTTGCTCTTGTCATCACAACTTTTCTATTTCTTTCTTACTCTCTCACTTTCTTTCTTTCATTTTTTCTTTTTCTCTTTCTATCTTTCTCTTTCTCTTACTGTCTGTAGTTTTTTTTTATTTGTTCATGGGATTTGGGCATTGCTGGCCAGGCCAGCATTTATTGCACATCCCTAATTGCCCTTGAGAAGGTGGTGATGAGCAGTCTTCTTGAACCGCTGTAGTCCTTGAGGTGTAGGCACACCAACTGTTAGGAAGGGAGTTCCAGGATTTTGACCCAGCGACTGGAGGAATGGCAATCAAGTTCCAAGTCAGGATGGTGTGTGGCTTGGAGGGGAGTTTGCAGATGGTGGTGTTCCCATGCATTTGCTGCCCTTGTCCTTCTAGGTGGTAGAAGTTATGGGTTTGGAAGGTCCTGTCGAAGGAGCCTTGGTGAGTTGCTGCAGTACATCTTGTGGATGGTGCACACTGTTGCCACTGTGCATCGAAGGTGAAGGGAGTGAATGTTGAAGGTGGTAAATGGGGTGCCAATCAGGCGGGCTGCTTTACCCTGGATGGTGTTGAGCTTCTTGACTGTTACTGGAGCTGCACTCATCCAGGCAAGTGGAAAGTATTCCATCACACTCCTGACTTGTGCCTTGTAGATGATAGACAGACATTGGGGAGTCAGGAGGTGAGTTACTGACTACAGAATCCGCAGCCTCTGACCTGCACTTGTCGCCATAGTATTTATATGACTGGTCCAGTTCAGTTTCTGATCAATGGTAGCCTCCAGGATTTTGATAGAGGGAGATTCAGCGATGGTAATGCCATTGAACATCAAGGGCAGATGGTTAGATTCTCTCTTGTTTGAGATGGTCGTTGCCTGGCACTTGCCACTTATCAGCCCAAGCCTGGATGTTGTCCCAGTCTTGCTGCATCTGGACATGTGCTGCTTCAGTATCTAAGGAGTTGCAAATGGTACTGAACAAACATCAGCAAACAGCCCCTCATTTGACCTTATGATGGAGGGAAGATCATTGATGAAGCAGCTGAAGATGATTGGGCCTAGGACACTACCCTGAGGAACTCCTGCAGTGATGTCCTGGGACTAAGGTGATTGAGCTCCAACAACCTCAACCATCTTCCTTTGTGCTAGGTATGACTCCAACCAGTGGAGAGTTTTCCCCCTGATTCCCATTGATTCCAGTTTTGCTAGGGCTCCTTGATGCCATAATCAGTCAAATGCTGCCTTTATGTCAAGGACAGTCACTCTCACCTCCCCTCTTGAGTTCAGCTTTTTTGTCTATGTTTGGGCCACGGTTGTAATGAGGTCAGGAGCTGAGTGGCCCTGGCAGAACCCAAACTGATCTTCAGTGAGCAGGTTATTGCTAAGCGAGTGTCACTTGATAGCACTGTCAACGACTCCTTCCATCACTTTGCTGATGATCAAGACTGGACTGATAGGGCGGTAATTGGCCCCGTTGGATTTGTCCTTTTTGTGCACAATTTTCCACATTGCCAGGTAGATACCAGTGTTGTAGCTGTACTGGAACAGCTTGGCTAGGGGTGCAGTTAGTTCTGGAGCACAAGTCTTCAGTACTATTGCCAGAATATTGTCAGAGCCCATAGCCTTTGCACTATCTAGTGCCTTCAGCCATTTCTTGATATCACGTGGAGTGAATTGGATTGCTGAAGAATGGTATCTGTGATGCTGGGAACCTCAGGAGGAGGCCAAGGTGGATCATCCACTCGGCTCTTCTGGCAGAAGATGGATGCAAATGCTTCAGCCTTGTCTTTTGCACTGATGTGCTGGGCTTCCCCATCATTGAGGATGGAGATATTTGTGTAGCCTCTTCCTCCTGTTAGTTGTTTGATTGTCCACCACCAATCACGACTGGATGTGGCAGGACTGCAGAGCTTAGATCTGATCCATTGGTTGTGAGATCGCTTAGCCCTGTCTATTGCATGATGGTTTTGCTGTTTGCCATGCAAGTGGTCCTGTGTTGTAGCTTCACCAGGCTGACACCTCATTTTTAGGTATGCCTGGTACTGCTCCTGGCATCCTCTGCTGTGCTCTTTATTGAACCAGGGTTGGTCACCCGGCTTGATGGTAATGGTAGAGTGAGGGATATGCCGGGCCATGAGGTTATAGTTTGTGGTTGAATTTGCTGCTGCTGATAGCCTACAGTGTCTCAGTTTTGAGTTGCTGGATCTGTTTGAACTTATCCCATTTAGCACAGTGGTAGTGCCAGACAACACGATGGTGGGTATTCTCAATGTGAAGATGGGACTTCGTCTCCACAAGGACTGTGTGGTGGTCTCTGTCATGGACAGATGCATCTGCGACAGGTAGATTTGTGAGGATGAGGTGAAGTAGGTTTTTCCCTCTTGTTGCGTCCCTCACCATCTGCCACAGACCCTTTCTAGCAGCTATGTCCTTTAGGACTTGGCCAGCTAGGTCAGTAGTGGTGTTTGTGAGCCACTCTTGGTGATGGACATTGAGGTCTCCCACCCAGTGTACATTCTGTGCCCTTGCTACCCTCAGTGCTTCTCCCAATTGGTGTCCAACATGGAGAAGCACTGATTCATCAGCTGAGGGGGGGCCAGAGGTGGTAATCAGCAGGAGGTTTCCTTGCTAGTGTTTGACCTGATGCCATGAGACTTCATGGGGTCCAGAGTCAATGTTGAGGACTCCCAGGGCAATTCCCTCCCAACTGTATACCACTGTGCCGCTACCTGTAGTGGGTCTGTCCTGCCTGTGGGACAGGACATACTAGAGATGGTGATGGTGGTGTCAAGGACATTGTCTTTAAGGTATGATCCCGTGAGTATGACTATGTCAGGTTGCTGCTTGATCAGTCTGTGGGACAGCTCTCCCAGTTTTTACAAAAGCCCCCAGATGTTAGTAAGGAGGACTTTGCAGAGTTGGGTTTGCAGTTGTCATTTCCGGTGCCTAGGTTGATGCCAGATGGCCCAGCTGGTTTCATACCTTTTATTAGGCATTGTAGCGGTTTGATACAACTGAGTGCTACGCCAATTCCGAGAGAAGTTAAGAGTCAACCACATTGCTGTGGGTCTGGAGTCACATGTAGGCCAGACCAGGTAAGGACGGCAAATTTCCTTCTCTAAAGGACATTAGTGAACCAGATGGGTTTTTACAACAATCGACAATGGTTTCATGGTCACCATAGCTTTTAATTCCAGATTTATTAATGGAATTCAAATTTCACCATCTGCCGTGGTGGGATTCGAACCCATATCCCCAGAGCATTAGCCTAGATTAGTAGTCCAGTGACATTATCACATCGCTTCCTCGTCAATGCTCCTCTGTACTTTACTTGTTCCTTCTAAGTTTAAATACACTCTGCATACTCATCTCTTTCGCTTTCTCTTCCTTCCTCTCTCCCTTTCTCTGTTTAATAATATTTTCATGATCATTGCTCCTCTGCACTTCAGTTTCTTGTCCCTTCTAAACTTTAACTATATCATTCCGCTTACCCTTCTTCACTGTGTTAAATTCAAGGCTCATCACAAGATTTTGAACTTTAACTCACAGATTTCCAAATATCCAATCAAAAAAAAAATCCTGTGATTCTAAATTGTCAATCACACTGTTTTCATTATTTCATTTAGGACATCTGAAATGTGAAAGTTTTAAAACTTCCTACTTTACGTGCTTCGAAGGATGTGACAAACATAGTTGGGCTGGATCTTGCTGAAGCGGGGCATCTTGCAACGAGCAAGTCCTGTTAGTTAGACCTTTTTCAGCTGCTCAAAATTTTTTGCACTGTAACTTGCTGGAAGTACAAACTGATAAGGGCATGCAAAGAGAAACTGGATAGTGGATCAAGTGTATCTTTGTAACCAATGAGATTTAATGATTGAGAAAGAAACAGAGGGACAACTGAGAAAAAGGGTGAATTGGAGACAGATCAGATATAGAAAAGAAATAAAGGACTGAATTTTATTCAGGCAACGCACTGCGCGGTGGCAATATTACACGGGATGGGGGGGGCTCATTAGCATCACGGCGCCGAGCCACCCTCCCGATATTACGTGGGGAGAGGCGAAAGATTCGACGCAGTGAGAGAGTTTTTGACAGCTGTGCAGCAGATGCTGGGGCCCTATTTTAAGTGCCCCAGCACCTGCTTCCTGACAGCTGTCAAAGAATACTTACCTGACTGCTGAAATTTAGGGCTGCTGTCAATCTGGCAGCAAAGCAGAAAGTGCTGGAGAAATCCAGCAGATCAGGCAGCATCTGTGGAGAAAGAAGCAGAGTTAACTTGTCCAAGTTCACAGACCTGAAAGTTAACTCTGCTTCTCTCTCCAAAGATGCTGCCTGACCTGCTGAGTTACCCCAGCACTTTCCATTTTGCTGCCACATACTTACCCTGCTGTGTCCCAGTGTCCTGTGAAGTTGCGATCCTCTTCTCCCACTCAAGTGTAACATTCCTTCTTGTAGGCGTGCTGCACCTGGGTGAATAATCTTAATTTTTCACATTCCAGGACATGAGATTTAAATGGACCATAAAGAGGTTTACAGAGAACGCACTGACACAAATGGGAATGCATGGGTGTCACAGCAATGTAAATACATCCTTCACTAAATGTTCCTCACCAACATATGTGTCCTTTTCTCAGTGTGAATGATGTGTGTCAGCATGTAGCGCCAATGTCACATCCCTTTGCACCATTGACTCTTCAGGAGAGCCAACATATGCAATAACATCATTGCCATGTCACCATTACTCATGAGCGTCTCCACTGATGCAGTGACTTGGACATTGGCTCAGTCAGCTGCTGCCTCTAATGGTTTACACAGGGATTCTGCAGGTGTGGACTGGTGTACAGCAGGTGAGAGAGGGTAATGTATGGCTTGCAAAGCTCATGTCAGTTCCTCTGGAGCAGAGAGCCTTTGTCTGATAAGCTACTTCCGTACATCCTTAGCTCACTGCTAGACGTGTGTGCAGAGCCTGGATGCCATCTGCCCTCCCATGCGTCTTTCATGTTGTAGGTCCTCAGCGACCTCATAGTCCGAGGAGGAATCCTGTTGACGTCTCTCCTCATCATGCCAGGCCTGGCCCCTATTGGGTGCGTCGTTGTGCAGAGCAGCAAAGAAAGGTGCTGGCCTTTTCAGGCTGTAGTACAGGGTATCACCCTATCCATCCAGGCATTGGAGGTGCTCTTTCAGCATGCCGATCTCCTGCCCAATGGTGGCTCATGTAGCTCAGTGGCTGGCGTTGTATCCCTCCTCTGCAGCAATGGTGGGGACTCTCACTGGAGCCATGTCTGCAAAGGATAGCCCTTATCTCCAAGAAGCCGCCCCTCCATCTGAGCCAGTTCAGTGAACAGCGGTGGCAGCCGGGACTGGCGTAGGTCCCAGGTGTCATGACAGCTGCCTGAGAAACGGTCACAGATTTGCATGAAGCATCTGCAGTGATCACATACCAGCTTCAACTAAATTGAGAGGATTCCTTTAATGGTGGTGTCTACTGGTGGTAGCCTGGCGGGAGGCCTGATGGCCACATGAGTGCAGTCTATGAACTTTACAACCTATGGTTATCTGGTAATGGTGCCGAAACCGATGGCCCTCTGGGCCTGGCTGTGAGAGTCCATCCTGAAGCGGACATACTGACTGGCCCTCTGGTGCAGGACATCAGTGACCTCCCTTATGCAGCGGTGCACTGCTGACTGTGTGACCCCACAAATGTCTCCGATGGGCCCCTGAAAAGCTACTTAGGTGTTAAGCTTGAGAACCACTGCCACTATGAGGACCGCAGGCATAGGATGTCCACTGAAGCCCATGAGCTGCAGGTCATCTTTGAGCAGGGCACAGAGATGTGTCACCACCCTCTCTATATGTGCAATCTTCTCTGACACTGGTGCTCTGACATCCGAAGGCATGTCATGTGGGGCCTGTAGATGCACAGCAAACGTAACGGCGAGCTCCCCTTGAGGGCTGCTGCTCATGACTGGGGGCCTCTACATGGATCGCACCTGCCTGTTGATATTGCCTCTGGCACATACGGATCCTCAGGATCAGAGGATCACACAATGTAAGATGAGCCATACCTATTTCAATGTGATAAATAAAGTTAAACCCTTCATGTATTCGAAGGTGCCTAACAGGACAGGGATTGATGTTGTTGGGTACATCAGCTGCTTTCATGGATCAACTATGGGGCATGCCATGGCATTGCCCATCCTGGCCAACACTGAGTGGCACAGCATGACCACATCAAGATCCTACCAGCTGAATCGATTGCCCCCACCATCCATATAACCTTAATGCTCCTACCCTTTCTGGCACCATCCCCACACACAGGGTGACTAGAGTGCCATTGCTCCTTCACAAATACGAATAAACAATTAGCATACACTGCTTATAGTTTAGTTTAGAGATACAGCACTGAAACAGGCCCTTCGGCCCACCGAGTCTGTGCCGACCATCAACCACCCACTTATACTAATCCTACACTAATCCCATATTCCTACCACATCCCCACCTGTCCCTATATTTCCCTACCATCTACCTATACTAGGGGCAATTTTTAACGGCCAATTTACCTACCAACCTGCAAGTCTTTTGGCTTGTGGGAGGAAACCGGAGCACCCGGAGGAAACCCACGCAGACACAGGGAGAACTTGCAAACTCCACACAGGCAGTACCCAGAATTGAACCCGGGTCGCTGGAGCTGAGAGGCTGCGGTGCTAACCACTGCGCCACTGTGCTGCTTATGGAGAGAAGGTACACATGAACCTCCATTCATGCCTGCAGAGCTTTCCCTCCAGTAATACCAGACCCCCCCTCCTCCCTTCCAATGTGCAGAATGAAACCCCTGTAATCCCCCCTCCCTCTAAGAATACAGAGTGAGACTCCTGTGTATCCCCCGTCCCTTTCAGTATGCAGAGTGGGACCCCTGTGTATCCCCCTCCTCCCTTTCAGAATATAGAGTGAGACCCCTGTGTATCCCCCCTCCTCCCTTTAAGAATATAGAGTGAGACCCCTGCGTATACCCCCTCCTCCCTTTAAGAATACAGTGACCCCTGTGTATGCCCTCCTTAAGCATACAGAGTGAGACCCCTGTGTATTCCCCCTCCCTCCTCCCTTCCAGTATGCAGAGTGAGACCCCTGTGTATCCCCCTCCTCCCTTTAAGAATATAGAGTGAGACCCCTGTGTATCCCCCCTCCTCCCTTTAAGAATACAGTGACCCCTGTGTATCCCCCCCTTAAGCATACAGAGTGAGAACCCTGTGTATTTCCCCTCCCTCCTCCCTTACAGTATGCAGTGAGACCCCTGTGTATCCCCCTTCCTCCCTTCCTGTATGCAGAGTGAGACCCCTGTGTATTCCCCTCCTCCCTTTCAGAATATAGAGTGAGACCCCTGTGTATCCCCCCCTCCTCCCTTCCTGTATGGAGTGAGACCCCTGTGTATCCCCCCCTCCTTCCTTTAAGAATACAGAGTGAGACCCCTGTGTATCCCCCTCCTCCCTTTAAGAATACAGAGTGAGACATCTGTATATCCCCCCTCCTCCCTTTAAGAATACAGAGTGACCCCTGTGTATCCCCCCCCCTTAAGCATACAGAGTGAGGCCCCTGTGTATTCCCCCTCCCTCCTCCCTTCCAGTATGCAGAGTGAGACCCCTGTGTATCCCCCTTCCTCCCTTTAAGAATACAGAGTGAGGCCCCTGTATATCCCCCTTCCTCCCTCTGAGAATACAGAGTAAGACCCCTGCATATCCCCCTTCCTCCCTTTAAGAATACAGAGTGAGACCCCTGTGTATCCCCCTTCCTCCCTTTAATAATACAGAGTGAGGACCCTGTATATCCCCCTTCCTCCCTCTGGGAATACAGAGTAAGACCCCTGCATATCCCCCTTCCTCCCTTTAAGAATACAGAGTGAGGACCCTGTATATCCCCCTTCCTCCCTCTGAGAATACAGAGTAAGACCCCTGCATATCCCCCTTCCTCCCTTTAAGAATACAGAGTGAGGCCCTTGTATATCCCCCTTCCTCCCTCTGAGAATACAGAGTAAGACCCCTGCATATCCCCCTTCCTCCCTTTAAGAATACAGAGTGAGGCCCCTGTATATCCCCCTTCCTCCCTCTGAGAATACAGAGTAAGACCCCTGCATATCCCCCTTCCTCCCTTTAAGAATACAGAGTGAGACCCCTGTGTATCTCCCCTCCCTTTAAGAATACAGTGTTACCCCTGTGTAACCCCCCTCTTCTCTTTGAGAATACAGTGAGACCCCTGTATATCCCCCTTCCTCCCTTTAAGAATACAGAGTAAGACCTCTGTGTATCCCCCCTCCTCCCTTTAAGAATACAGAGTAAGACCTCTGTGTATCCCCCCTCCTCCCTTTAAGAATACAGAGTGAGACCCGTGTGTATCCCCCTTCCTCCCTTTAAGAATACAGAGTGAGACCCCTGTATATCCCCCTTCCTCCCTCTGAGAATACAGAGTAAGACCCCTGCATATCCCCCTTCCTCCCTTTAAGAATACAGAGTGAGACCCCTGTGTATCCCCCTTCCTCCCTTTAAGAATACAGAGTGAGGCCCCTGTACATCCCCCTTCCTCCCTCTGAGAATACAGAGTAAGACCCCTGCATATTCCCCTACCTCCCTTTAAGAATACAGAGTGAGGCCCCTGTATATCGCCCTTCCTCCCTCTGAGAATACAGAGTTAGACCCCTGCATATCCCCCTTCCTCCCTTTAAGAATACAGAGTGAGACCCCTGTGTATCTCCCCTCCCTTTAAGAATACAGAGTGTTACCCCTGTGTAACACCCCTCTTCTCTTTGAGAATACAATGAGACCCCTGTATATCCCCCTTCCTCCCTTTAAGAATACAGAGTAAGACCTCTGTGTATCCCCCCTCCTCTCTTTAAGAATACAGAGTAAGACCCCTGTGTATCTCCCCTCCCTTTAAGAATACAGAGTGAGACCCCTGTATATCCCCCTTCCTCCCTTTAAGAATACAGAGTGAGACCCCTGTGTAACCCCCCTCTTCCCTTTAAGAATCGAGTGAGACCCCTGTATATCCCCCTTCCTCCCTTTAAGAATACAGAGTGAGACCCCTGTGTATCCCCTTTCCTCCCTTTAAGAATACAGAGTGAGACCCCTGTATATCCCCCTTCCTCCCTTTAAGAATACAGGGTGAGACCCCTGTGTATCCACCCTCCTCCCTTTAAGAATACAGGGTGAGACCCCTGTGTATCCACCCTCCTCCCTTTAAGAATACAGGGTGAGACCCCTGTGTATCCCCCCTCCTCCCTTTAAGAATACAGGGTGAGACCCCTGTGTATCCCCCCTCCCTCCCAGTATGCAGAGTGGGACCCCTGCAATCCCCTCTCCCTCCTCCCTTTAAGAATGCAGAGTGAGACCCCTGAAAAGGAACTTACCTTCTGCCACGAAACTTTCTGCCTCTGAGGACCCGCCGGCTTTTCAAATCGTGAATGGGATGGCACGTGACGGCCTCCCATTCAGCAAAACATCCAGAGGTGTCCATGGAAAGGTGGCGGGCTGCTTAATCAGCAAAGGTAAGTATCATTTAACATATTTTAATTGGGGTCCCGCCATTAGGCGGTGGGGGCCCGCACCAAAATCCCCCGCTGCCGATAATTTGCAGTGGGACCTTCTCAATGTCACGGGTTGAGGCGGGCCTCTCCCGGCAGAATTTTACCGGCCCCCGCGTCGAGGGGCTGGTAAATTTCAGCCTAAACAGAGGGAAAAACTGATTGGATTAAGAGAGAGAGAAAAAAAGAGACAGAAAGGAAAAATAAGAAAAAAATTAAAATGTGTCATGTTTAAAACCTCTGAGAACAATTTACCACCTGAAGGAATGAGAATGCATGGTTTAAATTGTTCAATTTCTGAATCAGAGAGGATGATGGTATTACATTAACAATTATCACATTGTTACAAAGGAATTACTAGACTTAACTTTCTGTGTCTAGTTTAATGTGCAATCCCTGTGGGTTCTTAAAAATAATGGGTAGGCTAATGATGAGATGCCATTTATGCAAATGGTGGACTGGTGTAAATTGACCAGCAAGTTCTAGATATTCACAACTCATGGCATATCTCTTAATCCCCTGATTTACCTGGTTGATTTGCACCTTAATAATGGGATGCATCATTAACATGCCGTTATTTTTCCAATAAGATCCAGCCCATGAAGGAAGATTTTATTTAAGAGTGGATGAACCCAAGAGTTGGGATTGGAGAATAGTTTCACACTTTAATATTAAGATGTAGAGAATTTCCAACATATTGACCTTCATCTGTGCCCAAAGAAGTTTCTCAGCAGCATTAGCTTCAAATGCCATTTCTCACAGTCACAGCAGTAGACGAAACTGATTAACTTCCCACCGACTTTTGATTTTCATCTCTGATTTATGGGGCAGGATTTACCTTCCTTGGTGCCATCCAGAATTGGGTTGGGTAGCAGAGAAGAATGAGCAGAAATTCAGGCAGTGAAGTTTACCTTTACCTCACTGCGCGACCTAGATTTTCTTCCATTGTCCCCATGAACTTTTGAATATTTGTATGAGTTTGTATGTATTTGTATGATATATTCATATCAGTATGAGTATTGTGAAGTTTAGTATTACATGTTGTTTGTTGGAACAGTACATTGGTATTTTAGGCTTGTTATCGTATCTGGGCATACAGGGTACCACTGGGGGCACCACATATTTAATAATTAAAGCATGTCATGTATTCTGAAGTACTCAGGGTTCATTTGGGTTGGGAATCGGAGGGAGGCAAGGGCCTGTTGTTTAGGGCTACTATCCTTGTCCAACATTGGGTGACTACAGATGGCATAATTCCTTTATCCACCAGTCTGCTTTCTCCTTCTTGTTGCTCATTTGGTTACGGCCCAGGGGGAGGCCTTGTGCCAAGTCAGTCTTCAGGACTGTATCCCAAAATACCTGGTACTTCCCAGTACCAGCCAGAAGTTAAACATTACTCATTCAAATTACAATGTGCCCTCTCAATGTTGCAGTCACAAATTAGTTGTGGGGAGATCTCTGCATTCCTCCAATTCTGGCATTGCACATCCTGATTTTAATCACTCCACCATTGGCAACCATCCCTAAGCTCTAAACTTCCCTCCCTAAACTTCTCCACCTTTTTCTCCTCCTTTAAGATGCTCCTTAAAACCTACTTCTTTGGTCATCTGCGCTAATATATCTCCTCATGGTCTCGATATCAAATTTTGTTTGAATATGCTGTTGTGAAGCCTGGGAAGTTTTACTACATTAAAGGCGCTATATAAATGAAAATTGTTGTTGTTTGGAAGGTGCAGCTTCTTGGTGAATTGGACATGCTGACATCTGTGCCTGATTTTCCAATGCGTGCTGGGAGTGGAGTCTTGCAATTTTGGGAGGGATATGTAAAGAGCATATCTCTAATATACCCTGCAGAAAATTACCTTGTATCAACTTGGCATTTGAGGGTTGATTTTACGAATGTGCGCTACTGATGATGACCATGACCCTTTGGCTGCAGATATCGTGCAATTATGGACACATTACCCATGATTTTCATTTTAATGACCAGGAATTTATAAGGTTTGCACATATGATTCCCTGATAATGCACAGCTAATTCATAGACTCCCTGCCAATAGTGCACATTCATAAAATTGAGCTTACGGTCTAGAAACAGACTGATTTATGAGGATAACATTAAAAAAGACTTGTCACAGACTCATGTGATTGAGATGCGTAAAGTTCTTTGATTCAGATGCATAGATAATATTTCCAGCCCCTCCACCCTCCAGGATCTCTGCGCTCCTTAATTCTGGCCTCTTTTCACTGCTCCATCATTGGCAGATGTGCCTTCAGCTGCTTAGACATTAAGCATTGGAATACCCTTCCTAGACCTCTCCATCTCTCTACCTTTCTCTCCTCCTTTAAGATCCTCATTAGAACCTACCTCTGACCAAGCTTTTGCTTTGCTGAAGGTGCCATATTTGTTGTTGTTGTTCATTATTTTGAATTGTACCAATGAGCAAATTATTGAATACAATTCCCATTAAGATTTCAAGAGGCAAAATTCTAAAATAAAAAAGAAAATGCTTGAAGTTCACAATAGGTTCACCAGCATCAAAGAGTGTTTTTTTTTTTTTAGAGATACAGCACTGAAACAGGCCCTTCGGCCCACCGAGTCTGTGCCGAACATCAACCACCCATTTATACTAATCCTACACTAATCGCATATTCCTACCAAACATCCCCACCTGTCCCTACATTTCCCTACCACCTACCTATACTAGTGGCAATTTATAATGGCCAATTTACCTATCAACCTGCAAGTCTTTTGGCTTGTGGGAGGAAACCGGAGCACCCGGAGAAAACCCACGCAGACACAGGGAGAACTTGCAAACTCCACACAGGCAGTACCCGGAATCGAACCCGGGTCCCTGGAGCTGTGAGGCTGCGGTGCTAACCACTGCGCCACTATGCCGCCCTTTTGTGTGACGGCCCTTCGTCAAAACTTCTATAGGGCAGGAAGAATTTATAGGGCTGACAAAACAAAGGGGAGGGTGAGAACAGCAGATGAAAGTGAAGAGTATAGAAATTCAAACTATTTTTACAAAGGAACAAAGGACATAATAGTATACAAACAGATTTCCAAATGCTTGAGAGGAATTTCAGTTTCCAGATTTTTAGGTTTGACCTCTGGATTGAAAGAGTTTTGGATCAGGTCAGGGGTATTCGTATGATATCTAAAATGAGCTGTGCTGCATTTGCTTGACTTATTTTGGTATTTGCATTAGTTACAGCAGTGCTTTCAGGCATAATTCCCCTTTTAAAAGCAGCTATCATTTAATAGCACAATATAGAAAATAATACATGCTGAGTTAGTCAAATTATTTCTTTATCAATTAGGGGTGTGTCCTGAACTATTCATAAAGGAAGCTGAAATGTAAACTGATGCAGTAAAATATGTTTCCAAAATACTGTTTGATCAGTAAGATAATTAGAAAAGCTTGAAGTAGAATCCAGAATCGAGCAGATATTACTATTGAAATTATAAAGCGTTCCATTATTTTTCAACCTCAGCCATGTCCTTAAATAACTTCAATGTAACAAAACCACTCTGAAGTGCACAGTTTAGGGCCAGACCTGTCAGCAGTAGGAGCGGAATTAGAGGAGGTGCCTAAAGGAGTTAGTTTAAAGAAGTCTTTCAAAATGAATAAGAATAAAAAAGGTGAATGATTTTAGGAGAGAGTTCTAGTGTGGGAAGAAGATGGCCAACATTGGATGAGTGGAGGGTACAAGTAGGAATGCAAGGCTTAAGAAGGTTTTAGAAGTAAGGAGGAGCAAGGCCCTGGAGCGATTTGTAGACAGCAATGAGCATTTTGAAGATGAGGGATGGCACGAAGCTTAGAGGTCATTAAGGGCAGAGAAGATAGATGACTAGGTTTTCCACTGTTGTATTATAGGCAAACACAGCAACCAACTTACACACAGCAAGGTCCCACAAAGAGCTGTGAGGAAAATGCAATAGACTTCAAAAGGACATCGACAGGCTGGTCGAATGGGCAGACACATGGCAGATGACAATTAATGCAGAGAAGTGTGAACTGATACATTTTGGTAGGAAGAATAAGGAAAAGCAATATATACTAAAGGATATAATTGTAAAGGGGTGCAGGAACAGCGAGACCTTGGGGTATATTTGCACAAATTGTTGAAGGTGGCAGGGCAATTTGAGAAAGTGGTTAAAAAGGCATAGAGGATCCTGAACTTTATAAACAGAGGCATAGAGTACAAAAACAGGAAAGTTATGATGACCTTTATAAAACACTGGTTCAGCCTCAACTGGAGTATTGTGTCCAGTTCTGTGCACCACACTTAAGGAAGGATGTAACGGCTTTAGAGAGGGAGTAGAAAAGATTTATGAGAATGGTTCCATGGATGAGCATTTCAGTTACTTGGATAGATTGGAGAAGCTGGAGTTGTTCTTTAATTTTATTTATTTATTTTTATTTTACGATCTGTAATCCGCTGCCTGAGAGTGATGGAGGCAGATGCAATTGTGGCTTTCAGAGGAAATTGGATAAGCACCTGAAGAATAAAAACTTGCAGGGCTACAGGAAAAAGGTGGGGGAGTGGTACTGGCAGAGTTGCTCTCACAGAAAGACGGCCCAAACACGATGGTCCAAATGGCCTCCTTCCATGCTGTATCCATTCTACGATTCTATGAGATAAATTACCATCTAATCTTACTCTTTTTTGTTTGTATTGACCTTGACCTGCATATTGGGAGAACTCCCCTGTTCTTTGAGTAGTGCTGTGGAATCTTTTACATTCACCTGAGAGGCAGATAGTACCTTGGTTTCACTTCTCATAAAATGCACATTGATCAATGCAGCACTCCCATAGTTCTGCAGTGAGGTGTCAACTTATTTTATGTGCTGCAGTCATAGAGTCATAGAGTCTCATTTACAGCACAGAAGGTGGCCATTCGACCCATCGAGTCCATGCCAGCATGCAAAGCAATCCAGTTAGTCCCACTCCACTGCTCGATCCCCGTAGCCGTGAAAGTTTATTTCCTTCAAGTGCGCATCCAATTTCCTTTTGAAATCATTGATTGTTTCCGCTTCCACCACCCTCATGGACAGCAAGCTCCAGGTCATTACCACTCGCTGTGTAAAAAAGATTCTTCCTCTCATTCCCCCTGCATCTTCTCCCCAAAATCTTCAATCTGTGTCCCCTAGTCCTTGTACCGTCAGTTAATGTGAACAGTTTTTCCTTGTCTAACCTATCTAAGCCTGTCATAATCTTGTACATCACCATCAAATCTCTCCTCAATCTCTTTTACTCCAAGGAGAACAACCCCAGCTTCTCCAACCTAACCTTGTAACCAAAATCCCTCATCCCTGGAATTATTCTGGTAAATTTCCTCTGCACCCTCTCAAGCACCTTCACATCTTTCCTGAAGTGTGGTGACCAGAACTGGACACAGTACTCTAGTTGGGGTCTAACCAGAGCTTTATGAAGGTTCAGCACAACAACACTGTTTTTGTAATCAATGCCTCGATTTATGAAGTCCAATATCCCATATTAGATTAGATTAGATTAGAGATACAGCACTGAAACAGGCCCTTCGGCCCACCGAGTCTGTGCCGACCATCAACTACCCATTTATACTAATCCTACACTAATCCCATATTCCTACCAAACATCCCCACCTGTCCCTATATTTCCCTACCACCTACCTATACTAGTGACAATTTATAATGGCCAATTTACCTACCAACCTGCAAGTCTTTTGGCTTGTGGGAGGAAACCGGAGCACCCAGAGAAAACCTACGCAGACACAGGGAGAACTTGCAAACTCCACACAGGCAGTACCCAGAATCAAACCCGGGTCCCTGCAGTTGTGAGGCTGCAGCGCTAACCACTGCGCCACTGTGCCGCCCACTTTGCTTTGCTAACCACTCTCTCAATATATCCTGCCACCTTCAAAGATCGATGCACATACACTTCCAGGTCCCTCTGCTCCTGTGTACACTTTAGACCTGTGCCATTAAATCTATATTGCCTCACCCTATCCTTTCTGCCAAAATGCATCACCTCATGCTTGTCTGTTTTAACTTTCATCTGCCACTTATCTACTCATTCTATGTCTAACCATGTCCTGTTACAGGCGATTCGTATCATCCTCGCTGTTTGCCACATGTCCAGGTTTGGTATTATCAGCAAAGTTTGAAATTCTACTCTGTATTCCAAGATCCAAGTCATTTATATATAGCAAAAAAAGCATTGATCCTATCACTGACCTTTGGGGAACACCACTGTCTACCATCCTCCAGTCTGAAAAATTTACTATTTATTTATTTAGAGATACAGCACTGAAACAGGCCCTTCGGCCCACCGAGTCTGTGCCGACCAAGAACCACCCATTTATACTAACCCTGCAGTAATACCATATTCCCTACTATCTACCTACACTAGGGGCAATTTACAATGGCCAATTTACCTATCACCTGCAAGTCTTTGGAGGTGGGAGGAAACTGGAGCACCCAGCGAAAACCCACGCGGTCACAGGGAGAACTTGCAAACTCCACACAGGCAGTACCCAGAATTGAACCCGGGTCCCTGGAGCTGTGAGGCTGCAGTGCTAACCACTGCGCCACTGTGCTGCCCAATGACTCACTGTTCTCTGCCCTGAAGCCAATTTTTTATTCAATTGGACACTAATCTTCCTTTCCAGGAGCCTCAATATTCTTAACCAGCCTTTTATGTGGTACTTTATCTAACGCTTTCCTAAAATCCATATAGACAACATCCATCGTATTCCCTTCATCAACCTCTGTTACTTTATCAAAAAATTCAATTAGATTAGTCAAATATGATCTGCCATTTACAAATCCAAGCTGGCTATCCCTAATTATCTCAAACCTCTCCAAGTGCCTGTTGATTTGTTTCCCCTGATTATTGTTTCTAAAACCTTACCCATCACTGATGTTAAACTAACTGGCCTGTAGTTGCTATGACTCTCCTTACACCCTTTCTTGAATAAGGGTGTCACATTTGCCACTCTCAAATCCTCTGGCATCTCCCCCATATCTAGGGAAGATTGGAAGATTATGACAAATCCTTTCCTCTATCTCCACCTGCACTTCCTTTAGCAACCTGGAATGCAAGCCATTCGGGCCAGGTGACTTATCTACCCTTAATATAGCCAGCCTTTCCGGTATCTCCTCCCTCTCAACTTTTACCCTATCCATTGCCTCTACTCTCTCACTTCTACCGATATTTTGTCAGATTCCTCTATCTTAGTAAACACCGATATAAAGTACTCATTAAGTATTCTCCCCTTGCCCTGTGCCTCTAAGCATATATTGCCCTTTGTGTTCCTATTAGGCCCCACTCCATCTCTTACTACCCGCTTACTATTTCCATGCTGATAGAAGATCTTTGGGTTCCCTTTTATGTTGACTGCCATTCTATTCTCATATACTCTCTTTGCCAGTCTTATTTTCCTTTTCACCTCCCTTCTCAACCTATTGTATTTGACCTGGTTCTCACTTGAAGGATTAACCTGCATCATACACTCTCTTTTTATTATTTTTTTTTATTATTTAGAGATACAGCACTGAAACAGGCCCTTCGGCCCACCGAGTCTGTGCCGACCAACAACCACCCATTTATACTAACCCTACAGTAATCCCATATTCCCTATCACCTACCTATACTAGGAGCAATTTACAACGGCCAATTTACCTATCACCCGCAAATCTTTTGGATGTGGGAGGAAACCGGAGCACCCGGCGAAAATCCACGCAGACACAGGGAGAACTTGCAAACTCCGCACAGGCAGTACCCAGAATCAAACCCGGGTCCCTGGAGCTGTGAGGCTGCGGTGCTAACCACTGCGCCACTGTGTTTTTATCATAATCTCTATCGTTATCGTCAACCATTGGTTCCCCTACTTTTCATCCTTTCTGAAATGTACCTAGCCTGTCCCTGAAGCATCTCTTCCTTAAAGTTAACCCATTGGACAAACAACCTTCAAACTCAGGAGTGACAGTGCTACCCCAGAGCCAAAACAGCATAACGTTCAGTAAGCCAACAAGAAGCATGCTGTTGAATGTGAGTCGTGAAGTGATAAAGGTATGAATGAGGTCTGGGAAGAGACAAGAAATATTGTGGAGGTGGAACTCGACAATATGTAGTACCAAAAAACCTCTGATTAAAAGTTATTGATATTTTCATTCGGCTTTAAGGTTAACTAGGACTTAAGTTTCCACAGAAATAATCTGGTAAATTTCCATACTGGTTCATTAGTAGTGTATCCTGCTTCATTAAAGAGGACAATAGCAATCTTGTACTGCAATGGTAATGTAAATTATAATGCAAAGTAAATCTGTAGTTTTATGATGTGTATTAGTGAGCAGAAAAGTAAAAAACCATTCTTGTCGAAGTAAGTATATTTATATTTTTGTTTTTAAACAGACGTGGTGTTCTTCACCTTCATGAAAGTGCAGGGATCCATGACATTGGCAAGCCCAGGTGGCAACTCACCTGCTGTTTATTTGTGGTTATTGTCATCCTTTACTTCAGCCTGTGGAAGGGAGTTCGAACTTCTGGCAAGGTGATCCCACTATCCTGTTAAATTCTAACATCAATGAGACTTGCAGACAAGCAGATTTAACTGTGTAGATCTAAAACAAAATCAAATATTGTTTCGAATATTCAAGCGATCAGTTCTACCATTGCAAAACAACACTGACAGGAGGTTTTGACTTGTATATATTTTTATTTCTAAATAAAGGCATTCATATTTCTGTTGAAATAATCAAAACAATTAACTTGAAATATGAAGTTACCAGTCTCATTATTAATTTTTCTGTGGAGGCTTGAATCTAGCCCAGATGCATTTTCATTGACTCTGAATAAAGTTGTCAATTTTAGACAAGTCCACCATCAGGTGCTAGATTCTAGACTGCTATCTCTAATAACTAAATAATTAAAGCTAAATAATATTAGTATTCATGATGAAACATTAGGATTGCTTCTCAGAAGTTGGTGTTAAGATTTGTTGATTGTTAAGAGTTGGTGGACTTGGCTTTGCCTCCTACTTTCTCCTTGTCTATTGCAAGAGTGGTTAGTTTTACCGTTGGATCAGGAAATTACCTTCACTAGCCAATATCTAGTCACCTGATAGCAAGACCCAGGTGAAACAATGAAACCTTGGTAAGTTTAACTTGAAAGTCAGATTGAATAATATTTATTGAGAGGAAGCTGAAAATAAATCAAAAGCTGTTTTAGTCATAGAGTTATACAGCACAGAAACAGGCCCTTCGGCCCATCGTGTCTGTGCCAGCCATCCAGCACCCAACTATTCTAATCCCATATTCCTGCACTTGGCCTGTAGCCTTGTATGCTGTGGCATTTCAAGTGCTCATCTAAATACTTTTTAAATGTTGTGAGAGTTCCTGCCTCCACCACCTCTTCAGGCAGTGCGTTCCAGATTCCAACCACCCTCTGGGTGAAATTTTTTTTCCTCAAATCCCCCCTAAACCTCCTGCCCCTTACCCTAAATTTATTCCCCCCTGGTTCTTGACCCCTCTGCTAAGGGAAAAAGTTTCTTCCCATCTAACCTATCAATGCCCCTCATAATCTTGGACAATTCAATCATGTCCCCCCTCAGCCTTCTCTGCTCTAAGGAAAACAACCCTAGACTTTTGAGTCTCTCTTCATAGCTGAAATGCTCCAGCCCAGGCAACATCCTGGTGAATCTCCTCTGCACCCTCTCCAGTGCAACCACATCCTTCCTATAATGTGGTGACCAGAACTGTACTCAGTATTCCAGCTGTGGCCTAACTAGCATTGTATATAGTTCCATCATAACCCCCCTGCAGTCCAAGATCCCATATGCTTTACTAACTACTCTTATAATAGGTCCTGCCACCTTTAAAGATCTAATCACATGAACCCACCCCACCCCACCCCTCCAGGTCCCTCTGTCCCTGTACACTCTTTAGAACTGTACCATTTAGTCTATATTGTTCTCCCTATCCCTTCTGCCAAAATGCATCACCTCACATTTCTCTCTTTTAAGACCCATCTGCCACTTAGCTGCCCATTCTGCTAGCCTATCTATGTCCTGTTGTAGTTGATTGGTATCATCCTCACTTCTGCCATATGTCCAAATTTGGTATCATCGGCAAATTTTGTAATTCTACTCTGTATTACAAGATACAAGTCATTTATGTAAATCAAAAAAAGTAGTGGTCCTAGCACTGAACCTTGGGGAATATGGTTTTTGTCATCCTCCTGTCTGAAATACACCTGCTGTTTTCCATCCTTCAGCCGATTCTTTTGACACTGACACTGACCCTCCTATTCCATGAGCCTCCAGTTTGATAATCAGACTTTTATGTGGTCCAGGACAACTACATGTGCAGGAAGTGTCATCAGCTACAGCAGCTGAAGCTCCGGTTTTTGGAGCTTGAGCAGCAGCTGGCACCACTGTGGTGCATCTGCAAGGCTGAGAATTAAGAGTATGCAGGCAGAGAGGGAATGGGTGACCACCAGGCAGTCAAGAAGGACCAAGCAAGTAGAGAAGGAGTCCCCTGAGTGTATTTCATTTACCAACCAGTATTCCGTTCTAAACACTGATGAGACGTATATAAAGAGCAAGAGGGTAACCAGGGAAAGGGTTGGCCCACTCAAGGACAGAGATGGGAATCTATGTGTGGAGCCAGAGGAAATGGGCGAGGTGCTAAATGAGAACTTTGCATCAGTATTCACCAAAGAGAAGGACTTGGTGGATGATGAGCCTAAGGAAGGAAGTGCAGATAGTCTCAGTCATCTCATTATCAAAAAGGAGGAGGTGTTGGGTGTCTTGCAAAGCATTAAGGTAGATAAGTCCCCAGGGCCTGATGGGATCTACCCTAGAATACTGAGGGAGACAAGGGAGGAAATTGCTGCGGCCTTGACAGAAATCTTTGCATCCTCATTGGCTACAGGTGAGGTCCCAGAGGACTGGAGAATAGCCAATGTTGTTCCTTTGTTTAAGAAGGGTGGCAAGGATAATCCAGGAAATTATAGGCCGGTGAGCCTTACGTCAGTGGTAGGGAAACTATTAGAGAGGATTATTCGGGACAGGATTTACTCCCATTTGGAAAGAAATGAACTTATTAGCGAGAGACAGCATGGTTTTGCGAAGGGGAGGTCGTGTCTTACTAATTTGATTGAGTTTTTTGAGGAAGTGACGAAGGTGATTGATGAAGGAAGGGCAGTGGATGTTATCTATATGGACTTTAGTAAAGCCTTTGACAAGGTCCCGCATGGCAGACTGGTACAAAAGGTGAAGTCACACGGGATCAAAGGTGAGCTGGTAAGATGGATACAGAACTGGCTCGGTCATAGAAGACAGAGGGTATCAGTGAATGGGTGTTTTTCTGAATGGAGGGATGTGACTAGTGGTGTTCCGCAGGGATCAATGCTGGGACCTTTGCTGTTTGTAGTATATATAAATGATTTGGAGGAAAATGTAGCTGGTCTGATTAGTAAGTTTGCGGACGACACAAAGGTTTGTGGAGTTGTGGATAATGATGAGGATTGTGAGAGGATACAGCAGGATATAGATCGGTTGGAGACTTGGGCGGAGAAGTGGCAGATGGAGTTTAATCCGGAAAAATGTGAGGTAATGCATTTTGGAAGGTCTAATGCAGGTGGGAGGTATACAGTAAATAGCAGAACCCTTAGGAGTATTGACAGGCAGAGAGATCTGTGCCTACAGGTCCACAGGTCACTGAAAGTGGCAACGCAGGTGGATAAGGTAGTCAAGAAGGCATACGGCATGCTTGCCTTCATCGGTCGGGGCATAGAGTATAAAAATTAGCAAGTCATGTTGCAGCTGTACAGAACCTTAGTTAGGCCACACTTAGAATATTGCGTGCAATTCTGGTCGCCACACTACCAGAAGGACGTGGAGGCTTTGGAGAGGGTACAGAGGAGGTTTACCAGGATGTTGTCTGGTCTGGAGGGCATTAGCTCTGAGGAAAGGTTGGAAAAACTCGGATTGTTTTCACGGGAACGACGGAGGTGGAGGGGCGACATGATAGAGGTTTACAAAGTTATGAGCGGCATGGACAGAGTGGATAGTCAGAAGCTTTTTCCCAGGGTGGATGAGTCAGTTACTAGGGTACATAGGTTTAAGGTGCGAGGGGCAAAGTTTAGAGGGGATGTGCGAGGCAAGATTTTTACACAGAGGGTGGTGAGTGCCTGGAACTTGTTGCCAGGGGAGGTGGTGGAAGCAGATACGATAGCGACGTTTGAGAGACATCTTGACAAATACATGAATAGGAAGGGAATAGAGGGATATGGGCCCCGGAAGTGCAGAAGGTGTTAGCTACAGCAGGCATCAAGATCGGCGCAGGCTTGGAGGGCCGAATGGCCTGTTCCTGTGCTGTACTGTTCTTTGTTCTTTGAGAGTGATGGTTCCTCTGGGGTATGTAGCCAGAGTGTAGACCATGGCACCAGGGCTAGCTCAGCTGTACAGGGGGGCTGGAGGAAGATTGGAAAAGCAATAGTGATAGTGGATTCCATAGATTGGGGAACAGACAAGCATTTCTGCAGCCGCAGACATGAATCCTGGATGGCATGTTGCCTCCTTGGTTCCAGGGTCAAGGATGTCACAGAGTGGTGTAGAGCACTCTGAATGGCGAGGGTGAGCAGCCAACAGTTGTGGTTCATATTTGTACCAAAGACATAGGTAGAAAGAGGAATGAGGTCCTGAAGGCAGAGTTTAGGGAGCTAGGAAAGAAACCATCAAGCAGGAACTCAAAGGTCGTATTCCGCAGATTACTCCCAGTACCACACACAAGTGAGTATAGAAAAAGGAGGATAGAGCAGATTAATTCATGGCTGGAGAGATGGTGCAGGAGAGAGGGCTTCAGATTCCTGGGACATTGGGATCGTTTCTGGGTAAGATAGGACCTGTACAGGTCAGACATGTTGCACCTGAACAGAGCCGGGCCCAATGTCATTGTGGGACGATTTGCTCGTGCAATTGGGGAGGGTTTAAGCCAACTTGGCAGGGGTGTGGAAACCAGGAGGTAAATTTTGAGAGGAAAACCAAAGTGCACAGAGAATTGGGAGAGACAGATAGCACTAGAGTTGGAAATAGTAAGGCATTAAGTGATGTCAGTGTAAGAGGGAATGTAATAAGGTCTAAATGGGGTTTACTATGCATGTATATGAATGTGTCGAGTGTGGTAAATAAGGTTGATGAGCTGCAGACTCCGATAGCCATGTGGAAACATGAGGTCATGGTGATAACGGAGGCCTGGCTCATAAAAGGGCATGACTGGATTATAAATATTCCTGAATACTAGGTGTTCAGGAAAGATAGGGAAGGAAGGAAAGGCATAGGGCTAGCTGTATTGATTAAGGAGAACGTTACAGTGCTGGAGACAGAGAATGTCCTAGAGGGGTCAAGGACAGAACTTATTTGGTTAGAGCTAAGAAACAATAGAGGTACCATGACATTGCTGGGGTTATTCTATCGGCCACCAACGAGTGGGAAGAATATCGAGGAACAAAATTGCAAGGAAATTACAGAGAGGTGCAAAAATTATAGAGTAGTTGTAAAAGGGGACTTTAATTATACGAATATAGACTGGGATAGTAATAGTGTAAAGGATAGAGAGAGGTAAGAGTTTCTAGAGTGTGTTCAGAAGAATTTTCTACATCATTATGTTTCCAGTCCAATAAGGAAGGAGGCATTGCTGGATCTGGTTCTGGTTCTGGAGAATGAGGTGGGCCAAATGAATCAAGTGTCAGTAGGTGAACATTCAGGGGAGTGACCATGGCATCATACATTTTGGTTAACTATGGAAAAAGACAAGGAGCAATCCAGAGTAAAGATAATTAGTTGGGTGAGGATCAACCTCAATGGAGTGAGAATAGATCTGGCCCAAGTAAATTGGAATCAAAGATTGGAAGACAAAACTGTAACTGGACAATGGGTTACTTTTTAAAAGGAAATAGCTCGAGGGTAGTCAAGATACATTTCCACGAAGGGGAAAGATAGGGCAAACAGGCCCATAACTCCCTGGATGATGAAATAGATAGAGAGTAAGATGAAGCTGGAAAAGGGTGCATATAACAGATGTCAGTTGGATAATATATTTGAGAACCAGGCTAAATATGGAGGCTTCAGAGGGGAAGTGGAAAAACAGATAAGAGAAGCAAAGAGAGGGTATGAGAAGAAACATACGGCTAACATAAAACAGAATCTAAAGGTCTTCTATAGCTTATAGATATAAAAGGGTGGTAAAAAGAAGAGTGAGGCCGATTAGGGACCTAATAGGGGATTTATGCATGGAGGCAGAGGGCATGGCCGAGGTACTAAATGTGCACTTTGCATCTGTCTTTACCAAGGAAAAAGATGCTGCCGAGGTCAGGGTGAAAGAGGAGGTAGTTGAGACCATGGAGGGTTTAAAATTGATAGAGGAGGTATTATATAGGCTGGCTGTACTTAAAAGTTGATAAGTCACCAGGACCGGTTGAGATGTATCCAAGGATACTTCGGAAAGTAAGGGTAGAAATTGTGGAGACACTGGCCATAATCATCCAATCCTCCTTGGATACAGGGGTGGTGCCAGAGAACTGGAGAATTGCAAATGTTACACCCTTGTTCCAAAAAGGGTGTAAGGACAAGCCCAGCAACTGGAGGCCAGTCAGTTTAACATCGGTGGTGAGAAAGCTTTTGGAAACAATCGGGCTGAATTTTGTTGAGCTCCTTGAGCTCCCGACAGATGCAAAAGACAGGCTGGTGGAATGAGTGGACAACTGGCAGATGAAATTTAATGCAGAAAAATGTAATGTGATTCATTTTGGTAGGAAAAACGAGGACAGGTAATATAGATTAAAGAGTACAATTCTAAAACGGGTGCAGGAGCAGAGGGACCTGGGGGTATATGTGCACAACTCATTGAAGGTTGCAGCGCAGGTTGAGAAAATGGTTAATAAAGCATATTGGATTCTGGGCTTTATAAATAGGGGTATAGATTACAAAACATGGAAGTTATGATAAACCTGTGTAAAACACTGGTTCAGTCTCAACTGGAGTATTGTTTCCAATTCTGGGCAGCACAACTTGCGAAGGATGTGTGAGAGGGTGAAGAAAAGATTCACCACATTGGTTCCAGGGATGAGGAAAGGTTGGAGAAGCTGAGTTTGTTCTCCTTGGTGAAGAGAAGATTGAGGTGATTTGATAGAGATATTCAAAATCATGAGGGACCTGGACAGAGTAGATGGAAGAAACTGTTCCCATTGGCTAAAGGATCCAGAACCAGAGGGCACTGACTTAAGGTGATTAGCAAAAGAAGCACCAGCGACATGAGGAAAAACGTTCTCCATGCCGAGGAGTTAGGATTTGGAATGCACTGCCTGAGAGTGTGGTGGAGGCAGATTAAGTTGAGGCCTTCAAAAGAGAATTGGATGATAATTTGTAGAGAAAAAAATTGCAGGGCTATGTGGAAAAGATGGGGGAATGGGACTGGTTGAATTGCTCTTGTAGAGAGCCAACACAGACATGATTTTGATTTAGATTTAGATTTAGAGATACAGCACTGAAACAGGCCCTTCGGCCCACCGAGTCTGTGCCGACCATTAACCACCCATTTATACTAATCCTACACTAATCCCATATTCCTACCACATCCTCACCTGTCCCTATATTCCCCTACCACCTACCTATACTAGGGGCAATTTATAATGGCCAATTTACTTATCAACCTGCAAGTCTTTTGGCTGTAGGAGGAAACCGGAGCACCCAGAGGAAACCCACGCAGACACAGGGAGAACTTGCAAACTCCACACAGGCAGTACCCAGAATTGAACCCAGGTCGCTGGAGCTGTGAGGCTGCGGTGCTAGCCACTGCGCCACTGTGCCGCCCCTGATGGGCCAAATGGCCTCCTTCTCTGTTGTAACCATCCTATGATTCTATGATTTTTTGTCAAAGGCTTTCTTAAAATCCATATCGACAAGATCCATTGCTTTCCCTTCATCAACCATCTCTGTTACTTCATCAAAAAAAAATCAATTAGGTCTGCCTTTCCAAATCCATGCTGGCTGTCCCTAATTAACTCAAACATCTACAAGGGCCTGTTGATTTTTTTTCATGATTATTGTTTTTAAAACCTTACCCACCAGAGATGTTAAACTGATTGGCCTATAGTTATTAGCAACGTTCTTACACCCTTTCTTAAATAAGGTTGTCACATTTGCCACTCTCCAATCCTCTGGCACCTTCCCATATCTAGGAAAGATTGGAAGATTATGACAAACCCATCCACCATCTCCATCCGCACCTCCTTCTGCAACCTTGGATGCAAGCAATCCAGAGCAGGTGACTTATCCACTCTAAGCATTGCCTGCCTTTCCAGTATGTCCTGCATATCATTTTTCACTCCATCTTTTACCTCTACCATCCCCGCCTCTACAGATATTTTGTCATCCTCTTCCTTAATAAATACTGATACAAAGTACTCATTAAGTAAGCCCTGAGCCTCTAAGCATATATCACCCTCTTTGTCCGAATAGTCCCCACCCCAACTCTTACAAGCCGCTTACTATTTACATTCTGGTCAAAGAATTTTGGGTTTCCTTTTATATTAACTGCCATTATATTATCATATTCTCTCTTTGCCAGTTGTATTTTCCTCTTCACCTCCCTTCTCAACTTCTTGTATTTGGCCTGGTACTTGCTTGAAAAATTCACCTGAAATGCATCATATATCCTCTTTTTTGTTTGATCCTTCATCATCCAAGGAGCCCTGGCTTTTGTTCCCTTATCTTTCGCCCTTGTTGGAAAGTACCTAGCCTGTACCTGAAACATCTCCTTCTTAAAGATCACCCATTGGTCCACTACAGATTTTCCTGTCAATATTTGGTTCCATTTTACCGTGGTTCGATCTGCTCTCATTCCATTGAAGTTAGCCCTCTTCCAATTTAGAAGTTCTACCTTAGATTGTTATTTGCGCTTCTCCATAGCTAATCTAAAACTTATGATACAATGATCAGTCTTACCAAGTGCTCCCCCACAGACACTTGGTACATTTGGCTCACCTCATTCCCCAGCATCAGATTCAGCAATGCCTCATTCTTAGTTGGATCAAGAACACATTGACCAAAGAAGTTCTCCTGAACACATTTCAGAAATTCCACCCCCTCCTTAACCTTTACTCTAACATTATCCTCATCGATATTTGGGTAATTAAAGTCTCCCAATATCACCACTCTATAGTTCTTGCACATCTCTGTGATTTCACTACAGATTTGCTCCTCCAACTCTCTCAGTATTTGGAGGCCTATAGAATACCCCCAGTAGTGTGATCATACCCTTTTTGCTTCTCAACTCTAACCAAATGTTTTTTTTCCAGTCAAGAACATCTCTTTCCAACACTACAATGTTTTCCCTAATCACTATTGCCACCCTACCTCCCTTTTTCACTTCCCTATCTTTTGTAAACACTTTATATCCTGAATATTAAGCACCCAGTCCTCATCATTTTTAAGCCATATTTTCATTATTGCCACTACATAATATTCCCATACTGCTATTAATTCTTGTAGCTCATCAACCTTATTCACCAGACATTGTGCATGCTTTGTAAATCTGCCTTTGTATTCCTCGTAGTCCTTCTTAGTCTGTTCCTATCTAATATGGTACTACTTCCTTCTCTAATACTATCCAACACTCTCACTCCTTTATGCACCTTATTTTTCTTTTCTACTTCAATATACTGGTACCCATTCCCCCCTCCAATTTAGTTTAAACCATCCTCAATTACACTATTGAACCTCCCCATGAGGACAATGGTCCCAGTCCTGTTGAGGTATAACTCGTCCCTCTTGAATAGGTGCCTCCTGCCCCAGATAGAACATAGAACATAGAACATTACAGCGCAGTACAGGCCCTTCAGCCCTCGATGTTGCGCCGACCTGTGAAACCATCTGACCTACACTATTCCATTTTCATCCATATGTCTATCCAATGACCACTTAAATGCCCTTAAAGTTGGCGAGTCTACTACTGTTGCAGGCAGGGCGTTCCACGCCCCTACTACTCTCTGTGTAAAGAAACTACCTCTGACATCTGTCCTATATCTATCACCCCTCAACTTAAAGCTATGTCCCCTCGTGTTTGCCATCACCATCCGAGGAAAAAGGCTCTCACTATCCACCCTGTCCAATCCTCTGATTATCTTATATGTCTCTATTAAGTCACCTCTTCTCCTCCTTCTCTCTAACGAAAACAACCTCAAGTCCCTCAGCCTTTCCTCGTAAGACCTTCCCTCCATACCAGGCAACATCCTAGTAAATCTCCTCTGCACCTTTTCCATAGCTTCCACATCCTTCCTATAATGCGGTGACCAGAACTGCACGCAATACTCCAGGTGCGGCCGCACCAGAGTTCTGTACAGCTGCAGCATGACCTCGTGGCTCCTAAACTCGATCCCCCTACTAATAAAAGCTAACACACCATATGCCTTCTTAACAGCTCTATTAACCTGGGTGGCAACTTTCAGGGATTTATGTTCCTGGACACCAAGATCTCTCTGCTCATCTACACTACCAAGAATCTTCCCATTAGCCCAGTATTCTGCAATCCTGTTACTCCTTCCGAAGTGAATCACCTCACACTTTTCCGCATTAAACTCCATTTGCCATCTCTCAGCCCAGCTCTGCAGCCTATCTATGTCCCTCTGTAACCTACAACATCCTTCGGCACTATCCACAACTCCAGCGACCTTCATGTCATCCGCAAATTTACTAACCCACCCTTCTACACCCTCATCCAGGTCATTTATAAAAATGACAAACAGCAGTGGCCCCAAAACAGATCCTTGCGGTACACCACTAGAAACTATACTCCAGGATGAACATTTACCATCAACCACCACCCTCTGTCTTCTTTCAGCTAGCCAATTTCTGATCCAAAGCACTAATTCACCTTCAATCCCATACTTCTGTATTTTCTGCAATAGCCTACCGTGGGGAACTTTATCAAACGCCTTACTGAAATCCATATACACCACATCCACGGCTTTACCCTCATCCACCTGTTTGGTCACTTTGTCAAAAAACTCAATAAGGTTTGTGAGGCACGACCTACCCATCACAAAACCGTGCTGACTATCTCTAATGAACTTATTCTTTTCAAGATGATTATAAATCCTATGTCTTGTAACCTTTTCCAACATTTTACCCACAACCGAAGTAAGGCTCACAGGTCTATAATTACCAGGGCTTTCTCTACTCCCCTTCTTGAACAAGGGGACAACATTTGCTATCCTCCAGTCTTCCGGCACTATTCCTGTCGACAATGACGACATAAAAATCAAGGACAAAGGCTCTGCAATCTCCTCCCTGGCTTCCCAGAGAATCCTAGGATAAATCCCATCTGGCCCAGGGGATTTATCTATTTTCACACTTTCCAAAATTGATAACACCTCCTCCTTGTGAACCTCAATCCCATCTAGCCTAGTAGTCTGTATCTCAGTATTCTCCTCGACAACATTTTCTTTCTCTACTGTAAATACTGACGAAAAATATTCATTTAGCACTTCCCCTATCTCCTCCGATTCCACACACAACTTCCCACTACTATCCTTGATTGGCCCTAACCTATCTCTAGTCATTCTTTTATTCCTGATATACCTATAGAAAGCCTTAGGGTTTTCTTTGATCCTATCCGCCAATGACTTCTCGTGTCCTCTCCTTGCTCTTCTTATCTCTCCCTTTAGATCCTTCCTGGCTAGCTTGTAACTCTCAAGCGCCCTAACTGAGCCTTCACGTCTCATCCTAACATAAGCCTTCTTCTTCCTCTTGACAAGCTCTTCAACTTCTTTAGTAAACCACGGCTCCCTCGCTCAACAACTTCCTCCCTGCCTGACAGGTACATACTTATCAAGGACACGCAGTAGCTGCTCCTTGAATAAGCTCCACATTTCGATTGTGCCCATCCCCTGCAGTTTCCTTCCCCATCCTACGCATCCTAAATCTAGCCTAATCACATCATAATTTCCTTTCCCCCAGCTATAATTCTTGCCCTGCTGTATATGCCTGTCCCAGCCCATCGCTAAGGTAAACCTAACCGAATTGTGATCACTATCACCAAAGTGCTCACCAACTTCTAAATCTAACACCTGGCCGGTTTCATTACCCAGTACCAAATCCAATGTGGCATCGCCCCTGGTTGGCCTGTCTACATACTGTGTCAGAAAACCCTCCTGCACACACTGGACAAAAACAGACCCATCTAAAGTACTCGAACTATAGTATTTCCAGTCAATATTTGGAAAGTTAAAGTCCCCCATAACCACTACCCTGTTACTCTCGCTCCTGTCAAGAATCATCTCTGCTATCCTTTCCTCTACATCTCTGGAACTATTTGGAGGTCTATAGAAAACTCCCATCAGGGTGACTTCTCCTCTCCTGTTTCTAACCTCGGCCCAGACTACCTCCGTAGACGAGTCCTCAATCTGGTCCCAATGCCCCATAATTCTAAATCCCTCTCTCCTGCAGCATGCCGCAAGCCACGTAATGATCATTCCTATCTTCCTATTTCTACTTTCCCTAGCACATGGCACTGGGAGTAATCCTTCAATGTCTTACTCTTTAACTTCATCCCTATCTCCTGAAAATCTGACTGTAGGACCTCAATTCCTGCCTTCTCTATGTTGTTGATACCAATGTGTGCCACAACTTCTGGCTCACTCCCTTCCTCCCCCCGCCCCCCCACCCCCCCCCCCCCCCGGCAAAATATTATTCATGCTCTCCGAGATGTCCTTTACCCTGACACCAGGGAGGCAACACACCATTCAGGACTCGCGATGATGGTTACAGAAATGCCTGTCTGCCCTCCAAACTATGGAATCTCTTGTAACGACTACATTTCTGTACTTTGCTGCTCCCTCCTGTACAATCCCATGCCCATTGGTGCCATGGTCTGGACTGCACTCCTTCAAGGTGTTGTCACTCTCAGCAGTCTCCAAAGCTGAGTCTGATTTGAGAGTGGCACACACTCTGAAGACTTCTGCACTTCCTGCCTCTTCCTACTCTTCTGAATGGCCACCCATCTACTATCCTGAACATTCACTGCCTGTGGGGTGACCACCTTCTGGAACATATGATCCATGAAAATTTCCTGTTCCCTGATGCTCTCCAGCTGCCTCTCAGTTTAGTTTAGTTTAGAGATATAGCACTGAAACAGGCCCTTCGGCCCACCGAGTCTGTGCCGACCATTAACCACCCATTTATACTAATCCTACACTAATTCCATATTCCTACCACATCCCCACCTGTCCCTATATTTCCCTACCACCTACCTATACTAGGGGCAATTGCTAATGGCCAATTTACCTATCAACCTGCAAGTCTTTGGCATGTGGGAGGAAACCGCAGCACCCAGAGGAAACCCACGCAGACACAGGGAGAACTTGCAAACTCCACACAGACAGTACCCAGAATTGAACCCGGGTCGCTGGAGCTGTGAGGCTGTAGTGCTAACCACTGCGCCACTGTGCCGCCCCTCAGGTTTGGAAATCCTGAGCTCGAGCTGAAGCAGCTGGAGACACTTCCTATACATATGGTTCCTCAAGACACACAAAGCCCTAAGGATCCCACATGGTGCTGGAATTGCAAGCAACAGGTTTCAGCTGCCCATCTATGATGAAAAATATCTTCATTCCCTTTTTCATAATCTAGTTAGTACCTTGTCTAAACTATTAATTTTAATTAAATTGGCTCTAGATCTGCTCTGTGCTAATACTCTTATGAATTCAGTTACTGTTATATGTACTCCAATTGGAATTCCATTAATTAATCTAAGCTGTAAATTTAATACTGTAATTTATAGTATCCTGGTGCTAGCTTAAATGACTACCCCAGATTAGAGAGAAAAAACCCCTCAATAACTCACCAAAAGTGGGCGGCGCAGTGGTTAGCACCGCAGCCTCACAGCTCCAGCGACCCGGGTTCAATTCTGGGTCCTGCCTGTGTGGAGTTTGCAAGTTCTCCCTGTGTCTGCGTGGGTTTTCTCCGGGTGCTCTGGTTTCCTTCCACAAGCCAAAAGACTTGCAGGTTGGTAGGTAAATTGGCCATTATAAATTGCCCCTAGTATAGGTAGGTGGTAGGGAAATATAGGGACAGGTGGGGATGTGGTAGGAATATGGGATTAGTGTGGGATTAGTATAAATGGGTGGTTGATGGTCGGCACAGACTCGGTGGGCCGAAGGGCCTGTTTCAGTGCTGTATCTCTAAACCAAAATACTGCAGATGCTGGAAATCTGAAATAAAAACAAGAAATGCTGGAAATACTCAGCAAGTCTGGCAGCATCTGTGGAGAGAGAAGCAGAGTCAATGTTTCAGGTCAGTGACCCTTCTTCAGAACCTACCTGCTATCCTCTGACATTTCTCCTTTTTTTGGAAAACGCTGTGGATGGTCCGCGCTCCCCTGCTTTGTTTATCAGCCGCTGCTGCTGCTCTCAGGTCTCGCTGTCTCCTGCTCCCTCACTCGGACCTGCTCCCTGTTTTGCAAAAGACCAGAACAGCACCTCTTCCCTTACTGTGCCGAATTCCCTCAGTGACCAAATTCCCCGAGTTATGTACTCTGTCGCAGTTGTACTCCTTCTAGCTGGACTTAGTGCCACTTACGTTGGACCATTTTTCAGGGGTTCCTGGCTGCCATCTAAAACAGGCTTTCGAGCCTTAAATCGTTAAATAAGGGGCCTAACACCTGTTTTAACCACCCTCTAGGAAATTAGGCATCTCACAGCAGAGCATGAGGCAAGCCTGCTTAGCTCTGGCTTCTTCAGTGGTTGCCACCAAAAAGTTAGCTTTGAAGAAAAATACATTTTTGAAAGATGTTGCTGTGGAGCCAGGAGGAGCAGGAGTACTTCCCCCCGACTCGACAGAATCCCGATCGGCAATCCCCCTTCCGGCCGCTACACCCCCTCCAAAGACATACCTTTGGGCTGCTACCAGTGAGGCAAGCTGACCAGAACGCATCTATTTAAGAGATGCCTAACAGCGGCTCACAACAACTATTTCTGATTTACATTCCATCAGTGTGGGCTGCATTTGAACGCAGGCGACAGAGATGAAAAGAACTATTCAGGTCCATCGGACAACATAGTCTGTACTCCTTGTAAAACTTTGTGTATTTCTAAATTAATTCTGAACTGAGTCTGCCACCATTAAATATTATTTTGCATGCATAAATGTTGTATGAGAAGTCAGTATCATGGGAAATGAAACTAACAATTACATCAAGAAAATATACAGAAAACAAACTATTATCAGATATCATGAAAATGGCTTACTCCATTTCCTAATTTCATGTTCAATTGTCTTTATGTGTACTTGTATATTTCATTTATTTTGAGAGTTTTGTGCTTATTTAGTGAAGGTAATAATGTCATATTGAATTTATCCTTGTTTTAAATGCTATGAAGCTTTAATGTAGATGAAGCCTAGTTTAAAAAAATCAATAAAGTGCAGAAAAAATAGTAAAATATAATTTGCTTTACCTTAACACATAACAGGTCGTCTGGATTACTGCCACTATGCCATATGTGGTTCTTACTATCCTGCTGCTTCGTGGCGTCACTCTCCCTGGAGCGATAGATGGAATCAAAGCATATCTAAGTGTTGACTTTTTACGTCTCCGTAGCGCCTCAGTAAGTCTTTAAGACCAGAGTTTCAATACTTGTGTGGTGTCCAGTTATAAAACAGCCATTGATCTTCTTCTTGTGTTAAAATAATGGGTGCGCGTAATTTATTATGTATACAGCAATAAACAAATATCGTACCATAGCTTTGCTTTTCATACATTTTAAATAACTTGTAGATAAAAAAATACAGTAAGAAAATTAATCAAATGCTACAAGTTTAGAGAGAAATACACTAAATTTGATGGAATGAAGTAAATACAGAACATGTGAAGCAAAAACAAAAATAGTTAGAAGAATACAGCATGTCAGCATTTAGAGAGTGAACAGATGTTTCGCCAATGGGCCTCCCTTCAGAATAAATTTATTTTAAATTTACTTTATTTTAAATTGAGTGTATACCTTCAATATATTTAAATTAAATTGTTTTATCTGGCTAACATTATTCATGGAAACTGACAGGATTTTGCTCTGGATCCTCTGCTGTTTATATGATAAAAATAATGAAAGTGAATACTATCAAACTATTTGTTGATTGTATCAGGCTATATGCTAAATACCAGAGCCTCCAAAATGGCATTCACTGTTAGTGTCCGTCAGAAATATGCAGAGTAGGTAGATCATGAAGTTAATCTGCATATAGCTGATTTGACACTGGCATTGCCATTTTGGAGCTCAATGCTTCAGTTAGTGCGTTCTCTTAACCTCACACAGCTGAACATGCGTCCAGCAGCAGGAAGGAATCTCCACCATCGCTGTTTAAAGGAATCATGAATTACTTTCAGGTTAGTTGCTAATGAAAGATGGAAGATGGCAGGATCCCCAAAGACACATTGTACAGCGAGCTCGCCACTGGTATCAGACCCACCGGCCGTCCATGTCTCCGTTATAAAGACGTCTGCAAACGCGACATGAAATCGTGTGACATTGATCACAAGTCGTGGGAGTCAGTTGCCAGCATTCGCCAGAGCTGGCGGGCAGCCATAAAGACAGGGCTAAATTGTGGCGAGTCGAAGAGACTTAGTAGTTGGCAGGAAAAAAGACAGAGGCGCAAGGGGAGAGCCAACTGTGCAACAGCCCCAACAAACAAATTTCTCTGCAGCACCTGTGGAAGAGCCTGTCACTCCAGAATTGGCCTTTATAGCCACTCCAGGCGCTGCTTCACGAACCACTGACCACCTCCAGGCGCGTATCCATTGTCTCTCGAGATAAGGAGGCCCAAAAGAGTTGCTAATTGATTTCTACTGGCTGTTGCTGTGGTTATAGAAATGCTTGGTGGTTTTTGAAATTCATTAAAGTTGTGGATGTCAGCAGGGAGTGGTGTGGCACATGCTGAAGGACTTTGTCCTGACTTCAACAATTCTGCACAAACTACCATCTCCCAGAAATGGAGATTCCCTTGGTCTACAACATTACAGGGAGAATGGACAGAGATGACACAGAGCAGGACAAGATTCTGGAAGAGAGTGGAGTGGGGGAGGGAAATGGTCTCTTAGCAAAAGGTCCTATCTACTCAGGGGGCAATTCTTCTACCTGAATCTCAGCGAGGAACAGTGTGTCAGACATTTCCATTTCACTAAGGACGTCCTTACTTAAATCTGCTGCCTCCTGCAGTCACAACTGCACTCTTGGAGCAGGACAAGGACGGCATTGGCTGTGGAGGTAACAGTAGCCGTGAACCTTTATGTGTCTGGCTCGTTCCAGACTGGAACAGGTGATATTTGCAACATTCACTATAACACTAATGTTCTGTATTCAAAGGAAGCTGAATACATTTCATTCTCTCTTGCCAGAGAGAAGCAGGCAAAATGTGCATGCAGCTTTATTAGGATTACAGGCTTCCCCATGGTGCAGGGTGCTATTGACTGCTCGCAAGTCGCTTTGCAGATGCCACATGTCAACTCTGAGATATACTGCAACTGGAAGAGATCCTACTCTCTCAATGTCCAGCTGATGTGCAACCCTATGCAGCAGGTCAATGGCCAGTATCTTTGCAACAGTCATGATGCGTTTGTTCTCTGGCAGTCCGCTGTGCGATCTGCATTTGAGTCACCACAACAAACCAGAGGGGGGCTATTGGACGACAAAGGCTATCCTTTGATGACATAGCTCTTAACTGTGATGCACAACCCCCACACACATGTAGGCAGCATGAATACAAGAAAACCACGCTGCCACATGAAATGTGATAGAACAGATCATTGGAAATCTGAAACAACACTTCCTCTTGCCCTCTGGAGGAACCCTGCGGTACTCTGCAAATCATGTGTCAGGATTCATGGTGGTCTGCTGGATGCTGCGCAACCTCACCATCATGAGGGGATGGCCCTTGTCACCAGCCAACCAAGTGAGGATGAAGAAGAAGCAGAAGAAGAAGAGAGGAGGCAATTGTTGTATTATCTCTTTCTAGATTACGGCAAACGAAGCTGAAGGGAAAGCATAGACGTTGAACACAGAGCTTTAATAGAAACTTGTTGCTTCAGCTTGCATGTGCTAACTAACTGTGCAAGAAAACTAAATCATGTGATATTGTATCACTTCCAGTGATAACATACATATTAGCATGAACATATATTTAAATGATTATATTTAACATACTACCAAATACACTATCACAACAGCAACCAACACAGCCCCTTTCTGCCCGGGCTGTCCGGGATTGACTCATCCAGCTGCGATATCAGTAAACACAACCCCATTTGCCACTAGTTCCAAACCTTTTCTTCCCTCAGTTATTGACTTTCGCAGTGTCCTCTTGGTCACAGTGCTCAAATAAAAGCAACCACAAAATAAACATTCCAAACCAAATTTAGAAATCAAATCATGCCATATTGCACACAAATGTCAACTAATTACCCTTGTGCCTTCCCTTAATACGTATCTTCCATGTGCCTTTGCCTGGCCTAGTGCTTCTATGCAGAGCTATCCATGTGGCTGCAGTACAGCTGGTGGAAGGCTGCTGACTTTCAATGGTGGAGACTCCAGCTGGCCTTGCAGGACAACCTTGAGCTGCCCTGGACTTAGAAGACCCAGCAGCAGACTGCATCATCTTGGCATGGGTGGCAGCGGTCTGGGCTGGCTGACTGACGGGTAACATCAAGGGCACTGGTGGGAGAACAAATATTGTCTTCTTGAGAGAGGGCAGCAGATTCCTACTCCACCGAGCCATGCCCCAAAAGAAGCACCTCAACAATCCTAGTAATGTGTTGGAGGAGAGATTGCTATGACACCCTGCAAACCCCTTTGTACACTGGTATCTGCAGGCATGGTGGTAGCGGTCTGAGTTTAAATGAGAGCCGTCTGAACTTCAATGGCAGCAAGCTGAGCTTCCACTGCAGCACTGCAGTAAGTTGGGTGGCATCTGCTTGTGCTGCAATGGATGCTGAGAAATCATCCATCAGAGACTTTATCATGGTTACTAGTCATCACAGTGTCCTCTTGGTCACAATACTAAAATGAAAACATGATGATCCATGGTTGGATCTGCAAATGTCCTCATGGAGTTGGCCTCCACTTCCGCGATGGAACATATGGGTTCCGAGCTCTGTGCAAAGCCCTGTGCCAAGTTGGTGCCAGACTCCTCCATGCTCCTTGACATTGACTGCAGGCTTTCTGATAGGTCTGCCAATGCATTAACCATTTCATTGAGTACACCCATCAGCCTTCTTCTGTAAGATGCCCCATCAAAGTCCTCATCTGAGTCCTTTGCAACAGAATTGGTGTGTAACCTTATCTTCCAGTGAGCTGGCACCTGCACTATCATTGTTCTCTGACTGCAGGCCAGTTGTCCCAGGTATCTAAACCACATGTAGATCCCACCTTTAAGCTATTCTCTAAAGTGCAAACAGCGACAGTATCTGAGCTGGCGGCTGTGAGTGTGAGAACGAGTGACAGTGTTTCTTGTTCATCACTGTTTGCCTGCACTTCCATCTCTTGCTGTTCCACCACTGCATGCCCAGGATGCAATTCTTGGATATCCAAAAAGAGAAAGGCACAAGGTTGTGGTGAGAGAGGGCATGGAAAGCAAGTGGCGCATTCTTACTCCATCTATAGCTTGGGGATCAGAAGAGGTTGCGGGACGAGGAGGAAGTAGGATGTGAGAAGAAGGTTTAGGTATAAGCATATTCTCATCTTTGATAGTTTCAGCCCCACTGTTGGCCACATCCTCAGCGATGGCCACCACAATGATGGCAACCACCTACTCCCCCATCGGAGTAGGGATATGCTGTCATGCCTGCTCTCTGCAGATTAGCTCCTGCTGCCTCCAGGTATGTGCTAACTTGTCTTACAAGAGAGAGGGAAGTGTGTCAGTGAGTCTGGTGCAATGTACTTGTGTAATTTGCCTGTCATGGTTGAATAGCAGACATTGGGCAGAATTTAATGCCCCCACCCCCACACCCCCACCGCCAGAGATGGATTTGGAGGTGGGAGGTCCCATAGAATTGTGAAGGGAGGCGAGGGATGGAGGGCCCTTTGCCTTCCCTTCGAACTGGAATTTATTTGGGGGCATTAGGTTGATGACGGCCTTCCCGCCCAGAGGCCAATTGAGGCTCTTAAGTGGCAGATTAGCAGCCACTTAAGGACCTCTTCTGCCGCTGCAGGGGGGACCTCGGCCATGCAAAGAGTAAACAAGGCGACCTTGTGTTAGGAGGTGCGGGGATCCTCCTCCGTGGGCAGTCTGTGGCCCATGGAGAGACCCTGCTGGGAAAAATTCCACCTACGCTAACTCTTCTCCCCTGCACTAAATTCCCACCCTCAGCCCCTGACCCCCCCAGGGCCTGCCAGACTGGACCCGGCAACCCCGCCTCACTCGCCTTGGGTCTGGGCTCCAACGCTGGGCCTGGGGCCAAGGCCTCTTGCAGTACTGGCAGTGTCCACCACTCCCAGTGGCGTTGCTGATGCTACTGAACTGCTGGTCTTCTGATTGGCCGGCAGCTCTTGAAGGCAGGATTCCCATCTGTAAGGGATGGCGATCCTGGCTCTGGGCACTTAAGTGCCTAAGTGCCATTAGTTTGCTCTGGGGGAGCTCTGAAAGGCCAAAGCACGGTTCTCCTCTACTTTTTGGCCCAGAGTTTTGTAGAATGATAATTTTCTTTAATCCAGTGACTGGATCTGAATTTATATTTTTTAAAAGACATTTTAAAAAGACCAGTTAAAAGGATGACTTTGCTAGCAGCTTATGATGGCTACCTAATTTGCAACGCTATATCCTACACTGCAATGCTTGTTAAGAGGGAGACGAAATGTCTGCTCATGCCCCAGCAAGAACCAAGACCCAGGAAGTTTAAAGGAACTACCTGGTCTTCTTAGCAGGAGAGAAATACTGCTAGCTGCTATGTTTGAATGACTGAGTGACACATGCAGATCCAAACGGGGGCTCTCTCTCTCTCTCTCTCTCCATTCCAGCTTGAAAGCTTTCAAATCCTGCTTGTTGACTGACCACATTTGCATACTCCGGCTACAATCAGAAACCCATTGGAGGAAATCATCCATGTCGCTGTCTCCAAGAGAGCCACCGAACCAGTCATCTACCTCTTCAAACAAAAAATCTCAGGACCACCAAATTCAGCTAGAAGCCAGCCAAATCTCTGAACGCCACAAACTCAACCAATCTATCTTTCCCCACTTTGTAACCTCCGGAGTGTGTATGTGAGTTAAAGTTGGCACGTTGTTTATTATTTTTATTATTAGTTCGCTTTAGGTACAATAAAGTTGACCTCTTTCTTTGTGAACTCAAGAAAACCTGTCCGATTGGTTCTTATTATGATCATAGCAAGTAAGTAATCAAACACCTACTGAATTTACCAGTACATCCACTTGAAGAAAGAATTAAACCTGTTGTTGTCAAACAAGGAGAGGGAAAAGAGGAAAGCCCTTCGACCCCTCCTCACTTGACTGTAACACAACCCCTTCACAGGCATGCAGCCACTCAATAGTGCATTTAGTGCTGCCTACCCGCTACGATCATTTAAATTAGCAGTTTGTGTACTGCCTGCATTGCAAGTAATGGGCGTGGGGTAATCCCACATTGCGCTCCTCATGCCCATTTTTGGGCTCTGTTCAATTTCGCAGCCCAGATTTTGATTTTGCATCACCAACACTGATGTAAGTCCTCACACATTTTAATACAGAAGTCATTTGAAACAATTGCTGACATAATGATAGGCAGACAATCTGTACTGTCTTGAACTTCCTCTGCAAATCTATCCATCTCTCCCTCATCACTTTCAAAAACCTTTTCAAAACCTATTTCTTCAGCCTAGCTTTCTATTATCCCCGAATGTTCTTCCAGGCTCAATGTCTGCCTCCTTATACCTCTTTGTGAAGCATGTTGGAATATTTCTTTGCATTAAGAATGTTACTTAGATGTAAATTAATGTTGTTAATTAAGGCATCAGGAGAATGAAACTTCCAAAGGCTTATGCAACTGTTTTGAAATAGGCAAAGCTCGTCACTTGTAACTCAGGCATTCTTTGTACTCAAAGCACAAATCTACAATAGAACATTGATTATCCAACAAGGTAGAGGGGACCCTAGGCAGACAATAGAAGCTGATGGCTAACCAAAGTTCCACTGAAATGAAGACTCTATAAGTCATCTGTTGAGAGCAGTGAGACAGAGGAGCAATATGATCAGCTATTCACGGAAGAATATGACTTTTATATGACTCTTCTTACACTATAATTAAAAGACAAAATACTTGAAACACTCAGCAGGTTGGATAGACTTTGTGGAGAGGGAAATAGAGTTAAAGTTTGGAACCTGAAATGTTAACTCTGTTTCTCTTTCCACAGATTCTGCCAGACCTGCTGAGTATTTCCAGCACTTTCTGGGGGAATTTTATGCTCTCTCCCACATCAGGCTTGGAGGCGAGGAGAGCGTATAATCAGGCGGGATGGTGAGGTGGGGGAAGCCCGCCACCTTCCCTCCATCCAACCAAATTAAGTCCGGGACAGGAAGGCCGCCAATTGACACCCTTAAGTGGGCAATTAATGCCCAATTAAGGGCCTCATCCCACCACCGGCGGAATTAGCCCAGCGGCAGGTAGGCCTGTCGATGCACAGGGAACATGCCAAGCAACCCACACGGGCTGGCTCCAGGTGGGAGGGGTCTCTCGTGAAAAGGCACTCAGTGCCTGAAAGGGGGCATCTGGCATCGGGAATAGGGGCGGGCCCGCTGAATACCACCGCGTGCTCTTGCTGCCGACCTCTTTACACCCCCCTTCCCACGGCCCACCAGCCCACAAAACCCCTCCCGTTGAGACTTACCTGTGGCCTGCTTCCAGGGCCTCGGGTGAGTGCTCTACCAGCAGCAGCCACCGCCTCTGAGGTGGTGCTGCTCATTGAAAGATCTTCCAGCGTCTGATAGGCCAGCAGCTCTCAGCAGGTGGCACTTGCATCACCGGGGTCCTTTATCTGCTGTCCACTTAAATGCTTAATTGGCACTTGATTTGGCGGGCCTTCCCCAAAGGAAGCGACGTGGGGTTCTCGCCGGCACTTTTGCCGGTAGTCGAGACCCAGGTTGCCAAGGCAGAATCCTGGCCTCTATTTTTATTTCAGATTTCCAGCATTCACAGTATTTTGCTTGTGTCTTCTTATACTATGTTTGTTTTCAAATATTTTGCCAACTTAAGAATAGCTTGATAAAATAAATTATTGGAATTCAGCTGTATGTAGACGATTGGAAGGCATCAAAGTCATTAACCTGTTGATTGGCTTGGCAAAATGATAGAATAATAACCAGCCTTTCAGCTGTTTAAACATAGATAACACATCATAACCTGTGGCATATAAGCTAGAGAAGAAATTCTGAGCATGTACAGTGTGGTGGAAAGGCACCTAGAATCAGATTGTTACAGGCCATTAGCTCACCAAGTCTGCTCCAGTGTTTTTCTCCATATGGCCCATTTAATCTAATCTCTTGTTCACTCTTCATACTCTTTAATATTCCAGTTTCCAAAGCTTTAAAAGAATATATGGACTTTGCTTCACCAATGGTTTGTGACAGAAATTTTCACATTGTAACCATCGTTTGTGGGAAGAATTATTTTCTGACATCCCTTTAATTCTTTTGTGATTATCTTAAATTTGTGCCCCTTTGTCACGATCTGACTAACCAGTGTAAACAATCTATTGCTATTTTGCAATATCCGTTCATTTTCTTGATGACTATCAAGTCATACTTTAATCTTCTAAATTCTCAAATAAAAAGCCCAAACATTTCAAGTCTCACTTCATAACTATATCCCTTTATTTCTGCATCATCCCAGGGGATCTACACGGCACTTTTTTCCTTTGCTTTAATATCCTTCCAATAAAAGGTTCTCAAATCTTTACACAAAACTCCAACTGCAACCTAACCAAGGTCTTGTAAAAGTTTAGCATTATCTTCTTCACTTTGTATTGTATTCCTCTGAATACAAAACTAATTATTTCCTTTGCTTTTTATGGCCTTATCTCGGTGTGCTGCCATCTTTAATCCATGTATCTGCACACCCTGGTCCCATTGCTCCTCCACTTCATTTTAAATGCAGCCACTTAAAATATATTTCTTTTCATTATTCTTATTTTCAAACATCACATTATTCTAGATTGAACTACAATATCTATCTTTCTGCCCGTCCTCCTATCTTATGTCCTCCTGCAGTCCTTCACAATCTTCATCACATTTTGCATTACTCTCCATCTTAATGTTACCTTCAAATGTTGATAGTTTCCTTAATTTCAAAGTCCAGATCACACAACTATACATAACAAATCAGAGTGGTTTCTAACATGAAATAAGTGGAACACCAATAACCACATAGGAACAGGAGCAGGCCGTTTAGCTCTTTAAGCCTGCCCCACCATTCAATGGGATCATGGCTGATCTGTGACCTTTGCTCCATATCCTTTTACAGCTTTGGTGAACAAAACTCAATCAATCTCAGATTTAAAATTAACAATTCATCTAGCATCAATTGCAGTTTGCGGAAGAGAGTTCCAAACTTTCCACCACCCTTTGGGTTGGATTTTATGCAGGAGGTGAGGCTCCTGGCACCAGGCTGAAAAGACAGGGGACCCTAGCGTCTGCATTTTTCCTGGTCCTCGGAACAATCCTCCGGTCTTTTGGGGTCAAAGTTTAAGGCTCAACAGTATCGGTGACGCCACCGGGAGCAGTGGCTACTGCTGGTACTTTAGAGGCCTTGGACCCAGGCTCAGCATTGGAACCCCGGACAAGAGATAGATGATTGGGGTCACCAGGGCTGGTCCAGAAGGCCCAGGCAGGAGGGGTAGGGGAGTGGGCATTTGATTCAGGGGGTGGGGGGCTCCCAGAGAGGTTCGAGAGGTTTCTGGGTGGGGGGGGGGGGCCTCCGTGGGCCACAAATTGCCCACAAAGTTGGGCCCTCCCCCCAACAGTTAGACAGGTGATGGAGCTGAAAAGGCATAGCAAAGCTAAGCTTGGAATTATTTTTGTGAACCCTGGAAGGGAGGGAAATGTTCCTCTGTGCCCACAAGAATATCCTGGGCTGCCGTCACCCTAGGACCCTTCCACTCTGCAATCATAAGTTGCACCCATCATAGATACTTTGCTGCTGGCTGGTGCAGCCCAATGTTAGATTAGATTAGAGATACAGCACTGAAACAGGCCCTTCGGCCCACCGAGTCTGTGCCGAACATCAACCACCCATTTATACTAATCCTACACTAATCCCATATTCCCACCAAACATCCCCACCTGTCCCTATATTTCCCTACCACCTACCTATACTAGTAACAATTTATAATGGCCAATTTACCTATCAACCTGCAAGTCTTTTGGCTTGTGGGAGGAAACCGGAGCACCCGGAGAAAACCCACGCAGACACAGGGAGAACTTGCAAACTCCACACAGGCAGTACCCGGAATCGAACCCAGGTCCCTGGAGCTGTGAGGCTGCGGTGCTAACCACTGCGCCACTGTGCTGCCCCGTTGGTAGGCCTTAATTGTGCGAGCTGCATCAGGCCATCCCTTTCAAAATGGCACAGGCCACATTGTCCAGGTTAATGGGTCAGTAAGATCACCAACCCCATTTTGAGACTGTTACTATCCTGTTAATGCTGGGAGCAATGAATGAAAATCTTTCCCTAGATGTCAGATGGTCAAGATAATCATACAGATACTAATGTAAAAAAACAGTTTAGAAAGAAGATTAATTGTCTGAGTAATTTGAGCTCAAAACAGTAGATCATTTTTTACTTTATTAAAGGAATTATATCGAAGGAAAATTAATGCATAGACTGCTTGTTATTTCCAGTTAACACTGTGTTAGTTGTTGTGCCAAGGAGACATTTTACAGATTCTTGAAAATGATGTTCCTGAGAAAGGTGACATTTTCTTTGATTACTTTATTTACTTGGAGAAGTTGCCATGGAAATGGATTCTGACTCTTCAATAGCACCCTTGCCAACTTTGTGTTTTAAATGTCAATAGCTGATCAATATTGAATAAATCAATTAATTTTTAGCAAGGTTTTTCTGTAAATTTATTGACTGCCTGCATGCAAGTGTTTTACTCTGCAGTGGTGTTCACAGTAATATGTTGAACTTGTACAAGAAAACACATATAAAAGGTACCAATTTATGCATCCTTTCTCTGATTGCCAATAATTAAACACGGAGTGATAACCTACAAAACAGTTTGTACAGATGCACACTGCAACAATTTACAAAATTGCCCTTATTTTAATATTGTCTTTGATCTCTCTGCTGAATAGGTTCCTGCAATTATCTCTAATAACAGCTCTTTTTCTCTCCTTTGTGTATCTGTTTTGTTCTTAGGTTTGGATAGATGCAGCCACACAGATATGTTTCTCGCTTGGAGTGGGTTTTGGTGTACTAATAGCATTTGCAAGCTATAACAAATTTAATAACAATTGTTACAGGTAGGCTATGTTGCTAGCTTTGTTTTCTTTGTGTGATGCTTTTGGAGTATTCAAAGGCTTTCTTACAGATTTACTGGCTATTAGTTAAAATCATCTGGGTCACTCTCTTCCAGTTATCTTATCAAGTGCCAAAACTGAAGCATTCTCTGCTAATTTGGGCACTTTTTCTGACTTTTTAAAATCCTTTCATGGGATGTGGGCATCATTGGCAAGGCCAGCAATTGTTGCCTGTGCCTAATTGCCCTTGACAACTGAATGGCTTGCTAGGCCATTTCAGAGGACAGTTAAGAGTCAACCACATTGCTGTGGGTCTGGAGACACATGTAGGTCAGACCAGGTAAGGACATCAGTGAACCAGATGGGTTTTTACAACAATCAATGAGAGCTTCATGGCACTTTTACTGAGACTAGCTTTTGAACTCCAGATTTTAATTAATTAACTGAATTTATTAATTAAACCTAAATTACACCAGCTGTCATGGTCGAATTTAACCCATGTCCCCAGGGCTAAAGCCTGGGCCTTGGGATTACTAGTTTAGCAACATTACCATTTCACCAGCACCTCGCCTATACTTAGAAAGTGGGTGCTACATGGCCCAATTTAACCCCCACAGACTTTGAAGTAACCTTCTGACTGGGAGGGAAATGTTTTTCTGATTACTTCTGCACAGTTAGGGAATTGATCCCTTTTCTAGATCAGGAAATGATGGCAATCTTCAGGTTTCGGGCCCAGCTGCTCGATGGCTCATTGTTTTCTTTGTTGCAAAGTTTTTCTGATACCATTTGGAGATGACATTAGTGCCATTTGAGAAACAATGTAATGTATTTTATTACTGTACTTTGCATTTATAGTTGATGTTCAAGGTATGGGATCATATGACTGGACTTGCAATAATATATTATTTTAATAGTAAATTACAGGAAAATTAACTATCTTGGAAATAGTACATTTATATTTTGAATATACTATATTGTATTCTGCTACTATGTTTTACCATTTGGGTGCCTTATGAAGATAAATTATTTTGGCATGTCCATTTACCTGGGTTATCAAATTGTTATGTTGAATACATTTTGCTCACTGGGTCAACTCAAAATTCACATAAATTTTACCACAATGATCCAATAAGGTCAAATTTCAATGATGTGTCTTCTGATAGATGAAAAAGTTGGTTTTTAGATCATATTTCAGCCAAGCAAAGACAGATATGGAATAATATGGGTCGCAAATCAAAAATAGGAGGACGTCAGAAGCAATTAACTCCATTAGATAAAAACAAATGAGTAGAATTTTCTGTTCCCATCTTTCCCCGAACTGCATGTTTGAATCCCTCCAATCAGGTTTCCGCCCCCTCCACAGTATCAAAACCGCTCTTATCAAAGTCACAAATGACATCCTATGTGACTGTGACAAAGGTAAACTATCCCACCTTGTCCTTCTCAACCTGTCTTCAGCCTTTTACGCAGTTGACTGCACCAACCTCCTCCAGCTTCTCTGCACCGTCGTCCAGCTGGGTAGGACCGCTCCCACATTGTTCCGTTCTTATCTATCTACTTGTAGGCAGAGAATCACCTGCAATGGCTTTCAATCCTGCTACCGCACCATTATCTCTGGTGTATCTAAGGATTTATCCTTGGCTCCCTCCTATTTCTCATCTACATGCTGCCCCTCGGCGACATCATCTCGAAGAACAGCATTAGTTTTCACATGTATGCTGATGACACCCTCATGCATGCCTTCATTACCTCTAGACCTGACTATTCCAGCGCACTCCTGGCTGGTCTCCCACATTCTACTCTCCATAAACTTGAGGTCATCCAAAACTCTGCTGTCCGTGTCTTAACTCGCACCAAGTCTCTCGTTCCCCTATCACACCTGTGCTCGCTGATCTACATTGGCTCCTGGTCAAGTAGTGTCCTGATTTTAAAATTCTCATCTTTGTTTTCAAATCACTCTATGGCCTTGCTCTATCTCTATAATCTCCTCCAGTCCCACAACCCTCCTAGATATCTATGCTCCTCTAATTCTGGCCACTTGTGAATCCCTGATATTAAGCACGTGGTGGCCACGCCTTCAGCTGCCTTGGCTTCAAGCTCTAGAATACTCTTGCTATACTTCTCTGCCTTTCCACCTCACTTTCCTCCTTTAAGACACTCCTTAAAACCTACATTGACCATACCTTTGGTCATCTGACCTAATATCTCCTTTGTGGCACGGTGTCATTTTATTCCATTAAAGGTGCTATATAAATGTACGTCGTTGCTGTTGTTGAATTTCTGTGGTGTTTTCCTGATCTTCTCCCCGGCCCCACCCACCCACCCTCCCGGAACAACCCCATAACTTTGGTAGAAGATCGGCGGAAGCCTTTCCCGAAAGTTGCAACAGCCATTTCTCCACAGCTTCTGCCAATCTCTTAGTAAATGTATGGCAGGAAATCAGCAGAACCCCTCTGGAAATTCTTGTGGAAATAAATAAAAAATATAAAATCAGAATTAAAACGGAGAATGCATAAGTAAGAGTGACCATGTTTTTATCATTTAAAACTTTGACAAGTAGATCGCCCATAATCTGAATCATTGAAAGTTGAATAGGCATTTCTTTCACGGTATCTGTTTTATTTTCACATTTTGCAAAAGATAAGGCTGAAGCATTTGCAACCACCTTCAGCCAGATATGCCGAGTGGATAATGCATGTTGGCTTCCTCCTGAGGTCCCCAACATCACAGATGCCAGTTTTCAGCCAATTCGATTCACTCCATGTGATATCGAGAAACGATTGAAGACACTGGATACAGCAAAGGCTATGGGCCCTGACAACATCCTGGCAGTAGTACTGAAGACTTGTGCTCCGGATCCAGCTGCACCTCCAACGAAGCTGTTCCAGTACAGCTGCAACACTGGCATCTACCTGGCAATGGGGAAAATTGCCCAGGTATGCTCTGTCCACAAAAACCAAGACAAATCCAACCTTACCAATTACTGCCTCAACAGTTTACTCTCAATCATTAGCAAAGTGAAGGAAGGTGTCTTTGACAGTGCTATCAAGCAACACTTACACAGCAATAACCTGCTCACAGACGCTCAGTTTAGGTTCTGCCAGGGCCACTCGGCCCCAGACCTCATTACAATCTTGGTTCAAACATGGACAAAAGCTGAATTCCAGAGGTGAGATGAGAGTGTCTGCTCTTAACACCAAGGCAGCATTTGACTGAGTGTGGCATCAAGGAGCCCCAGCAAAATTGAAGTCAATGGGAATCAGGGGGAAAACTGTCCACTGGTTGGAGTCATACCTAGCACAAAGGAAGATGGTTGTGGTTTTTGGAGACCAATCCTCATAGCCCCAGGACATCGCTGCAGCAGTTCCTCAGGGTAGTATCCTAGGCCCAACCATCTTCAGCTACTTCATCAATGAACTTCCCTTCATAATAAGGTAAGAAGTGGGGATGTTAGCTGATGATTGCACAGTTTTCATTTCCATTCACGACTTCTCAGATACTGAAGCAGTCTGTGTCCATATGCAGAAAGATCTGGGCAACATTCAGGCTTGGGCTGATAAGTGGCAAATTATATTCGTGCCACACAAATAGCTAAATATTCAGTAATAATTCACACAAGTTCCAGGCAATGACCATTTCCAGCAAGAGAGAATCTAACCATCTCCCCTTGAAATTCAACAGCATTACCATTGCTGAATTCCTCCACCATCAACATCCTGGGGCTTACTATTGACCAGAAACTTAACTGAACCAGCCACATAAGTCTTACCTCTTCTTCTTAGGCAGTTCCTCGAGAATGATGATGACTTTCTTCCACTCCAGGGTTGTGGGTCCTTAGGTGACTGAATAGTTCAATTCTGGATCCGCACACTCTGCCACAGGTGGGGCAGGTGGTGTTTGATGAGATGAGTGGGTGGGATGCTTGAATTTCTAAATGCTCCTTCTGCTGTTTGCATTTGTTCGCTGCTGAGGCATGTTGACATTGTTCGAACTGGCTGGCACCTTCGCGAATGCATCGTCTCCATTTTGGGCAGTCTCGGGCAAGAGATTCCCACGAATCAGGGGAAATGTCACATTTTTTCAGGGAGGCTTTAAGGACATCCTTGTAGTGTTTCCTCTGCCCTCCTGGTAGCCTCTTGCTGTGTCGGAGTGCGGAGTAGAAAGCTTGTTTTGGTAGTCTTGTGTGAGGCATGCGGACGATGTGGCCTGCCCAGCGTAACTGACTAGGCATGACCAGTGTCTCGATACTGGAGATGTTGGTCTGAGAAAGGTCACTGATATTGGAGCGCCTGTCCTGCCACTGAATTTGCAGGAACTTGTGGAGGCATCGCTGGTGACATCTCTCCAGGGTTTTGCGATGTCTGCTGTACAGTGTCCATGTTTCCGACACATACAGGAGGGCAGGTAACACTGTGGCACTGTAGACCATAAGCTTAGTGCCTGATTTGAGGTCTTTCTCGTCAAACACTCTTTTTCTCAAATGACCGAAGGCTGCACTGGCACACTGGAGGCGATGCTGAGTTTCATCGTCGATGTCTGCCCTTGCTGAGAGGAGGCTCCCAAGGTAAAATAACATAAATACTGTGGCTACAAGAGCAGGTCAGGGGCTAGGATTCTGCTGTGAGTAATTCACCTCCTGTCTCATCTATACCTGTCCACCATCTACAAGGCACAAGTCAGGAGTGTGATGGAATACTCTGCACTTGCCTGGATGAGTGTGGCTCCAAAAGCACTCAAGAAGCTTGATACCCTTCAGGACAAAGCAGCCCACAGATTGGCACCCCATCCACCACCGTAAACATTCACTGCTTGCACCACCGGCGCACAGTGGCAGCAGTGCGTTCCATCTACGAGATGCACTGCAGCACCTCACCAAAGCTCCTTTGGCAGCACCTTCCAAACTCACAACCTCGACCACCTAGAAGGACAAGGGCAGCAGATGCATGGGAACATCACCACCTGTAAGTTCCCCTCTAAGCGACACGCCATCCTGACTTGGAACTATATCGCTGTTCCTTTAATGTTGCTGGGTCAAAATCCTGGAACTCCCTTCCTAACAGCACTGTGGATATACCTACACCAGATGGACTACAGGGGTTCAAGAAGGCAGCTCACCTAAGGGCAATTAGGGGTGGGAATCCAATTCTGGCCTTGCCAGCAACACTCACATCCCATGAAAAAATTTAAAAAAATCTTCCTGTCATTCTCTTTCCTCTTCTGCTTGCTTGTGCCAATTTTCTATGCGTTTTTCTGTTTTTCTATAATTTTAGGTGCTAAGTGGTGTATTGTGGGTCATGGTAAAGTACTTAAAACATTTGGAATGTTTTTGTAGTTTGTTGATCCATTCTAGTGAACAGCGTCACACCTGTTAGTGTACAATTGATAATATACCCTCGAGCTATGTCTACCCAGAACTGTTCCTCCTCACACTGCTTTGTGTGCATCAGGGCTGTATAACATGTATGGACTATAAGGATCATCTGTACTGTATTGCCATTCCTTTTTTGTGTTATGTAGAATTCCATGGAAATATGAGCAATCTGCATTCATTGTAGAATCTGTATCACCTTGCTGCATTCATATTATGTACCTCAAGGTTACGTCCTTTCAGTCGACAGTCGAGCTCCAATTTAAACACTTGGAATGTTTTTGTAGTTTGTTGATCCATGCTAGTGAACAGCGTCACACCTGTTAGTGTACAATTGATAATATAACCTCGAGCTATGTCTACCCAGAACTGTTCCACCTCACACTGCCTTGTGTGTATTAATGTTGTTGGCACCAGCTGGACCTCATCGTCACAAGGCGAGCCTCTATAAAGTGTCCAAATCACACGCAGCTTCCACATTGCAGCCTGCGACACCGACCACTCCCTGGTGTGCAGCAAAGTTAGACTCAAACCAAAGAAGCTACATCACTCCAAGCAGAATGGCCGCCTGCGCATCAGCACGGACAGAATTTCTTATCCACAGCTGTTACGTTTCTAAATTCACTTGAAAAAGCCCTTCAAAACACCCCTGCAGGGGATGCAGATACGAAGTAGGCCCACATCAGAGATGCCATCTATGACTCAGCAAAGAAGACCTTTGGCAAACGTGAGAAGCAGAATGCAGACTGGTTTCAATCTCACTTTGAAGAGCTGGAATCTATCATAGTCGCTAAGCAGACTGCACTGTTGAACTACAAGAAAGCCCCCAGCGAGTTAACATCCATAGCACTTAAAGTAGCCAGAAGCGCTGCAAAAAGAACAGCCAGACGTTGTGCAAATGACTACCGGCAACACCTATGCAGTCATATTCAGCTGGCCTGTGACACCGGAAACATCAGAGGAATGTATGATGGTATTAAGAGCGCTTTTGGGCCAACCATCAAGAAGATCGCCCCCCTCAAGTCTAAATCAGGGGAAACGATCACTGACCAATGCAAACAAATGGACCGCTGGGTGGAGCACTACCTAGAACTGTACTCCAAGGAAAATGTTGGCACTGATACCGCCCTCAATGCAGCCCAGTCTCTGCCAGTCATGGATGAGCTGGACGAACAGCCCACAAAATCAGAACTCAGTGATGCCATTGATTCTCCAGCCAGTGGAAAAGCCCCTGGAAAGAACGGCATTACCCCTGAAATAATCAAGAGTGCCGAGCCTGCTATACTCTCAGCACTCCATGAACTGCTTTGCCTGTGCTGGGATGAGGGAGCAGTACCACAGGACATGCGCGATGCCAATATCATCACCCTCTATAGAACAAGGGTGACTGCGGTGATTGCAACAACTACCGTGGAATCTCCCTGCTCAGCATAGTAGGGAAAGTCTTCACTCGAGTCCTTTTAGACAGATTCCAAAAGCTGGCTGAGCGTGTCTACCCTGAGGCACAGTGTGGCTTTCGAGCAGACAGACCCACCATTGACATGCTAGTCTCCCTTTGCCAGCTACAGGAGAAATGCTGCGAACAACAGATGCCCCTCTACGTTGCTTTCATAGATCTCACCAAAGCCTTTGACCTCATCAGCAGACGTGGTCTCTTCAGACTACTAGCAAAGATCGGATGTCTACCAAAGCGACTAAGTATCATCACCTCATTCCATGACAATATGAAAGGCACAATTCAGCATAGCGGCACCTCATCAGACCCCTTTCCTATCCTGAGTGGCATGAAACAGGGCTGTGTTCTTGCACCTACACTGTTTGGGATCTTCTTCTCACTGCTGCTCTCACATGCGTTCAAGTCTTCAGAAGAAGGAATTTTCCTCCACACGAGATCAGATGGCAGGTTGTTCAACCTTGCCCGTCTAAGAGCGAAGACCAAAGTATGGAAAGTCCTCATCAGGGAACTCCTCTTTGCTGAAGATGCTGCATTAACATCCCACACAGATGAGTGTCTGCAGAGACTCTTTGACAGGATTGCGGCTGCCTGCAACGAATTTGGCCTAACCATCAGCCTCAAGAAAGCGAACATCATGGGACAGGACATCAGAAATGCTCCATCCATCAATATCGGTGACCACGCTCTGGAAGTGGTTCAAGAGTTCACCTACCGAGGCTCAACTATCACCAGTAACCTGTCTCTTGAAGCAGAAATCAACAAGCGCATGGGAAAGGCGTCTGCTGCTATGTCCGGACTGGCCAAGAGGGTGTGGGAAAATGGCGCACTGACACGGAACACAAAAGTCCGAGTGTTTCAAGCCTGTGTTCTCAGTACCTTGCTCTCCTCCATCTACGGCAGCGAGGCCTGGACAACGTATGTCAGTCAAGAGTGACGTCTCAACTCATTCCATCTTCGCTGCCTCTGAAGAATCCTTGGCATCAGGTGGCAGGACCGTATCTCCAATGCAGAAGTCCTTGAGGCGGCCAACATCCCCAGCATATACACCCTACTGAGCCAACGGCGCTTGAGATGGCTTGGCCATGTGAGCCACATGGAAGATGGCAGGATCCCCAAGGACGCATTGTACAGCGAACTTGTCACTGGTATCAGACCCACCAGCCATCCATATCTCCGCTTTAAAGACATCTGCAAACGCGACATGAAGTCTTGTGACATTGACCACAAGTTGTGGGAGTCAGTTGCCAGTGATCGCCAGAGCTGGCGGACAGCCATAAAGGCGGGGCTAAAGATGGCGAGTCGAAGAGACTTAGCAGCTGGCAGGAAAAAAGACAGAAGTGCAAGGAGAGAGCCAACTGTGCAACAGCCCTGACAACCAATTTTATCTGCAGTGCCTATGGAAGAATCTGTCACTCTTGAATTGGCCTTTATAGCCACTCCAGGTGCTGCTCCACAAATCACTGACCACCTCTAGGCACTTACCCATTGTCTCTTGAGACAAGGAGGCCAAATAAGAAGAAGACCTCAAGGTTATGTCCTTTCAGTTGACAGTCGAGCTCCAATTTATCATCATTACTTTATTTTCACTCTATACCATGATCTATCTATCTCTTGCTTGCTGCCTGTACCCACTGTATGTTTGCCATCGTATAGTACTATCATTGTTTGCTTTTCCTGTTTCCCAATGAATGCTGTTGTGTCCTTGCGTTCACATCTCTGCTGTCTCCTCCAACTGGGCTAAGTCACATCTTTGCCTTTTTGATGGCTCGCTACCATGCTCTTCTTACCTGTTCAGGTTGTTCATCTATCTACAGTATCTGAAAGTTTGAAAAACAGCTTTTTTTCCACCACAGAGTTAGAAAATAGGCATTTGGTTTAAAAAAGACAAAGTGCAATTCCAACAGGATAAGCACTTTACAAGAGGAAAGTGCCAGTTGCTGTTAGCAGTGGAAGAGGACAAAGGCGTGTTTTGGAGAAATTGGCTGGGTGGGAGGAGTAAATGGGTGGAAGTCAGATGAGTGTGACCTGAAGTTTTACCAATTTTAGACCAGTGGAGAGTGAAAGTTGACTGGTGGCCAGAAGCCCAGTGGCTGAAGTCACAGATTGTGCCATCAAGAGAAAAAAGAGAGCAGTTTAGGGAGGTTCGCAGCCCTAAGTTAGGCATCTCTTACCCAAGGAATTGGTGATAGATGTCTTGAGGATTGGAGGCAAGTAGACTAGGCAGCTGAAAATCTTTGTTGGAGGACTGGAATGTGGAATCAGCAGGACACAAGGGGAGAAGGTTGAGCAGTTGGCCTGAGGCTGAGTGCCTGAGGGAAGAGGTAGGGAGGATGGTGAGGGAGAGAAAAATGCTAAGGGGTAAAGAAGAAAGGGAGGGGAGCTGGGGGAGCAGAGAGAAGAGAGGAAGTGTTTGGATACAAAATATCGCTGAGTAATTGGGCTAAATTGCTGCAGGATCATTATTCAGCAGTTGATCAGAAAAGTTAGGTGAGAGTGGAGGTCACAAATTATTTTAGATGGCAGGTTGGACAGCTGGGCCAGGAACTAATTAATAAGCACTTTATTCACCTTTACCAATGTGCTCCAACAATTGCATTAGTGCAACGTCGTGCACTGCCAGATATTTGCAATTATTGTGAAAGCTAACATAAGTAGATTAATGGCAATTGCGTAATGGGTGTATGCACACCGGACGTGTGATGATACAACAATCATGGACGAACTCTGAAGAGTTATGAAAAACAAACTTTGTCTTTAAAAAATGAACCTTTATTTTTAAAAGTGAACAATGGTCCAAATTAGCCACTGAAGAAAAGGGGATTGGCCTTCTGTGTATTCAAATAGTCTTACAAAAACAAAGGACAAATCTTCAAAGACAAAAGATGTTAATGGAGCCCAACTTACACCTATCCTAAACCAATCCAGAGTGAAATGTCTTCTTCTGAAACAAAGGAGGTGTGAAGTAGCCACATCTTGGGCCATTGTGCAATCACCATGGGATAGATATGAGAATGTCCCCTACCAGAAGGTGAGAGGTGACACAGTTTTTACCTTAACAAAATACAGCCAGAGAGAGAGAGACTAACACAGAAGGTGAAGTTACTTGTAACAGCTTGAGTCTCAGCCAGGCCAGGAAGCACAGTGCCCTGCTGAAAAAAATCCAACATATACAGTACACAGCAGTGAAAGCTAGAAGTAACCCACCAGAACCTCACTAGAACCTTCAATCAAGGGAGAAAGCTACAATCATCTCAGGCCTATATTCATCTAGAACTTGATTTTCAAGAGAATTCAACAGGTTTATCAAAACCTTTCCCCCACTAAAAACCACCTTTCTCCTTCCCTTCTTTATCTGTTTTTCTTGTGTGTGCGTGTGTGTGTGTGCATGCACGCACATGTGCATAAGCGAATGTGAGAGTGGATGCGGTTGCGCCAATTTCGGGATAAGAGAACAGTGGTAGAATCGGGCAGAGTCAGCATGGATTTACGAAAGGGAAATCATGCTTGACAACTCTACTAGAATTCTTCGAGGATATAACTAGTAGAGTTGATGAGGGGGAGCCAGTGGCTGTGGTTTATTTGGACTTTCAGAAGGCTTTCGACAAAGTCCCACATAAGAGATTAACATGTAAAATTAAAGCACGTGGGATTGGGGGTAGTGTATTGCGATGGATAGAAAATTGGTTGGCAGACGGAAGCAAAGAGTAGGGATAAATGGGTCTTTTTCCGAATGGCAGGCAGTGACTAGTGGGGTATCGCAGGGATCGGTGATTGGACCCCAGCTATTCACAATATACATTAATGATTTAGATGAGGGAACTAAATGTAATATCTCCAGATTTGCAGATGACACAAAACTGGGTGGGAGGGTGAGTTGTGAGGAGGATGCAGAGAGGCTTCAGGGTGATTTGGACATGTTGAGTGAGTGGGCAAATGCATGGCAGATGCAGTATAATGTGGATAAATGTGAGGTTATCCACTTTGGTATCTGAATGGCTACAAACTGAGAGATGGGAATATGCAGCGAAACCTGGGTGTTCTCATACACCAGTCGCTGAAGGTAAGCATGCAGGTGCAACAAGCGGTAAAAAAGGCAAATGGTTGGCCTTCATAGCGAGAAGATTCGAGTACAGGAGCAGGGATGTCTTGCTGCAATTAAGCAGGGCCTTGGTGAGGCCACACCTGGAATATTGTATGCAGTTTTGGTCTCCTTATCTGAGGAAGGATGTTCTTGTTATAGAGGGAGTACAGCGAAGGTTTACCAGACTGATTCCTGGGATGGTGGGACTGACGTATGAGGAGAGATTGAGTTGGTTAGGATTATATTCGCTGGTGTTCAGAAGAGTGAGGAGGGGGTCTCATAGAAACCTATAAAATTCTAACAGGACTTGACAGGGTAGATGCAGGAAGGATGTTCCCGATGGTGGGGGAGTCCAGAACCAGGGGTCATAGTCTAAGGATACGGGGTAAACCTTTCAGGACTGAGATGAGGAGAAATTTCTTCACCCAGAGAGTGGTGAGCCTGTGGAATTCGCTACCACAGGAAGCAGTTGAGGCCAAAACATTGTATGTTTTCAAGAAGGAGTTAGATATAGCTCTTGGGTCTAAAGGGATCAAAGGAAATGGGGCGAAAGCAGGAACAGGTTACTGAGTTGGATGATCCGCCATGATCATAATGAATGGCGGAGCAGGCTCGAAGGGCCAAATGGCCTAATCCTGCTGCTATTTTCTATGTTTCTATGTCTATGTTTCTATGTCACACCACGTGGCCATAACACAAGTCATGTAACATTTGGGGGAGCCAAACTTCCATTAATGAGTCACATTGTGTTATGCTCATAGCACCACCTATTGCAGCCACACACCATTTTTGGGCATTTTTAAGCATACATGTTAATAGTGTCAAATATCAAGATACTAAAGCTATTGTTATTTTTGATATCGCAATACTGTTACCGTAATAATATATTGTTATATTCAAGACAGAGTGGTACCTGCAAATGTGATGCAGAGTCAGTAGATTCAAGTTATGCCATTGGCAGCACACTGCACATGACAAAGAAACATTGTGCATTCATGGTCCCACAAACACAGACTTCCACACACCGACCAATTCAATTGTTAATGTCTAGGAAAGTTTACTCTGTATCCCAGATTTCACTGTCCTGTTTAGAAATGGGACCCACACCAAAAAAGAGAATAATTTGCTCCAAGGTGCGCAGTTATAACAATCAACATTGTGATGCCATAGATGTTGCAATTAAAAATGATTTTGGTGAATCTTTCTATGAATTGAAGCAGGAAAACATTCCATTTTTCAGTGAAAATGGAGAATATTTCCACTTCAGAAACTCAATGTCAACATTAAGTACATAAGAACATACGAAATAGGAGCAGGAGTAGGCCATTCAGCCCCTGGTTTGTGGCCTTAACTCTGTTTTCCTGCCTACCCTCCATAACCCTTGACTCCGTTGCAGATCAAAAATCTGTCTAACTCAGCCTTGAATATATTCAATGACCCAGACTCCATTGCTCGCTGGGGAAGAGAATTCCAAACCCCAGCAACCCTCTGAGAGAAGAAATTCCTCTTCATCTCTGTCTTAAATGGGAGACCCCTTAATTTGAAACTGTGCCCCCTACCTCCCACAAAGGGAAACATCCTCTCAGCATCTACCCTGTCAAGCCCCCTCAGAATCTTATACGTTTCAATCTTCTAAACTCCAAGTAGTATAGGCCCAACCTGCTCAACCTTTCCTCATAAGACAAACCCCCCCATCCCAGGAATCAGCCTGGTGAACGATCTTGGAATTGTTTCCAAAGCAAGTATAAGCCTCCTTAATTAAGGTGGCCAAAACCCTACACAATACTCGAGGTGTGGACTCACCAATGCCCTGTACAGTTGTAGCAAGACTTCCCTGCTTTTATATGCCAACCCCCTTGCAATAAAGACCAACATTCCATTTGACTTCCAAATTGCTTGCTGTACCTGCATGCTGACCTTTTGTGATTCATGGACAAGGACTCCCAGGTCCCTCTGTACCACAGCAATCTGCAATCTCTCTCTGTTTAAATAATATTCTGCTTTTCTATTCTTCCTACCAAAGTGGACAACCTCACATTTTCCTATATATAAAAGCAAAATACTGCGGATGCTGGAAATCTGAAATAAAAACAAGAAATGCTGGAACCACTCAGCAGGTCTGGCAGCATCTGTGGAAAGAGAAGCAGAGTTAACGTTTCGCGTCAGTGACCCTTCATCGGAACCACAATTTTCCTACATGTAGTCCATATGCCAAATTTTTGTCCACTCGCTTAATCTACCTGTATCCTTATGTAGACTCTTTGTATCCTCCTCACAACTTGCTTTCCTAGCTAGCTTTGTATCGTCCACAAATTTGGCTACAATACACTCGGGCCCTTTATCCAAGTCATCAATATAGATCATAAATAGCTGAGGCTGCAGCATTGAAAATCTGAAAATGATCCATTTATCCTGACTTTGTTTCCTGTTAGTTAGCCAGTCCTCTATCCATGCTAATATATTAACCCCAACACCATCTTGTGTAGTGACCCATTTATGCCTACTCTCTGTTTCCTGTTAACTAACCAATCTTCGATCCATGCCAAAATGTTATGCCCTACAATCATGAGTTTTTATTTTCCACAATAACCTTTGATGTGGCATCTTATCAAAAGCCTTCTGGAAATCCAAGTACAGTACATCCACCGGTTTCCCTTTATCCACAGCACATGTTACTTCTTCAAATAACTCCAATAAATTGGTTAAACATGATTTCCCTTTCATAAAACCATCAGACTCTGCCTGATTACCTTGAATTTTTCTAAATGCCCTGCTTTAAGGTTTTTATTAATAGCTTCTAACATTTTCCATATGACAGACATTAAGCTAACTGGCCTGTAGTTTCCTGCTTTCTGTCTCCCTCCCTTTTTTGAATAAAGGAGTTACATTCACTATTTTCCAATCTAATGGAACCTTCCCCAAATCTAGGGAATTTTGGAAAATCTAAACCAATGCATCAACTATCTCACTAGCCACTTCTTTTAAGACCCTAGGATGAAGTCCATCAGAACCCGGGGACTTGTCAACCCGCAGCTCCAATACTTTACTCAGTACCACTTCCCTGGTGATCATAATTTTCTGAGCTCCTCCCTCCTTTCCATTTCCTGATTTACAGCTATTTCTGGGATGTCACTTGTATCCTCTATGGCGAAGACCGATGCAAAATACCTGTTCAATCATCTGCCATCTCCTTAGTTTCCCTTATTAATTCCCCAGGCTTATTTTCTATAGGACCAATGCTCACATTTTAACTTTTCTTTTTTAAACATCGATAGAAACTCTTACTATCTATCTTTATATTTCTCACCAGGTTACTCTCTAATTTTCCCTCCTTATTAATCTTTTAGTCGTTCTTTGCTGCTTTTTATATTCTGTCCAGTCTTCTGACCTGCCGCCCATCTTTGCGCAATTGCATGCTTTTTCTTTAAGTTTGGTACTATCTTTAAGTTTTCTTAGTTAACCACGGATGGTGGGTCCTCCCTTTAGAATTTTTCTTTCTCACTGGAATGTATCTATTCTATGTATTCTGAAATATCCCCTTAAATGTCTGCCACTGCATCCTTGTAGACCTATCCCTTAACCTATTTTGCCAGTTCACTTTTGCTAGCTCTGCTTTCATGCCCTCATAATTGCCCTTATTTAAGTTTAAAATGCTAGCCTTGGACCCCCTCTTCTCACTCAAATTGAATGTAAAATTCAATCATATTATGATTGTTGCTGCCTCGGGCACCTTCACAATGAGATCATTAATTAATCCTATCTCGTTGCACACTACCAGGTCTAGTATAGCCTGCTCCCTGGTTGGCTCCAGAATGTGTTGTTCTAAAAAACTATCCCGAAAACATTCAATGAACTCTTCATCTAGACTACCTTTGCTCATCTGATTTTTTGAATCTATTTGTCGATTAAAATCCCCCATGATTATCGCCCTACCTTTCTGACAAGCACCCATTATTTTTTCCTTTATACCCCATCTTACCATGTGGTTACTGTTAGGGGACCTGTACACCACAACCACAAGTGATTTCTTGCCTTTATCATTTCTCATCTCGACCCAAACCGCTTCTACATCCTGGTTTCCTGAACTTAGGTCATCCCTCTCTATTGTGCTAATAGCATCATTAATTAACAGAGCTACTCCTCCACCTTTTCCTAGTTTCCTGTCTTTCCTAAATGTCATGTACTCTTCAATATTCAGGTCCCAATCTATATCATCCTGCAGCCATGCCTCTGTAATGGCTATCAGATCGTACTTATTTATTTCTGTTTGTGCTATCAGTTCATCTGTTTTGTTTCAAATGCTACGTGCATTCAGATACAGAGCCTTTAGTTTTGTCTTTTTATTATTTTTGTAACCTCTAGCCTTGTCTGCTGATTTACTTTTAGATTTGTAATCACTGTCCCTTCCTGTCACGGTCTGTTTATCTTTTCCCATATTAATACCTTTCTCTCTTGCCTTGTCTCTACTCTTTGATTTATCACATCTTCCCAAATTTGATCCCTTGCCTCCACTATTTATTTTAAGACCTCTCTACTTCCCTGGCTATGCAATTTACTAGAACAATGGTCCCAGCACAGTTCAGATGTAAACCGTCCCAATGGTACAGCCCCTACTTTTCCCAGTGCCCCACAAACTGGAACCCACTTGTACTACACCAGTCTTTGAGCCACGCATTCATTTCTCTAATCTTATTTGCCCTACTCCAACCTGCACATCGTTCAGGTAATAATCCAGAGATTATTACCTTTGAAGCTCTGCATCTTAATTTAGTGCCCAGCTCCTCATACTGACTATGCAGAACCTCTTTTCTTGTCCTGCCTATGTCGTTCTTACCTACATGGACCACACGACTGGATCCTCCCCCTCCCACCGTAAGTTCCTTTCCAGCCCTGAGCAGATGTCTCAAACCGTGGCATTGGGCAGGCATCACAGCTTTCTGGACACCCACTCTTTGCTGCAGAGAACAGTGTTTATCCCCCTCACTATACTGTGCCCTACAACACTACTTTCCTTTTTGCTCCCCTCACTTGAACAACCTCCTGTACCATGGTGCCATGATCAGTCTGCTCATCCACACTACAGCCCTCACTCTAGAAGCTGCAAGAACCTTGAACTTGTTGCTCAATTGCAAGAGCTGAGTCTCCTCCACTCCCACCTTCTCAATCCCCTTACCTGTCACATTCCTGTCTCTGGCGACTGACCACAACAGATGACCCTATCTTGTGGGGTGTGACAGTCTTCTGGAAAAAAGTGTCCAGGTAACTTTCCCTCTCCCTGATGCATCACAGTGTCTACAGCTCAGCCTCCAGCTCAATTACTCTGAGCCGAAGCTCCTCAAGCCACAGACACTAACTGAAGACGTGGTTGCCATGAATTGCCATGGCATCCAGGAGCTCCTACATACTGCAGTCATGACACATCACCTGTCCTACCATCTTTACTGTGTTAACTTAATTGCATTTATTTATTATTAATTTATAGCTGCCCTCCTTACCAAACTCCCTCACTTACCAAAATCCCTTTTTCACACTTTGTGCCCTCCCTGATGCATCGCAGTGTCCATAGGCTGGACTCCAGCTCATCAACTCTGAGCTGAAGTTCCTCAAGCTGCAGGCAATTTTGCAGGATTGTGTAAAGCTCCTTCCAATTTGCTCTAACAACAAGTGAAGAAATACTCTGGTCCCTATGTGCATCAGAAATGTGGCCATCAAGATGCCCACTGTTTAGCTTATGTAATGAAATCATAAACTTGTTGTTTTTGCATTTAACTAGAAAAACTAACCAGAAGAAATCTTCATGAACACATTTGCAATATTGTTATACATGGCAGTCAAAATGCTTCTCTCCAGACTATGCCTTAACCTCAACTTCAGAAGAACTCCCCTTCTGTGTTTATTTACACAAGAACATTACCTATATTTTAGAATTTTAGAAAATCCGCAAGCAGGACCCTGAGCTTCCGGTTGCTTGCCATTTCAACACTCCCCCCTGCTCTCATGCTCACATCTCTGTCCTGGGATTGCTGCAGTGTTCCAGTGAATATCAACGCAAGCTCGAGGAACAGCATCTCATCTACCGATTAGGCACACTACAGCCTGCCGGACTGAACATTTAGTTCAATAATTTCAGAGCATGACAGTCCCCCATTTTACTTTCATTTTTAGTTATTTTTTCTTTTTTACATTTTTTACAATTTTTTTTTGCATTTATTTCATTTCATCGCAGTTTGTTCAGTTTGCTTACCCACTGGTTTTTTTTCAGGTTTGCACTTGCTGCTGTTCAATATTCAGTCCGTTAACACCTAATCTGTACTAATGCTTTGTCTTTCAACACACCATTAACATATTGTTTGCCTTTGCTCCATGACCTTTTGGTCAGCTATGTGGCCTTGTCCAATCTACACCTTCTCCTTTGTTATCTCTTGCCCCACCCCACCTCACTTGCTTATAACCTGTGACTTTTCTAATATTTGTCAGTTCCGAAGAAGGGTCACTGACCCAAAACGTTAACTCTGCTTCTCTTTTCACAGATGCTGCCAAACCTGCTGAGTGGTTCCAGCATTTCTTGTTTTTATTTTAGAATTTATTAATTGGCTGTGAAGAACTTTGGAATATCCTGGGTATATGAAAGGGTTGTGTAAATGAAAGTTGCTGTTCTTCAGCTGTGCAGCAACTTTTCTATTCTTCAGCAGCCATCTTTCTCAGCTCTCTGTATAAAGTTGCCATCAGGTGCAGGCAAGACCTCAGAACTCTGTGCCCAGTAATAGGAGGTGCTGCTTGACGTGAATCAGTGCAGTGGCTGTGGCCACTTCATTGATGGCTCAAATGTATCAAAACTAAATTTTATACATTAACATAGCATAGTTATTTGATTTTGGATCAGGATTTTTATGAACATACATGTGAACATACAAATTAGGAGCAGAAGTAGCCCATTCGGCTCCTCTATCCCACTCTATCATTCAATAAGATGACTATTGATCTGTGTGTCTCGAATTCCACACTCCCATCTACCCCGATAACATTTGATTCCCTTGCCTAACAAGAATCTATCTACCCCCACCTTAAAATTATTCAATGACCCCGCCTCCACAACCTTCTGAGGCAGAGATTTCCAAAGTCGCACAACCCTCTGAGAGAAAAAGTTTCTTCTCATCTCTGTCCTAAAAGGGTAACCCCTAATTTTAAAACAATGTCCCCTAGTTCTGGACTCCCCCACAACAGGAAATATCCTTTCCACTTCCACCTTGTCAAGACTGTTCAGGATCTTATATACTTCAATCAAGTCTCCCTTCACTCTTCTAAACTCCAGTGAAAACAAACCCAGTCTGTTCATCCTTTCCTCATCAGACAACCCGCTCATTCCAGGTGTCAATCTAGTAGACCTCCTCTGAACCGCCTCCAACGCATTTACATCCTTCCTTAAATAAGGAGACCAAAACTGCAGACAATATTCGAGATTTAGTCTCACCAATGCCCTGTATAACTGAAGCATAACATCCTTACTTTTATTTTAAATTCCTCTCGTAATAAAGGATATCATTCCATTAGCCTTCTTTATTACTTGCTGTACCTGTATACTAACTTTCTGTGACTTTTCATTTGCAGTGGCTGGGAAGGGAGGAGAGGAGGAACAAAGTAGCCACTCCACCTAATCTGGACACTGCTATTTTGAGTTGCTATTTTTGTGGCACCTGGAGTGGATTTGGTGTACCCGCATCTTCATTCTTGTATTGGTCTATGCGTCGCTTTGCAGAGTGTGCTGTGGAATTAGTGAAGGAATCTTGCCCGGGCCTGCAAGAATGGGATCCAGATTGCTGGTTATTTTTCCAGCCTTAAGCGAAAGCCATGCATCATTTTCTCTAACTGACATGTCCCACACAGATACTTACTTCATATGTTTGTGAGTTCTTAAACATATCACGAGGATGTGTCTTCACACCACTCGTGCAAAATCTATGTTGCACATCACAGATGACCCTTAATTCCTCCCTTCCCTCCCAATATTCAAATTGTGTTTGACTCTCCCTTTTGTTTTCAGGGATGCTATCGTTACAAGTTCTGTCAACTCCGTGACAAGCTTCTTCTCTGGTTTTGTTGTCTTCTCCTTCTTGGGTTACATTTCAAAGCGGCATGGAGTGGCTCTGGAGGATGTGGCCACTGGAGGTGAGGTCACAGAGCTGATTTTGCCTACTCTGCACCTTCACTTATCATAATGTACACCAAATAGCTATGTGCAAAAAACTGCATGAGCCAGTGGAGTATAGCTTCAACATTTTCTTTGCAGGTGAAGCATCTTATAAAGTGAATCTGTGAGAAAATCTGCTTATGATTGAGGTCACAATTGACAGGTGATTAAGTCACAATATCAAATTCACCAATGTTTGTTTTAAGGAGGTCTATTCCTCAAACAATTGGAATGATTACAAACCATTTTCTCATTGCAAACTTGATTTTTCATGAAATTAGTAAAGCTCGATTCCTTTTTGTTTTCTTTTACAATTTGCTCTCATGAAGGTACTGACTTATACTGGGCTATAGCAGCATTACCCCAGACTAATCATCATGTGTGAGTCCATAGCCTATCAGTGTACTCTTTCACTGAGGAGAGTGAAACTGAAAACTGGGTGGAAAAGGGTGCCGAAGTTCAATGATTATTGACCCATTAGATCAGCCAAGATTGAATTTGTTTCCCTCCACCAGATTCTTAGCATATTTTTAATTGTTTTGTTGCTGAGGCTACAATACTATCAATGATGATCTGCCAATCACATGCTATGACACTGAGAACCTATGTACAAAGTGGCTGTACCCATGAGAAGTGGGACAAAATAGGACTTTACAAGTGCATGTGACAATCGCAGCATGCAGAAAATGCTGACACATGTAGTAGACTGCCATCCCCTTCCCATCTGAAGGGAATTCAGAATCCAGAATGGCTAGCATGAAGCTGGTTTTGGGCCCATAGTATAATTTGGGTTTATAGTATAACTTGTTCCGAAACCTGATGGTGTCTCATTCCATTTGAGCCTTACGCCTTCACAAAGCAGCACTGAAAACAGTCATGGAGAAGTCTGGTGCTTGCACTGTTCAATGTGGTGGGAGAAGATATGGAGACCAATCAGAAAACATAAGCAAGATTATTCTGAAGTTTGATGAGTGCAAAATAACTTTCATCTTGACAGTAAATGGTCCTTTCTTTCTAAACTGTGTTCCTAATTTGTTGGTGCTGGGGAATAGAATACTTTTCTATTTCACTCATTCAGGGTCAGCATCAAACACTCCCCAGCCAGAAAAAAATAAATCAGTTTCCTTGACCTTAATGGATCAAAAAGAGAGATTCTGTCTTCACTACATGCAGAAAAATTGTAAAGCTGTTCATAAAGTGTAATTATATTACATTAAGCACACAAGCAAAAAAGATTTGCTTGGGTCTGCACTGAGGTACGCTGATCACCTAGGCACCGTAAATATTAGAAAATCAGGCAGTTCAGATCACACACGTTTGACATCAAGGCAGTATTTGACCTGAGTGTGGCATCAAGGAGCCCTAGCCAAATTAAAGTCAATGGTAATCAGGGGGAAAACTCTCCACTGATTGGAGTCACAGCTAGTACAAAGGAAGATGGCTGTGGTTGTTGGAGGCCAAACATTGCTGCAGGAGTTCCTCAGGGTAGTGCCCTAGGACCAACCATCTTCAGCTGCTTCATGGGTGACCTTCCCTCCATCATAAGGTCAGAAGTGGAGATGTTCACTGATGATTGCACAGTGTTCAGTCCCAATCGCGACTCCTCAGATACTGAATCAGTCTGTATCCACATGCAGCATGATCTGGACAACATTCAGGCAAGTGACAAGTAACATTTGTGCCACACAAGTGCCAGGCAATAACCATCACCAACAAGAGAGAATCTAACCATCTTCCAGTGACATTCAAAAGCCCTACCATCGCTGAATCTCCCACCATCAACATCCTGGGGGTTACCGTAGATCAGAATCGTAACTGAAACGGCAATATAAATACCGTGGCTACAAGAGCAGGTTAGAGCTGGGAATTCTGCGGCAAGTAACTCACCTCCTGACTCCCCAAAGCCTGTCCACCATCTACAAGGCACAAGTCAGGAGTGTGATGGTATACTCTCCACTTGCCTGGATGAGTGCAGCTCCAACAACACTCAAGATGCTCGATACAATCCAGGACAAAGCAGCCCTCTTGATTGGCACCCCATCCACTATCTTAAACATTCACTCCCTCCACCACCGGCACACTGTGGCAGCAGTGAGTACCATATACAAGATGCACAGAAGGAACTCACCAAGCTTTGACAACACCTTCCAAACCCACGACCTCTACCACCTAGCTGGACAAGGGCAGCAGACACATGGGAACACCACCACCTGCAAGTTCCCCTACAAGTCACACATCATCCTGACTTGGAACTGTATGGCCGTTCCTTCACTGTTACTGGGTCAAAAACCTGGAACTCCCTTCCTAAAAACACTGTTGGTGTACCTACACCAGATGGTCTGCAGCAGTTCAAGAAGGCAGCTCATCCCCACCTTTTCAAGGGCAATTAGGGATGGGCAACAAATGCTGACCTTGCCAGTAAGTCACACTCACATCTCATGAAAGAATTATAAAAAACTGTGCGCCTCTTCCAATATTTGCTGCACCCAGGTGTTCCAGTGTTCCAGGACACAGACCCACAGACTCTTCTTGTAACATCTTCCTCAAATATATTTAATACTAATCCCAGCGGATCAATCCCAACTAAACCAATGTGGCATTTTCCAATTTCCTCTAGTAAATATCTCATTCAGACAGGCTACAAAGATGGTCTTCTGAGGTCAGTAAATGAGTGCCAAAGGAAAAGTAACTCTGTACTGTGGACACATGCTCGATCAGAATTTGTTTAAAACTGATTAAAGTTATTTCACATTGGTTTGCGGCCGTCTGTCAGGGAGTGTTTTTATCCCATCTTCCTAGATTAGATTCCAAGTCAAGTCCCACATGTAGAACATCAGCATGCACCAGCTAGTGCCTATGCAAAACAGCTTTAAAACTTACAAATGTAAATATACCTGTTTCAAGTTCCCTTAATTGGAAAACTACTTTATTTATATTTGCAGAAGCCGGATTGGTCTTCATCATTTACCCAGAAGCTATTGCCACTCTTCCTGGTTCATCAGTTTGGTCAGTCATCTTTTTCATCATGCTTCTGACACTGGGTCTTGACAGCGCAGTGAGTGCATTCAATGTTATATTTTGGAGATCAATGAAACAAATAGATTGTGATTTTTATTCTGTAATTACTATCTCTCTAATCCCCTCCCTCTCCTCGTAATTTCATCCAGCCCTACAACCCTCCAAGTTATCTGCACTCCTCCAATTCTGGCCTCTTGAGCATCTCCGATTTTAATTACTCCACCAATGGCAGTTGTGCCTTCAGCTGCCAAGGCCTTAACCTCTGGAATTTCCTCCCTAAACCTCTCCACCTCTTTTTCTCTCTTTCTTCCTTTAAGATGCTCTTTAAAACCTAGCTCTTTGATAAAGCATTTGATCATCTGCCCCCATCATTGAATCATAGCATGGTTACAACACAGAAAAAGGCTATTCAGCCCATTGTGCTTATGCTGGCTCTTTGCAAGAACACTCTGCCAGTTCTTTCCCTGTAGCCCTGCAAATTTTTATCTTCAGGTGCTTATCCAATTCCCTTTTGAAAGCTATGATTGAATATGCCTCCACCACACACTTGGGCAGTGCATTCCAAATCGTAACCACTTGCTGCGTAAAAAAATGCTTCCTCTTGTCATGGTTGCTTTTTTTGCCAATCATCTTAATTCGGTCTTCTCAACTTCTCAACCCTTCCTCCAATGGGAACAGTTTCTCCCTATCTACTCTGTCCAGACCTTTCATGATTTTGAATGCCTCCATCAAGTCTCCTCTCAACTTTCTCTTTTCTAAGGTGAACAATCCCAGGTTCTCCAATCTATCCACGTAACTGAAGTCCGACATCCATGGAACCATTTTCATAATACCTCCTTATGTGGCTCGGTGTCAAATTTTGTTTGATAACTCTCCTGTGAAGCAATTTGGGATGTTTTACTACATTAAAGCTGCTATATAAATACAAGCTGTTATTTTTATTAATCAATATGATGAAAGCATGCTTAGTAGTGGTACCAGTGCTAGGTCCTCAAAGCTTGCAGCCCTCTGTGACCTGCAGAACATATCAGAATCATATAATTCAACTAAATTTAAATCCTGTCGCCCATCATAAAATAATCAACCATGTTATCTACTGCAAATATTAATCTCACAGATATTCTCGAATAAGGGAAAAAGGCTTAGCCCAGAATTTCATAAGAGTTGCTCCCACTCCCCTTTCGTAATTTCGCCATATGTGTGGCAAAAGATTTGTCTGCTCCATTTCCCAAAGATTTTTATTCAAGACATTTTCGGGCTAATTTTCTGAATCCACGCTCCCAGAAAGGATTCGGGATTGCTGAAAGCTCATGTGAGAATTTCAGCTCCCTGGAAAATCATGGGCGGTGTATGTCTAAAATATGCAATGCCAGCATAAAATGACTACTTTCTTTTCTTATCTGAAGCATTAGCACAGATTTTGCACTAAGAATAATGAAGAATCTAGCAACATTCACCGTTACTAAAGAATAATTTGGACCGCATCTTTCAGCATCTGCACAAGCGCAGTTAAAAGTGGAAATCAGGCCATTGCTGTCTGATTTGCCCTGTTCCTCCACAAGCTTCACTACACTGGTATTTTGCTGAGAGACTTGGCATTCACACACATGTAACCATGTGAATTTGGGATACTTACTACAGGGTTAAAATTGGACTGCACTACATGGCCTCCTAATGGTGGAAAATCAGCTCCAAGTTGCATGTGCATAATTCCAACAGGAAGTGTGCGGGACACCACCTTGGTAAAGCAAACGTAATAACCACCGGCAGCATGCAGAGCAGGTAGATTATGATGTCATTCAGTGTGCAAAGCTAATTTGACGCCAGAGCTGCAATCTTTGAACACCAGGCTTCGGCCTATGGGCTGTCTTAACCTCGCACAGCTGAACATGACAATAAATGGTACGATAAACCTCTCAACATGCACTATTTAAAGGACTGTTTATGAACTGCTAACTGGTTAGTTGCTGGATTATTTCTTCTGGCTGCAAGTGCAATTGTTTGTGTTCCTGGAGCTTTCCTCTACTTGGCTAAAGTTTCAATAATCTACAGGGAGTGGTCTGAAGTACTTTGTTATTCATTTAAAAGCTTCTGCTGAAACAAGTTGCTTCTAGGCTTGGGTAACCTTCTTCTTGGAATTGAGCATAGCTGGCAGAAATAATAGAAACTGCACAGAGCTGAACAAACTGCTGGAAGAGAGAGGTAGAGGAGGAGTAACAGCAGGGCTTTCAGTAGAAGACCATATCCACACAAGGTCTTTGGGGAGCAATTTTATTACCTTAACTTCAGATAGGACCAAAGCTTGAAATGTCTTTGCTTCACTAAAAAAATCTGTCAACTGCTTGCAGCCACAACTGCAACCTCAAAGCAGGACCAGGACAGCACCACTTGTGGCTGTCAAGGTGATCGTGGCTCTTAGGTTTTATGCATTTGGTTCCTTCCAGGCTGCTGCTGGAGATATAAGCAACATCTCACAGTTTGCACTATGCTGCTGCATGATGGAGATCACTGAAGCTTTCTATACACAGGGCAGGAAAGATGTGTACAGTGGCACATTCACTTACATTCTGATGTATCATCCCAAACCCCTCACTCTGCCTTCTCAAGCCTACTCCAGCACATCAGTCCTCACACCAACTTAGCATGCTGAAGCACCCATCCCTCTCGATCTTCCTCACCTCCCCATCTATCCATCCACCACTGACACTCACCCTCATCTTTTTGCAATGCCAAGCCTCTCCTTCATAGTTATCCTCAAAAAATACTCTCCATCTACCCATTCAACACATGCCATTACTTCACTCAGAGGTCTCTTCTATCCCTCCTTGCAGGAGGACAGAGTACAAAACACGAGGGAGAGGCAGAGAACCAGAGGTGCCACTCCAGCCAACTGGCAGCTGCAGAGGAGGAGATGCTAGACATCAACAGAGTCCTCAGCATGCCTGGCCGTTGGAGATGGTGACCTCCCAGCCTCCTGGTGACATACACGAAAAGCTTAAGCACAAGTTCGATGACATGGAACGCAATGGCATCATCCATCGTGTGAAACATCACATAGACTGGTGCAGCTCAATTACGTGCGTACTAAAGAAGGATGGAGCAATTAGGGTATGTCTAGATCCAAGGCGTCTAAACGTCTCCCTAAAGTGATTCCCCCACAAGGTTCCAACAGTAGAGGAGTTGAATCCCAAGTTCACAGGAGCCAAATTCTTCTCCAATTTGGTTGCTCAACATGGATATTGGTCGGTAAGGAATCTCAGGAAATCACCATCTTCAGAACACCAATTGGAAGATATTGCTTCCAGAGACAACCCTTCGGCTTATCTGCCCGTCAAGATCTGTTTCAGCAGGGTATGGACAAAATTATAGAAAACGTGACTGCCCGCTCCCTCCCACCCAACTGCTCGCTGCTCTCTCCCACCCAACTGCTCGCTGCTCTCTCCCACCCAACTGCTCGCTGCTCCTTCCCACCCAACTGCTCGCTGCTCCTTCCCACCCAACTGCTCGCTGCTCCTTCCCACCCAACTGCTCGCTGCTCCTTCCCACCCAACTGCTCGCTGCTCTCTCCCACCCAACTGCTCGCTGCTCTCTCCCACCCAACTGCTCGCTGCTCTCTCCCACCCAACTGCTCGCTGCTCTCTCCCGCCCAACTACTCACTGCTCCCTCTTGCCCAACTGCTCACTGCTTGTCCTACCTAGAAACACTGTATATTCTAAAGAATCAGGAATTCTCTCTCTTAAGTGGAAGAGCTTGTATTGACCTTCATCTTATAAAGAAAGTGGAAGAAGATAAGCAACAGGAATCCAGGAGTCAATTCCAAAAAGAACTCCTGAAATTGTTTCAAAGGAAAATACTGCGGATGCTGGAAATCTGAAATAAAAATAGAAAGGGCTGGAAATCCTCAGCAGGTCTGGCAGTCTCTGTTGAGAGAGAAAAAGAATTAACGTTTCAGGTCTGTCACAGACAATGTTAACTCTGTTTCTCTTCACAGATACTGCCAGACCTGCTGAGTATTTCCAGCATTTTCTGTTTTTATTCCTGAAATTGTTTACTGGTCTTGGGAGACTGAAGACCGAATATAGTATTACTTTGTGAAAAGATGCTAAACCGGTATGTCTTTTCACACCAAAGAAGAGACCAATGAAGCAAGTCCAAAATCAACTAGAAGACATGACCAGGATGGGAGTCATCTCTCCTGTTACTGAACCTACAGAGTGGTGTTCGGGAATAGTTCCAGTTCCTAAACCTAACGGTGATCTTCGTATTTGTGTAGACTTAACTAAACTTTCTGCAAGAATCCATGCTGTGGCATGAGAAGTTGATCCGATGTCCTCAGTGGGCGAAAGCTTGGAAAAGTCATCCAATAGTACTGTCTTCACGAAGCTTGATGTGAGTAGTGGCTTTTGGCAAGTTCCATTGGATAAGAAGACAACCTTCATTAATCTGTTTGGAAGGTTTTGTTTTAATCGTCTACCATTCGGTACAACACCAGCACTGAAATATTCCAAAGAACTATGTTGAACATTCTACAGGGCCTTAAAGGTGTAAAATACCATATGGACAACATCTTAGTTCACGGTGAGTCCATTGAAGAATATGACCTGAGGGTTAGAGCAGTTTTGAATCGCCTACAAGACGAAGGCCTAACACTTAATTAGAAGTGTGAGCTTTCAAAAATGTCTATTCGTATTTTAGGACACAATGTGAGCAGCAACGGCATCATGGCAGACCCGCAAAAGATGAGAGCCATTAGTGAATTGCCACTTCCTACTTCTGTCCAAGATCTTCAATGATTCCTTGGCATGGTCAATCAGTTGGCTAAATTCTTACCTAATGTAGCACAAGTTACTGAGCCTTTGGAACAACTACAAAGGAAAGCTCAAGCATGGTTCTGGGATGCACATCAGGAACAAGCATTTCAAAGGATTAAGGAGATGCTGATTTCACTGGATATCCTAGCACATTATAACCCTTCACTTCCAACCACAATTGCAGCTGATGCTTCATCTACAGGGATAGGGACAGTATTTTTCCAAGAACAGCCAGATGGAAGGCGAAGACCAGTTTATTATGCATTGTCTGACACTGAGACAAGGTACGCCATCATTGAGAAAGAAGCTCTCGCAGTCACGTGGGCTTGTGAGAAGTTCTCAGATTATATTATCAGGTTGTCATAGAGACAGACCACAAACTCCTAGTATCCTTACTTGATGAAAAGGAACTCGCTAGGATGTCTCCGTGAATCTAAAGATTTCAGTTGAGGCTAATGAGGTTCACGTATGAAACAGTATACGTAAAGGGCAAGCAACAAATGACAGCAGATGCATTGTCCAGAGCTACAGTTGACCATCCTACACAACAGGATGTTAACTTTATTAATGAAATTGCATCATATTCTCAGTTCACTGCAACACAATGGCCGGCAAGTTCAAAAAAGCGCCAAGAAATTCGTCATGCTCAGATGCAAGATGAAGAATGCATCTATATCTGCCAATATTGCAAGCAAGGCTGGCCGCAGCAGTGTCCCAATGATAAGAGGATGAAAATCTTCTTCGAACACAGAAGACACTTTACTATAGTGGATGATTTGTTGGTATATGACAAGAGACTGGTGATTCCAGAATCAATCCAGGTAGATATCTTGGAGAAAATACACCAGGGACATTTGGGCATAACTAAATGTAGAGCACAGGCTCAGGGATCCATGTGGTGTCCGGGAATATGGAAAGATATAGAAGAAATTATTTCAAATTGTCTGGTATGTGCAGCGCACAGACAGGATCAGAGGGAACCCCTTATCTCGACCCAATTCCCAACCAGACCATGGGAACGTCTGCCGATGGATCTGTTCATATTTAATGGAAAATCCTACCCGATTGTCATTGACTACTTTTCAAGGTGGATCGAGATCAAGCGTTTGTACACAACGACAGCTGATGCAGTCATCCTAGTGTTACAAGAAACCTTTGCAACACATGGTATACCTGACCAGATAATGTCCAAAAATGGACCACAATTTGCAAATGACTACTTGACGCACTTTGCGGAAAACTGTGGATTTGTACATCTTACAAGTTCCCCTAGATATTGAGAATCTAATGGAGAAACTGAGCCAGGAGTCAGAACTATCAAAACACTGTTAAAGAAAAATCAAGATTTTCAAACAGCACTGCTACACTACAGAACTACTCCATTGCTTTGTGGATTAGCACCATCCGAACTGTTGATGGGAAGGAAGCTTAGAACACAACTTCCAATCCTACCAAAAAAGTTACAAGTCCAGGATTATCTGAGAATTCAAGACAGAGAAAAGTCTTACAAAAAGCAACAAGCCTATAATTATAATAGGAAATACTGTACCAGGAACTTACCCAAGTTGACAGAAGGACAAAAGGTATGGGTACGAGACCAAAGCAGAGAAAGAGTAATCGTCCAGAGATGAGAATCAACAGCGATCTTATTTAGTACATACTTCAGAAGGTACTATAAGAAGAAACAGGAGGAATCTTATTCCGAGTCATCAAAGATGTCAATCAGCCATACATTTGGACAAACCAGATGTTGAACCTGAAAGTCAGAAAGCACCGGATACTACAAACCTCAATTAAGGCCGTTCAAGTCAAGAAACAAGGGTTCAGAGAAAGACTACCAATCTTCCTCATCTGACAACAACACGATCAGGGAGAGTTGTGAAGCCTCCTGACAGATTGATCGTGATGTCAGAGACTTGGTGAGTGATGGAGTAGTATGTCAAATAAATATAAGTGAATGTAAAAATATATATATTTAGATAAAGACTTGGGGGAGATGTATTATAAGGGTCTGAAAGGGTTAATGTTGAGAAATTGTAAAGAGTCCCTCCTACCATGATGATGTAAGAGATCACATGTGAGAGAGACTTGAAGAGAGATGCAGTGTGGCTTCAGAGGAGTCACACAAACTGGTGTGAAGCTGTACATAGTTATAATGTCATAAAGGTTAATGGTCTAAGTACTCAAGACTAAGGAATCTCTCTAAGCTAGACTAAGTATTCTAAGGTGGCAGCATACCAACCAAGCATGTATCCTCCTCCTTCTCCTCCTCTTCTCTTGGATCATCTGAAGAGGTTGTGTGCTCTATGCCTTGTTCCTCCTGCAGGTCCAAACTTCACTGCTGGACAACGTTATGCAGAGCGCAGCACACCACCAACATTGTGGAGACCCTGGCTGCTGCATATTAAATGGCACCTCCAGATCTGTAAAGGCACCTGAAGCACACCTTCAGCATGTCGATGACTTGTTCAATGATACATGTGTCATCTGACAATCATTGTATCACTCGTGGTTGGGTTCAAATAAGCCACATCCACTGGCTCCCCCTCATCAACTCTACTAGTTACATCCTCGAAGAATTCTAGTAGATTTGTCAAGCATGATTTCCCTTTCATAAATCCATGCTGACTCTGTCCCATTCTACCACTGTTCTCTAAGTGCTCTGCTATAAAATCTTTGATAATGGACTCCAGAATTTTCCCCACTACCGACGTCAGGCTGACTGCTCTATAATTCCCTGCTTTCTCTCTACCTCCTTTTTTAAATAGTCGGGTTACATTAGCTACCCTCCAATATAAAGGAACTGTTCCAGAGTCTGTAGAATCTTGGAAGGTGACCGCCAATGCATCCACTATTTCTAGGGCCACTTTCTTAAGTACTTAAGGATGCATACCATCAGGCCCTGGGGATTTATCGGCCTTCAATCCCATAAATATCCCCAACACCATTTCTCTACTAATACTGATTTCCTTCAGTTCCTCTCTCTCACTAAGCCCTGTGTTCCCCAATATTTCTGGTTTGATATTTGTGTCCTCCTTTGTGAAGACACAAACAAAGTATACATTTAGTTAGTCTGCCATTTCTTTGTTCCCCATAATAAATTCCCCTGTTTCTAACTGTAAGACATTTGTCTTCACCAATCTTTTTCTCTTCACATACCTATAGAAACTTTTACAGTCAGTTTTTATGTTCCCCGCAAGCTTGCTCTCGTACTCTATCTTCCCCTTTTTAATCAATCCCTTGGCCCTCTTTTGCTGAATTCTAAACTGCTCCCAATCCTCAGGTCTGTTGTTTTTTCTGGTGAATTTATATGCGTCTTCCTTGGATCTAATGCTATCTCTAATTTCCCTTGTAAGCCATGGTTTGGCTACCTTTCCCGTTTTACTTTTGCGCCAGACAGGGATAAACAATTGATGCAGTTCATCCATGCGCTCTTTAAATGTTTGCCATTGCTTATCCTCTGTCATCCCTTTAAGTAACATTTCCCGATCCATCATGGCCAACTCACGCCTCATACCTTCGTAGTTTTCTTTACTAAGATTCAGGAACCTTGTCTCAGAATCAACTATGTCACTCTCCATCTTGATGAAGAATTCTGTCATATTATGGTCGCTCATCCCCAAGGGGTCTTGCACCACTAGATTGTCAATTATTCCTCTCTCATTACACAATACCCAGTCTAGGATGACCTGTTCTTTAGTTGGTTCCTCAACGTATTGGTCCAGAAAACCATCCACTCCAAGAATTCTTCCGCTATGGTATTGTGACTAATTTGATTTGCCCAATCTATATGCAAATTAAAATCACCCATAATTACAGATGTTCCTTTATCGCATGCATCTCAAATTTCCTGTTGAATGCCATTCCCAACATCACCACTGCAGTTTGGGGGTCTATATACAACCCCCACTAATGTTTTTTGCCCCTTAGTGTTTCTCAGCTCTATCCATCCAGATTCCACATCATCAGAGCTAATATCCTTCCTCACTATTGCATTAATTTTCTCTTTAACCAGCAATGCAACTCCACCGCCTTTTGCTTTTTGTCTGTCCTTCCTAAATACTGAATACCCCTGGATGTTCATTTGCCATCCTTGGTCACCTTCCAGCCATGTCTCCGTAATCCCGAGTATATCATACCCGTTTTCATCTATTTGCGTGATGTATTCATCCACTTTATTGTGAATGCTCTGCGCGTTAAGGCACAAAGCCTCAAGGCTTGTCTTTTTAACATTACTTGTCCCCTTCCCACTATTTTTCACTGTGGCCCTGTTTGATTCTGGCCCTTGATTTCTCTGTCTATCACTTTTCTTTTTCCCTTTACTGTCTTTTGTTCTTGTCTTTGAACCTCCCTCCTCTGACTCCTTGCAAAGGTTCTCATCCCCCTGCCATTTTAGTTTAAACCCTCCCCAACCACTCCAGCAAATACTCCCCCTAGGACATCAGTCCCTGTCCTGCCCAGGTATAACCCGTCCAGTTTGTACTGGTCCCACCTCCCCCAGAACCGGTCCCAATGTCCCAGGAATCTAAAACCTTCCCCCTCACACCATCTCTTCAGCCACATATTCATCCGATATATCTTGCTATTTCTACTCTGACTAGCACGTGGCACTGGTAGTAATCCTGAGATCACTACCTTTGAGGTCCTACTTTTCAACTTACTTCCTAGCTCCCTATATTCTGCTTTTAGATTAGATTATAGATTAGAGATTAGAGATACAGCACTGAAACAGGCCCTTCGGCCCACCGAGTCTGTGCCTAACATCAACCACCCATTTATACTAATCCTACACTAATCCCATATTCCTACCAAACATCCCCACCTGTCCCTATATTTCCCTACCACCTACCTATACTAGTGACAATTTATAATGGCCAATTTACCTATCAACCTGCAAGTCTTTTGACTTGTGGGAGGAAACCGGAGCACCCGGAGAAAACCCACGCAGACACAGGGAGAACTTGCAAACTCCACACAGGCAGTACCCGGAATCGAACCCGGGTCCCTGGAGCTGTGAGGCTGCGGTGCTAACCACTGCGCCACTGTGCCTCATTTTTTTTTTTACCTAGGTCGTTTGTACTAATGTGTACCACGACCACTGGCTGTTCATCCCCCTCCTTCAGAATGTCCTGTAACTGCTCTGAGACATCCTTGACCCTAGCACCAGGGAGGCAACATACCATCCTGGCAACAGTTCAACTTAATAGAGGGTTTGCTTTTCAAGAGCAGAGATTCTTCAAAGAGAGGCAACAGTTGTCTGGATTTTCTTCTGATTTCCTGGCAGGTTCATAAACAAACTCCAACTGCCTCTTTTAGACCCGAAACCAGCTGGCTTTTAACAGTTCAAAATGAAACCTGTTTTTTCCAGGCAAATCTTACGATAGTCGTAAATCCTGTCTTATCACAACACAACACCCCTGCTATGTTTAATTGAAATCATGTACCTTCCAGTTAAAAACTTGTTTACTGGTCAACCTTTTGTTGAGCTTCCTTTTAAAAAACCCCACAAAATTCAACCATCTCCAGATGATTTGATGTCCATGAAATTCTTTTCAGTTTTTAAAAGTATAGATTCTCAATTTTGAACAAAAAATGGAAACCCACATAACAATAGGCATCCTGTGAATTCTTATGTTCCTATGATCCTATGAACTGTTTGATCAGATGGAATTGAGCAATAGAAATACTTTCAGATTAAGTCCCTGTATCTTCTGTTTACTGGGTAAGACTATGAGAGACATAACAGGAAAAAATCAAGATTAATTGCTTCAGCAAGAACTACCAAAATCTTTAATTGTCTCCCTTCAGCTCTTCACTTTGATTTTCCTTTGGTTTCTCTCGTCTTTGTTTTCATTCTTCAACTTTTTTCATTTTCACAGCTTTTTGGAAGTGGTGAACTGGGGAAACTGCAAGTCATTGAAGAGGGCAGGGCCTGAGCCGTGTCATAGTCATATTTACGCATTTGGAAGTGGATCTGGGTGGCAGCCATAAATACACGTTGGGCTGCAACAATTTTATTAGCAATATAGGTTTCCTGCTACTTCACTTTAAACCAATCAGGGTGACTTGTCCGTGACTACAGCAAACCACTATGGGTACAGGTTATAAGTTGGTTATAAATGTAGCAGATTTATTATGTAATTTATATTCAGTGCAAAGAAGTAATACTTAACAAAGACACAGTCTGTTCCTCAGAACCTTGGCAGTAGTCCTGGCAGGGAGGCATGGACTCTCTTTCTCTTGCTGTGTTCTGTCGACTGAAGATTCTCTTCTTTTTTCCTCTGGATTTTTTGTTTTGTTTCTTCTGTTCAATAGTTGTTCTTTTATTCCCTTTTTGGGCATCAGACCACCTTGTAGTTTGCCCAATGATTGGTCCAGGTCCTGTGATGTCAGTTACTACCCTACTCTAATTGGGCCTTAATTGAAAAAACATTTTACCAATAATTGAGATAAAAACCTCTAAAGAGTTCTATTCATTATGGTTGTTATCTCTTTGGACAGTATGAATATGTGCAGAAATTGATTCTCTTTTAGCAAAGTTAAGAATGTTATCAGGGTCATAATACTTTTTCTGCTGACTTTAGAGTCAAAGAGAGATACAGCACTGAAACAGGCCTTTCGGCCCAACGAGTCCACACTGACCAGCAACCACCCATTTATGCTAATCCTACATTAATCCCATTTTTCCTTCTCACATCCCCATCTTCCTTCAATTCTCCTACCACCTACCTACACTAGGGGCAACTTTTTTTTTTGTTTTTACAATGGCCAATTTACTTATCAACCCGCAAGTCTTTGGCATGTGGGAGGAAACCCATGCAGTCACAGGGAGAACTTGCAAACTCCGCACAGGCAGTACCCAGAACCAAACGTGGGTTACTGGAGCTGCGAGGCTGCGATGCTAACTACTGTGCCACTGTGCCGTCCTTTGTGTTACAGTGACTTCCAAAGTCCTACTGATATTGAAATTCTTACAAGCTTAAGACTTAGTTTTTAAGCTTAATACTTTTAAATTAAAGCCCATTCTTTCTAGCATGATTCTTAATTCATTGATTACAACTTAATCAAGGTCCATTGCTTCATAATCATTGTTTTCTTGACGGGTCATTGTTTTCTTGACTTAATACATTAATTTGATGAATACAGCTACTGATACAAGACGCAAGAATTACTTCTTTGCTCATGTACTAGTATTAGATGGCTTACTTGATCTTGTTAAGTTATTACAGAGTATACAGTGTGAAAATGGTCAAGTTAAGCTAAAATCTAGCTCCCAAACCTACTTACAGCAAATAAATAAAATATATATAATAATCATTAGTGGTGCATGGAAAATGCCATGTTATGCCATACGCTTTCTAACTGTCTGTTCTTCTTGTGCCTACAGATGGGTGGCATGGAATCAGTCATCACAGGGCTGATTGATGAATTCAAACTCCTGCGTAACCACAGAGAGATCTTCACGCTCTTCATCATTGCAATTACCTTTCTGGTGTCTCTCTTCTGTGTAACTAACGTAGGTCACTTTTAATGAATCATTTTCAAAATATGGGTTTACTGGAGCTCCTCAGGTGGTAAACATACAATGTATTGATTAGGAAAATTGACTCTGAAAGTATTAGAAGAATGGGACAGTTTAGTTGTGGCCCTAAACTTTACCTGATGATGAAAGTGATCAGTTTCATTCTTGGCTCAAAATTGGAATTTCTTTTTGTCTTGCAATGTTGTTCATTCCATGAAATATGCCACTGTATATTCCGCTGTCACCTCTCTTGGAATGTTTTTATTTCCAGGGTGGCATCTATGTGTTTACTTTACTTGACAAGTTTGCAGCAGAGACATCCATTTTGTTCGGAGTGCTTATCGAAACCATTGGAGTCTCCTGGTTTTATGGTAAGTTAATGTTGAGTTGGACAAACAGCTTTCTCTTTAACCGAGACACCTGAAATTCTTGTCAATTAGTTTAATTTTAGTTTAATAATGTAAGTATTACAATGTAGGGTGGTTGTGATTTATTGGCAGCTACCTGTCATTCTTTGTTAAACATGAGTCTGACAACACACTACTAGGCTAAAGATCATTTAGTTGTCAGCATAGTGGAAGAACAGCAAGTCACAGATGACGTTTTCCATAAGGAACCCTCTTCAATAAGAATAATGCCTCTTTTTCTGCAGTCTTTTCAAGGACAGCCGGTTAGGAGCCCCTATATCATTGGATTATCACAGCTGTGGTTGCTGAACAAGCAATATAGAACAATATAGACAGAAAGTCCTCATCAGGGAACTCCTCTTTGCTGACGATGCTGCATTAACATCCCACACGGAAGACTGTCTGCAGAGACTCATCAACAGAATTGCGGCTGCCTGCAACTAATTTGGCCTAAACATCAGCCTCAAGAAAACGAACATCATGGGACAGGACGTCAGAAATGCTCCATCCATCAATATCAGTGACCAGGCTCTGGAAGTGGTTCAAGAGTTCACCTACCTAGGCTCAACTATCACCAGTAACCTGTCTCTCGATGCAGAAATCAACAAGCGCATGGGAAAGGCTTCCACTGCTATGTCCAGACTGGCCAAGAGAGTGTGGGAAAATGGCGCACTGACATGGAACACAAAAGTCAGAGTGTTTCAAGCCTGTGTTCTCAGTACCTTGCTCTAAGGCAGCGAGGCCTGGACAATGTATGTCAGCCAAGAGCGATGTCTCAACTCATTCCATCTTTGCTGCCTCCGGAGAATCCTTGGCATCAGGTGTCAGGACCATATCTCCAACGCAGAAGTCCTCGAGGTGGCCAACATCCCCAGCATATACGCCCTACTGAGCCAGCGGCGCTTGAGATGGCTTGGCCATGTGAGCCGCATGGAAGATTGCAGGATCCCCAAGGACGCATTGCACAGTGAACCTGTCACTGGTATCAGACCCACTGGCTGTCCATGTGTCCGCTTTAAAGACTTCTGCAAACGCGACATGAAGTCCTGTGACATTGATCACAAGTCGTGGGAGTCAGTTGCCAGTAATCGCCAGAGCTGGCGGACAGCTCTAAAGGTGGGGCTAAAGTGTGGCGAGTTGAAGAGAATTAGCAGTTGGCAGGAAAAGAGACAGAAGTGTAAGGAGAGAGCCAACTGTGTAACAGCCCCGACAACCAATTTTATCTGCAGCGCCTGTGGAAGAGTCTGTCACTCTAGAATTGGCCTTTATAACCACTCTAGGCGCTGCTCCACAAACCACTGACCACCTCTAGGCGCTTACCCATTGTCTCTTGAGGAAAGGAGGCCAAATAAAGAAAGGTCAGCAAGTGGGTTGAGCAATTTACCATCTCCAATTGCACAATCCATGGATTCTTACAGCCAGTGGCAGACAGATAATCACATTGTGTGCAGTTTGTACACGGAATGGCTTGATGGCCTGAATGGATTCCTTGTTCTATACTTTCTAATATACTTATTGGAATTAGCTGTCAGCCTCTCAGAGAAAAAATGAGGTGCCAACCATGTGAAGCTATATGACAGGACTGCATGCATGGCAAAGAGCTGAAACAGAAAGCTATAGACACAGCTAAGTGATCCCAAAACCAACGGATCAGAACTAAGTTCTTCACTCCTGCCACATCCAGTCGTGAATGTTGGTGGACAATGAAACAACTAACAGGAGGAGAAGGCTCCATGAACATCCCCATCCTCAATGTTGGCAGAGCCCTGCACGTGAGTGCAAACCATATGGCTAAAGTGTTTTCAACCATCTTCAGCCAGGAGTACCAATTGGATGATCCATTTCGGCCTCCTCCTGAGGTCCCGACACCAGTCTTCAGCCAATTTGATTCAGTCCACAAGATATCAAGAAATAACTGAGTGCACTGGTGCAGTAAAGGCTATGGGCCCCACCAACATCTTGGCTAGAGGCACTCTAGTGCCAAAGACTTGTGTTCCAGAACTAGTCACACCTCTAGCCACGCTGTTCCAGTATAACTACAACACTGTCATTGTTCTGTGCTGTTGTTGTATTTTGTAGTGTAACAGGGACAGTCTGGAGAAAGTCTCAGACTCAGGAAAAGGTCAACTAAAAACTGTTCATTATTTACATAATACTATATATGAGCTCATTAAGCCTCCTAAGCTAGCATCCTTCGTGCAGCTCTTTCCTTCTGTCCAGCCTAATCGTATGTGACACTCACTGATTTCAGCATTAACCCTTTACATCCTTATACTACAGTCAAGCCCAGCTATGCCCAGTCCACAAAAAGCAGGGCAAATCGAATCCAGCCAATTAAATCAACATCAACAATAACTTGTATTTATAAAGCACCTTTAACATTATAAAACAGCCGTTCCAGCAGTCTCATCTCAATCATCAGCAAAGTGATGGAATTTGTCATCAAAATGCTATCAAATGGCATTTACTCAGAATAGCCTGATCACCGATGCTCAGTTTGAGTTCCATCACGACCATAACCTTGGTCCAAAAATGGACAAAAGAACTGAATTTCAGAGGTGAGAGTGAGAGCAACTGCCCTTGAAATCAAGGCAGCATTTGATTGAGTGTGACATCAAGGAGCCCTAGTAAAATTGAAGTTAATTGAAATCGGGGAAACCTCTCCACTAGCTGCAGTTGTAACAGGCATAAAGGAAGATCATGCTGGTTGTTGGAGACCAACCATCTCAGGCCCAGGACATTGCTGCAGGAGTTCCTCAGGGTAGTGTCCTAGGCCCAACCAGCTTCAGCTACTTTATCAATGACCTTCCCTCCATCATAAGGTCAGAAGTGGGGATATTCGCTGATGATTGCACAATGTTCAGTACCATTCACAACTCCTCAGATACTGAAGCAGTTTGTATCTGCATTAAGCAAGACCTGGACAACATTCAGGTTGGGCTGATAAGTGGCAAGCAACATTCACACCACACAAGTGATAGTTAATGAGCAACTCCAACAAGACAGAATCTAACCATCTCCTCTTGACATTCAACAGGATTACCATCACTGAATCTCCTACCATCAATATCCTGGACACTTTGCTGCAGGAGATCTTCACATCACTTAGGTTTGGAGGTGATGCAGGTCTGGTTAGTGATCAGGGACAGGAGGTTGTGGCTGCAAGTCAGGCAGGTAAGGGATCCCCTGGTGCAGTGCTGGAGGAAAGTCAGCCTTTGCGTTTATCCAACAGGTTCTTGCTGCCTGTGTGAATGAGGGCAATTTCTGCACAGTGGATGAACAAACTGTCCCTGGTGCCATAATGCAGGAGACCTTTAAAGTGAGGCGAGTGAAAAGTAATGTGGTAGTGGTAGGAGACAGTATAGGCAGGGAGATAGATGCTGTTTATTGCAGCCGTGAACAGGACTTCTGAAGGTTGTGTTGCCTATTTAGTGCCAGGATTCAGGACACATTTCCTACCAGCTAAAGAAGAACTTGGAGAGGAAGGCAGAGGAATCAGTTATTGTGATCCATGTTGGGACCAACAACATTGGGAAGAGTAGGAAAGAGGTCCAGTTTGGAGATGGGCAGGAATTGGGAGCTAAATTAGAGAACATGACCTCAAGGATCTCTGGATTATTACCTGAGCTACGAGCAAATTTGTGTAGAGCTAAGTTGATTCGGGAGCTGAACACATCGCTGAAGGAGTGATGTGGGACATTGGCATGAGTTTTGGGACAGGAAGGAACTGTACCTTTGCAACAGGCTCTACCTGAATTGAGCTGGAGCCAGTGTCTGAGCAGAAAGGATGGTGGTCACAAGGACTTTAAATTAGTAAATTGGGGAAGGGCTCAGGTGGAAAAGTGTAGATAATAGCTTAAAAATAAACAAAAGGAAAGAGAGTAGATTAACAGTCAGAAATTATGCTTTCGGCACCATGGTAAAGGGAAAACTAAAAGATGTAAAGTAATTAAGCCAGGAGAGAGAAATAATAAATGTAAAACATTAGAGCAGAATGACAGGTTAGAGTGAGTGCCCAGGTACAAAGGCACAGAGTATAATGAACAAATTGATTGAATTGCATGAGCAAATTCAGCTTGGAGGGTACAACATGGTAGCCATTACTGAGACATGGCTGCAAGATGGCCAGGACCAGGAACTAAATATACCAGGTTGTAAGATCTACAGGAAAGATGGGGAAAATGGTAGAAGGGGAGCTGTAGCCTTCATGATAAGAGAGGTAAGAGAGGATATAACGACAGGTAAGCAGGCAGTGGAGACTTAATGGATAGAATTAAGAAATAGAAAAAGATTGAAGACTGTAAGTGGGAGTTGTGTATAGGCTCACTGATAGAAGCTGAGAAGTGGTAGATTGTGTAAATGCAAAAATTAGACAAACATGTAGGAAAAGCAGAGTGGCTTTAATGGGTGATTTTAACTTTTGGATAAACAGACTAGCGCATGTCAGAATGGTAGTGAATTTCTTGAGTGTGTCCAGGATATTTTTCGACAGCAGTGTGGTCTAGAACCAACAAGGGGACAGGCCATATTAGATATAGTAATGAGCTATGAGCCAGATTTAGGTAACAGTCTAACAGTGTGTGAAGATTTAACCAGTAGTGATCATAATATAATTATGTTCAACATAGTGTTTGAAAGGGAGAAACATGAAACAGCTATTAAGATTCTAGATCTGGTTAACCAGTTTATACCCCTAAGGGGCAAGAGCTCTACTTACAAAAATAAGACAGCCATAGACAACAACATAAAACCAAGCAAAAAAGCGTTAAAAAAAAGCACTGATACTGTCAAATGGGAAAGAAACAAAGAACAGCAAAGGGTGACAAAACCGATTGGAAGAGCTACAAAAAGGGAGTAGGAAAGGAAACTCACAAGGGATATCACAATCAGCACAGTGGGGTGGTGCAGTGGTTAGCACTGCAGCCTCACAGCTCCCGTGACCCGGGTTCGGTTCTGGGTACTGCCTGTGTGGGGTTTACAAGTTCTGCCTGTGACTGCATGGGTTTCCGCCAGGTGCTCTGGTTTCCTCCCACAGCCAAAGACTTGCAGGTTGATAGGTAAATTGGCCATTGTAAATTGCCCCTAGTGTAGGTAGGTGGTAGGAGAATTGAGGGAAGGTGGAGATATGGTAGGGAATATGGGATTAATGTAGGATTAGTATAAATGGGTGGTTGATGGTCGGCACAGACTCGGTGGGCCGAAGGGCCTGTTTCAGTGCTGTATCTCTCTAAGCATAAAAATTGCTTTGCAATTATATTAGGAAAAAGAGTGTGGCAAAGAACAATTGAGGTCCCTTGGAAACTAATAACAGTGATATTGTCAATGAAAATAAGGAAATGGCAGACATATTGAGTAATTAATTTGCATCAGTGTTTACATTTGAGGAAGAAGTCAGCATTAAGGAAACTAATATTGAATCAGGGACAGGAGCTCTCCAAAGTTAACATAAGCAAAATAACAGCAATGAAGAAAATAATAGCACGAAAGAGTGACAAACCTCCAGGACCAGATGGTTTCCATCCCAGGGTTTTAAAGGAAGGATATGAGAACATTGCAGATGCCTAACTATAATCTTCCAAAGTTCTCTCGATTTGGGAACTGTTCCTTTAGATTGGGCGGCACAGTGGCGCAGTGGTTAGCACCGCAGCCTCACAGCTCCAGCGACCCAGTTTCGCTTCTGGGTACTGCCTGTGTGGAGTTTGCAAGTTCTCCCTGTGTCTGCGTGGGTTTCCTCCGGGTGCTCCGGTTTCCTCCCACCTCCAAAAGACTTGCAGGTTGATAGGTAAATTGGCCATTGTAAATTGCCCCTAGTGTAGGTAGGTGGTAGGAGAATAATGGGGATGTGGTAGAGAATATGGGGTTAGTGTAGGGTTAGTATAAATGGGTGGTTGATGGTCGGCACAGACTCGGTGGGCCGAAGGGCCTGTTTCAGTGCTGTATCTCTAAATAAATTTTTAAAAAATTGGAAAATTGCGCATGTCACTATTTAACAAAGGTGAGAGAGGGAAATGAGGGAAACAGCTGTTGTTGGGAAATTATTAGAGTCTATAATTAAGGATAGGGTGCTGAATATCTTTAAAACCTTCAGCTGATTAGAGAGAGCCAGAGCATGGATTTATAAAGGGTAGTCTAAAAATTAGAACCAGACCTTTCAGAGTGAACACTACCATAAAAGCAAAATACTGTGCATGCTGGAAATTTAAAATAAAAACAGAAAATGCTGGAAAAGCTCAGCAAGTCTGGCAGCATCTGTGGAGAGAGAAGCAAAGTTAACGTTGGGAAAAGTTAGAGGTGTAATCGGTTTTAAGTAAGTGAAAGAAGGGAGAATGGAAAAAGAACAAAAGGAAAGCTCTGTGATAGAGTGGGTAGCAGGAGAGATTAAGTGACAAAAAGGTTGATGGTGTCAGGCCAAAGGAAATCGTAAATGGGACAAGTAAAGAAACAAATGTTGTCTCCAGAGGAGGCGTGACTGTCAGGGTCCTGAATAGCTACTATATGAAAGCAAAAAAAAAGAGAAAAAAACAAAACTAGCTAAGAAAAGGGAAACAAAATGGGGACAGAGGTTTGATCTGAAATTGTTGAACTCTATGTTGAGTCTGGAAGGCTGTAAGGTGCCTAAACAAAAGAGAGGTGCTGGTCCTCAAGTATACATTGAGCTTCATTGGAACACAGCAGGAGGCCAAGGCCGAAAAGGTCAGAGTGGGAGCAAGATGGAGAATTCAAATGACAGGCGATTTGAAGTTCAGGGTCATGCTTGCAAACTGAACGAAGGCGTTCTGCAAAGCAGTCACTTAAAGTCTGTTTGTTCGCCCCAATATGGTGGAGTGAAATTAGGAAACATTTCTACACACAAAGGGTGGCAGAAGTTTGGAACTCTGTTCCACAAATAGGAATTGATGATAGATCAATTGTTAATTTTAAATCTGAGATTGATGGTTTTTTGTTTATCAAAGGTATTAAGGGGATATGGGGCAAAGGCGGGTACATGGAGTTAGGTCGCAGATCAGCCATGATCTCATTGAATGGCTGTAGAGGCTAGAGAAGCTAAATGGCCTGCTCCTGTTCCTAATTTCCCATGATCCTATTGGATTCACCATTGAACAGAAATTTCATTGGACCAGCCACATAAACTCTGTGGCTACACTTGCAGATCAGTAGCTAGGTATTCTGCAGTGAGTGACTCACCTCCTGACTCCCCAGAACCTTTCACCAACTACAAGGCACAAGTTACAAGTGTGATGGAATACTCTTCACTTACCTGGATGAGTGCAGTTCCAACACTCAAGACGCTTACCATTCAGGATAAAGTACCCCACTTGATTGACACCCCTTCCACCACCCTAAGCATTCACTCTCTCCATCACTGGCACACCATGGCTGCAAGCATGTAACATTCACAAGATGCATTGCAGAAACTCATCAACAGCATCTTCAACAGCATCTTCGAAACCAAAAGCCTCTACTGCCCAGAAGAATAAAAGCAGCAGGCGCATGGGAACATCAACACCTGCAATTTCCCCTCCAACTCACATACCATCCTCACTTGGAAATATATTGCTGTTCCTTCATCATTGCTGGGACTAAACCCTGAAACTCCCTACCTGACAGAATGGTGGGTCAACCTACAACACACAAAATATTGCAGTTCAAAAAGGTGGCTCACCATCTTCTCAAGGGCAATTAGGGATGGGCAATAAATGCTGGCCTTGCCAGTGACACTCACATTCCATGACTGAATAAAAAAAACACCTTCCAATATGGCAGATAGATGCAAGGGCCAGTGATGACTTCTCTTGCTGCCCTGTAGCTATGTGTTCTTGAATGAATCTTCAGGGAAATTATGGGGGAAGGCTGGAAGCAACCCATTCTTTGCCAGTACCTGTAGTGGCCACAGATACACCACACAACTCTCAGGTAAAGTCCCAGAAATCACAGAGCAATGTAAAGTAGGCGGATTACAAGGGTCTCCATATTATTTTCCTCTCCTTTGCACCTGGGTACTAAGCATTCGCCAGCTACAATGCAGAGGAATATCGGGGCAACTATGTCTACAGGATGCATTTACCAGGTTTAACAGTAAGACATGCATTTGTCATAGTACATATCTATGCTTAATATTTTAGCCAGTATGTACTGGACAAATTTTAATGTGAGAGTCTTAACACCTTTTTATATTGCGTTCCTATAAAAACTATGGTATCTTCACTGCTTTCCTTCCTCAGCCTCTGCTCCCAGCATCTTCTCAACCTTGGAGATTTCACTGCCATCTTAATTCATCATGTTCTTTCTCCTCTGGTTCACTGCCCTCCTATCCTCCCTTAATCTCTCCCTCCATGTAAACTCCCCAAACTATATTCATGGCCACCGCCTTGTCTTCGCCATCTCACGTGACCTCGCTACTCGCATTGCATCAATCACAGATAAGGCCATTTCTGATTATTTCCTCACATTGCTCTCCACTTGTATCCTTCTTCCCTCCCAAACTTACCTCCTTGTATCTGCCCCAGAAAAACTCTCTCCCAGTTCACTTACAGCTGCACTTCCAAAATTCCCAACTGTCTAGCCTTTGGCCCTATGATCACCATGACATTTCTGCAACTACTGATTCGCTCAACCACACCCTCATCTCCACTTTGCATGCCATAGTCCCCAGTGAACTATTACTCTTTCACACTGACCTCGCTATCAAGTCCAAATGATGCAGGCTTGAACAGATGTGGCAGGCAACTAGCTTCGTCATTCACTGCCAGATCTGATTTGACCACATAGAACATTAACTGGTCCTGCTTTCGTCTGCCCAAACAGCTCACTATTCCATGATCAAAGATAACCCATGGCTTCTCTACTGAAACTGTTTTTTACACCTCTCTCCCCTGTATCCTGCACTCTCACCTGCAAACACAAGTGCAAGGAGCTCATGGAGTTCTTTGTCACTAAGATTTACATCATCCGATCAGCTGCCTCTGCCACCTCTCTCCCTTCCCTCAGCTCACTGGGCCAAACTTCCTCTAAGATTGCCCTCACCCTACCCCTGAATTCACATAGAAAATTTATGACAGAAGGAGGCCACTCGGCCCATTGTGTTTGTGCCAGTCAAGGAAGAGCTACCTAGCCTAATCCTAGCTTCCTGCACTAGGTCAGTAGCCCTGCAGGTCACGGCTCATCAAGTAGATATCCAAGTACTTTTTAAATGGGGTGAAAGTTTCTGCCTCTACAACCCTTTCAGGCAGGTCCCCATACCTTCCCCCCTACACTCCCCTACCCTCCCCCACCACCCCTGGGTGATAAAATGTTTCCTCTTCTCCCCTCTAAACCTTCTACCAATTACTTTAACTCTATGCCCCAGTTTTTGACACCTCTGCTAGGGTAAATAGGTCATCCCTACTTACTCTATCTAGGCCCCTCATAATTTTAGTCACCCTTCAGTCTCCTCTGTTCCAAGGAAAACAACCCCAGTCTATCCAATCTTATGCCATAGCTAAAATTTTCCAGTCCTGGCAACACCCTCATAAATGTCCTCCACACCCTCTTCAGTGCAATCACATCCTTCCTTTAATGTGCTGACCAGAACTGTATGCAGTACTCACATTGTGGTCTAACTAGGATTGTATACAGTTCTAGCATAACCTCCCTGCTCTTATATTCTATGCTTCAGCCAATAAAGGAAAGCATGCCATATGTCTTCTTATCCACCTGTCCTGCTACCTTCAAGAATCAGTGGACATGTACTCCAGGGTCCCTCTGTTCCTCTACACTTCTCAGTATCCTACCATTTGTTGTGAATTCCTTTGCCTTCTTGCACCTCGCAAAGTGCATTATCTCACCCATCTCTGCATTGAATTCCATTTTCCACTTTTCTGCCCAACTGACCAGACCGTCTATATCAGGGGTCGCCAACACATCGATCGCGAGCTACCAGTAGCTCGCGACAGTCCTTTTAAGTAGCTCGCAATGCATCTTTCTCTAGCTTCTCTCCTACCTCCCATCATGCCATTTCCAAGGTCAACTTATCCATGAGAATCACCTCCTGCTCTCTCGACCCTATTCCCACTAAACTGAAAGCCACCCAGTTCCCTTTCTGGCTGCCATGTTAGCTGATATTGTTAACGGCTTGCTTTCTTTAGGTACTCCCTCTCTCTTTCAAATCTGCTGTCATCACTCCGCTCCGTTCTTGAAAAACACCACCCCATATCCAACCTCCCTTTCCTCTCCAAACTCCTTGAACGTGTTTTCACTCTCAAACCTGTGCCTGTCTTTCCCAGAGCTCCATGTTTGAATCTCTCTAATCAGGTTTCAACCCCTGTCTCAGTACCAAAACGATTGTTATCAAAGTCACAAAACAAAGGTAAAATTTCTCTCCTTGTCCTTTTCAACCTGTCTGCAGCCTTTGACTCAGTGACCACATCATCCTCGTCCAATGCCTCTCCACTGTCATCCAGAGGACTGGGACTGCACTCGCCTGGCTACATTCTTATCTGTCTAATTGTAGCCAGAGATCCATGTGCAATGGCTTCTCTTTCTGCTCCTGTACCATTACCTCAAGTGTTCCCTCAAATCTATCCTTGGCCCCCTCCTATTTTTCATCTACATTCTGCCCCTTGGCGACATCACCCTAAAACACGGTGTCAGCTTCGATATGAGCTGATGACACCCAGTGCAACCTCACCACCTCCTCTCCTGACTGCTCCGTTGTCTCTAAATTATCAGACTGTTTGTCCAACATCCAGTACTGGATGAACAGAAATTTCCTCCAATTAAGTGTAGTTCCCTGCTCCAATCACTACTCCCTCGCTATTGACTCATTCCCTCTCCTTGGCATTGTCTGAGGCTAAACCAAACTGTTCGCAACCTGGAAGTCAAATTTGACCCCAAGATGAGCTTCCAACCACATATTCACGCCATCATTATGACTGCCTATTTCCACTTCTGTAACATCAGCCAACTTTCCCCTGCTTCAGCTCATCTGCTCTCGAAACCCTCATTCATGCCTTTGTTACCTCGATACTTGTCTATTCCATTGCACTCCTGGATAACCTCTGACTCATTCTACCCTTCGTAAAATTAAGGTCATCCAAAAATCTGCTGCTTGTATTCTAACTCACTTTCATCACCCTTGTTCTCCCTGACCTACATTGACTCGACGCCTCGATTTTAAAATTCACATCCTTGCTTTTAAATCCCTGCATGGCCGTGTCCCTCCCTATTTCTGTAATCAACTTCAGCCCCACAACCCTCCGAAATAACCGGTCTTCTCTAATTCTGGCCTCTTGAACATCCCCGATTTTAGTCGTTCTACTGTTAGTGGCTGTGCCTTCAGCTGCCAAGGTCCTAAGCTCTGCAATTCCCTCCTTAAATTTCTCTGCCTCCCTACCTTTCTTTCCTCCTTTACAACACTCCTTAAAACCTACCTCTTTGACAAAGCTTTTGGTCATCTGCCCTAACATCTCCTTAAGTGGTTTTGTGCCAAATTTTGCTTTATAACACTCTTGTGAAGCACCTTGGAATTTTTTATTACATTAAAAGCTCCATATAAATACAAATTATTCTTATTGTTGTTGTTCTCTGCCCTCCACAGGGGAAGCATTTGTGACATACCTGACAACTCTGCCAAATAAACCAATCTTTGCATCATAGATTGATAATAAATTCCTTTTCCAGGAGTTGATCGTTTCAGCAATGACATTGAGAAAATGATAGGCAAAAGACCTGGCTTGTACTGGAGACTGTGCTGGAAGATTGTCAGCCCCTGTTTCCTTCTGGTGAGTCAAAAGAAGTGTATTTCTTAAAATTAATTTCAGGATGTGGATATTGCTGCCAACGCCAGAATTTATTACCCATCCAAGTTGCCCTGAGACTGTGGTGATACAACTGTGTGGCTTTCTAGGTCATTTCAGAGAGCAGTTAAGAGTCAACCATGTTGGTGTGGGACTGGAGTTACATATTGCCGAGATCGGGTAAGGACGGCCAATTTTCTTCGCTAAAGAACAATAATGGACCAGTTGGATTTTTACAACAAAAATTAAACTAAATCAATCTGACTGCTTCATGGTCACTGATACAAACTTTTTTAATCTACAGAATTTTTCTTTTAACCTGCCATGGTAGGATTTGAACTCATTCTCTTGAATTATTAATCCAATAATATAACCATTACATTGCCATTGTAACCAAGTATGTTTTTAGAGTCATAGAGTCGTACAGCATAGAAACAGGCCCTTCGGCCCACCGCGTCCATGCCGACCATAATGCCTATCTATACTAATCCCACCTGCCTGCATTAATTCCATATCCCTCTGTGCCTTGCTCATTCAAGTACCTGTCCAGATGCCTCTTAAATGTCGCTACTGTTCCTGCCTCCACCACCTCCTCAGGCAGCTCATTCCAGATACCCACTATTCTCTGTGTGAAAAATTTACCCTTTGATCCCCTTTAAACCTCCTCCCTCTCACCTTAAATCTATGCCCTCTAGTTTTAGTCACCCCTACCATGGGAAACAGACTCTGGCTATCTACCCTATCTATGCCTCTCATAATTTTATATACCTCTATCATGTCCCCTCTCAGCCTCCTTCACTCCAGGGAAAACAGACCCAGCCTATCCAATCTCCCTTTCTAACTCAAGCCCTCCAAACCAGGCAACATCCTTGTGAAACTTTTCTGCACCATCTCCAGCTTAGTCACATCTTTCCTGTAGTGCGGCGACCAGAACTGCACACAGTACTCCAAATGCGGCCTAACCAATGTTATGTACAACTGTAACATGACGTCCCAACTCTTGTACTAAATGCCTCGGCCGATGAACGCAAGCATGCCATTCGCCTTATTCACCACCCTGTCTACCTGTGTTGCCACTTTCAGGGTACTATGTACTTGCACCCCAAGGTCTCTTTGCTCAACAACACTCCCCAGGGCTCTGCCATTCACTGTATATGTTCTGCCCTGGTTTAACTTCCCAAAATGCATCACTTCACACTTGTCTGCATTAAATTCCATTTGCCACTCCCTTGCCCACTTTCCCAGTTGATCTATATCCTGTTGTAACCATAGACAACCTTCTTCACTGTCCACTATATCACCAATTTTGGTGTCATCTGCAAACTTACTAATTATGCCCCTTACATTCACATCCAAGTCATTGATATATATGACAAACAACAGAGGGCCCAGCACCGATCCCTGAACTGGTCACCGGCCTCCAATCTGAAAAACAACCCTCCACTACCACCCTCTGCCTCCTATCACCAAGCCAATTTTGTATCCAATTTGCGAGCTCACCCTGGATCTCATGTGTTCGCACCTTCTGGACCAGCCTACCATGCGGGACCTTGTCAAAGGCCTTGCTAAAGTCCATGTAGACAATGTCCATTGCCCTGCCCTCGTCAATCCTCTTGTTCACCTCCTTATTTTGTAATGAGAGATCAGAAAAGCTATTGATCATCAACTCAACTCTAGAATCTGCACCATAAACTTGGATTATGTTACCCCTAGACAGTTTTATGAAGCTGATAGTTGTTTACAGATATTCCACTGTTCCAAAGAGGCCATAGGCTGAATTTTACTGGCCCATTGGCAACAAGTTGGGAGGCAGGTGGGCTGGCAAAATGATAGGGGAGGTGTTAAAAGGAGAGCCCGATGCCCTTCTGTCGCCATCCATATTGCCAGCGGCTAGAAACCTGTTGGCCTGGCCGCCCAGTAGTTTAGCCAATTGAGCCACCTAAGTGGCCAATTCTTGGCCACGTCCCGCCTCTATGAGCATTTTGCCTGCAACAGGAGGGCCCACCGCTGAGTGGAGAGACCACCAGATAAACCCTGGCGGCCTGGCAGCAAGCTCCCCAGAAGCGGGAGGGGGGTGCCCTTCTCGATAGGCACTCCAGACCCCATGGAGGAGGCCCTTAGGCAATGGCCCCCTCACGACAGCAGCACCGCCGCGCTCCACGACCCCTCCCCCTCCCCCCCACCCATTCCTGGGGCCTGGCTGACCTGTTTTCAAGGTCGCCCAGCACTGAGGTGCCCTGTCCCTCTGATTGGGCTAGTAACTCTTGAGGGAGGGTCTGTTAATAGACTGCGGGCAGTAACATGCCCAGGGCCACACCGCCGACCGAAGTGGGGTTAGTTCCCACTTTTGTCCCCAGCGGCGGGACTTCACCATCACTGACAAAATTCCACCGCATTTCAGCACAGTGGAGAATGTAGTCTTTCTGTTTGTGCTGTCGTTAGAATTACTGTGCATGCTGTGTATGTAATTTATTCTACCCTTTTCATTTGATTGTTCAATTTCTTTCTTGAATCACATACAGCTGGGATATATATTGGCAAACATTTTTATATTGATTCAGATCAAATTAAGAAATTGCTTTAACTTCTAACAATTGGATTTTTAAAGCTGACAGATGGTTTTTTTCAATTTAGAGTTTCCAATATCTCTTTGTTCAATTAGCTATCATCCTGGTACTTGTAGGTGCTTGGATTAAAAAGTAGATGGAACCACTGATAATGCAGGATTTTCAACCATCACCACTTGTATGCCTCTAAATTCGGATGTGTCGCATTCATTGTTTCGGCTCTATGGATGCTGTCTTGCATGCAGGCATGCAGGGAGCATCCATTGGAAGTACACAGAATAGGTAGTTTGTGAGATTATGCTAATTTGACTCCAGCGCTGCCGTTTTGGAGCTCTCGTAACTTCGCACGGCTGAACATGCGTTCAGCAGCAGGAAGGACCTCTGCCACTAGTGCTATTGAAAGAGATCATCAACTACTTACAGGTAAATTGCTGATTGATTTCCACTGGCTCTTGCGACATTTGTAGAAGAGTTTGGCGGTTTTCAGAGTTGTTTAAAGTTGCTGAAGGTCTACAGGGAGTGATGTGGCACATGCTAAAGAATATTGTCCCGACTTCAATAATTCTTCATGGATCACTTGCTCCTTGTCCTACAAGCATGATGAGGAATAAGCAGAGGCGAGACAGAGCAGGAAAAGCTGCTGAAGAGAGAGGAGGAGGAGTGGAAGAGGGGCTCTCAGCAGGAGACCATAACCACCCAGAGTCTTCATCGAACAATTCTCCTATCTCAACCTCAATGTCTGACCAAAAAATGCTGTAAATACTCAGCAGGTCTGGCAGCATCTGTGGATAGAGAAGCAGAGTTAATGTTTCAGGTCAGTGACCTTTCATCAGAACATTGTCCTGAAGCATTAACTCTGCTTCTCTCTCCACAGATGCTGCCAGACCTGCTGAGTATTTACAGCATTTTTTGGTTTTATTTCAGATTTCCAGCATCTGCAGTATTTTGTTTTTATCTCAATGTCTGAATTCTGTGTTTCACTGAGGAAGTCCTGACCAAGGAGGTCCTCACTGAAATCTGCCGCCTGCTGCAGCCACAACTGCAGCCTCAGTGCATGGAAAGGTCAGCATTGTCAGTACCTGAAGCTGACTGTGACTATGAGCTTTTATACTGAGGCTCTGTATTCCATGAAAACTGCATACATTTTAGAACATAGAACATAGAACAGTACAGCACAGCACAGGCCCTTCGGCCCACGATGTTGTGCCGAACCTTTAACTTACTCTAAGATCAAACTAACTACCTACCCTTCATTCTACTATCATCCATGTACCTATCCAAGAGTCGCTTAAATGCCCCTAATGTATCTGCTTCTACTACCACCGCTGGCAGCGCATTCCACGCACCCACCACTCTCTGTGTAAAGAACCTACCTCTGACATCTCCCCGAAACCTTCCTCCAATCACCTTAAAATTATGCCCCCTGGTGATAGCCCTTTCCACCCTGGGAAAAAGTCTCTGGCTATCCACTCTATCTATGCCTCTCATCATCTTGTACCCCTCTATCAAGTCACCTCTCATCCTTCTTCGCTCCAATGAGAAAAGCCCTAGCTCCCTCAATCTTTCTTCGTAGGACATGCCCTCCAGTCCAGGCAACATCCTGGTAAATCTCCTCTGCACCCTCTCTAAAGCTTCCACATCCTTCCTATAATGAGGCGACCAGAACTGAACACAATATTCCAAGTGTGGTCGAACCAGGGTCTTATAGAGCTGCAACATAACCTCGCGGCTCTTAAACTCAATCCCCCTGTTAATGAAAGCCAACACATCATACGCCTTCTTAACAACCCTATCAACTTGGGTGGCAACTTTGAGTGATCTATGGACATGGACCCCAAGATCCCTCTGTTCCTCCACACTACCAAGAATCCTGTCTTTAAGCCTGTATTCCGCATTCAAATTCGACCTTCCAAAATGAATCACTTCACACTTTTCCAGGTTGAACTCCATCTGTCACTTCTCAGCCCAGCTCTGCATCCTGTCAATGTCCCGTTGCAACCTACAACAGCCTTCCACACTATCCACAACTCCAGCAACCTTCGTGTCATCGGCAAACTTGCTAACCCAGACTTCCACTTCCTCATCCAAGTCATTTATAAAAATCACAAAGAGCAGGGGTCCCAGAACAGATCCTTGTGGAACACCACTGGTCACTGAGCTCCATGCTGAATACTTTGAATCTACTACCACCCTCTGACTTCTATGGGCCAGCCAATTTTGTATCCAGACAGCCAATTTTCCCTGAATCCCATGCCTCCTTACTTTCTGAATGAGCCTACCATGGGGAACCTTATCAAACGCCTTGCTAAAATCCATATACACCACATCCACTGCTCTTCCTTCATCAATGTGTTTTGTCACATCTTCAAAGAATTCTATAAGGCTTGTGAGGCATGACCTGCCCCTGACAAAGCCATGCTGACTGTCTCTAATCAAACCATGCTTTTCCAAATAATCATAAATCCTGTCTCTCAGAATCCTCTCCAATAATTTGCCCACTACCGACGTAAGACTGACTGGTCTATAATTCCCAGGGTTATCCCTATTCCCTTTCTTGAACAAGGGAACAACATTTGACACCATCCAATCATCCGGTCCTACTCCAGTGGACAGTGAGGACGCAAGGATCATCGCCAAAGGCACAGCAATCTCTTCCCTCACTTCCCGTAATATCCTTGGGTATATCCCGTCTGGCCCCGGGGACTTATCTGTCCTCATATCATTCAAAATTTCCAGCACATCCTCCCTCTTAACCTCAACCTGTTCGAGCATATCAGCCTGTTCCACGCTGTCCTCACAAACGACCAGGTCCCTCTCACTAGTGAATACTGAAGCAAAGTATTCATTTAGGACCTCCCCTACCTCCTCCAACTCCAGGCACAAGTTCCCTCCACTATCCCTAATCGGCCCTACCCTCACTCTGGCCATTCTCTTGTTCCTCACATAAGTGTAGAACGCCTTGGGATTTTCCTTAATCCTACCCGCCAAGACTTTTTCATGTCCCCTTCTAGCTCTCCTAAGTCCAACATAGTCTCCCCTCTAGTCGGCCTATCTACATATTGAGTCAGGAAACCTTCCTGGACACAACTGACATAAACTGCTCCATCCAAACTATTTGCACTGAGGAGGTTCCAATCAATATTAGGGAAGTTGAAGTCACCCATGACAACAACCCTGTTACTTCTGCACCTTTCCAAAATCTGCCTCCCAATCTGTTCCTCCATGTCTCTGTTGCTATTGGGGGGTCTATAGAAAACTCCCAACAAAGTGACTGCTCTTTTCCTGTTTCTGACTTCCACCCATAATGACTCAGTAGACAAACCCTCCTCGACGACCTCCCTTTCTGCAGCTGTGATACTATCCCTGATTAGCAATGCCACTCCCCACTTCTTTTACCTCCCTCCCTATTCCTTTTGAAACATCTAAACCCCGGAACATCCAACATCCATTCCTGCCCCTGTGATATCCACGTCTCCGTAATGGCCACAACATCGTAGCTCCAAGTACTGATCCATGCTCTAAGTTCATCACCCTTATTCCTGACATTTCTTGCGTTAAAATAGACACACTTCAACCCAACATACTGGCTGCAACTTTGCCCTGTCAACTGTCTAATCTTCCTCACAGACTCTCTGCACTCGGTATCTGCCTGTTCAACAGCTACCCCATCCACTGATCCGTAGCTCCGGTTCCCATCCCCCTGCCAGAGAGAAGCAGGCGGAGTGAGCATGTGGATTCATGATGATTGCAGGTTTCTCCATGGTGCAGGATGCCATTGACTGCACGCATATCGCTTTGCAGGTACCACATGTCAACTCTGAGCTGTACTGCACCTGGAAGGGATTCCACTCCCTCAACGTTCAGTTGGTATGCGACCATAGACATCATATCATGCAGATCAATGTCCAGTATTCTGGCAGCAATAATGATGCCTTCATTCTGTGGCAGTTTGTTGTGCCATCTTCATTTGAGCCACCCCAACAAAGCTGAGGGTGACTGCTGGATGATAAGGGCTATCTGCTAACCACCTGGCTCATGACTCTGGTGTACACCCCATGCACATGTGAACAGTATGCATATAATGAAAGCCATGCTATCATACACAATGTGCTTGGGCAGACCACTAGGATGCTTAAACAATGCTTCCACTGCCTGGACCACTCTGGAAGAACCCTACGGTTCTCTGCAGAGCACGCTTTAAGATTTGTCTTGGCCTGTTGCATGCTGCACAACCTCACTATCCTGAGGACACAGCTCTTTCTACCGGTTATACGTCAATCAGCTGAGGAGGTGTGGAGCTGGAGGAAGAGGAGGAAGAAGAGAGGGAGGGAGGAAGCAACCAACGCACCCCTTTCTGGCTGGTCTGGCTGTAAGACATCTGACTGAGGAAACAGTGAACACAACCCCAATTCCCCATTCACCAACAGTCCCACACATATTTTTTCTCTGTTACCATCATTGCATCCTTTGGTCACAATTCTAAAATAAAAGCCACCAAAAAGTACACATTTCAAACCAAATTTATAGATCAAACCATGCCATATTGCATGTCGATGTCAACTAATCTCTCTTGTGCATTTGCTTACTGCCTGTCTTCTGCATGCCTTTGCCTGGCCTAGTGTTCCTATGCAGTAGGCATATGGGTCCAGTGGCTGCAGCATATTTCATAGAAAGCTGCTTACGTTCAGTGGGGGAGACTGCGGACGGCCTTGCCGGATGATCTTCAGCAGCTCTGGCCCAGAAAGCCAGACAGCTTTCTGACAGCTCTGGTGTCAGACTGCACCACCTTGGCATGGGCAGCAGCAGTCTGGGCTGGCTGGTTAACAGGCAACAGCAAGGGCATTGGCAGAGTGGCAGTGGTGGGAGGACAAATGCTCCATGGTGCCATTGTCACTTCCCTGGGATGGCACCTCAGCAATCCGAGAAATGTGTTGGAGGACAGATTGACAGACTGCTGTGACACCCTGAAAGCCCCTTTGAGCACTGCTATCCACAACAATGATGACAGCAATCTGAGCCTTCATGGCAGTAAGGTGAGCTTGCATGACTCAGCCTGAGCTTCCGCTGCTGCTCACGGATATTGGGAGGCTTCTGCTTGTGCTGCCATCCGTCCACAAGTGTTCTCATGGAATTAGCTACCAGTTCTACACTGAAGAGGATGGTGCCAGCAAACTGCCACACCAGCCAGCAGTGCAAAATTATGCACTCGCCCACCCCCATTCCTGCCCCCCTATCAGGGGGAAAATTCTGCTCTAAGACATTAGTTTCAGACGTAAGTTTCTGACCCTCAAACTGAAGGTGAAATTCTATCGTGTTATGCTCACTCTTCCCTCGAGGATCCTTTACCGAGAGATAATTAATCTTGTGTCATTACACATTACCAGATCTAAAATAGCCTATTCCCTGGTTGGTTCCATAACATATTGTTTGAAGAAACTGTCCCATATATACTCTATGAACTCATCTACCTTTGCCAATTTGATTTGTCCAATCTATATGAAGATGAAAGTTGCCTGTGATTATTGCAGTACATTTCTTACAAGCCCCCATTATTTCTTGATTTGTACTCTGCCCTATCATGTAGCTACCGTTGGGAAGTCTATAGACTGCTCTGACCAGTGACAGCTTTCCCTTGCTATTTCTCATCTCCACTTAAACTGATTCTACATCTTGATCTTCCAAGCCAAGATCATTTCTTGTTACCTTACTGATCTCATCCTTTATTAACAGAGCTACCCCACCATCTTTTCCATTCTTCCTATTCTTCTGAAATGTCAAGTATCCCTGAATATTCAGTTCCCTGACTTCGTCACCTTGCATCCATGTCTCACGCTATCAGATCATACCCATTTATTTCTATTTTCCACATAGCTTTACTGCACATCCAGCAGACTTCTCATTACAACAGAGGATCATCATGAGCAGGGACCTGGTCCCAGCAGTCCTCCGATTGTCAGGGAACCCGGCTGGCACATTCTCCCTCAGCTGCTGGGACATGTCTGTGTCATGCACACCTGTTTGTGACCCAGATTCCAATCTTAAAGCCCCTGCAGACTGTGTGGATATATCTGCGCTGGCAAAGGTGGAAGAAGAGGCAGGTGATGTTGCACCCTCTGGGACATTGTCTTCCTCTTCCCAGAGAAGGAGTCTTGGGCCTCATGGCTTTCAGACACTCGAATGTGGGCACCTGCAGTGGAAACACAAACAGAGGCACATTAAGCATCAGCTGTGCATGAGTTTGCACACTTTTATTGGGTGTGCACACATGACTGCAAGACTGAAGATGACACTTCATCCTTATGTCTTGAAGATCCTGCCTCGCCATCTGATACTGCCCTGCCTCCCTCCTCTCATGCAATTTGTGCAACTTCCTCTTCAGCCGGTGTCAAGACTCTAATGTCAGTGATTCCTCCTCCTGTCTTGGCTCGCTTGCGCTGGGTATGTGTGCATTTGTCCTGCAACAGTCAGTGCAGATTGAATGAGATTTCAAAAGATGCATCACAACCATTGTAAGCATGCATCAACATCACTCATTCAGGACTGGCTTTTGCATGACACATCCAAGCACATCAACAATGCCAATCATCAACTTTGCACACAATCGTGCAATCCAGTGCATGCCTTGTCTGCCATCTGTCATAAGAGATGAAGCCAGGGAGAAAAACAATTGAACAGCTTCGTCAACCTGAGCAAGTCATTGATACACTAACGACACAGTACCCAGGTTTTACGAGTGACTCCACAGTTCGAGATCTCCTCTGTTGCCTCCATCCAAGCAACCTTGGTCAGGTGAGAGAGTCTTCACATTCCATCTGCAGAGAAGAAGACCTCTTGCCTCTCCCTGATGGCCTGGAAGAGAACCCGCAGGGAGGTATCACTGAACCGTGGGGCGTGACACTGCCTGCTTGTGTTGCTGCAGAAAAAAGTAAATGATGTGAAGTTGGTGCTGGATTACAAAAATGAAGGGAGGCAAAAGCATTTTGTACTAATTTCAAGCTTCAATGCAGGTTCCTATGCAGAGACTTACATGACAGGAAGGCTTCTGATCCTTGAGGCTGCAAGCACAGAATGCTTTATAGCAGTGGCGATCATGGTGCTTGGCCCAGTGACGGCAGGTTCCACCAGTGAAAGACCGTCCCTGCCATATAATCTCACGTGTTCCCCCTTGCCCGTTGCCACACATTTTATTTACATATAAAATCCCGTGTGAAATGGAAAAAATGGTGGCAGCGGAGATTGTGCCAGCTTCCAGTTCCACCATCGGGAATGCCATGGAACTCATAAAATCCAAGCCCTTGCCTGAGTTCTCTGCAGCAGGACTCTTGTGTGACCTTGCCTTCCAGCAACCTTCCATCCGTACTACCCTTGTCCCCTGCCCTGGCTGCAGCCCGCTTGTTACCTATGTCTTGCCACGTGTACTTCATGTCTCTAAGCTATCCTCTAAAGTACTCACAGTGTCAGTATCTGAGCTGGTGGCTGTGAGTGTGAGAGCAAGTGACGATTTCTTGTTTAGCACTGTCATCTTTCTCTTTCACTTCCTTCTCTTCCACCATTGCCTGGTCAGGTTGCTGTTCTTGGTTATCTGAAGGGAGAAAGGCATAAAGATAGAGTTGTGTGGACGGAAGGGGGTAAAGCAAGCGGTACATGCTTACATCATTTGCAGCATGTAAATCAGAAGAGATTGTGGGATGTGGGGGAAATGGGATGTGAGAAGGAGGATTAGGTATGAGTATACCATCATCTTCCATGGTTTCAGCCCCATTGCTGGCCACAGTCATGGCCACTCCAATGATGTTAAGCACCATCTCCTTCATTGGGGTGAGGACATAGAGCTGTGCCTGTCCACCGCTGATTAGGTACTGCTGCCTCTGGTTATGCGCCACCTTGTCTTGCAAGAGAGAGGGAAGTGTGTCAGTGAGTGTGGTGCAATATGTTTCGGTGAATGGCTGCCATGGTTGAGTAATGTGTACAAGCTGTGAGATATGGGTTTGAGGCTTGTAGCAGTGTTAAATGTGTGAGGGTGAGGTGAAGTGAAACTATAAATTTTAAGCATGAGTTGTGATTGATAGAGATTGTTGGTAGGTGAGTGATGGGGATGTGATGCATTGAGCAGTGTGTGTTGCTAGTGGTGCAAGTGGTGCGATATGGGATTTGAAGATAAATTCACTAACCTTACCACTCATGTGAACTTCTTGTGACATTGCATCTAGGTCCTCAGGGCTAGACCACTGGTATTGACTGCTATGGCTTTTTGGTCCTGCAACCTTCTAAGAGTTTGTTTAGAGGGTCTCCTGGCCCCCTGTGGATATGTGACATCTCTCCTCCTCTGGACCTTCTCACCCAAGGCCTCCAATGCAGCGTTGGAAAATCTTGGAGCACGCTCTCTGCCATGGTGTACCATTCTGATGTCTTTCCCAGGTCAAACTCACTTTTACAATGACTTCCAGCACCTGCTCCAGTCAAAGTGCACCATCCCTTAAAAAGGTGCAGGCTGGCTTTAAGTCATGCTGACTAGCTTTAACTCGTTCTAGCCTCTCAGGATTTTGCACCCCCACATAGTTGTACAGCCACTTAACAGTGCACTTAGCTATCCTCACGTCCATTTTCAGGTCTCAATGAATTTCGCAGCCGTAATGCTTTATTCATAAAGATATATCAGGTCAAAATCCACAAGGAATGAAGTAACAAGCTGTTATATCTGTTAATGAGTTGTACACCTTGTATTGAAACTATCACCATAAGGTGTATTATTCATACAGTGATTGTGTTGCTACTTCTCAGTGCTTTCGTTCCAGAGAAGACATTTTTCATTGATCAATTTTTAAATTAAATTAGATGAAATTAAAGTTGAGTGCCTAACCATTTAAGTTTTTATATGGATAGGCACAGTGACTGATTTGGAGTAGTCCCATATACAGCTTCAAAACACAGTCCCACATTTGTAATAGTGACAATCCTTTGCAGCTTTGCAAAGCATAGGACTGCTAAGCCCTGTCAGCGCAACACTGGGACCACGACTCCACATATACTCTGCTTGCACATTAATGTGAGGCCAGATCATAACATTTAAATATTACTCCTGGCACATTGTTCAAGATGTGCTGAGAGATTGACAGATATGCAGTGACGGGATTTCCTGTGGCAACAGTTCCCAGAAAAGCACTTCAAATACACAATTTTTATGGGCGGAGAGGGGTGTTGGGGGGGAGGGTGGGGAGGAGAATTATAGAAGAATATGACCTTTTGAGATCAAACTGCACAGAGCAGGTAAGCTGTGTGGCCTTAGAGGAAGGTCAAAGCCAAAGAAACACATGCCCTTTTCCTCCAGGCCTCCTTGGCAGTACCCATTTGCAACAGGTGATCAGCAACTGGTGTGCTTCTTAGGTGCACCATCTGCTTAACGGGATCTTAATGCACCTTAAGCACAGTTGGCAAGCAGGCTCCTAGTATTCTGGGTATTTCCTGCTTCCAGTGTTCAGTGCTCAGTACATCATGCATAAACTAGACCCCAATCCTCCATGTCTGATGTTATAGACATTGCAGCTATAGCACTTCAGGGGCTGCAGGTTGTAAGTTCGGCTACATGATACTACTAGTCAGGTGACCAAATATTGTGTAAAGTAGATTCAAACAATTAATTTCATTTTGAAAGAACACAATCAGTGATGAATAATAAATATGAGGTGGCGAATTTCAGCACCATTGTAACATGATACAGGGGTGTTAAATATTTCAGTATGTCACTAATGGAAGTCTATCACTTCCATTTACAGCTATCAGTGGCTTTAGTGTGAACCTCTATTTGAGATATTCATCAAAACCTTCTCAAAATACAAAAGCTGTTTTTGCCTGTTTTTAACATTTGCTTTATCTCTTTCCATTTTTCTGTCTCCTTGTTAAATGAAGTTTGTTGTGGTCGTCAGCATTTCAACATTTAAAGCCCCAGAATATGACAATTACATCTTTCCGAACTGGGCCAATGTAATTGGATGGTGCATTGCTATATCTTCAATGGCAATCGTACCCATTTATGCAGTGTACAAATGTATCAGCCTGCGTGGGTCTCTGCGTGAGGTGAGTACATCTGTAAGGTTCCATTAATTAGTTGTTGTTATCCAATTTTTTTTGGTTTCTTTTAGTAGACTCGAGGGACATTAGATGTTTTATTGTTCTTTGATAGTGCCCTCCATCTCTGAAACTCAGAGAAAGGCTTTCATCCTTCAGCCGTGATCACAAACACCCCAAAGGCCATTATTTGAAATAGATCCTATTTCAAAAATGTCATCAAATTTCATATTCCATTGTAGACAAAAAGGTTTGAATGTATGATGATTCTTATAGGTCCACGGTGTGAATTTTAACTCAGAGCATTGTTGGGGTATTTGCTGTTTCACATCTGTTTGCAATGATTTGGTACAACAAGGGAAAATGCTAGAAATATACTGCAGGTCAGTCAGCATCTGCAGACAGAGCACACAGGAGAACATTTCAGTTATAATCATTCATCAGAACTGAAAACTGAGCAATAATTAAGCACCTGTGTAGAATTGGAAAAGGAAAAGAGAAAGGCAAGAGGGAAGAAACAATGGGTACAGTAATCACAGGAAGGAAGGTAATGGGTTGAATAGTCTGCATGTGATTTAACAGAAAACTATTCAATGATATAAAAGGTCATTTTAGTTTGGCAATGAAAAGACGTTAAAGAAATGTGCAAACAGTTGGTGAAAGCATGGGAGACGTCCACACAAGGAAGGGACAAGTAGATAGATCAAGTGGGAGTGGGGAAAGCATGCAAAAGGATCTGAAATGAAAAGAGAAAATTCTGGAAACATTCAGTAAACTTGCTCATCCTAGAATAAAAAACAGACACTCCTCTACATCCCAACCCACCAGAACTGTGCTCTGATAAAGGATCTGCATCCAAGCCACAATTAAATGAAAATCACGCCAGGTCAATAAAAGCAAAATATTGTGGATGCTGGAAATCGGAAATAAAAGCAGAAAGTGCTGGAAATACTCAGCAGGTCTGGCAGCATCAGTGGAGAGAGACACAGAGTGAATGTTTCAGGTCTGTGACCTTTCATCAGAACTGGTAAAGGTTAGAAATGTAATAGGCTTTGAGCAAGTGAAAATGGGGAAGGGGGAAGAAGAACAAAAGGGAAGGGCAGAGGGCAGGAGAGATTAAATGACAAAGGTGTCACGGAACAAAAGCAAAGAGCGTGCTAATAGTTGTAGTAAAAGATAAAGCATTAGTCCAGGGAGAGTATTAATGGCAGAATAATGAACAGCTCTGTCCAAAAGCAAAAACCTGAAAAAAAAGTTTAAGACAGGCAAATGGTTAAAAAAAACAAAATAAAATAAAATAAAAAAGGCAGTCATGCTCTGAAATTAATTAACTCAATGTTGAGTCCAGAAGGCTGTAGGGTACTTAATTGGAAAATGAGGTGCTGTTCCTTGAGCTTGCATTGCGGTTCACAGGAAAATTGCTGCAGGCCAAGGACTGAAATGTTGGCCTGGGAGCAGGGTGGTGAATTAAAATGGCAAGCAACTGGAAGCTCAGGGTCATGCTTGCGGACTGAGTGGAGGAGTTTGGTCTCTGCAGTGTGGGTGGCCACGCCAATGATGATAAGCACCGTCTCCTTCATTGGGGTGAGGACATGTAGCCATGCCTATCCACCACTGATTAGGTGCTACTGCCTTTGGTTATGCATCACCTTGTCTTGCAAGAAAGAGGGAAGTGTGTCAGTGAGTGTGGTGCAATGTGTTTGCGTGTTCTGGCTGCCATGATTGAATAAATGGCAATGTGTACAAGCTGTGAGATTTGAGTTTGAGGTCTGCAGCAGTGCTAAGTGTGTTGAGGGTGAAGTGAAGCTATAATTGTTAACTATGAGTTGTGATTGATAGTGACAGGGCCCTCAACCGTGTCCGACCCATTTCCTGCACTTTTGCTGTACAGAACTTTAGTTAGGCCACACTTAGAATATTGCGTGCAATTCTGGTCACCACACTACGAGAAGGACATGGAAGCTTTGGAGAGGGTACAGAAGAGGTTTACCAGGATGTTGCCTGGTCTGGAGGGCATTAGCTATCAGGAGAGGTTGGATAAACTCGGATTGTTTTTACTGGAACGACGGAGGTGGAGGGGCGACATGATAGAGGTTTACAAACTTATAAGCGGCATGGACAGAGTGGATAGTCAGAAGCTTTTTCCCAGGGTGGAAGAGTCAGTTACTAGGGGACATAGGTTTAAGGAGCGAGGGGCAAAGTTTAGAGGGGATGTGCGAGGCAAGTTCTTTACACAGAGGGTGGTGAGTGCCTGGAACTTGTTGTCGGGGGAGGTGGTGGAAGCAGGTACCATAGAGACGTTTAAGAGACATCTTGACAAATACATGAATAGGATGGGAATAGAGGGATAAGGACCCCGGAAGTGCAGAAGGTTTTAGTTTAGACAGGCATCAAGATCGGCGCAGGCTTGGAGGGCCGAGTGGCCTGTTCCTGTGCTGTACTGTTCTTTGTTCTTTGTTCTTTGCCCTCGTTGCTTCCCCTCCCTCCCAGAACTGTGACAAGGTTTTCCTAGTCCTCACTTTCCACCCACCAGCCTTCACATCCAAAGGATCATCCTCCTCCATTGCCGCAACCTCCAGTGAGATGCCACAACCAAACACATCTTTCTCTCTCCTCCCCGTCAGCATTCTAAAGGGATTGTTCCCTCCGTGACACCCTGGTCCACTCCTCCATTAGCCCCGACACCTCATCTCTTTCCCACGGGACCTCCTCATGCAGTCACAGGAGGTGTAATACCTTCCCCTTTACCTACTCTTTCCTCACCATCCAAGGTCCCAAACACTCCTTCCAGATGAAGCAGCGATTTACTTGTACTTCTTTCAATTTAGTATACTATAGGGTCACTGCTCACAATGTGGTCGCCTCTATACTGGGGAGACCAAATGCAGATCGGTGACCACGTCGTGGAACACCTCCGCTCAGTCCCAAAGCATGACCCTGAGCTTCCAGTTGCTTGCCATTTTAATTTGCCACTTTGCTCCAATGCCAACATTTCTGCACTTGGCCTGCTACAGTGTTGCAGTGAACCTCAATGCAAGCTCGAGGAACAACATCTCATCTTCCAATTAGGCGCTCTGCAGCCTTCTGGACTCAGCATTGAGTTCAATAATTTCAGAGCATGACTGCCATTATTTATTTTATTTAGTTTTATTTTGTGAGGCTGAGAGGTGATTTGATAGAGGTATTCCAAATTATGAGGGGTCTGGACAGAGTAGATAGAGAGAAAATGTTCCCACTCATGAAAGGATCGAGAAAGAGAGGGCACAGATTTAAAGCATTTGGTAAGACAAGCAAAAATGACATGAGGAAAAACTTTTTCACGCAGTGAGTGGTTCAGGTCTGGAATGCGCTGCCAGAGAATGTGGTGGAGGCAGGTTCAACTGAAGCATTCAAAAAGGAATTCGACAGTTATATGAAAAGGAAGAATGTGCAGGGTTATGGGGGAAGACAGGGGAATGGAACTGAGAAGGTTGGTCTTTCAAGAGGGTACAACATCCTTGACCTCGTCCTCACCAATCTGCCTGCTGCAGATGCATCTGTCCATGACTGTATTGGTAGGAGTGACCACCGCACAGTCCTTGAGGAGACGAAGTCCCGCTTTCACATTGAGGATACACTCCATCGTGCTGTGTGGTACTACCACCATGCTAAATGGGATAGATTTCGAACAGATCTAACAATGCAAGACTGGGCATCCATGAGGCACTGTGGGCCATTAGCAGCAGCAGAATTGTACTCAACCACGATCTGTAACCTCATGGCCTGGCATATTCCCCACTCTACTGTTATCATCAAGCCAGGAGACTAACTCTGGTTCAATGAAGAGTGCAGGAGGGCATGCCAGGAGCAGCACCAGGCATACCACAAAATGAGGTGTCAACCTGGTGAAGCTACAACACAGGACTACTTGCGTGCCAAACTGCATATGCAGCATGCGATAGACAGAGCTAAGCGATCCCATAACCAACGGATCAGATCTAAGTTCTGCAGTCTTGCCACATCCAGCCGGGAATGGTGGTGGACAATTAAACAACTAACTGGAGGAGGTGGCTCCACAAATATCCCCATCCTCAACGATGGGGGAGCCCAGCACATCAGTGCGAAAGATAAGGCTGAAGCATTTGCAACAATCTTCAGCCAGAAGTGCCGCGTGGATGATCCATCTCGGTCTCCTCCGGAAGTCCCAAGCATCACAGATGCCAGACTTCAACGATTCACTCCATGTGATATCAAGAAACAACTGAAGGCATTGGATACTGCAAGGCTCTGGGCCCTGACAATATTCCGGGAATAGTACTGAAGACCTGTGCTCCAGAACTTGCCGCACCCCTAGCCAAGCTGTTCCAGTACAGCTACAACACTGGCATCTACCCGGCAATGTGGAACATTGCCTAGGTATATCCTGTACACAAAAAGCAGGACAAGTCCAACCCGGCCAATTACCACCCCATCAGTCTGTTCTCAATCATCAGTAAAGTGATGGAAGGTGTCATCTTCAGTGCCATCAAGTGGAACTTGCTTAGCAATAACCTGCTCAGTGAAGCTCAGTTTGGATTCCGCCAGGGCCACTCTGCTGCTGACCTCATTGCAGCCTTGGTTTAAAAATTGGCAAAAGAACTGAACTCAAGAAGTGAGGTGAGAGTGACTGCCCTTGACATCAAGCAGCATTTGACCGAGTATGGCATCAAGGATCCCTATCAAAACTGAAGTCAATGGGAATCAGTGGGAAAACCCTCCGCTGGTTGGAGTCATACCTAGTGCAAAGGAAGATGGTTGCGGTTTTTGGAGGTCAATTATCTCAGCTTCAGGACATCATTGCAGGAGTTCCTCAGGGTAATGTCCTAGGCCCAAACAGCTGCTTCATCAATGACCTTCCTTCAATCATAAGGTCAGAAGTGGGGATGTTCGCTGATGATTGCACAATGTTCAACACCATTTGAAACTCCGATATTGAATCAGTCTATGTACAAATGCAACAAGACCTGGACAATATCCAGGCTTGGGCTGATAAGTGGCAAGTAACATTCGCGCCACAGAAGTGCCAGGCAATGACCATCTCTAACAAGAATGATTCTAACCATCTCTCCTTGACATTCAACGGCATTACCATTGCTGAATCCCCCACTGTCAACATCCTAGGGGTTACCATTGACCAGAAACTGAACTGGAGTAGCCATAAAAATATACGAGCAGGTCAGAGGCTAGGGATCCTGCGGCAAGTAACTCACCTTCTGACTCCCCAAAGCCTGTCCACCATCTACAAGGCACAAGTTAGGAGTGTGATGGAACACTCTCCACTTGCCTGGATAGGTGCAGCTCCAACAACACTCAAGAAGCTCAACACCATTCAGGACAAAGCAGCCTGCTTGATTGGCACCCCATCCACAAAAAACATTCACTCCCTCCACCACCGACGCGCAGTGGAAGCAGTGTGTACCATCTGCAAGATGCACTGCAGCAATGTACCAAGGCTCCTTCGAAAGCACCTTCCAAACCCGTGACCTCTACCAACTAGAAGGACAAGGGCAGCAAATGCATGGGAGCACCACCACCTGCAAGTTCCCCTCCAAGTCATACACCATCCTGACTTGAAATTATATCGCCGTTCCTTCGCTGTCGCTGGGTGAAAATCATGGAACTCCCTTCCTAACAGCACTGTGGGTGTACCTACCTCACATGGACTGCAGCGGTTCAAGAATGCAGCTCATCACCACCTTCTCAAGGGCAGTTAGGGATGGGCAATAAATGCTGGCATAGCCAGCGACGCCCACATCCCATGAATGAATCAAAAAAGCCAGCTGGTGCGGACCCGATGGGCCAAACGTTGTCCTTCTGTGCTGTAACAATTCTGTAATCCTGTGATTCTGTGATTTTTTTACAAGTCTTAAACTTGTTTTTCAGGATTTTGCTTTTGGACAGAGCTGTTTATTATTCTGCCATTAGCACTGTCTCTGGACTAATGCTTTGTCTTTTAATACAACTATTAGTACTCTCTTTGCTTTTGTTCCGTGACATCTTTGTAATTTAATCTCTCCTGCCCTCTGCCCTATCAGACATCTTCCCTTTTGTTCTTCTTTCCCTTTCCCCCTTTCCACTTGCTCAAAGCCTATTACATTTCTAACCTTTGCCAGTTCTGATGAAAGGTCACAGACCTGAAACGTTAATACTGTTGCTCTCTCCACTGATGCTGCCTGAACTGCTGAGTATTTCCAGCACTTTCTGTTTTTATTACCCCAGGTTAATCATCTGCATTACATAGCAATTCAAAAATAGCGTTAGTGGATGCCTGGGAGGAGGTGAGCTGACTATCTCTGGACCAGGGAATGGTGGATGCTGGTGTCCCAATGAGGGAGAGAGAAATAATGAGAAAGGGGCAGATTAATTGTAAGTAGAATTCTGAAAGGGAGGGTATTTTTCCAGAACTGCAACTATTTGGCAATACCACATGTCTCTGCACTTATTAATTTGTGATGTGAAGCACCTTGCGATGTTCGAACTTGATAAATTTATATAAATGAAAATTTTATTTATTAAGATGCATTTTCTGAGCTATGTTATTTGCATATGAATACTTAACATGCCTCAGTGCAGTGATAGTGTATGTATTGGTTGTAATCTTTCAAAATTCCCTAGATTCTGGAAAGGTCCCAGCAGACTGGAAAAATGCAAATAGAACGCCCCTATTCAAGAAAGGAGGGAGACAGAAAGCAGGAAACTATAGGCCCATTAGCCTAACGTCTGTCATTGGGAAAATGCTGGAATCCATCATGAAAGAAGTAGTAGCAGGAGATTTAGAAAATCATAATCCAATCAAGCAGAGTCAGCAAGGTTTTATGAAAGGGAAATTGTGTTTGACAAACTTATTAGAGTTCTTTGAGGATGTAACAAGCAGGATGGATAAAGGGGAACCAGATGTAGTATATTTGGACTGCCAAAAGGCATTCAATAAGGTGCCACATAAAAGGCTACTGCATAAAGGTAAGAGTTCCTGGTGTTGGGGATAATATATTAGCATGGATAGAGGATTGGCTAACTAATGGGAAACAGAAGGTTGGAATAAATGGGCCATTTTCAGGTTGGCAAACTGTAACTAGTGGGATGCTGGGCCTCAACTATTTACAATCTACATTAATGACTTGGATGAAAGGATTGAGTGTATTGTAGCCAAATTTGCTGACAATACAAAGGTAGGTAGAAAAGCAAGTTGTGAGGAGGACACAAAGGGCTGGATTTTAAAGCCCCATCACCGTCGAGAACAGTGGCAGGGGGCAATGAAGATTGGTATGGCGGAGGCCTGTCACCAATCTGACAGCGGCAGGCCCCATACCAATCAAAGCAACAGTGGTGAGGCCTCGTGGCGGCCGCCCCGCCCCTAGGCGATGGGACCACGATTTCCATATGGAAATTAGTTTGCACACCTGATTTAATGAAGGTTCTGTCACCTCCTTAATCGCCGCACCGATCTTCATTCAGGCGGCCGACAGTGCTCCACCTTTGAATTCATCTTCGGGGAAACGAGGCGCGACACCTGTGGGGAGGGGAGAGGAGGTTTCTTTCTCCACGCGGGAGGAGGGGAGCAGGGTTACAATGCTAGGAATTAGTCGGGGGGTATGATGGGAAAGGGTAAAGGACAAAGGTGTCGAACTTTGTGGGGGGGAAAGGACAACTTTTCAATGTCTGTATTCCAGGGGGGAATAGGGCAGGATTGTTTCAGTATGCCATTGAGGGGGGGGTGCGGGTGGCTGGGAGAGTGCATGGTTGGGTTATTTTATTCAGTTTCGTGAAACTTGACATTACCTGGCCCTTTAATTTAAAAATGCACATTGAGGGCTGTAAACACTTTAAAAATGGTGCCGGGCGCCTGCGCATTGGTGCCAGACGCTGTTGGCGGTGACGGCTAGCCTGCCCCCTACATGTCATTGTGTGGGGCGGGCGCCGCAGCCATGCAAGTGAGCCGCCGCATTTGAAACTGTGACGGCTCCATGGCATGGTCCGTGTGCGCGCGGGCTGCATTTCTTTACGTCCGCCGCCTACTTCTGCGGCGGAGTCTTAAAATACAGCCCAAAGTGTCTGCAAAGGCATAAAGATAGGATAGGTGAGTGGGAAAAAAATTGGCAGATGGAGTATAATGTAGGAAAATGTGAGGTTATCCACTTTGTTAGGAAGAATAGAAAAGCAGAATATTATTTAAATGGAGAGAAACTATAGAATGCTGGAGTACAAAGGGATCTGGGTGTACTCATATCTGAGACACAAAAAGTTAGCATGCAGGCACAGCAAGTAATTAGGAAATAGATTGTTGGTCTTTATTGCAAGGGGGATGGAGCATAAAAATAAGGAAGTCTTGCTACAACTGTACAGGGCATTGCTGAGATGTTAGGACTGAGGCAGGAGGAGTGCACAGTTTTTTCTAGTTCCACTTCTCTACAGGTCACAACATATATTTAAATATTTACCCAGTTACTCTTACGGTCAATCATAGACTCTATTTTTATCCCAGAATAAGATACACCAACCAGGTTTCTTTAATAAACAAGAAAATTATCAGTTTATTATAAAACAAGACTTAATCAGTAAGCATTATTACACAGATTGAAATACGAAAGTTCCCTTTTTAACATAACGCCTCACACACACACACACCAGCTAACCAGAAAAGATAGAGATTTTCTATTTAGAGTTCTATTGGAAAAAAAAAGACAAAAAAGAATACTTTGGCCAAATATCTGCTAATTCTTGAAGAAAAAAAGAGACTAAATGGAAAGATGTCAGTTGTCCCCTTTTTTGGTTTGGCGTCCCAAATACATGTAGACGGCTGTCTCTGGGGACTTCCTAGAACAGTTCTTTTCTGGCGACATCGAGGATCAGTTTGACAGGTTTTCCAGAAGAAACACAGCAACAAGGGTTTCAAGCAGGCCTTTCAGGATGAATGCAGCATCAATTTCTCTATTTCTTACACTCACTTCCAAAAGCTTCTCAAAGAGATGGAAAAGCTGGCAGGCTTTTCAAAGAGATGGAACAGACTGAGCTGGGGTTTGGCTCTCTTGGCTGTTTTTTTAAAACTCCAACTGACTGTCCAAAGCAAAACCAAAAACAATCTCTCAAGAGTCAAGCCTCCTGACCCCCCATAAATCCTGACCTGTCACTTCTCTGTAAAAATCTCCCCCAAGGCAAAAAGCCCCTGCTGGGTATTTATCTGAAGACAGGTGACTTCTAGTACATCTTGTTTGCAAACGAGACCTCTCAGTCCTTTCAATTACCCCAGTGAAACAAACATACAATCCTTTTAAGTTTTCCCAAATAAAAACATAGAAACATAGAAAATAGGAGCAGGATTAAGCCATTCGGCCCTTTGAGCCTGCTCCTCCATTCATTATGATCATGGCTGATCATCCAACTCAGTAACCTGTTCCTGCTTTCTCCCCATACCCTTTGATCCCTTTAGACCCAAGAGCTATATCTATCTCCTTCTTGAAAACAGACAATGTTTTGACCTCAACTGCTTTCTGTGATAGCGAATTCCACAGGCTCACCACTCTCTGGGTGAAGAAATTTCTCCTCATCTTAGTCCTGAAAGGTTTACCTCGTATCCTTAGACTATGACCCCTGGTTCTGGACTCCCCCTCCATCGGGAACATCCTTCCTGCATCTACCCTGTCAAGTCCTGTTAGAATTTTATAGGTTCTATGAGATCCCCCCTTACTCTTCTGAACACCAGCGAATATAATTCTAACCGACTCAATCTTTCCTCATACGTCAGTTCCGCCATCCCAAGAATCAGTCTGGTAAACCTTCGCTGCACTTCCTCTATAGCAAGAACATCCTTCCTCAGATAATGAGACCAAAACTGCACACAATATTCCAGGTGTGGCCTCACCAAGGCCCTGTATAATTGCAGCAAGACATCCATGTTCCTGTACTCGAATCTTCTCGCTATGAAGGCCAACATACCATTTGCCTTTTTTACCGCCTGTTGGACCTGCATGCTTACCTTCTGTGACTGGTGTACACAACACAAGTCCTCAAGATTTAACAAAAAATGGACGTACTTTCGTAACAGAGACCACAACTAGAGTAGAGTGTAATTATTTAATGAGGGCTATACTTGCATTGGAGCCAGTTCAGAGAAGGTTCACTAGTTTGATTACTGGGAGGAGGGTGTTGTCTAGGAGGAAAGGTTGAGCAGGTTAGTCCTATACTCATTGGAGTTTTGAAGAATGAAAGCTGATCTTATTGAAAGATAATATTTTGAGGGGGCATGAAACAGTAGATGCTGAGAGGATGTTTCCCCTCATGGGAGAATCTAGAATAGGGGGCATAGTTTCAGAATAGGGGGTCTCCCATTTAAGATGGAGATGCGGAGGAATTTCTTCTCTCAGAGGGTCATTAATCTTTGGAATTCTGTACCCCAGAGAACAGTGGAGGCTGGGTCATTGAACATATTCAAGGCTGAGTTAAACAGATTTTTGACCTACAAGAGAGTCAAAGGTTATGGGGGACAGGCAGGAAAGTGGAGTTGAGGCCACGATCAGATCAGTGATAATCTTATTGAATGGCGGAGCAGGATCAAGGGGCTGAATGCCCTGCTCCTGCTCCTTTCTTATGTTCTTATGTTACGTCACGCCGATGTTAGCCCTTTCATTTTTATGGTCAAATTCTGGACATGCACTGTCAGTGTTGCACATATTTACTCCATAATCTCAAAGGAAATTGCCTTTAATATCTCAAGAAAGAATATCATTACCAATTCATTTGCATAATTGAATGGCATTCCAATCTATTAAGAATTTTCAGAAATAATCCGAGATTTACATTTACTGATCAGTAAAAGAAGAATTTATAGCATATGCAGAAATGTCTAAAAGCACTTTACAAGGCATTAGACAAAGAATAAATGTCAAGTATAAAGGTAAAAGGAAAGGGATTAGTGTGAAAGCACCTTCAAAAGGGAAAGATCTTAAGTAGATTTTTGAAGGCATGGAAGGAGGTGACTGAGTGAAAATACTGGGAGAGAATTCCAGAGGTTGAGCATCATGACTGAAAGAATGGCCGCCAATGAAGGGAGGTGAGAAAATGATTGGAGACAGTCCCCTTAGCGAGAGAAATTCAGAGGTTTTGAAGCCAAGCATGATGACAAGATTCAGGGGTGATCATGTGTATGTGCGGAGGAAAGTTGGCTGAAGTGGGGGAAGGGGAGTTAAAAAAAGGATTGAAATCATTAAGGAGAAACTGTTGCTCAGTGCAGAGACAGTGGGTAGATGGCTGAGAGGGGAATTCATTGAGGAAGGCATGAGGGGACGATAGATTAGAATTCTGAAATAGAGATAGAAAGGGTAGAGCATTCAAATGTGGTGAAAGAGCCAGAGGAAGGGGGGGGGGTGCGGGGAAATATTTTCAACAGCAGTTATTTCATTTGCTTTCATGTCTAGAAATATGATATAATAAAGTTTCTGTTAGATAATGATGCATGGAATCTTGTTTATCATTTCAGAGGTTCGTTTATGCAATTACACCGGAGAAGGACCATCATCTGGTGGAACATGGAGAGGTTCGACAATTTACTGTGAGTAACAGCCTGTGAAAATTGGACTTCGGGGGTCTTATCCTGTATTGATGTTATCTAAAAAAACTTTGAAAACAGTATATGTATCTTGAAAGAGCAGAATTTATAAAACAGACAACTATTTCTTTATTATAATAATAAAAGCAAAATACTGCAGATGCTGGAAATCTGAAATAAAAACAAGAAATGTTGGAAATAGTCAGCAGGTCTGGCAGCATCTGTGGAGAGAGAAGCAGAGTTAATGTATCAGGTCAATGACCCTTCTTCAGTTCTGATGAAGGGTCACTGACCCGAAACGTTAACTCTGCTTCTCTCTCCACAGATGCTGCCAGACCTGCTGAGTATTTCCAACATTTCTTGTAACTATTTCTTTATGTTTAGCTACACTCATATTTAAAAGCTTTAAAAATGAAATAACACAGCTGAGACTAAAATAAAAGCAAAATACTGCAGATGCTGAAAATCTGAAATAAAAACAGGAAACATAAACCTAGCAGGTCTGGCAGCATCTGTGGAGAGAGTAGAGTTAACGTTTCAGGTCTGTGATCCTTTATCCAAACAGCTGAGATTAGTTGGATCTGATAGCCTGTAACATGCAGAATATAATACACTATTATACCACCACTATAATGTAAAGAATATATATATCAAGAAATATATATCAGAAATTGTTGAATGAAAAGGGACAAATCAAGTAACTACAAGGCAGTGATTTTAACATTAATAGTTTCTCACTCTACCTACAAAGGACCTGGATTTGGGAATAGAGGAGAGTGGACAGAATTTTCTGTTGCCAATTCACCGGTTTGCCAATGATGTGCAGCTGGTCAGGACAGAACTTCAGTGAGCATGCATTCCATTGGTTTCCCTCCTCCAATGTACTCTCACACCCATTATCCACTATCACACCCAACACCAGAAATGCCTGTGCGGGTGTGCGTGTTACAAGTATGTGGTGATGAGGGATTGACTTCATATGTTACACTTTGAATTCTTAATGCTAGTAACACTGAATGCAAATAATATTAGTCTGTTAATGAAATTTAGAATTGCTAAAGCTAGCAGAATGGGTTTCAAAGTTTAAATTCCCCCTTCCACTGCTTCAAATGCAATTGATAGGCAGCTGATAGATGCATTTTTGAACATGGGCAAAAGAAAATTGGCTCAAGGAGTACTAAAGCAATCAGAGAATGTTTAGAGTATTAGGTTAAATTTTTGGCACTACTCGCCTGAGGAAGAATGTATTTCAGCAGAATCGTATTTGGATGAAGACATTTAGCTATGCTAAGTTATATCCCCTGGAGGTGAGGAAGTTAACAAAATCTGATTAAGGTATTCAAAATAATGAAGGGAATTGACAAGTTAGATAATGAACAATTCTTTCCCCTTGTGTGACAATCTGGAATAATCTTAAAATTAGAACTCGGTCACTTAACAGTGTATTCAGGAAAAATGTATTCCCACAAAGGGCCATGATTATATGGAATGCACTACCCCAGAAGGTCATTTATACAGAATCAACTGAGTTGCTTAAAAAGGATATAGTTACTTGGAATGTAAGGAGATTAAAGGGGTATAGAAAAAGAATGGGAAATTGGAATTACCGGAATAGAAACAGAAGCCCCATGACAGTTTCTCAGTCCGGTCCACATCCCTATATACCCACAAAGATTTTAAAAAAGCATAATAAATACAATTCGCAGGGGAAAGTCATAAATTACCTGTAAGGTTGACTATAACAATATCCCCCCTTCCACAAACAGCACAATGTGCTTCATCAGGCCTCAAAGTATCCTGAACTTCAGGTACATCTTCACAATCCCCAGAAAGCCAGCTGATTCCCCCATTTTGGAGGTCTGATGTAAACAGTCAAATGTAAATAAACAGAATAACCATGCACTGATGTCCATTTCTGATGTAAAATTATAGTTCCCAAAACCCAATCTGCTTCTGGGCTCTCTTTTTTATTCATTCATGGGATGTAGGCATTGCTGGCAAGATTTATTGCCCATCCTTAATCGCCCTTGAGAAGGTGATAGTGAGCCACCTTCTTGGACTGTTGTAGTCTGTGAGGTAAGGGTACTCCCTCAAGTAGGGTTAGGCTGTTAGATAGGGAGTTACAGGATTTATGACCCAGCAACAATGAAGGATCAGCAATATATTTCCAATTCAGGATGGTATGTGACTTGCATGGGAATTTGCATGTTTCCATGTACCTGCTGCCCTTACCCTTCTAGGTGTTAAAGGTCATGGGTTTGGAAGGTGCTGTAGAAGAAGCCTGGGCGAGTTGTTGCAGTGTATCTTGTATATGGTACACACTGCTGCCACTGTGCATTAGAGGTGGAGGGAGTGAATGTTTAAGGTGATGGATGGCATGCCATTCAAGCAGGGTACTTGGTCCTGCATGGTGTTGAGCTTCTTGAGTGATGTTTGAGCTGTACACATCCAAGTAAGTGGAGCGTATTCCATTATTTAATGGAAAGGCTCTGGGGAGACAAGAGATGAGTTACTTGCTGCAGAATGCCCAGCCTCTGACCTGCTCATGTAGCCATGTTCCAGTTATGTTGGCTCAGTTCTGGTCAATGGTCACCCCCAGGGTGTTGAAAGAGGGGAATTTGATGATGGTAATGCTGTTGAATGTCAAGAGGAGGTGGTTAGACCATCTGTTGTTGGAGACGGTCCTTGCCTGTCACTTGACTGCTGCAAATGTTGCTTGTCACTTATCAACCCAAGCCTGAATGTTGCCCAGATGTTGTTGCATGTGATATGGACTATTACATCATCTGAGGAGTTGCAAATGGCACTGAACCCTGTGCAATCATCCACGAACATCCCCACTTCTGGCATTATGATGGGGAGAAGGTCATTGAAGAAGTAGCTGAAGATAGTTGGGCCTAGGATACTGCCCTGAGGAACTCAAGCAATGGTGTCCTGGGGCTGAGATGATTGGTCTGCAACAACCACAATCATCTTCCTTTGTACGAGGTATGTCTCCAACCAGTGGAGAGTTTTCCATTGATTCCCATTGACTTCAGTTTTGCTCAGACTTCTTGATGCCACACTTGGTCAAATGCTGCCTTGATGTCAAGGGCAATCACCCTCACCTCACCTCTGGAATTCAGCTCTTTTTGTCCATGTTTGGACCAAGGCTGTAATGAGGTCTGGAGGCAAGTTTCTCTTGTCAGAAAACAAACCAAACATCAGTGAGCAGGTTATTAATGAGTAAGGGCTGGATCTTGTTGTCATCCCTGCATTGGGTTCCGTGGGAGTGGGGGAGGGCCTGAATATGGGTCAGGATGAGGTCTCCCATGGACTTCGACACTGGGAGGGCCCAGCCGCATCCTCATGGTGGTGGTGAGGCTCTATGGCGCCCCCGCCCCCCCCCCCCACTGCTGGGTGACGAGACCTCAATTAAAATATTCAAATGAATAAAATGAATGAATTAACATAGACGTCCGTGCAATCTTGACAGCCTGCCGCGATCTTTTGTATGTCGGCCAGCACTCCCCTGCATTCAAATCCCTGTCTGGGGAAAGGCGGCACAACACTGGTGGGGATGGGGGAGGAGGTAATATTTCAGTGCAGGAGGGTGGATAGGACCAAATGCACATAATGGGTGTAGGGGATGGTGGGAAGGGTTGAACTTCAAACTTTGTGTAGTTTGGGGGGGGAAAGGTCAGATGTAAAGGGTAAATGTTTTGGGGGGAAGGACAAATAGTTAATGTAATCATTGGGAGGCTGGGAAAGGGGCATAGGACATTTATTAATTTAATTTTGGGGGTTATTTGGTTAAAAATTTAAATGAGGCAGCAGGGTTGTCTGCTCTTTAAAAAGAGCAGCAGCATCTTCGCACAGGCGGCTGACACCATTGCCAGGGACAAACAGCCTCTCCCCTACACGTGTTTGGCGTGGGGGGTGGGGGGGGGGGGGGGTGGGTGCAGGCCGCCCCAGCTATTTAAATGAACCACTGTGCTTCAGATTGCAGTGGTTCTTTGGCGTGCAGCCCACGCCTGCTTTTTTGAGCTTGCCGCCGAAATCGGCGGTGGGATCTTAAAATCCAGCCCAATAGCACTGTTAATGACGTCTTCCATCACTTTTCCGATAATTAAGAATAGGCTTTGGGGCAGTAATTGACCAGATTGGATTTGTCCTCCTTTTTTCGGACAGGATAGACCTGGGCAATTTTTCACTTTGTTGTGTTAATGCCAGTGTTGTAGCTGTACTCGAACAGCTTACATGGGGACGAGGCTAGTTCCGGAGCACAAGTCTTCGGCACCACAGCTAAGACATTGTCAGGGTCGGTGGCATTTGATGTATCCAGTACGTGCAGCCATTTCATAATATCACATGGAATGATTCAAATTGGCTTAAGACTGGCTTCTGTGATAGTAGGAACCTCAAGAGGAGGCTGAGACGAATCATCCATTCAACACTTCTGGCTGATGATGGTTGTAAACATTTCAGTCTTGTCTTTCGCATTCAGATGCTAGGCTCCAGCATCATTGAAGATGGGGATGTTCATGGAGCCTCCCCTTTTGGTTAGTTGTTTAATTCTCCGTTGTGGGACGACCTTAAGAACAGATCAACTGTAAGTGAAGGTCACCGGAGGAAGTCATGTCGTGTCACACATGACCAGGGAGTTGTGGGCGGAGTATGACAGAGTGAGATGTGGCTCATACAGTGATTGTTTGTATATATGTTCTAATTAAGTGAAAATAAATGCCCATGTTTTCTTTGGATATTATTTGTGGTCCTGTGAGTTAATTCACATATCAAAGGAAAAAATTACAAATTACATAGTGGCAATATTTGAGATATATTTTTCTGAAGGCCACCAAAATTACGTTGCGGCAATGTCTGATTTTTTTCTGAATAACACATAAGAGAGAACAAAGAACAGCAGATTGCTAACTAGAATGGCTGAAGATCCTGGAGAGCAGCTGGCAGGAGACCCCACAACAGTGCAGTGAGCTAAGAGCACAGACAAGACTCTGGGAGGTGTTGAAACTCAGTGAGCACATTAGACAATTTGCCAAGAGATTGGAGCTCTCAACTAATCTGGCAGTGGGTCGGAAAATTTGAAAAGTAGTAGCTGAAGCCATTACTGTTTTACTTTTCCCTTTTTTTTGCTTTATGAGCTGAAAAAGAAAACCTGTAAAACAGTTCTATATTTATAAAAAAGCAGGATTATTAAGACAATGGCCTTCAAATATCCAGTTATAGATTGGAAGGCATTGGACCTAGCATTGAATTTAAACTGTTTTAAAAACGTGTTTCCTGGATCAAGAAGTGAGCGAACCAGAGAAACAAGCTATAAAAATCAAGATCACACTGGGCAACAAGGGCCTGCAACAGATCAATATGTCTTGGCAGATTGGCAGTTGAGGATAAGAAAGACCCGAGCAAGCTATGAACATTCCTGGAGCAGCAAATCAAGGTGAAGATAAATTTCTGAATACATAGGATTCAGCTTATGACCTACTGGAAAGGCAAGATGAGTCTGTTGACCAATTTGTTGAAGGTGCTGAGACAAAGCTCAAGAATACAATTTCACAGATATTGAATTGTTGGAATGGATTATAGAGCTAGTAATCGCTTCTAAAACAATAGAGGCCTTTCAAAAAGACCTTCTAGAAAAGAAGAAAGGGCACACCATAGATGCACTACTCAATGATGGCTGGAAATTTGAAGCCATCATGGCTGGGCGCCAACAGCTACAAGCGTTGGGGAGGCTACAACAATTGGTATGGTAACCAAGGATCAGATGTCTGTTAAGCCTTGTGGCAAATGTGGCCTGACCCATACGATTCGCAGTTGTCTGGCATACCAGGACCAGAGCATGCAAGGATATTGGGCAAAACAATGCAAGAGGTCAAGTTCAGCAGGAATGGTGGCAGATCACTTGCAGAGAGAACGTCTGCAAGATAGGGTAGCAAATGTAACAAAAGGAATGCCAACACACAACAAAAGCCCAAGCAGGTACATCAGGTCATCAGAGAGATCGATTTCCAGGAGGACATGGAGTGTATAGTCAGAAGCTTTTTCCCCGGGTGGAAGAGTCAGTTACTAGGGTACATAGGTTTAAGGTGCAAGGGGCAAAGTTTAGAGGGGATGTTTTTTACACAGAGGGTGGTGAGTGCCTGGAACTTGCTGCCAGGGGAGGTGGTGGAAGCAGATACGATAGCGACGTTTAAGAGACATCTTGACAAATACATGAATAGGAAGGGAATAGAGGGATATGGGCCCCGGAAGTGCAGAAGGTTTTAGTTTAGGCAGGCATCAAGATCGGCGCAGGCTTGGAGGGCCAAATGGCCTGTTCCTGTGCTGTACTGTTCTTTGTTCTTTATTCTTTTGTATGTTCGCAGAAGAGTGGCAAGCATAAGCTCAGAGTAAAAATCAACACCGGAGCAATTGCAAATATTCTGTCCATCCATATACTGAAGGACATGCACTTAAAGAAATGGGAATCTATGGTACGACCCACCACAGCCAGGCTGACTGCCTACAATGGCCAATCAAGTGCATTGAAATGATAACATTGCAGTGCAGCTACGGGAGCTCCAAATGGCTACCACAAATGTTTGATATTGTAGATACAACTGGACTTCCAGAATGCCAAGGACTACAAATAGTAACAATATATGAAGTCAGTAATGCACCAAAGATGGTAGAAAATACCCAGGTCAAGTGTATCAGGTCAGTCCATGTAAAGGATGACACAAAGGCTAGGAGTCTTGAGACAAAGAGGTGATTCGACCAGGAGTCTCTCCGTGGGCTTCAGTTCATTGCAGCAAATAGGGAAGAGAGATTGTCTGTGATTGGTGACGTTGCCAGTGATCATTTTTCTAAGCTTTCTAAACAAGGGAAGATGAAGGCATTGTATGACAGGCAAGCAGGACCAGAATTAGCTCAATTGTGAATAGGACAGAAGATCAGAGTCCTCCATCATGCGTCGGAAATGTGGTATCCTGCAGAGGCTGCTAGGATATGCGATCAGCCCAGTTCGTACGAGGTCCAGACACCCAATGGTGCAGTTCTCAGACGGAACCAAAGTTAACTCAGAGAGCTGTACAACACTACATGTGACAACCCTGTGGCTTTGCGGACACGTTCAAAGACAAAGTCTGATGATTAATGTACAGAGGCTACAAGCACAGAAGAGCATGCCAACCAGAGTTCTCAGTCACAAGAGTCTCAGTGAAGTCGTCAAGATGAGCTCAGCACTGGGAAGAGGTTTACAATAACAAGATTGGGATGAATAAGCACAGCTCCTCTATGTTTTAGAGTGTTAAACTTACTTACTTGCAAATAACTTTTTGTTCTAATCACGTCCAAACTGCAAAATCATTGTTTATTGTACACGTGTTTTTATCTTTGGATAATAGGGGGATGTTGTGGGACAACCTTAAGAGCAGACCACCTTAAGAGCTATAAGTGAAGGTCACCGGAGGAAGTGACGTTGTGTCACATATGACCAGGGAGTTGTGGGTGGAGCCCGGCAGAGTGAGATGTGTTTCGAAGTGGCTCGTGCAGTAACTGTTTATATGTTCTAATTAAGTTATAATAAAAACCCATATTTTCTTTGGATATTACTTGCAGTCCTGTGACTCTTACAATAGTTCACATATCAAAGGAACAAGTAATATTACATTGCCCACTACCATTCATGACTGGATGTGGCAGCTCTGCCAAGCTTTGATCTGATCCATTGGCTGTGAGATCACCTGTCTGCAGCATTTTGCTTCTGCTGTTTAGTGTGTATGTAGTCCAATATTGTGTCATCATCAGATTGCCACCTCATTTTTTAGTTACACCTGGTGCTGCTCCTGGCATGTTCTCCTACACTCCACATTGAACAAGGGTTGCCTGTCCAGCTTGATAGTAATGATAGTGTGAGTGATATGCCAGGGCATGACGTTACAGATTGTGGTGGAATACAATTCTGCAGCTGCTGGTGGTCCACAGGGCCTCCTGGATGCCCAGTTTTGAGCTGCTAGATTTATTCTGAATCTATCCCATTTGGCATGGTGGTATTGCCACACAACACAATGGAGGATATCCCCAGTGTCAAGATGGGACTTGATATCCACAAGACTTTGTGGTGGTCATTCCTGCCAATACTGTCAAGAACAGATGCATCTGCGGCAGGTAAATTATGAAGACAAGGTCAGGTAAGGTTTTCTTCCTCGTGTTTGTTCTCTCACCACCTGCCGCAGGCCCAATCTGGTAGCTGTGTCCTTCAGGACTTGGCCAACTCAGCCAGTAATGGTGTACCAAGCCCCTCTTCGTGATGGACATTAAAGTCTCCTATCCAGTGCTTCTTCCAAGTACTGTTCAACATGGAGAAGCACTGCTTCATGAGCTGAGGGAGGGTGATAGATGGTAATCAGAAGGAGATTTCCTTTCCCATGTTTGATTTGATACCATGAGTCTTCATGGGGTACGGAGTCAATGTTGAGGATGCCCATGGCCACTCCCTCCTGACTGTTTACCACTGTGTCACCACTTCTTGTGGCTCTGTCCTGCTGGTGGGACAGGATCAACACAGTGATAGTGATGGAGAAATCTGGGATGTGAACTGAAAGATATGATTATGTCAGGTTGTTGCTTGACTAGTCTTTAGCACAGTTCTCCCAATTTTGGCGGTGAGGAGGACTTTGCAGGATCGACTGGGCTGGGTGTGTCTTTGTCATGTCTGAATCCAATGCCTAGATTGATGCCATGTAGTCAGTCTGGTTTTATTCTCATTATACTTCGTCTTGACAGTTTAGTACAATTAAATGGCTGCTTGGTCATTTCAGAGGGAAGTTAAGAGTCAACCACATTGGGTCTGTAGTTACTTATCAGGCAACATCGCTGCCTGCCCTCTCCAATCCCACTCCGCCCCCCCCCCCCCATCCACCCCACCTTGCCGGGGCCTGCCTGACTGGCCCAGGTGCCCCCAGACCCCACTTACCTTACTTTGAGGGCGCATGTCCAACAATACGCCCTCATCCTCCAGGTGCATCCCCAGCAGTGGTGCTGTTGAGGTTGCTGAGCTGCCGGTCTGATAGGGCCAGCAGCTCTTGGTGGCAGGCTGCCATCCTTAATTGGACAGCAGCCCTGACGGCAGCCTCTTAATTGGCTGCCACCCTTAAAAAGTGACCTTGGATCCTGCCGCCTGCCGAAGCAGGATCTTCCCCACCTTTGCGCTTTCGGTCCCGGTGAGGGATCCCTGCAGCCTCAAAGAATTCCCAGCCTCTGTGTCAGATTAGTGGCCCCCCTCCCTCTCTTGTTCTTTCTGTGTTCCTAAGTTATGGCCTTGTTCCCTTCAAGGCAAGAGGCAAGAGAGAGTGTGAAACATAATGGAAAAATGAGAGGCAGACAGTCATATAGACAGGTTGATAAAGTGCCAGAGAGAAAGAGAGAAATATATAGAGGTGGAGCCTGCATTAGAGACCTATTTTTATATGCTTGCAGTGCCAGTTTTTGAAGTGTGGGGTTTGTGGACCCAACAGCAACTCCAATGTAAACCTACCAGATTTGTTAAATCTGGTATCCAAGAAGACTCATTTTTAAAAATCTGTCAGACTTGTGTTGGAGCCATTCAAGAATTGGAAATGCAAACACCCACTCGCACCAGTATAAAGGCAGTTTCAGGCACAATGAAAAGAGGAGACAGAACACAAGGAGAGACTTAGACAGATGGAGGATTAACAAATATGGAAAGAACAACTTTGTATGTGAGGCCTACGCAGAGGGAGGGAGATCGAAAGAGTGGAGGAAAGTAGAAAGAAAAATCATTCTTCCTATAAACGTTCATGTAGAGTCAAGAGGAGGAACATTTGGAGGAAGAAAGGTTTTTGTAAAGAAAAAATCAACATTTTTCTGCAGACCACAATTCAATTAACAAAAGTGCAATTTTCAAATTTAAAAACTGCCTCTTTACTACCTACAGCTGCGCCACTGGCTCATGGTGTGAAAACATGGAACAAAGGAAAGGAATTGGAAGATACAGACAAAAAGGGGCCATAATGAAAATATCAGCTCCCTCAATACATGTGGAGTATGACTAAACAGCTCAGAAAGTTATATTTAAAAAATGAAAATGTGAAATTTGTTATGTAAGTGATGCTACATGTACTGTGACACAGAACATTCTTCCACTTCTTTGGCGCTGCGAGCTGCATCTGTCAAAAGGAATGGAAGATGTTTCTATTTTCAATACATATAAGTTGAATGAGCACTATCAAAATGAAAGAGTTTAAAACAGTGCTGGGTACTTATTTTAAGAACACTTAATTTACATTAACAGGATTATTTAGGGAAGAATAGAATTCAAATCTTGAATGAAAACTTAATGCTTCATTTATTCATTCCTTAAATAAATAATCCAGAATATTAAAGTACAATTTTTTTTTCTCTACATTGTATTAAGATATGATAAAAATTCAAGGATTACTGCTGTCATTTGTGTACATTTTGGTTTTAAGAGACACAGGACAGTTGGATGCTTTCACCTTTGAATTGAAACTTGTCCTGTTTAACAATATGCTGTATCTTTTTAAAGAATTAATTTTAAAAGACCCTTCCATATGTTAGATTGATAAGGTTTATTAGAACGTACCAAAATCAGAAACTAATTAACATTAAGTATGAAATTATAATTGTTGATGTTAGTTAATTTATAGCTGATAGAAAATAAAAAGTTCCATTCGAAATTCTTGATGTTTAAATTGCACAAAAGACATATAGTGGAGTCTTGGTAGGTCAATTTGGATACCTTGAATAACTTGATAGGTTGAAATGTTGGCCTGTTCCATGTCCCTAAAGTAAAATTTTATTCAATATATTTAAGTTAGCCTTGATATATCAAAGAAATGTAGTGGTTTTACTCAATTGAGTTCACCTACTCCTGCTGTTCTAGAATCCCAGGCTGCTACACATACTGTACTGTGTTTAAAACTCACACAATTTGTCAGTTATAAGTTTTGCGGTGGCTTGACTCTCCCACCCCACAAAGGCTCTGCAGCGTCAGTCTTGCTCTTTCCTTTTTTCACCTCCTGGTCAGTCTGAAACCAGAAGTCATCAGAACATTAGGCCAGGTTTTGCTGGACTGGGGGCATCTCATGATGTGCCCAGTTAGACTTTTTTGTGCATGTTTAGGTTTTAAAAAATTTTGTTCACAAAGTTGCTGTCAATAGTGCAGTGTGGGCAGCAGGACACCTGGCACTTTGAATAATAGGAGAAACAGAGGAAGAACTGAGAAGGAAGGTGAATTTGAGTGGGTGATTCAATGTTTAATCTGGTACAGAAAGAGAAATAAGAGAGGAAAAGAAAGATTGGATTAAAAGAGAGGGAAAAAGAGACCGAAATGGAAAGTGGGAAGCCAAAAATTAAATTTAAAATTTGATATTTTTTAAATTGCCTAAAACAATTCACAACCTGAAGAATGAGACTGCACACTTACAATTGTTCACTTTCTGGACAAGAGAGGTTGATTGGCAGACATTGTTAAAAGGGTACTTATTTTTATTCATTCGTGGGGTGTGAGTGCCACTGACTAGGCCAGCATTTATTATCTATTCCTAATTGCCCTTGAAGGTGGTGGTGAGCTGCCTTCTTGAACCACTCGTCCATTTGGTGTGGTACACCCACAGTGCTGTTTGGGAGGGAGTTCCAGGATTTTGAGCCAGTGACAATGAAGAAGCAGTGATATAGTTTCAAGTCAGGATGGTGTGTGACTTGGACAGGAAGTTGCATGTGTTGGTGTTCCCATGCATCTGGTTTGGGAGGTGCTTTAAAAGGAGCCTTGATGAGTTGCTACAGTGCATCTTGTGGAAGGGGTGCACACTGCTGTTCCCTGACTGGTGAGTTTCTCCATTTTGTTATGGTACAGCATTTGCCACATTGGAATAGGCAAACCCAACAGTTTAGGAAGGATTAGTGCTGACTGTTCAATTATCCGTCTTTTCACTGACTGTTCCACATACTGACGGGGGGGGTTGGAGAGAGCAGACCAGAGAGGGAGAGCAGCACTGGGCAATAATAGGAGGGTTGGCTATCACAGCATTTATTGTGAATGAGTTGGATTTATTTAAAACATATTGCACATACATATAGCAGCCTGAAACAGGAGGGCACCAACTTGAGGTCTGGGTTATATCTTAAAGTATCAATGTGTCTATGTCTTTTCTCTTTCAATACATTTTCATTTGACTGTAAGACACAAAGACTTTTACGTCACAAGTCTTCAGGACTTCAGATAGTCTGAGCCAGGCAGCTAATGTTTTCACAGTAAAGTAGCTGAATGAGTATTCTATTTATAAATGGATTTTTCCTCTTTTTAATCAGCATCAGCATGCTGAACAAGAGACTGTTAGCTTTATAAATTTGTTGTTTCTCAGAATTTCTCGCAGACACTGTTTAACAAGAGTGTGCCATGACTATAATATGCATTTAATTTTTGTCCACTTTTTAAGGAACCATCAAGCTAATTCATTGCAAAGTGGTACAGCCTGCTTTAATGACATGCATAATCATAAATTGTTAGATGCAGAGGTATTCGGATGATAGTCAACATATCAGAAATATCAAAGTTTCTAATTCTGTAGTGTTTGAGGCTATAAAAGACAGGATGAGTTACTAACTCTGGTAGAGTCAATCTGCAACTGAATCAGAGCAGCTACAATTACTGCATTATTTATTAAGTAGAAACCATACAGTACCTAGGTAATATTGCTTAAGGGGTAATTTTCTGATTCTGTACTCCTGGAAGGCAATGTCACCTGGTGCAAGAAGTAGGACAATTGCCCTTTCAATCACAATTGGGAGTGAAGTTTCTTGCTACTTTCAGTGCATTGTAACCTTAGGAGCTGGATCATTTAACCCTCAGCTTGAAGTATGCAAATGAGATCAGTTATGACACAGCAGTCGAATTGCAAAGAGGCTTAAAAAGTGTGAAGAAACCCAAGAGAAGCAAAAATGCACAGGAGTTTTTATGGTAGGAAATCAAGTGGAAGCTGCCTAATTTACACCATTGAAATGCTTCTCCCAAGTTCCTTCACACTTTTGAACCTCTCTGCAAGCTGACTGCTACATCATAACTGACCTGGTTTGTATATGTCAAAGTGAGGACCAGTGATCCATCTCCCAGGTTTTACAATCCCAGTGTACTCTGGGAAACTTAGACTAAGATTTATAAAGCACAGCAGCTGCCAGGATCAGCGGATCAAGGCGGACCTGATGGGTTTCTGCAACAGAAGAGGCTGGAGATTGTGAATACAGATGTCTGCAGCTGGTAAATGCTTTTTTAAAGACTTTTTTGCTATTTTGTCTACCGATGTCTTGGGCTGCGTTTTGCCAATGGGTCATGACCCTGTCATTGGCCTCAATTCCAGGTCAAGAACCCGGAAGTGGCCATGGTGTGACTTGAGGCACAATTTTCGCAGAGGCGGCCTATTAAGAAAGCACGCTCCCCCAGGAGCCCTGCCCAATTAGGGACAGCAGCTGGGTTCCAACATTGGGAGGTTCATTCGGCACAGCCCATTGGTAGGGCCGCCAGCTGCCCTTGCAGTGTGGGTGCTGCTGTGGGGACAGCAGCAGGAGTGGCAGTGGCACCATGGAAACACCTTCAGTCAGAGTGCAGCGATTGCCATTGCAGCACGTTCGACATTAGCGGCAACATCAGTCTCCATGAAGTGGCTGCAATATCATGTCTTCTGCTTGGGGAGAAACGAGCATTGCGATTTACTGCTGGCAAATTAATAAAAGGCCCCAAATGTTTTGCATCGGCTATGAGGGCAGCGCAGTGGCGCAGTGGTTAGCACCGCAGCCTCACAGCTCCAGCGACGTGGGTTCAATTCTGGGTACTGCCTGTGCGGAGTTTGCAAGTTCTCCATGTGACTGTGTGGGTTTTCGCTGGGTGCTCCAGTTTCCTCCCACAGCCAAAGACTTGCAGGTTGATAGGTAAATTGGCCATGATAAATTGCCCCGAGTATAGGTAGGTGGTAGGGGAATTGTGGGGATGTGGTAGGAATATGGGGTTAATGTAGGATTAGTATAAATGGGTGGTTGTTGGTCAGCACAGACTCAGTGGGCTGAAGGGCCTGTTTCAGTGCTGTATCTCTAATAAAATAAAATAAATGAAGCCACCTTTCGACATTGCCAGTCTCCTGTCACAGCAGGGACCTATCGCTATTGGGAAAATTTCAATCTATTACCAGAATAGGGGCTAATGCCCTATTAAGTACACTAATTGGCTACCCACTGGTGCCAGGTGGGTAGCTATCACCACTGGGAGCTCACCTCTGGGAAAAGCACACAAAGGTGAGAACATGTAGGATAGCTGGCCTGACACGATTCCATCAAAACTGCCACCCACTGCACCCCACCCCATCCCACCGCCCTACCCCATCAAAGCCACCTCTGCAGGGCTGGGAAAATTCAGCCTCTTAACCTGTTTCTAAGTGCTTCTCATAGTGTCAAACCACAGGCAGATTCTTGGACGTACCCCACACCATCCGTACCCACAGTGAGGGCTTCTCAGGACCAGGTCTAGCATTCCTGTAATTGTCATAATGATTGAGGAGGGAATGGAACAAAGGAGAATTAGGCAGCACTTAAGGAACATGCAACCTACCAGATTTTGCAATCCTGCCTCTAAATTATACAGATCATATGAGAACTTTTCTGAGGGGTTGTGCATAAGCAGAATGCACTTTACTAAACAGGCAGAACAACAGCTCAGAAACCATGACTAGATCAATCATATCCTTTTCAGCCTTGGCTCATAACTCCTATGACAGCCACAAACAACAGCAGAATAGCAGGTACCAGGATCATTACTGGGCTGTTGAACAAAGGTTCAGATGTTGAACAGATCAGGAGGGGTACTGCACTATAGCCCCAAGATCATTGTAACCTGTTGCCTATTGCATACCTTTGCCATACAAAGAAGCAGATAGAAGAGGAGGCACAGGTGCAACCATTGGCAGGGGAGAGCACTGAATCCCAGCCAAAAGGCACGCCTGCTGAACCCCAAGATCTTCATTTAAGTGACTGCTCCACCAATGCACATCAATCATGTTCACATTTTCCCAAGAAGTTGATCCACACACTATCTTCACCATTACCCTCTGAGCTACGGCTAGTACATGGATGGCAATGATCTCTGCTGAGATCATATTCCACCGCATCCCAAATGAATGATCTGGACACAGTTGAAATCGAAGAAACTCATTTTGCTCCCACTACTATTATGAGGTGCATGTGTGCTCAATGTGACTCGAGTGCTTCCCCTATGGTACATCTGCCTTAAGATGTCCATATGTGCCAGTTGGGATGGAGGTGTTCTAGCACCTCCTTGTTCTGGGTCATTAAATGGTCTTTCAAACACTGGAGCAATATTTAATGCTGTGGTATTCACTGGATCATGTTTGTGGTCTAGCCTATCGTGCAGGGCAGCCTTACCGATTACAACTTAAGATCTCATGCAATTTTAACTTATTTTTCTTATTTCAGCTTGTTCTATTAATATTAAATTGTTTAACATAATACCAATTTAGATGCTTTCTCCACACCAATCTTTCCTCAACATCCCATGAGATTATCAAAGGTTCTGCCCATTGATCTTTGCAGAAAATCCATGAAATCACAGCTACCAATTCTAAATGAAAAAAACATAATTCTCTTTCTTCAGGAACAATACAACAAAGGTATCATTGCCTTTTACTAATTTTTTTTAGATTAGAGATACAGCACTGAAACAGGCCCTTCGGCCCACCGAGTCTGTGCCGACCAGCAACCACCCATTTATACTAATCCTACACTAATCCCATATTCCTACCAAACATCCCCATCTGTCCCTATATTTCCCTACCACCTACCTATTCTAGTGACAATTTATAATGGCCAATTTACCTACCAACCTGCAAGTCTTTTGGCTTGTGGGAGGAAACCGGAGCACCCGGAGAAAACCCACGCAGACACAGGGAGAACTTGCAAACTCCACACAGGCAGTACCCAGAATTGAACCCGGGTCGCTGGAGCTGTGAGGCTGCGGTGCTAACCACTGCCACTAATTATAGAAAACAAGGAGCCCATTCTTAAGTAACAGATGTTTCTGTTTCCTTTGCATAACCTAAGAAAATATAAAGGAACAGTCTGAAGAACAGTTAATGTACAGATTTTTCTGAGGAACAATAGTTTTTTTTAATTGAGTAGCACTTTTATGTGTGCACTGCCAATGTTTTGATGATAGTGCCCACCCAAGGAGACTGTTGTTGTAACATTGTTGTATATGAATTATGTATCGTACTTTTGGTTTAACTTGTGAATTGTGTATCTATCCAGTTATTTTTTTATGCGCTGTATATCCCTCATGTTATTCTAATACATGTTGCAGATTTTAGTGTCTTGATAATGTTCACTTGTAATATAGTCAAAGTAATTGCTGTCAGTTTTCTTTTCAGTTCTTGTATTTGATTTTAATGTTGAAATAAAAAGTTTGTCTCATTTTCCAGCTAATAGAGAATGGTAATTTACAATGGCCAAAAGCAACAATAAACTCCAAAATAAATATTTATGATCTTCAAATAATTTCCAAAATGTCATGATAATTAATGCAATTACTTTGTGTTTTTAAAAATGTCTTTTTTGTGGGCACATTACTTATATTGCTAGTTGAAACAGCTTTAACACTACACAAATCTGGGAGCACTTGGGGCTTTGGGAGGGTGGGGGTTGTGGAGCAGGGAAGTTGGTGGGGGATGGGGGTGGGGGTGGTGCGGGGGTGATGCCAAAGGTAAATAGCTTCGCAAGAACAGCGAGGTCCAAGGTTCCTGAGATACCCGAGATATTAAGCTTTGGACCTCATTGTAATATAGTCAACATAGTGCAATAGCTGGCTGGTAAAGACATGGATGAAGTCTGGAGAAAGCTTAATCACTGCAGCCCTTGGGTAAGTAAGGTCAGTGATGCCTACTTCACATGTGGGTAAAGGATGCCTCTTCTTTGTCCTTACCCAATGTGGCAGTCGGAAAACTTCTGCCTAGAATTATGCTTCCTGCCTGTCATTTTGGGGCCTTAGTAGGCTATGTAGTACCTGAAAAATGGGCATTCTGTGGCCCAATTTCTAGGCCAATATGACATGAAACCTTTATCCAATCTTTCATAGAGGTATATTTTGAAGGACATACTTTGCAATCTACATTATTTTTTTTCTTGGCATGTATGTTCTTTTATTAAAACTATTCAGCATCAAATTTCATTCAATATTTTTTATTAGTCTCTGATATCAGAACATTCCATTATGTCGTAAAACTGTTAATTTTGTGAATGAATTATTTTTCAGGGCAATGTTAGTAGAGCTGTGAGAGCGTTCTAGCCCACCTACTGAGGCATGGTGCTTGGCATCAGAAAACAAAAGCATGGAAAAATTCAAAAGCAATCTAAATTATTACTTTCGCCTAGCCATACATAAGGGATAACATTGAAAGTATTAGTAATAAGAATGGCCATAATTTATAGTTAATAAATTTTAACATTTTTGAAAATCTGAAAATGTACAAAAAGGTTATTCAGTATCTGCAAAAGAGAAAAATGCACATACCTTAGGGGTATTTTTTTATTAGGAATTTTTAACACCATTTTTTTGTGGGGAAGTTCCCTACATGGTATTTAAATACCTACATTGCTCTCTGCTCATCGTTCTCCAACTGTCAGTAACATGTCAATTTCATGGTGAAAATGAGTTGTGGAGACAGTCAACTTTTTTGCCAAAGTTAGAAACTTAAAGGCCATGCAGAAAATAATCTGGCCTCTTTGTAAACTGTTAATTTTATTTGTGACGTCAAAGTGGTGTGAGCTCAGCTCTTCACAGTAGTCCTACTCCTGATGAAGATGTTGAAGTGTCACAATTTAGTTACAGTCACACTGTGAGCTTTGCATCTAGTCCAAAGAGAAGCAGTATAATTGCTATTATTTTTCAGTATCTGGTTTAGACTATTTGTGTGATTTTCCTTAATAAGGAAGAAAATAATCTAAAGAGGAAAGGTAATTTAACCAAATGTTCCTTCAGTTTACTTTGTTTTCAGTTCTGAAGGACATTGCTAGGCATGAACTACCTCTGTCACCTTCTCTTCTGGCTTCCGGGGTGTTCAAGGATAGCCGGGGCCAACCAATAAATTGATTTGCATAGTACGGTTGAAAACAATACAACCTTTTAAATTTTAATAATCATAGGGTATGGAATTCATTGTTGCAGTATTGCTGGAGGCAATGCTATGGGGGCCTAGAGCTGCTTTTCAGGGGTGCGATGTGCCACTGAGTTCTTCCTGCACAGCCCACAGGGCATTCCATTGGTAAAAGAGCATATGCAAGGGGTGTTCCCAGCATGTGCCAGAAGACTGTGAATTGGCGCTATCCGGATGTCTAACAGCCCAATCAGCTGATGCAACACCAGGAAAGATAATTCGGATCACACAAGTCCAGGTCATGAATCTGTACATCGCTCACCAAAGATCATGTGTTCTGTTGCAAGGTGGGCCCTGAGTCATAGAGTCATTTATGGAATATTACTTGTTCCTCTGTTATGTGAACTATTGTAAGATTCACAGGATTCCAAGTAATATCCAAAGAAAACATGCGTTTTTATTATAACAACTGGAACATATATACATTCAGCTACTGCAGGAGCCACACCAAGACACACCTCACTCTGTCAGGCTGCACCCACAACTTCCTGGTCATATGTGACGTAACATCACTTCCTCTGGTGGTCTTCACCTATAGCTTATTAAGACGGTTCTCTTAAAGTTGCCCCAGAACAATTTACAGTACAGAAGGAGGTCATTTGGGCCATCGAGTCCATGCCGGCTCCCCGTCGAGCAATGAAGTCAGGTCCATTCCCCCGTTTGATCCCAATAGCCCTGTAGGTTTATTTCCTTCAAGTGTCAGAGAGTCATAGAGTCGTACAGCATAGAAACAGGCCCTTCAGCCCACCGCGTCCATGCCGACCAGAATGCCTATCTATAACTAATCCCACCTGTCTGCATTAATTCCATATCCCTCTATGCCTTTCTCATTTAAGTACCTGTCCAGATGCCTCTTAAATGTTGCTACTGTTCCTGCCTCCACCACCTCCTCTGGCAGCTCATTCCAGATACCCACTATTCTTTGTGTGAAAAATTTACTCCTTTGATCCCCTTTAAATCTCCTCCCTCTCCCTTAAATATATGCCCTCTAGTTTTAGTCACCCCTACCATGGGAAACAAACTCTGGCTATCTAGCCTATCTATGCCTCTCATAATTTTATATACCTCTATCATGTCCCCTCTCAGCCTCCTTCGCTCCAGGGGAAACAGACCCAGTGGCACAGTGGTGCAGTGGTTAGCACTGCAGCCTCACAGCTCCAGCGACCCGGGTTCAATTCTGGGTACTGCCTGTGAGGAGTTTGCAAGTTCTCCCTGTGTCTGCGTGGGTTTTCTCCGGGTGCTCCGGTTTCCTCCCACAAGCCAGAAGACTTGCAGGTTGGTAGGTAAATTGGCCATTATAAATTGCCACTAGTATAGATAGGTGGTAGGGAAATATAGGGAGAGGTGGGGATGTTTGGTAGGAATATGGGATTAGTGTAGGATTAAGTATAAATGGGTGGTTGCTGGTCGGCACAGACTCGGTGGGCCGAAGGGCCTGTTTCAGTGCTGTATCTCGAAACTAAACTAAACTAAACTATCCAATCTCTCTTTATAACTCAAGCCCTCCAAACCAGGCAACATCCTTGTGAATCTTTTCTGCACCCTCTCCAGCTTAATCACATCTTTCCTGTAGTGCGGCGACCAGAACTGCACACAGTACTCCAAATGCGGCCTAACCAACGTTATGTACAACTGTAACATGACGTCCCAACTCTTATACTCAATGCCTCGGCCGATGAAGGCAAGCATGCCATACGCCTTCTTCACCACCCTGTCTACCTGTGTTGCTACTTTCAGGAAACTATGTACTTGCACGCCAATGTCTCTCTGTTCAACTACACTCCCCAGGGCCCTGCCATTCACTGTATATGTCCTGCCCTGGTTTAACTTCCCAAAATGCATCACTTCGCACTTGTCTGCATTAAATTCCATTTGCCAATCCCTTGCCCACTTTCCCAGTTGATCTATATCCTGTTGTCACCTTAGACAACCTTCTTCACTGTCCACTATACCACCAATTTTGGTGTCATCTGCAAACTTACTAATCATGCCCCCTGCATTCACATCCAAGTCATTAATATATATGACAAACAACAGAGGGCCCTGCACCGATCCCTGCGGCACACCACTGGTCAGCGGCCTCCAATCTGAAAAACAACCCTCCATGACCACCAAGCCAATTTTGTATCCAATTGGCTAGCTCGTCTTGGATCCCATGTGTTCGAATCTTCTGAACCAGCTTACCATGCGGGACCTTGTCAAAGGCCTTGCTAAAGTCCATGTAGACAACATCTATCACCCTGCCCTCATCAATTCTCTTGGTCACCTCCTCAAAAAACTCAATCAAATTCGTGAGACATGATTTCCTACGCACAAAGCCTAATCAGACCTTGCCTTTCCAGATGCATATAAATCTTGCCTCTCAGAATCCCTTCCAATAACTTTCCACCACTGATGTAAGGCTCACCGGCCTGTAGTTCCCTGGTTTATTCCTGCTGCCCTTCTTAATTAAAGAGACTACTACTTTGGGTCCCACCCCACTGCAAGACTAGTTTAAACCCTCCCAAGTAGTACTAGCAAACCTCCCCGCAAGGATATTGGTCCCCTTCCAGTTCAGATGCAACCCGTCCCTCTTGTACAGGTCATCTCTGCTCCAGAAGAGAACCCAATGATCCAAGTAGCTGAAGCCCTCCTGCCTACACCAGCTCTTCAGCCACGCATTCATTTGCCTTATCCTCCTATTCCTACCCTCACTAGCACGTGGCACAGGGAGTAATCCTGAGATTACAACCCTAGAGGTCCTGCTTTTTAACCTTCTGCCTAACTCCCTCCATTCACTTTGCAGGACGTTATCTCTCTTCCTGCCTATGTCGTTAGTGCCAATATGGACCACGACCTCTGGCTGCTCACCCTCCCCTTTCAGAAATGCTCATCCAATTTCCTTTTGAAATCATTGATTGTCTGCTTCCACCACCCTTGTGGGCAGTGAGTTGTAGGTCATTACCACTCGCTGCGTAAAAAACCTTTCCTTCACATTCCCCCTGCATCTTTTGCCCAAAACCTTCAATCTGTGTCCCCTAGTCCTTGTACCATCAGTTAATGGGAACAGGTTTTCCTTGGATAACTGTTATAATCTTACCCCTCTATCGAATCTCCCTTCAATCTCCTTTGCTCCAGGGAGAAAAACCCCAGCTTTTCCAACCTAACCTTGTAACTAAAATCCCCCATCCCTGGACAAAATTCTGATAAACCTCCTCTGCACCCTCTCGAGGGTTCTCACATCCTTCCCAAAGTGTGGTGAGCAGAGCTGGATGCAATACTCTAGTTGGGGCCTAACCAGAGCTTTATAAAGGTTCAGCATAAGTTCCCTGCTCAATGCCTCTATTTATGACAGCCAAGGTCCCAAATGGTTACTAACCACTCTCTCAATATGTCCTGCCACCTTCAAAGATCGAATCACATGCACTCCTAGGTCCCTCTGTCCCTGTAACTCTTTGGAACTGTGCCATTAAGTCTCTATTGCCTCACCCTATTCCTTCAGCCAATATGCATCATCTCACACTTGTTTGTATTAAATTCCATCTGCCACCTGTTTGCCCATTTTGGTGGCCTATCTACGTCCTGTTGCAAGTGATTCGTATCATCTTCACAGTTTGTCACTCTTCTAAGTTTGGTATCATAGGCAAATTTTGAAATTCTTCTCTGTGTTCCAAGATCCAAGTCATTTATATATAGCAAAAGAAGCAGTGGTCCCATGACCCTTGGGGAACACCACTGTCTACCATCCTCCAGTCTGAAAAACAACCATTTACCACTACTCGTTGTTTTCTGTCCTTAAGCCAATACTTTTTATCCAATTGGACACTGACCCTCCTATTCCATGAGCCTCAATTTTGTTAACCAGCCTTTTATGTGGTACTTTAACACTTTCATAAAATCGAAATACACAACATCCACCGCATTCCTTTCATCCACTTTCTCTCTTACTTCCAAAAATTCAATTAGAATAGTCAAACCTGATCTCCCTTTTACAAATCTGTGCTGGCTCTCCTTAATTAATTCAAACTTGTTCAACTATCTATTGATATTTTCCCCTGATTATTGTTTCTAAAACCTTACCCACCACTGATGTTAAACTAACTGGACTGTAGTTTCTAGGGTACTCCTTACATCCTTTCTTGAATAAGGGTGTCACATTTGCCACACTCCAATCTTCTGGCACTTCCCCCATATCTAGGGAAGATCGGAAGATTATGGTAAACCCTTCCGCTATCTCCACCCACACTTCCTTTAGCAACCTGGGTTGCAAGCCATCTGGACCAGATGACTTATCTCCCCTAAGCATAGCCAGCCTCTCCAGTACCTCCTCACTGTCAATTCTTACCCTATCCATTGCCGCTACTCTCTCCACTTCTACCGATATTTTGTCAGATTCCTCTTCCTTAGTAAACACGGATACAAAGTACTTGTTAAGTATTCTAACCTGGTGCTACGCTTCCAAGCATATATTATGCTCTTTGTTCCTAATAGGCCCCACTCCACCTCTTAGTAGCCGCTTACTATTTACAAGCCAGTAGAAGATTTCTGGGTCCCCATTTATGTTAACTGCTATTCTATTCTCATATTCTCTCTTTGATAGTCTTATTTTCCTCTTCATCTCCCCTCTCAACCGATTGTATTTGACCTGGTTCTCAATTAAAGAATTCACCTGACATGCATCATACACCCTCTGTTTTTTGTTTCATCATAATCTTTATCACCCTCATCATCCAAGGAGCCCTATTTTTTGGTTCCCCTACCTTTCGCCCTTGTTGGAATGTCCTAGCCTGTACCTGAAGCATCTCTTCCTTAAAGATAACCCATTATTCCGTTACAGTTTTTCCTCTCAGTCTTTGGTTCCATTTTATCCTGGCTAGATCCTTGCTCATTGTATTGAAATTAGCCCTCTTCCAATCTAGCCATTCTAATTTATATCGTTACTTGCTTTTCTGCATTACGAGCCTAAACCTTATAATACAACGATGACTCCCCCACAGTCACTTTGTCCACTTGGCCCACTTCATTTCCCAGCAGCAAATCCAGCAATGCCTCCTTTCTAGTTGGGCCGAGAACATACTGATCAAGGAAGTTCTCCTGGACATAATCCAGAAATTCCTTCCCCTCCTTTCCCTTTAATCTTAAATTATCCCAATCAATATTAAAGTCCCCCAATATCATCACTCTATAGTTCTTGAACATCTCTCTGATTTTCCTGCAGTTTTGCTCCTCTATCTCTCTTTCACTATTTGGAGGCCTAAAGAATAACCCCTAGTAGCATGATCATACCCTTTTTGCTATGAATTCTGTCCTTGACCCCTCAAGGACATCATGTCTTTCCAACACTACAATGTCTTCCTTAATCAGCACTGCCACTCCATCTCCCTTTTTTCCTTCTTCATCTTTTCTGAACATTTTATATCCTGGTATATTCAGCAACCAGTCCTCGCCATTTTTAACCCGTGTTTCCATTATTACCACTACATCATATTCCCACACTGCTAATTGTGCTTTTAGCTCACAAGTCGTGGGAGTCAGTTGCCAGCGATCGCCAGAGCTGGCGGGAAGCCATAAAGGCGGGGCTAAAGTGTGGCGAGTTGAAGAGACTTAGCAGTTGGTAGGAAAAAAGACAGAAGCGCAAGGGGAGAGCCAACTGCGAAACAGCCCTGACAACCAATTTTATCTGCAGCACCTGTGGAAGAGTCTGTCACTGTAGTATTGGCCTTTATAGCCACTCCAGGCGCTGCTCCACAAAACACTGACCACCTCCAGGCGCTTACCCATTGTCTCCCGAGACAAGGAGGCCAAAGAGAAGAGAGAGAAGCTGACCAACCTTCTTCATCATACTTTGTGCATTTAGATACATGCATTGTAATCATGCTTTGTATTCCTTGTCGTCCTTATCAGTCTGCTTCTATCTAATATGGAGCTACTCCCTTGTCTGGTACTGTCCAACACTCTTACATTATGCACCTTTTTCCTCTTTTCTACTTCTATATGCTGGTGCCCAACCCCCTGCCAATTTAATTTAAACCCGCCCCAACCTTACTAGCGAACCTCCCCGCGAGGACCGTGGTCCCAATCCTGCCCCAGAACTGGTCCCAATGCCCCATTAATCTGAAGCCCTTCCTCCTGCACCATGCTTTAAGCCATGCATTCATCCTCCCTATCCTCCTATTTCTACTCTCACTAGCACATGGCATAGGGAGAAATCCAGAGATTATTACCTTCGAGGTCTCTTACTCCTGAAAATCTGACCGTAGGACCTCAATACCTGCACTTGCTATGTCGTTGGTTCCAATGCGTACCACAGATTTTGGCTCACTCCCTTTCCTTTGCATAATATCCTGCACCCTCTCTGTGATGTCCTTTACCCTGGTACCAGGCAGGCAACACACCATGCAGGACTAACAATGACAGTTACAGAAATGTGTGTCGCCCTACACTTTGCTGATTCCTCCTGTACAGTCCCTTGCCCATTGGTGCCGTGGACTGGACTGCACTCCTTTAGGGTATTGTCACTTCCAGTAGTGTCCAATGCTGAGTATCAGTTTGAGAATGACACACCCCAAGGACTCCTGCAGCTCCTGCCTCTTCCTAGTCTTCTGGATGGCCACCCTGAACCACGGTTACTTAAAGGGCCACTCAACAAGGTGCAGGTGAGGTGCTTTTGACTTACCTGTGGTGAGGCAGAGTTGGTGGAAGCATCATGCTGGCTTTACCCACCATAGGTTTTCCAGAAGCAATTCTCCAACCTTCAGATGAGCCAGGAACATTGCCTGAGATGATTCAGATTTACCAAGGAGGAGGCTTGAAGCAGGTTGAGGACAGCTCTGCTAATGGCCGTGAAGGTCACCATCGCCCTCACACTTTTATGCCTCTGATCCTTCCAGGAGGGAGCAGAAGACAATCGTGAACACCTCGCAGTATGCTGTGAATGACAGCATCTGGGAGGTCACAGAGCCTGCTTACATCAAATTTCATCCTCCTCTTATTCAGGAGGGAAGAGCAGGATAAAAGAGCAAGTGGCTTTGCCAGTATAACAGGATTCCCGATGGTGCAGGGCACCATCTACAGCATCTATGTGGCTCTGTGGGCTCCTCACGTCAACAGGGAGAGGAACCGCAAGGGCTTTCACTTGATAATTGCGCAGTTGGTGTGCGACCACACCAAGACTTTCATTTCGGTGAATGCCTAGTATCCTGGCAGCTGCCATGATGCCTTCATCCTGCACCAGTCTGCCCTACCCACCATCGTCGAACCAGTGCCTGCTGCTGGAGGACAAGTCTCCACACATGGCTTATGACCACCTCCTGCCATCCCACCACACAAGCAAAACAGGTCTATAATGAAAGCAACAAAGCCATCATGAAACAACGCTTTCACTACCTTGATCGCTTGATGCAGTACATGCCAGAGAGGTTCTCCATGTTTGTGGTGATCTGCTGCGCCCTCCCCAACCTGGCCATTATGAGAGTGCTGCCATTACCTCCTGTGATTCAGCGGCCACCTTGGAAGGAGGAGGAGGAAGAGAAGGAAGAAGAGGAGGAAAGGAGGAGGCATCGAGGACACTGGGTAATTGGATGCACTGTGAGAGAGTGGATTGTGAGGCTCCACTTCCACTGAAACAACTTCATACCAACATGGACCCATGATTCCCCACCGTCACATTCATTTCTGACTCCCCTTGCTCAACAACCAGCAACAAAGGCCACCAACAAGAACCTTCAAAAAGCAGCTTTATGCAGCAACACACCCAATTACAAGCATAAATGAACTATTCATCATTGTGCAATCGCTTAGTACTTGACTTGCAGGTGCCCTTGACTGTCCCATTGCTCCAATGCTTCCCCTGTGGCTGCAGCATGGCTGCGGACTTTCACAGGTGTTGGGGAGACTGCAGGTGACCTTTCAGGACCCCCTTGAACAGCTCTGGGTCTTGAGAGCCCAGCTTTGGATTGCACCACCTCAGCATGGGAGCAGAATGCTGTCATCCTGAGAGAGGACAGCAGTTTCATGCTATTGTGCCACGACCACTCCCACAGGGCAGCACCTCAGCAATTCTAGCAATCTGTTGGCGGACAGATGTTTGGATTGCCACAAGAGCCTGCATGCTTGTTTGAGCACTGAAATCCATGATGGCAGCAATTGAAGCCTACATGGCAGCAATCATGGATCTCATTTTCTCCGGGTTTTCTCCGGGTGCTCCGGTTTCCTCCCACAAGCCAAAAGACTTGCAGGTTGATAGGTAAATTGGCCATTATAAATTGTCACTAGTATAGGTAGGTGGTAGGGAAATATAGGGACAGGTGGGGATGTTTGGTAGGAATATGGGATTAGTGTAGGATTAGTATAAATGGGTGGTTGATGTTCGGCACAGACTCGGTGGACCGAAGGGCCTGTTTCAGTGCTGTATCTCTAATCATAATCATCTCACGACTTCCATCTGAGTTTGCACTGCAGCACTGAAATATTGGGAGGTTTCCACCTATGCTGCAGAGGAAGCTGAAGCAACAGCCACCAGATATTCCATTGTGGGTGGGTCTGCCAATGCTGTTATGGAGTTGGCCACCACCTCCACACTGGAAAGTGTGGACTCCAAGTTCTGTGCCACCTTGAGCCTGTCTGGTAGGCCTGTCAATGCTCCAGGTGTCTTGATGTGCATCATCATCAGTAGTCTCCTGCATGCTGCCCCATCGAAGTCCTCATCTGAGTCCCCTGCAGCGGATCTCATCTGTGACCTGAGGACGGGGAGGGAGTTGAGAAGGCGCATAAAGCTGTCACTTAGTGTCATTTTATTTTTTTATTTTTTTTATTTTTAGAGATACAGCACTGAAACAGGCCCTTCGGCCCACCGAGTCTGTGCCGACCAAGAACCACCCATTTATACTAACCCTACAGTAATACCGGGAGGAAACCGGAGCACCCGGCGAAAACCCACACGGTCACAGGGAGAACTTGCAAACTCCGCACAGGCAGTACCCAGAATTGAACCCTGGTCACTGGAGCTGTGAGGCTGTGGTGCTAACCACTGCGCCGCCCTTATTTACAGATTAAGTTTAAATGCAACACGAGGTTCAGAACACTGAGCTGCTCATCATGGGGAACATTTTATTTGGAACTTGCAGTCCACCCAAAGGCCAGAAATACTGGTAATTCCCTCCCATGCCTGTGGAGCTCCCTCAGCCTTCAGGGAACTCAACAACCAGCAGAAATCAGAGAGCTTTCACTGTGCTTCTGCAGAGAGCAATGATCTAATGGAATCTGTTTCCTAAAATAAAGATGATGCAAGACTTACCCTCTCCAAATTAAATACATTCTGTTTTGTGTTGTTCTGTTCACCAGTTTCCTCCACTTTATTGCATCTTGGATGTCATTAGCAGCATTGGATGCTACAGGCTCTGTTGCTGCTGACAAAATAATGTAGTACACCATCTCTACCAGAGGCTCAGAAGATGGAGTCGTGCCATTCCTCCAACAGTTCTCTGTGTCTCCCTGGTGTCGTGGGCCACCTTCTCCTGCAAGAGAGAGGGAAGAATGTCGTTGATTGTCTGGCACTGTGCTGGTGATGTGCCTGCCATAGCTGAATAGCTGGAAGTCCGTGGAGGCAGTGAGAGGCCGGTGTGTGGCTGGCAGTATAGGTAGGTGTGTGTGGATAAGGTTGACTGTTTGAATGTTAGACGAGAGTCTTGAGTGCCAATGAGTGCTGTTAGGTGAGTGATGTGGGTGTGGTGCATTGAGCACTGTGAAGAGGTTGGTGATATACTGCATATGAGATGTGATGTGAAGATGCATTCACTCACTTTGACCATCTGTGTGAGGTCAATAAACTTTATTTGGCACTGCTGCCATATCCTTGGGACCGGCCTCTGGGCATGGAACACCTTGGCAACCTGCTCCCTCTCCCTTCCGAGGGTATTCCTTGAGGGCCTCCTGTATCCCCATGGAAACATGTCCTGGACTCAACCTGTGTGACAAGTACCTCCAGTGTCACTGAATCTGACAGCCTTCTCTCTTGCCTGCTGCGCCATTTCCCTGCAGCTTCAGTATTCCAAAATCATTTACCAACAGCCTTCAGGTCAGGAGTGCAGCTTCCCTTTAATAGGAGGTCAGCCTTTAGAAAGAGCAGGTTGGCTGCACAACACTGAGCACAGAGGCAGCTGGCAGTGCAAAAAGGTGGAAGCAGCATGGGACCCACTCGGCCACACACAGCAATCATGCAGACGAGATGGGTGCACCAAAGTTACCTGTTGTCCACCTTGATTGGAACCAGCACTGGCAGGTCACGATTCAAGACTCCTGCCGCACGATAACCGGAGCGCACGAATTTCGAGCACTAAAGTGTTCAACTCTCCTAAGTTTCTTCTGATAGTTTTCTTCCCATCATTTTTCTCCTCTCCCAAAATTGCTAAATCTTACAGTCCACAAGTGTCTGGCCACCTCTGGTAAAGACACAGATCTTTTAAAAAAAAAGCAAACCCAAACCAAGAACCAGGGTTTATTTCTAGAGGGATAGAATTGGAAATTTGATAAATTATGCCAAACTGGCATCAAACCTTGGTTAGACTAAACTTGGAGTACTGTGTACACTTCTGACCGCTATATTTTAAAAAGGATATAGAGGCACTGGAGAGAATGCAAAAATGATTTATAAAGATGATATCAGAAATGTGAAGTTATACTCATCGGGTAAGCATGAACAGGCTTGATCTCTTTTCACTTGTAAACAGAAGGCTGAGGGGTGACCTAATAGAGATCTTTAAAATTATGACAGGTTTTGATTGAGTGGATACAAAGAGAATGTTTCCACTTGTGGGGAAGGGCATAACTAAATGTAAGATAGTCACCAATAAATCAAACAATTCAGAAGAAACTTCTTTACCCAGAGAGTGGTGAGAATGTGGAGCTCAGCTGTGCTTTCCATCAGGGTCCTTTCTCAGTCACTGAGTGTGTGTGCCCTGATTAACCCTACTGGCTTTCCCCATAGTTTCCAGCAGTCAGCTCTCAGATGACCTGCCTTATTACAATGGAAGCACACAGGTCTCTAGGTCTCACTCCTACTTACAGCACTATCCTTTTTGGTTGGAGGAGGGCCCCCTGTGTCTCATGCTTTTCTTTCTTTCCCAGGACTGCTTGGGCTCCTACCACCTTCCCACCCTTTGTCCTTTTCGGATTTATGGGGGTGACTAGGAAAGGTTTTCCCCTGGGAAACTGACTTGTATATTAGAGCAAACTCATCAGCCAGAACTGCGGCTTACCTTGCTCTCTGAACATTTTGTTCCTCTACATGAGTTTTTATGCAGAGTGGCAGTGAGTTTTTAAATTCCTCTAGCAAAGTTACCTCTCTGAGATTTTCATAGCTGGACTGCACTTTAAGAGCCCTCTATCACTGGTCAAAAGCCAGCTGCTTACTTCTCTCAAACTCCTGAGGATTCGCCACTTCTGGTGTTAGGCTTCCGGTACTAGCTCATTTGCCCTGAGGATAGCATTCTTTGTCAGTTCATAATTTGATGAACTCTCATCTGGCAACAGGGAATGAACCTCATGGGCTTTTCCTGTTAGCTTACTTTGCACCAGAAGAGTCCAGCTCTCAGCCGCCCACTTTAACTGCCTTGCAAGTTTCTCAAAAGATACAAAAAATGCTTCCATGTTTCCCTCATTGAATTTTGGAATCAGTTGGGAAAATTTTAATAATTCCGTACACAGCCCCGCACTTGTATCTTCCATGCTTTCATTCGGGTTACTCTGTCGCGCCCCCGCCCCCCACCCCAGCTAACTCAAGCTGCCTCAGTTCTCTTTCCTCACGTTCCTTCTGGAAAGTTCTTTCTTTCTCTCCTGTCTTTCTTTCTCTCTCTCCTCTCTCTTTTTTGTTCTCCTGTCTCTCCCTTTCCCTGTCTTCCAATTCAAGTTTACTCTGTTCCAATTTTATCTTTGCTAGCAATACCCTGTTGGAGTCTATTTCTAACCCTGTTTATGATTCTTCAGGTTCGAGAGAAAAATGGTTGGCCACTAGACTTAGGAGTTCCAATTTCCTAGCCTTGGCACAGAAAGTGATCCCACACTGCTCAGCTATATTCCTCAACTCTTCTATAGACAGTGCCTTTAACTTATCCCAAGTTATTTCACCCTGACTTCGGAGTGTAATGGCTTCAGTCACAGACATGTTAGTATTCTAGCACACATAACCACAAGAAAACCTGTATTAAAATCTTTTCTCTTTTTGAATGGATCAATTTGACTTCCCACTTCCAATTTCCCATTTGTCTGTGGGTCCAATCTGGGACACTAGCCCCCAAATTTCTGTTCTGACCAGGTGAGAAAGGGATCTAGGGCTCCCCTCTCCGCCTTTTCCTGGTTTGGCCATAACAGGGTTTAACTTTTAAAACACTGTGCTTTAGCTTCCCTGTCAATGAGTCCTTGCTCACTGCTCCCTAATTGTAATGGCAAAGAAATGAATCATACAGGTTTTCTCAGATTTAAACAAGAAAGGTGTAAGTTTATTAACCTTAAAACTCTAATTCAGTTAAAACTACTAAAAATACACGACGTGACCATGCTAGCACGTATAGGCGATTAACACACACGCAAATAGAGACAGAGGAGGAGAAAAAGGGGGAAAGGTTTGAAGTAATAGCTGGAGTCCAGTTACTGGTTTTGGATTGGATGTAAAGTCTTTGATTGAAGTTAAGTCTTGCAGTTCTCGTTGGGGCTTAGTGCACACCTTCAAACTTGTTTCACTGGTCTTCTCTCTTGAGGCTTAAGTTACTTCCATGGGTCCCTGGAACGCTGCATGAGAGAGAAAGAGAGAGAGACAGATAGAGAAGTGCTCTCTTCTTGAAGTTCAATTGCAGTCTCTCCCAAAACTGTTCTGTGAGCACAATTCAATTAACTCCAGGTTGGCCAGCAGGTTAGTCATGTGACCAGCTCCTTGTTTCGTGCAGCCTCGCCTGTGAGATTTGTGGATTCCTACAAGCTCACCAGACATTCTCAGTCGGGGGGGGGGGGGGGTGGTGGAGATGTGGTGGGGGGGCCGGTGTGGGGAGCATGAAATGCTGGCTCAATGACCCTCAATGCCTCTTAATCATCACTATGTATAAAATCCATCTGGCTAATTGAATCAGAGTGTACTCCCATTGTCTTCTTCATGCAACTATCTTTTAGAATGCAAATATGCAGCCATGTTTTCAGCCACTTTTGTAGTCTTTTTGAACATGTTATTTCAAATCCAGTAACAGTTCAAAAATCATGTTCCATATGCCGAAATTACTATGTCTCATTTTTCCATCACAAAGTCAGTGCAGATTCAAACTAAACATATTCAACCAATGTAGAGCAACAATCAACAAAGTAAATAGAATGTTGAACTATATTGCTTCTTCTGCCTTACAATTTACTTCTTGGGTTATTATCAAACTTTATACTTCACCTTGAATTTTGTATTCAGTTCTGTGTGCCAAGAAATAAGAGATACTTTGAAGTAAAGTTAATGCAGAGAAGGGTCACGAGGCTGATCACAGTGTCAGGAGTCTGAGTTATGAGGAAAGACTGGAGAAACATAGATTTTCAACCTAGAAGGGGAGTATCCAAGAGGTGCCCTTCTAAGCCATTTAAGATTTAGATTTTAGATTTAGAGATACAGCACTGAAACAGGCCCTTCGGCCCACCGAGTCTGTGCCGACCATTAAACACCCTTTTATACTAATCCTACACTAATCCCATATTCCTACCACATCCTCACCTGTCCCTATATTTCCCTACCACCTGCCTATACTAGGGGCAATTTATAATGGCCAATTTACCTAACAACCTGCAAGTCTTTTGGCTGTGGGAGGAAACCGGAGCACCCGGAGGAAACCCACGCAGACACAGGGAGAACTTGCAAACTCCACACATGCAGTACCCAGAATTGAACCCGGGTCGCTGGAGCTGTGAGGCTGCGGTGCTAACCACTGCGCCACTGTGCCGCTAACCACTGCGCCACTGTGCCGCCCTGTTGTTAAGATACAATTAATTTAAAATATTCAATTAAACTATGGAAGTAGAACTACACTTGGGACCTTAGAGTGCCAGTTCACAGATTCCTGGACAGGTAAATAAGGTGACTAAGGAGGCATACGGGATACCTTCCTTTATTGGCCGAGGTATACAGTATAAGAGAAGGAAGGTTATGCTCTAACTTTATAAAACACTAGGCAGGCCACAACTAGAGTTCTGTGTATAGTTCTAGTCTCTGTTTTACAGGAAACATGTGATCATACTAGAGAAGAAATTTAGGAAGATGTTGCCAGGAATGGAGAATTTTAGCTGTGAGGAAAGATTAGATATGCAGGAGTGGTTTTCTTTGGAAGAGAAGAAGCTGAGGGAAGATTTACTTGAGCTATATTATGAGGGGCCTACACAGAGTGGATAGGAAGGACCTATTTCTCTTAGCAGAGAGGTCAATAATAGGAGGCATAGATTTAAGGAATTGTAGAAGGATTAGAGGGGAATTGAGGAGAAACTGTTCCACTGGAGGGTGGTGGAGGTCTGGAACTTACAGCCTGAAAGGATGGTAGAAGCAGAAACCTTCATTGCATTTAAAAAATACTTGGACATGCACTTGAAATGCAATAACCTAGAGGGCTATGGTCTGTTATGTTTATTTATTTATTTAGAGATACAGCAATGAAACAGGCCCTTCGGCCCACCGAGTCTGTGCCGACCAACAACCACCCATTTATTCTAACCCTACAGTAATCCCATATTCCCTATCACCTACCTACACTAGGGGCAATTTACAACGGCCAATTTACCTATCACCTGCAAGTCTTTGGCTTGTGGGAGGAAACCGGAGCACCCGGCGAAAACCCACGCAGACGCAGGGAGAACTTGCAAACTCCACACAGGCAGTACCCAGAATTGAACCCGGGTCCCTGGAGCTGTGAGGCTGCAGTGCTAACCACTGCGCAACTGTACTGCTCGGTGGGCCAAAGGGCCTGTTTCAGTGCTGTATCTCTAAATAAATAAAAAATAAATAAATAAACATAACAGACCATAGCCCTCTAGGTTATGGCGGGTTGCTGGATATTTTATGTATAACTGATTTATCTCAAAGCAATGCAAATATCACACTTGTATTGAATCACCAACTGATTTATTTACAATTTAAACTATCAGTTTAAGCTTACAAGATCTCAGTACAATGTCTTCTTCAGAACAGTCTCTCTTTTTAGTTTCAGTTTCAACTCTTCAGTTCCACCCATAGGCTTAAGCAGTCAAACACAGTGAACACAGATCAGTGGACAGACTAATACAATCAAACCCAGATCAATCAAACACTACATAGACCAAGAGCTTTTTGGCCGGCATAGACGCAATGAGTCGAATGGCCTTCTTCTGTGCTGTAAATTTTCTATGCCTCTAACTGATAACTGGTTCAAATCGGAGAAGTGAACATTTGGAACAGATAACAGGAATCTGTCACACAAGAAGTGATTAATATGGAATAAACTTCCAGAGAGAGTGTTGGAGACAAAAACTGTGGAATCATTTAAGGAACAGTTGGATGTTATATGGATGTGTGTGGGGTGTGGAGGTCTATTTGGATTCCTAGGATGAATCGCATGGACCAAATGGCATTCTTCATCTATAATTATCTTATGACAGTTGGCTTCCACAGAAAACATTTCTCCATCCTTATTCCCAGTAACATGGCAACCATCATGTCGTATGGAGTATTTATTTATCTGAATTAGTCCTGTTCCATTTATACAGCTCCCTGAAGGAGTCATGTGATCAGCATTTGCTGGTAGATATGGATTATTTACTAATGTTTCAATATACTCTGCTAATAACACACAAGAAATTCTGACAAAACAGACTTATGCCATTTAAGCTCAAGAATTCTTTAATATATATTTTTCATACTTTTTTATCAACATATTTAGACTATTCTTCACATGAAACATGTACATTTTTAAGCTATGTTAGAAAAAATTGAGTAAAACAAAACAAATCTTGCCATTTTTGGTAAAGATCTTTGATACATTTAAATTGAAGGAGAAATAGACAACAATTCTCAAAATGTTAATACAAAAAATGTACATTAATAAACCTTATTACTATCACTTCTGAATGCTGAACATCAGTCAACTCTGTTGTGTGCTCTGATCTAAACTGGGGGGAGGGAAAAGATGCTTTGCACAGTGGATTTGTTATGCAATACTACAGCTGATCCCTCTTGGTAATATTAAGCAACAGAGCCCTTCACCACAATAAAAAAACAATAAACCTTGAACAAGAAAGTGAAGTGGGAGTCAGCTGAACAGGAAGGTAACAACACTAGGTCTACATATTGTTGAGCTGGAAGTTCAGGGTGGTATCTATTTTTGACAAAAATAAAAGCTAGTAACTAGTAACAGGACCAGGCTGTACATGTGAGCCATGAGTCATGTATAAATATGACTGAAGAGAGCTATGGGCAGAAAACCATAAAGATTAAAGGTTAGTTTGGAGAAAATATGTTGAAAATGGCAGTTACAAGTTCTGGAGGGAAATTGCAGTTTAATTTTCTTTCAGAACTGGGTCATCAATCATACATATTGCATCAGGCGCATGTTTGATAAAGAAAATGATAAAACTGTTTTGAGCTTAAAAACACTATTAAAAATGTTAATGAATAAGTGAGGGCGCAGCTGTTCACACAGTAACTTTGAGTGGGACCAAAGATTATTCATATAGTTGTCAATTGTCATTATAATTATCTCCTACTAAATGAGTCTGCTTTAAAGAATTGGTAGTGCAATGATACGATCATAATTCCTGAGATTCTACCACAATAAATGACTTATTGATGATCTCTTTTTTTCTGAAATCAATAAATTTCACATGTAATAAAACTCCTGATACCTTGTGAGGGGTATTTTTAATAGAACTTCATTTATTATTTTTTTTCTTTTCAAAGTTTCCTAGCATCTAACATCAGCCCTGAAATTCTCCTGGGTTTTACTGGTCTTCCACAGTACCTCCAACAGGAGACACAGTGAAACCCCACGGAAATGGCTTACATGGTAGTGTTATGAAGGAAGACCTGTAGAATCATCTTCAATTAAGAAAATAAATATGTTACTGGCTATGATCTTCCATAAGAATTTGCTGGGAGATGTGCAAGAACTGCATCTCAGGTTGAATTCCCCATAACTGGGCTGGCTCGGCCTTGACCATCTTAAGTGTGATAGGCCTTTCATCCCTGTGTCCTAATTATCCTAGCACTCTAGAGTAACCCTGGATGTATAGGACAACCCTCCTCCAATATTAACCATGTTCTCTGAATTCTTCCCATATCCTCCATCCTTATCACTGATATTGGATGCAAAAGGTTCATGGACTTCTTTCATTCCAAAATCAAGGCTATCTGTCTTCCCTGCTTCCACTTCCGTTCTGCAGTTTCACCATGACTCCCTGTCCTCCAAATCACATCAGGCTAATTTCTTCTCTGCCAACCCTCCTCCAGACTACTCAACTTCACTTTCTCATTTTCATGCTTCCTGTCATTGTAAACTAATCTCTTCATCAAGGATCTCTTCCATCTCATTCAAAATCAGTTATCACTCCTCTTGTTTAAAAAAACATTGCCAATCTATCTTCTTAAACCATCCATCTGTCTGTAACTTGCCTTTCTCTGCAAGTTCCTTGAATGCATCACTGCCAGCCAACTGCATATTCATCTCTTGTGCAACTCAGTTCTAATCCTTTCAACCTGAATTCTACCCTTTGCAGTCAAAGTCATTGACTTTATGAAATATTATTCAAATATCTTCAATTGGTTCAGTGTTGTGCCAAATGTAGAATAGAAGTGGAGAATAGTTTAAAATTGTAGAATGGATCAAATTAAAACCAGGTATTACCATTCTATCACTATTGTGAGTGGACTGAATAGGCATTGCATAGGGCGGCACAGTGGCGCAGTGGTTAGCACCGCAGCCTCACAGCTCCAGGGACCCGGGTTCGATTCCGGGTACTGCCTGTGTGGAGTTTGCAAGTTCTCCCTGTGTCTGCGTGGGTTTTCTCCGGGTGCTCCGGTTTCCTCCCACAAGCCAAAAGACTTGCAGGTTGATAGGTAAATTGGCCATTATAAATTGTCACTAGTATAGGTAGGTGGTAGGGAAATATAAGGACAGGTGGGGATGTTTGGTAGGAATATGGGATTAGTGTAGGATTAGTATAAATGGGTGGTTGATGTTCGGCACAGACTCGGTGGGCCGAAGGGCCTGTTTCAGTGCTGTATCTCTAATCTAATCCTTCTCAACTTCTCTGCCAATTTCAGCACTGTTGGTCATTCCATTCTAACACAATGCCTATCCTCCATACCTTTCTCTCATGTCAAGTATACCGTTTTGGATACTGTTGGGGGGGGTGGGGGATGGCCTATCAGGGGAAAACAGCAGCAGCCAGAGTAGTGGCACCACGGCTGGCACTGTTGTTCAGCAGGGAGGGACAAAGCGCAGAAGAGCAATAGTTATAGGGGACTCGATAGTCAGGGCACAGATAGGCGCTTCTGTGGACGTGAAAGAGACTCCAGGATGGTATGTTGCCTCCTTGGTGCCAGGGTCAAGGATGTCTCTGGACAGACAGGGGGCATTCTGAAGGGGGAGGGTGAACAGCCAGAGGTTGTGGTACACATCGGTACCAATGACATAGGCAGGAAGAGTGACGAGGTCCTGCAAGGGGAGTTTAGGGAGTTAGGTAGAAAGTTAAAAGACAGGACCTCTAGGGTTGTAATCTCAGGATTACGCCACGTGCCAGTGAGGCGAGAAATAGGAAGATAGTGCAGCTAAACACGTGGCTGAACAGCTGGTGTAGAAGGGAGGGTTTCAGATATCTGGACCATTGGGATCTCTTCAGGGACAGATGGGACTTGTACAAGAAGGACGGGTTGCATCTAAACTGGAGGGGCACAAATATCCTGGCTGCGAGGTTTGCTAGCGTCACTCAGGAGGGTTTAAACTAGTGTGGCAGGCGGGTGGGAACCAGAGCAGTAGGACAGCAAGTGAAATAAATGAGGGGGAACTAGTAAATAAGGCCAGTAAGACTAAGAGGAAGAGCAGGCAGGGAAATGTTGTGGAGCACAGCAGGACTGGTGGCCTGAAGGGCATTTGTTTCAATGCGAGGAGAAGTGTAACAGGTATGGCAGATGAACTTAGAGCTTGGATTAGTACTTGGAACTATGATGTTGTTGCCATTACAGAGACTTGGTTGAGGGAAGGACAGGATTGGCAGCTAAATGTTCCAGGATTTAGAAGCTTCAGGCGGGATAGAGGGGGATGTAAAAGGGGTGGGGGAGTTGCATTACTTGTTAAGGAGAATATCACAGCTGTACTGCGGGAGGACACCTCGGAGGGGTCGTGCAGCGAGGCAATATGGGTGGAGCTCAGGAATAGGAAGGGTGCAGTCACGATGTTGGGGGTTTTCTACAGGCCTTGCTACAGCCAGTGGGAGGTAGAGGAGCAGATATGTAGACAGAATTTGGAAAGATGTAAAGGTTACAGGGTTGTAGTGGTGGGTGATTTTAACTTCCCCTATATTGACTGGGACTCACTTTGTGCAAGGGGCTTGGATGGGGCAGAATTTGTAAGGAGCATCCAGGAGGGCTTCTTGAAACAATATGTAGATAGTCTAACTAGGGATGGGGCTGTACTGGACCTGGTATTGGGGAATGAGCCCGGCCAGGTGGTCGAAGTTTCAGTAGGGAAGCATTTCGGGAACATTGACCATAATTCCATAAGTTTTAAGGTACTTGTGGATAAGGATAAGAGTAGTCCTCGGGTGAAGGTGCTAAATTGGGGGAAGGCTAATTATAAAAATATTAGGCAGGAACTGAAGAATCGAGATTGGGGGCGGCTGTTTGAGGGTAAATCCAACATCTGACATGTGGGAGTCTTTCAAATGTCAGTTGATTAGAATCCAGGACCAGCATGTTCCTGTGAGGAAGAAGGATAAGTTTGGCAAGTTTCGGGAACCTTGGATAACACGGGATATTGTGAGCCTAGTCAAAAAGAAAAAGGAAGGCTAGGAACAGACGAATCCCTTGAGGAATATAAAGACAGTAGAAAGGAACTTAAGCAAGGAGTCAGGAGGGCTAAAAGGGGTCATGAAAAGTCATTGGCAAACAGGATTAAGGATAATCCCAGGGCTTTTTATACGTATATAAAGAGCAAGAGGGTAACGAGGGAAAGGGTTGGCCCGCTCAAGGACAGAGGAGGGAATCTATGTGTGGAGCCAGAGGAAATGGGCGCGGTACTAAATGGCAACGTAGGTGGATAAGGTAGTCAAGAAGGCATACGGCATGCTTGCCTTCATCGGTCGGGGCATAGAGTATAAAAATTGGCAAGTCATGCTGCAGCTGTACAGAACCTTAGTAAGGCCACACTTGGAATATTGCGTGCAATTCTGGTCGCCACACTACCAGAAGGATGTGAAGGCTTTGGAGAGGGTACAGAAGAGGTTTACCAGGATGTTGCCTGATCTGGAGGGTATTAGCTATGAGGAGAGGTTGGATAAACTCGGATTGTTTTCACTGGAATGACGTAGGTGGAGGGGCGACATGATAGAGGTTTATAAAGTTCTGAGTCTGATTAGTAAGTTTGCGGACGACACAAAGGTTGGTGGAGTTGCGGACAGTGATGAGGATTGTCAGAGGATACAGCAGGATATAGATCGGTTGGAGACTTGGTGGGAGAAATGGCAGCTGGAGTTTAATTCGGACAAATGTGAGGTAATGCATTTTGGAAGGTCTAATGCAGGTGGGAAGTATACAGTAAATGGCAGAACCCTTAGGAGTATTGACAGGCAGAGAGATCTGGGCGTACAGGTCCACAGGTCACTGAAAGTGGCAACGCAGGTGGATAAGGTAGTCAAGAAGGCATACGGCATGATTGCCTTCATCGGTCGGGGCATAGAGTATAAAAATAGGCAAGTCATGCTGCAGCTGTACAGAACTTTAGTTAGGCCACACTTAGAATATTGCGTGCAATTCTGGTTGCCACACTACCAGAAGGACGTGGAGGCTTTGGAGAGGGTACAGAAGAGGTTTACCAGGATGTTGCCTGGTCTGGAGGGCATTAGCTATGAGGAGAGGTTGGATAAACTCGGATTGTTTTCACTGGAACGACGGAGGTGGAGGGGCGACATGATAGAGGTTGACAAAGTTATAAGTGGCATGGACAGAGTGGATAGTCAGAAGCTTTTTCCCAGGGTGGAAGAGTCAGTTACTAGGGGACATAGGTTTAAGGTGAGAGGGGCAAAGTTTAGAGGGGATGTGCGAGGCAAGCTCTTTATACAGAGGGTGGTGAGTGCCTGGAACTTGTTGCCGTGGGAGGTTGTGGAAGCAGGTACCATAGAGACGTTTAAGAGGCATCTTGACAAATACATGAATAGGATGGGAATAGAGGGATACGTACCCCGGAAGTGCAGAAGGTTTTAGTTTAGGCAGGCATCAAGATCGGCGCAGGCTTGGAGGGCCGAATGGCCTGTTCCTGTGCTGTACTGTTCTTTGTTCTTTGTTTTTTGAATGGCATGGACAGAGTGGATCGTCAGAAGCTTTTTCCCAGGGTGGAAGAATCAGTTACTAGAGGACGTAGGTTTAAGGTGCGAGGGGCAAAGTTTAGAGGGGATGTGCGAGGCAAGTTTTTTACACAGAGGGTGGTGAGTGCCTGGAACTTGCTGCCGGGGGAGGTGATGGAAGCAGGTACGATAGCGACGTTTAAGAGGCATCTTGACAAATACATGAATAGGATGGGAATAGAGGGATACAGACCCCGGAAGTGCAGAAGGTTTTAGTTTAGACAGGCATCAAGATCGGCGCTGGCTTGGAGAGCCGAATGGCCTGTTCCTGTGCTGTACTGTTCTTTGTTCTCGTTGACCCAATCTCTTCTCATACGTCAATCCTGCCTAATAAATCTTCTTTGCACTCCCTCCAAGGCAAGACCATCCTTCCTCAGATAAAGAGGCCAAAACTGCACACAATACTCCAGGTCTCACCAAGGCCCTGTATAACTGCAGTAAGACATCCTTCCTCCTGTAGTCAAATCCTCTTGCAATGAAGGCCAACATACCATTCGCCTTCCTAACTGCTTGCTGCACCTGAATGCTTGCTTTCAACAACTGGTTTACAAGGACACCCAGGTCTCATTGCACCACCCCCTTTCCCAATCTATTACCATTCAGATAATAATCTGCCTTTCTGTTTTTACAACCAAACCTCACATTTATCCACATTATATATATATTACTCCCAACTCCATGAGCCCATATCTTGCCTATTAACCTTTTTGTGTGGCACCTTATCAAATGCCTTTTGGAAATCCAGGTATACTACATCTACTGGTTCCCCTTTATCTCCCCTCTGAGTTACTTCCTCAAAAAACTCTAATAACTTTGTCAAACAGGATTTTCCTTTCATAAGATCAGATTGACACTGTCTGGTCATACTGTAATTTTTAAAGTTCATTGTTAAGACTTCCTTAATCGATTCCAGCACTTTCCTGATGGCTGACATCAGGCTAACTGGCTGGTAGATCTCTATTTTCTCTCTCCCTCCTTTCTTGAACAGCGGTGTTACATTTGTTAACTTCCAATCGGTTCCAGAATCCAGAGAATTTTGGAAAATCGTAGCCAGCACATCTGCTGTTTCTGCAGCTACCTCCTTTAGGACACTAGGATGTAGGCCATCAGATCCTGGGGATTTGTTGGATCTTAGTCCCTTAAGTTTCTCCAATACTTTTTCTTTACTAATATTAATTACCTTAATTTCCTCACTCTTTTTAGCTCCTAGGTTACCCTCTATTTCTGGTATGCAATTTGTGTCTTCCATTGTGAAGACAAACACAAAATATTTGTTCATTATCTCAGTTGTAAAAGCTCTTATAATCTGTTTTAATATTCCTAATTAGTTTCTTCACATATTCTATTTTTTCCCTTTTTATCAACGTTTTGGTGGCCCTTTGTTGGTTTCCAAAACACTCCCAATCCTCCATCTTACTATTATTCTTTGCAACATTATAAGCCTCTTCTTTTAATCTAATACTGTCCTTAACTTCTTGAGTGAACCATGGATGGATCTTTCTTGCTGTGTTTTTATTTTTCAATGGAATGTATTTTTCTTGAACATTTCAAACTGTTTATTTACTGCCATAGCTTTTAGTCTACTTACCCAATCAACTTCAGCCAGCTCTCCCCTTATACATGTGTAATTGGCTTTGTGTAAGTTTAAGATTTTTGTTTGCAATTGGAGCATGTCACTTTAAAAATTCATATGGAATTCAATTGTATTATGATCACTAGTTCCTAGTGGATCTTTTACTATGAAATTACTAATCAACTCTGCCTCATTACACAATACTGGATCTAAAATAGCCTTATCCCCAGCTGGCTCCACAACATATTGCTCCAGGAAACTGTCACAAAAACATTCCACAAACTCATCTTCTAGACCACCCTTGCCAATTTGATTGGTCCAGTCTAGATGAAGATTAAAGTCCCCCACAGTTATTACTGTGCCTTTGTTACAAGCTTCAATTATTTCTTGCTTAATGCTCTGTCCAGTGGTATAACTACTGTTAGGGGGCCTATAAACTACACCCACCAGCATTTTCTGACTCTTGCTATTCCTAAACTCCATCCATACTGATTCTACTTCATGATCTTCTGAGCCAAGGTCCTTTCTCACTAATGCCCTTATGTCATCCTTTACTATCAGGGCTACCCCTCCTACATTATCATTCTATCTGTCTTTTTGAAATATTGTGTACCCTGGAAGAGGTGAGGTGAGAGTGGTTGTCTTGGATATTAAGGCAGCATTTGACCGAGCGTGGCATTAAGGGGTCCTAGCCAAACTGAAGTCAATAGGAATCAAGGAGAAAATCTCTCCACTAGTTGGAGTCATACCTATCACAAAGGAAGATGGTTGTGGTTGTTTCAAAAACAACCAATTTGAGGCCAATCATTTCATCCCCAGGTCATTGCTGCAGGAGCTCCTCAGGATAGTGTCCAAGGCCCAACCATCTTCAGCTGCTTCAACAATGACCCTCCCTCCATCATAATGTCAGAAGTGGGGATGTTCACTGATGATTGTATGATGTTCAGTACCATTTGCAACTCCTCAGATATTGAAGCTGTCTATGTCCATATGCAGCAAGACCTGGACAACGTTCTGACTTGGGCTGAAAAGTGGCAAATAACATTCATGCCACACATGTGCCAGGCATTGACCATCTCCAATAAGAGAGAATCAAACCATCTCCCCTTGACATTCAATGGCATTACCATCGCTGAATCTCCACCATCAACATCCTGGGGGTTTCCTTTGACTAGAAACTGAACTGGAGCAGCCACATAAATACTGGCACTACAAAAGCAGGTCAGAGACTGGGAATTCTGCGGCGAGTAACCTTGCTCCTGATTCCCCAAAGCATGTCCACAAGGCACACGTCAGGAGCATGATGGAATACTCTCCACTTGCCTGGAAGGGTGCGGCTCCAACAACACTCAGGAAACTCGACGCCATCCAGGACAAAGCAGTGCACTGGATCGGCACCCCATCCACACCTTAAACATTCACTCCCTCCACCATCGATACACAGTTTGTATACAAGAGACACTGCAGCAACTCACCATGCCTCCTTTGACAGCATCTTCCAAATATGTGACCTCTTCCACCTAGAAGGACAAGGACAGTAGACACATGGGAACACCACCACCTGCAAGGTAATCTCCAAGTCACACAAGATCCTGACTTGGAAATATATCACTGTTCCTTCACTGTCTCGGGATCAAAATCCTGGAATTCACTCCCTGACAGCACTGTGGGTGTACTTGCACCAGGTAGACTGCAGCGGTTCAAGAAGATGACTCACTACCACCTTCTCAAGGGCAATTAAGGATGGGCAACAAATGCTGGCCTTGTCAGCGACACCCACAATCCATGAAAGAACAAAAAAAAATTCAATACCTGGTCACCGTGTAACCATTACTTTGTAATGACGATTAGATTTAAGCCATTTATTTCTATTTGTGCCACAAGATCATCTACTTTATTGTGGATGCTTCAAGCATTCAGATCAAGAATATTTAATTTCATTTTTTACTGCTATTCCATGCATGGAGTTAATCACTGATGCACAATTACTGTCAAACTCTCTGTCCCTTCCTGTCTCACTGTGCTTGTCTTTACCCATATTGCTAAACTGTTCTATTGCTTCAACCTTTCTCTTTGAATTCCTAAATCTCCCATCACCTGAACACTGCCCCCCTCTTCCACCCCTGTTAGTTTAAAGCCCTATCCACAGCCTGAGTTGTATGATTCACCAGGTCACTGGTCCCAGCCTGGTCTCGGTGGAGCCCACCCCAATGGAACAGCTCTCTCTTTCCTGAGTACTGCTGTCAGTGCCCCATGAATCAAAACCCCTTCATCCCACACCACTCTTTGAATCACATTTTTAATTCTCTAATTAGGTTGACCCTATACCAATTGGAGCATAGCTTAGGCAACAATTCAGAGATGATTACCTTTGATGCTTTGTGTTTTAATTTGGACTCTAACTCCTCAAACCCTCTCATTAGAACATAATTTCTAGTTCTACCTATGTCGTTGATTCCTACATGACAACTAGATCCTCCCCCTCCCACTTCAAGTTCATCTCCAGCCGCAAGGAGATGTCCTTAACTCTGGCACTAGGCAGTCAACACAACCTTCAGAGCTCCTGGTCATGACTGCAGAGAACTTTTCTTTTTGTCGCTCTTTCTACCTGCACCGTTCAGAAACTTCAGCTAATAAAACATGCACCTGAATCCACTTTTGTGATCATCACACAATGGACTTTAATCTAATTGTCACAGAATGTGATACTAACAAAGAAATGAGACAAATTTAACAATATTAAACTGCTGTTAAAGAGCTGTTTTATATATTCAAAGTTCGGGGATATTTTTTAGAAATGCAAGGGTGAATTTTAACTTTAATTGACTTAACTGCAATGTCCCACCGGAACCTGCCACTTTTGGTTTTTACCGGCACTTCTGGACAGGCAGCTAAGTGCCAACCTGCCCGTCCAATGAGGTCCTTCTTTAAGTAAGCAGATCCAGGTCCAATGTTGAAGGAAAAAGAGGAGGAAGAGCAGCCGGCACATCACAGGCGATCCAGAAATGAGTATAGCAGTGTAGTGTTGTGTTACTGGACTTGTAATCCGGAGGCTTGAATTAATAATACAGAAAATGTATGTCAAGTTCCACCATGCCAGTTTGATAATTTGAATTCAACTAAAAAGTTCTAGAAATAATAAGCAGATATCAGTAAAAGTGACCATGAAACTATCAGGTTGTCTTAAAAATCCAACATGAATGTCCTTTAGATAACGAAACCTGCCATCCTTCCGTGTCTTATATATAACTCCAGTCAAACACCAATATGGTTGATTCCTAAATGCCCTCTGGAGTGACCCAGCAAGTCACTTAATTAAATCAAACTGCTACAAAGAGTATCACATGAACTGGAGAGATTTGAGAAGGTGGTCCACCACCATTTTCTCAGGGCAATTAGGAATGGGCAATAAATGCCAGCCTTGCCAGTGATGCCAACATCCTGAGAATGGGAATGAAAATAAAAATCCATGAGGGCGGCACAGTGGCGCAGTGGTTAGCACCGCAGCCACACAGCTCCAGCGACCCGGGTTCAATTCTGGGTACTGCCTGTGTGGAGTTTGCAAGTTCTCCCTGTGTCTGCGTGGGTTTCCTCCGGGTGCTCCGGTTTCCTCCCACAGCCAAAAGACATGCAGGTTGATAGGTAAATTGGCCATTATAAATTGCCCCTAGTATAGGTAGGTGGTAGGGGAATATAGGGACAGGTGAGGATGTGGTAGGAATATGGGATTAGTGTAGGACTAGTATAAATGGGTGGTTAATGGTCGGCATAGACTCGGTGGGCCGAAGGGCCTGTTTCAGTGCTGTAACTCTAAATCAAATCAAATCCTACAAATACCCAGTCACCAGATTGTACTGACCCAGAAGATATTTTTTCAATATATCCCTGGAATTATACATCAGGAAGGTATAGCTTGCTTCATCCTTCAGGGAGGTATGCAGACTTCCTCAAGACAAGGATAGCACTCATGTGGCCATTGGATTATTCTATGGGGCTACAGGTGACTTTGTGATGTCAGTCAATTTGCTGTCCAATTTTGCATAAAATAAGTCATTAATGCCCTACCCAATGCAGGATCATGACAATTTTCACAGCATCTTGTCGACTTATTTTGCCCCTCATGTGGACATACAAACTCCTGCTATCAACCTACACCATTTGTGAACTGAAAGAGATGTCACTTCCTCAATGTCCAATTAATGTGTAACTGCAGACATGGATTTCTACTTGGCAGTGCCCAGTAAACAGGAAGCTGCCGTGACCTATTCATCCTTCAGCAGTCCACTTTCCCTGCACTCTTTCAGAATCAGGATAAGGCACTGGCTGGAGTTTTAGAGACAAGAGGTATCCAATACTGCTGTGGATTCTAACAACACTGAGAAGGAGCATCAGTGAAGCAAAGGAACACTACAAGGCACACATCTGCACTTTGAACGGTTATGTTTATACCAGGTTGCTGGATATATTATGTATATCTGATTTATCTCAGAGCAATGCAGATATCACAATTGTATTAAATCACCAATGGGTTTATTTACAGCACTTCAAACTATCCCAGCTCTTATCAGATCTCAGCACAATGTCTTCTCAGAACAGTCTCTGTTTTTCTGAAGAACATTCAAGCTCTATGTCTTTTAGTTTCAGTTTCAACTCTTTAGCTCCATCCATTGGCTTAAGCAATCAAGCACAGTGAACACTGATCAATGGACAGTTATACAATCAAACTCAGATCAATCAAACACTGCATGAACTAAAATCAGAAAGACAATAGGCATACGGAATGGAGAATCTAGGTGAATAGATAGATCTAGAAGTCCCTCAAGTCTGTTCCCAGCTTTATTCTGAGAATTGTGGTAACTGGTTGTATCCTCCATAACTTCATCTTTTCAGAAAGACCTGCAAGGAGATTGAAGTTCCTGAGGAGCACAGAGTCAGAAACTGAACCTTCTGTGCCAGAAAGCACAGACATGAGGACACAACAGGGTCACAGTCAGCAGCTTAAAGGCTCTATATAAATACAAGTTGTTGTTGTTGCTTCCCTCTCTTGTTTGGAGCTACAAGTCTGTGAACAGCAGCCTGTTGCTGATCCTGCTGTTGCTGCAAGTGGTGATGGTCAACTTGGTCCTCAACTAAGGTTCAATATAAGACAGGGTAAGTGGCACCCATGATCATCTGATATATCAGAGCTCCAAAGTGCAGATCAGACTTCCAAACCTTGAAAGTGTAAATGACACATCCAAAGTGTTGAAGAAATCGCCAAAAAGTCAAATAAATCTCCAAATTGCAGCACAAGTGCAGTGAACAACCCCTTTGCCAGAAGCTGGTAAGAGGAACTATCGGTACTGCGTACTTATTGGCATTTTTCCCCAACTTGGCTTCAGCCCCTTTAATTGCCATTTGTATTCATTTGTTTTCACTGGTGAGTTCCAAGGAGCCCTGGAAACCCATGGACCCAAAATTAAAGTTTAAAATCCATGTCAATATTATTCTAATTGAACAATTAACATACATTTAATGACAACCTGCCTCTCCCAAGGGCTTGCTCGCTTGCAGCCGAACACAATGCAGTGAAATGTGGAAGTTGGCAGGTTGGAACTGGTTTTCCGGCGCACTGTCAATTTTGCTGGTTTTAACCATCCATCTGCTCTCAAATTCATCGCTCCTACGCATTAAAAATCAACTCTTGAGGGCATTTACCAGAATATTGTTCAATCTCTCAGAGCTGCTGCCCTGGGTATATTAGAATCCAGTAAATATAAATCTGTCCATTTAGCCACCCAGGTCCTTAGGGATAGTAAGTTGCCTGCAGCCCTGTAAGAAATGGCTGTCTAATGATATTATAAAATCTTAAGAAATTTATTGAATATTTTAGAAATAGCACTCTCCCTTTCTCTCTAATTAAGAAAAATTCATCAGCAGCCTGCCAGAGCTGACACAGACACAGAATAGCAGTCAAGATAGATTTAGGTTTTCATCAGGGAGCCTGTTACCTGATCAAGGACACAACATAGAAGCTGGCCCTTGTGGAGGCATTGCTAGACTTGGTAAGGTGGAACCTTATGCCCACTTAACTAAACAACTGTCTGGGTGAAATGAACCAGATGTCCTTTGAGGAGTTAATCTGAGGGGTGACCCATGGACCAGGGGCTGGAGTGGGAGGGGTACACTTTGGTTATCTGTCCCTTGATAATTGGACAATTGGATGAGAAGATGTAAATGAATGAGTGATTGGCAGGAGATACCCAGCAACCCCTAAAAATAAAGTATATAAATGGGCAGTCAAGAAGGAAAAAGCACGGACAAAGGGAGGAGGCTCTTTATGGTTGCTAGCTTCAGCTTAACACCCTGATCAGCCTAATGGCTTGAAAAAGATCTTTATGGCAGGCAGCAGAGACCAGGCCATTCTGTTTGTCCGATCTGGAACCGGTAACCTTCTCACTTTTCACAGGCTGTATGTCTACTATATCTAATGTGACTACGATCTGACTCTGTTGTATTTGAACTGTCACTTCTTTAAACCTTTAAACTAAACCACTTGTGATTCCTTAACTTCTTTGAGCAATCTGTTACCCCAGATAAAATCTTACAACCCTCTGTAATGTATGGGACATTTACAAGTACCATTATAGGAGATGCAGCATAGCAGTAATGTTACTGGACTAGTAATCCAAAGGCCTGAACTAATGCTCCAGAGACTTCAGTTCAAATTCCACCACAGCAGCAGGGGAATTTAAATTCAATTAATGAATAAATCTGGAATAAAATGCTAGTCTCATTAATAATGATCATGAATTTACCATCGATTGTCATAAAAAACCATCTTGTTCACTAATGTCCTTCAGGGGAGGAAATCTGCCATCCTTACCCGGTCTGGCCTACATGTGACTCCAGACCCACAGCAATGTGGTTGACTCTTAACTGCCCTCTGAAATGGCCTAGAATGCCACTCAGTTGTATCAAACCACTACAGAAAAGTTGAATAAGAGTAGAACTGGGCAGACCACCCGACATTGACCTTGGCACCGGAAATGACAAAAGCACACCCTGCCCAGTTGACCCTGCAAAGTCCTCTTCACTAACATCTGGGGAAACATGCCAAAATTGGGAGAGTTGTCCCATAGACTTGTGAAACAACAGCCTGACACAGTCATATTCACCAAATCATAAATTCCAACCAATGTCCCAGACATCGTCACCATCCATAGATATGTCCTGTCCTTGGGAATCCTCAACTCCAAAGTCTCATAGCAACAGGTCAAACACGGGCAAGGAAACCTCCTGCTAATTACTACCTCCTGCCCTTCCTCAGCTGATAAATCAGTGCTCCTCCACGTAGAACACTTGAAAGAAGCACTGAGGGTGGCAAGGCACAGAATGTCCTCTGGGTTTGGGATAGAACATAGAACATAGAACAGTACAGCACAGTACAGGCCCTTCGGCCCACGATGTTGTGCCGAACCTTTAACCTACTCTAAGATCAAACTAACTACCTACCCTTCATTCTACTATCATCCATGGACCTATCCAAGAGTCGCTTAAATGCCCCTAATGTATCTGCTTCTACTACCACCGCTGGCAGCGCATTCCACGCACCCACCACTCACTGTGCAAAGAACCTACCTCTGACATCTCCCCGAAACCTTCCTCCAATCACCTTAAAATTATGCCCCCTGGTGATAGCCCTTTCCACCCTGGGAAAAAGTCTCCGGCTATCCACTCTATCTATGCCTCTCATCATCTTGTCCCCCTCTATCAAGTCACCTCTCATCCTTCTTCGCTCCAATGAGAAAAGCCCTAGCTCCCTCAATCTTTCTTCAGAGGACAAGCCCTCCAGTCCAGGCAGCATCCTGGTAAATCTCCTCTGCACCCTCTCTAAAGCTTCCACATCCTTCCTATAATGAGGCGACCAGAACTGAACACAATATTCCAAGTGTGGTCGAACCAGGGTCTCATAGAGCTGCAGCATAACCTCGCGGCTCTTAAACTCAATCTCCCTGTTAATGAAAGCCAACACACCTTAACAACCCTATCAACTTGGGTGGCAACTTTGAGTGATCTATGGACATGGACCCCAAGATCCCTCTGTTCCTCCACACTACCAAGAATCCTGTCTTTAAGCCTGTATTCCGCATTCAAATTCGATCTTCCAAAATGAATCACTTCACACTTTTCCAGGTTGAACTCCATCTGACACTTCTCAGCCCAGCTCTGCATCCTGTCAATGTCCCGTTGCAACCTACAGCAGCCTTCCACACCATCCACAACTCCAGCAACCTTCGTGTCATCGGCAAACTTGCTAACCCAGCCTTCCACTTCCTCATCCAAGTCATTTATAAAAATCACAAAGAGCAGAGGTCCCAGAACAGACCCTTGTGGAACACCACTGGTCACCAAGCTCCATGCTGAATACTTTGAATCTACTACCACCCTCTGACTTCTATGGGCCAGCTAATTTTGTATCCAGACAGCCAACTTTCCCTGAATCCCATGCCTCCTTACTTTCTGAATGAGCCTACCATGGGGAACCTTATCAAACGCCTTGCTAAAATCCATATACACCACATCCACTGCTCTTCCTTCATCAATGTGTTTTGTCACATCTTCAAAGAATTCAATAAGGCTTGTGAGGCATGACCTGCCCCTGACAAAGCCATGCTGACTGTCTCTAATCAAACCATGCTTTTCCAAATAATCATAAATCCTGTCTCTCAGAATCCTCTCTAATAATTTGCCCACTACCGACGTTAGACTGACTGGTCTATAATTCCCAGGGTTATCCCTATTCCCTTTCTTGAACAAGGGAACAACATTTGCCACCCTCCAATCATCCGGTACTACTCCAGTGAACAGTGAGGACGCAAAGATCATCGCCAAAGACACAGCAATCTCTTCCCTCGCTTCCCGTAATATCCTTGGGTATATCCCGTCTGGCCCCGGGGACTTATCTGTCCTCATATCATTCAAGATTTCCAGCACATCCTCCCTCTTAACCTCAACCTGTTCGAGCATATCAGCCTGTTCCACGCTGTCCTCACAAATGACCAGGTCCCTCTCACTAGTGAATACTGAAGCAAAGTATTCATTTAGGACCTCCCCTACCTCCTCCGACTCCAGGCACAAGTTCCCTCCACTATCCCTGATCGGCCCTACCCTCACTCTGGCCATCCACTTGTTCCTCACATAAGTGTAGAATGCCTTGGGATTTTCCTTAATCCTACCCGCCAAGACTTTTTCATGTCCCCTTCTAGCTCTCCTAAGTCCATTCTTCAGTTCCTTCCTGGCTACCTTGTTACCCTCTAGAGCCCTGTCTGATCCTTGCTTCCTCAACCTTAAGTAAGCTTCCTTCTTCCTCTTGACTAGCTGTCCCACATCTCTTGTCATCCAAGGTTCCTTCACCCTACCATCCCTTCCCTGCCTCATCGGGACAAACCTATCCAGCAGTCGCAGCAATTGCTCCCTAAACAACCTTCACATTTCTGTCGTGCATTTCCCTGAGAACATCTGATCCCAATTTATGCTCCCCAGTTCCTGCCTAATAGCATTGTAATTCCCCCTCCCCCAATTAAATATTTTCCCATCCCGTCTGCTCCTGTCCCTCGCCATGACTATAGTAAAGGTCAGGGAGTTGTGATCACTATCACCGAAATGTTCTCCCACCGATAGATCTGCCACCTGGCCTGGTTCGTTGCCAAGCACCAAGTCCAACATCGTCTCCCCTCTAGTCGGCCTATCTACATATTGAGTCAGGAAACCTTCCTGGACACACCTGACAAAAACTGCTCCATCCAAACTATTTGTACTAAGGAGGTTCCAATCAATATTCGGGAAGTTGAAGTCACCCATGACAACAACCCTGTTACTTCTGCACCTTTCCAAAATCTGCCTCCCAATCTGTTCCTCCATGTCTCTGTTGCTATTGGGGGGTCTATAGAAAACTCCCAACAAAGTGACTGCTCCTTTCCTGTTTCTGAGTTCCACCCATAATGACTCAGTAGACAAACCCTCCTCGACGACCTCCCTTTCTGCAGCTGTGATACTATCCCTGATTAGCAATGCCACTCCCCCACCTCTTTTACCTCCCTCCCTATTCCTTTTGAAACATCTAAACCCCGGAACATCCAACATCCATTCCTGCCCCTGTGATATCCACGTCTCCGTAATGGCCACAACGTCATAGCTCCAAGTACTGATCCATGCTCTAAGTTCATCCTGACACTTCTTGCGTTAAAATAGACACACTTCAACCCATCATACTGGCTGCAACTTTGCCCTGTCACCTGTCTAACCTTCCTCACAGACTCTCTGCACTCGGCATCTGCCTGTTCAACAGCTACCCCATCCACTGATCTGTAGCTCCGGTTCCCATCCCCCCGCCAAACTAGTTTAAACCCTCCCGAAGAGCTCTAGCAAACCTCCCTCCCAGGATATTGGTGCCCCTCCAGTTCAGATGCAACCCGTCCTTCTTGTACAGGTCCCACCTTCCCCAGAAGGTATCCCAATGATCTACATATCGTAATCCCTCCCTCCTGCACCAGTTCTGTAGCCACGTGTTCAGCTGCACTCGCTCCCTGTTTCTAGCCTCACTCGCACGTGGCACCGGTAACAATCCTGAGAATACTACTCTGCTCGTCCTGCCTTTCAACTTCCAACCTAACTCCCTATTTTTCAGGTCCTCATCCCTTTTCCTAGCTATGTCATTGGTACCGATATGTACCACAACCTCTGACTGCTCCCCCTCCCCCTTAAGAATCTGGTTGAGTACTGAAGGGCCTGCAGTGAGTGAACTAGCATGAAGGGAAAACCTCATTGACCTCATTCTCACCAATCTACCTGGCGCAGATGCATCTGTCCATGACAGTATTGGTAGGAATGACCATCGCACAGTCCTTGTGGAGACTGTGACTGCTCTCCATCATGTTGTGTGGCACTACTACCTGCAAAATGGGATAGACTCCGAACAGATCTGGCAGCTCAAAACTGGGCATCCATGAGGTGCTGTGGGCCATCAGTAGCAGCAGAATTGTATTTAACCACAATTTATAATCTCATAGCCCAGCATATCCTTCACTCTCTCATGTCATAGGATCATAGAAAATTCATGACACAGAAGGAGGCCATTCAGCCCATCATGTCCATGCCAGTCGATGAAGAGCTATCCAGCCTAATCCAACCTTCTTGCACTTGGTCCATAGCGTTGCAGGTAATGACTCTTCAAGTAGACAACCAATACTTTCTAAATGTGGTGAGAGTTTCTGCCTCTACCACCCTTTCAGCGAGTGAGTTCAAGATCCTTCTGTTTGAAAAATATTTTCCTCAGCTCCCTGCTAATCCTTCTACCAATTACTTGAAATCTATGCCCCCTAGTTCCTGACCCCTCTGCTAAGGTAAATAGGCCACACATAATTTTATACACCTCAGTTAAGTCACCCCTCAGCCTCCTCTGTTTCAAGGAAAACAATCCCAGCCTATTCAATCTTTCCTCATAGCTAAAATTTTCCAGTCCTGGCAACATCCTTGGAAATCTCCTCTGCACCCTTGTCAGTGCAATCACATTGTTCCTGTAATGTGGTGATCAGAACTGTAGGCAATTTTCAAGCTGTGGTCAAACTAGTGTTGTATACAGTTATAGCAGACCCTCCCTGCTCTTGTATTCTATGCCTCAGCTGATAAAGGAAATCGTGCCATATGCCTTCTTAACTACCTTATCGACCTGTCCAGCTACCTTTAAGGATCTGTGGACATACACTCAAAAGTCCCTCTGTTCATTCACACTACTCAGTATCCTCCCATTTATTGTGCATTTCCTTGCCTTTTTGCACCTCCCAAAAAGCATTACCTCACATTTCTCCAGATTGAATTCCATTTTCCAATTTTTTGCCCAACTAACCATACCATCTATATTTCCCTGTAGTCCAAAGCTTTCCTACTCACTGTCAACCACACTGCCAATTTTTGTATCATCTGCAAACTTCTTTTTCATGCCCCATAAACGACAAAAAGCAAGGGACCGAGTACTGAGCCCTGCAGAACTCCACTGGTAACAACTTTCCAGTCACAAAACCATCCGTCAACTATTACCCTTTGCTTCCTGCCACTAAGCCAATTTTGGATCCAATTTGCTACTTTCCCTTGGATCCCAAGGGCTTTTACTTTTTTGACCAGACTTCCATGTGGGATCTTGTCAAAAGCCTTGTTAAAAGTCATGTAGACCACATCCACCGCAATGCCCTCATCAACCCTACTTGTCACTTCAACAAAAAATTCAAACAAGTTAGTTAGACATAACCCATGACCTTCCCTGACAAAATCCATGCTGACTTTCCTTGATTAATCTATGCCTTTCTAAATAAAGGTCTATGCGGTCCCTCAGAATTGATTCCAATAATTTGCCCAAAATCAAAGTTAAGCTAACTGGCCTATAATTACTCAGATTATTCTTTCCTCCCAACTTTAGGAGTCCTCCAATCCTCTGGCACCACACCTGTAGCCAAGGGAAGATTCAAATGTGATGGTCAGGGCTGCTGCAATTTCTCTCCTTGCTTCTTTTAACAAGCTGGGATATATGTCATCCGGGCATGGCGATTTATCTGATTTCAAAGATGTCAAACCCTTTAATACTTCCTCTCTTACAATGTATGTTCCATCCAATATTTCACATTCTTCCTCCATAACTATGATGTCATCATTGGACCCCTCTTCTGTGAAGACAGCCTCAAAGTATTTATTAAGAGTCTTACCCACATCCTCCACTTCCAAACATACATTATCTTTTTGGTCCTAATAGGCCCTACTCTTTCCTTAGTTATCCTCTACTCTTTATGTACTTCCAAAACTTCCTTGATTTTCCTTGATTTTTACTTGCCAGTATTTTTCATGCCATTTCTTTAATTTTTTAAAATTTGTTTCACAGAATGTGGGTGTTGCTGGCAAGGCCAGCATTTGTTGGCCTAATTGCCCTTGAGAAGGTGGTGGTGAGCCACCTTCTTGAACTGCTGCAATCCATCTGGTACGGATACACCCACAGGGAGTGAGTTCCAGGATTTTGATCCGGCGACAGTGAAGGAACAGTGATATATTTCCAAGTCTGCACGGTGTGAGGCTTGTAGGGGAACTTGCAGGAGGTGGTGTTCCCATGTATCTTCTGCCCTTGTCCTTCTACGTGCTGGTTTGGAAGGTGCTGTCATAGGAGCCTTGCTGCAGTGCATCTTGTGTATGGTACATACTGTTGCCACTGTGTGTCAGTGGTGGAAGGAGTGAATGTGTAAGGTGGTGGATGGGCCACCAATCAAGCAGGCTGCTTTGTCCTGGATGGTATTGAGCTTCCTGTGTGTTGCTGGAGATGCACTCATCCAGGCAAGTGGAGAGTATTCCATCACATTCCTAACTTGTGCCTTGTAGATGTGGACAGAAATTGGGGAGTCAGGAGATGAGTTCCCAGCCTCTGGACCTGCCCTTGTAGTCACATTATTTATGTGGCCGGTCCTGTTCAGTTTCTGGTCAAAGGAAACCCCCAGGATGTTGATAGTGTGCGGATTCAGCGATGGTAATGATGTTGACATGGTGATGTCAGGAGAGATGGTTAGATTCTCTCTTGTTGGAGATGGTCAATGCCTGGCACTTGTGTGGATCAATGTTACTTGCCAGTTATCAGGCCAAGCCTGAATGTTGTCCAGGTCTGACTGCGTCTTGACACGGGCTGATTCAGTGTCTGAGGAGTTGTGAATGGTACTGAACATTGTACAATTATAGCAAACATCGCCACTTCTGACCTTATGATGGAAGGAAGGTCTTTGATAAAGCAGCTGAAGACGGTTGGGCCGAGGACACTACCCTGAGGAACTCCTGCATGAATGTCCTGGGGCTGAAAAGATTGGCCTCCAAACATTCACAACCATCATGCTAGGTATGACTGCCACCAGCAGAGAGATTTCCCTGATTCCAATTGACCTCAATTTGCCACACTCGATCAAATCATAGTGATCATAGAGAGATACAGCACTGAAACAGGCCCTTCGGCCCACCGAGTCTGTGCCAACCAACAACCACCCATTTATACTAATCCTACATTAATCCCATATTCCCTACCACATCCCCATCTTCCCTCAATTCTCCTACCACCTATCTACACTAGGGACAATTTACAATGGCCAATTTACCTATCAACCTGCAAGTCTTTGGCTGTGGGAGGAAACCGGAGCTCCCGGCAGAAACCCACACGGTCACAGGGAGAACTTGCAAACTCCGCACAGGCAGTACCCAGAATTGAACCCGGGTCGCTGGAGCTGTGAGGCTGCGGTGCTAACCACTGAGCCACCCTAATACTGCCTTGATATCAAAGTAATCACTTTCACCTCATCTCTTGCATTCAGCTCTTTTGTCCATGCTTGGACTCAGGCTGTAATAAGGTTTAGAGGCAAGTTTCTCTTGTCGGAAGCCAAACTGAGCATTGGTGTGCAGGTTGTTGCTGTTTAAGATGCGTTTGATAGCATTGTCAATTATACCTCCCATCAATTTGTTAATGATCGAGAGATAGACTGATGGCCGGATTGAATTTGTCCAGATTTTTTGTGGACAGGACATACTTGGGCAATTTTCCACCTTGTTGAGGAGATACCAGTGTTGTAGCTGTACTGGAACAGCTTGGCTAGTGGCATGGCTAGTTCTGCAGTACTACAGCTGGGATGTTGTCAGGAGCCATAGCCTTTGCAGTATCCAGTGTCTTCAGCCATTTTTTGATATCACGTGGAGTGATTTGAATCAAATGGGCTGAAGACTGGCATCTGTGATGCTGGGGACCTCAGGAAGAGGCTGAGATGGATCATCCACTCGAAAAATCTGGCTGAAGATTGTCACAAATCCTTCAGCCTTTTGTTTTGCATCGATGTGTTGGGGGTATTTGTGAAGCCTCCTCCTCCGGTTAGTTACTTAATTGTCCACCACCATTCATGACAGGACTGCAGAACTTTGATCTGATCCGTTAGTTGTGGATTGCTTAGTTCTGTCTATTGCAAGCTGCTTCTGCTGTTTGACGTGCAAGTAGTCCTGCGTTGTAGCTTCACCAAGTTGAAACCTCATTTTTAGGTATGGTTTAGGGTAGGGTTTTTAGGTATGGTACTGCTCCTGGCATGTTCTCCTGCACTCTTTATTGAACCACAATTGATCCCGTGGCTTGATGGTAATGGTAGAGTGAAGGATATGCTGGGTCATGAGGTTACAGATTGTTGTTGAGTACAATTCTGCTGCTGCTGATGGACCACAGCACCTCATGGATGCCCAGTTTTGAGCAGCCAGATCTTGTCATCCAGGAGGTTCTAGATTTGGCTGTCCCAACATTTTTATTTGTGGGAACATGTCCACCATGAACCCCTTGAATCTCTTTCTTGAATGCCTCTCTTGCTCTGATGCCAATTTACCTTCAAGCAGCCATTTCCAGTCCACTTTTCCTAAATCGCTCCTCAGCCTAGTGTTATGAAAGTACTTCCATTTTTTAAATATTTTTTTGAGGACTTGTGTTAAAATTGAAAAGATTCCATGGATGTGTTTTTTCTTGTCAAATTCACCGAAGGGACATTTGAGATGTTGTTTGAAAAGCCACCTGTGCTGGAGGTCATGTGCTTTGAACACGGTTTTGTGAAGGGTAGGTCGTGCCTCACAAACATTATTGAGTTTTTCGAGAAGGTGACCAAACAGGTGGATGAGGGTAAAGCAGTGGATGTGGTGTATATGGATTTCAGTAAGGCGTTTGATAAGGTTCCCCACGGTAGGCTATTGCAGAAAATACGGAAGTATGGGGTTGAAGGTGATTTAGAGCTTTGGATCAGAAATTGGCTAGCTGAAAGAAGACAGAGGGTGGTGGTTGATGGCAAATGTTCATCCTGGAGTTTAGTTACTAGTGGTGTACCGCAAGGATCTGTTTTGGGGCCACTGCTGTTTGTCATTTTTATAAATGACCTGGAAGAGGGTGTAGAAGGGTGGGTTAGTAAATTTGCAGATAACACGAAGGTCGGTGGAGTTGTGGATAGTGCCGAAGGATGTTGTAGGGTACAGAGGGACATAAATAGGCTGCAGAGCTGGGCTGAGAGATGGCAAATGGAGTTTAATGCGGAAAAGTGTGAGGTGATTCACTTTGGAAGGAGTAATAGGAATGCAGAGTACTGGGCTAATGGGAAGATTCTTGGTAGTGTAGATGAGCAGAGAGATCTTGGTGTCCAGGTACATAAATCCCTGAAAGTTGCTATCCAGGTTAATAGGGCTGTTAAGAAGGCATATGGTGTGTTAGCTTTTATTAGTAGGGGGATCGAGTTTCGGAGCCATGAGGTCATGCTGCAGCTGTACAAAACTCTGGTGAGGCCGCACCTGGAGTATTGCGTGCAGTTCTGGTCACCGCATTATAGGAAGGATGTGGAAGCTTTGGAAAGGGTGCAGAGGAGATTTACTAGGATGTTGCCTGGTATGGAGGGAAGGTCATACGAGGAAAGGCTGAGGGACTTGAGGTTGTTTTCGTTGGAGAGAAGGAGGAGGAGAGGTGACTTAATAGAGACATATGAGATAATCAGAGGGTTAGATAGGGTGGATAGTGAGAGTCTTTTTCCTTGGATGGTGATGGCAAACACGAGGGGACATAGCTTTAAGTTAAGGGGTGATAGATATAGGACATATGTTAGAGGTAGTTTCTTTACTTAGAGAGTAGTAGGGGCGTGGAACGCCCTACCTGCAAAAGTGGTAGACTCGCCAACTTTAAGGGCATTTAAGTGGTCATTGGATAGACATATGGATGAAAATGGAATAGTGTAGGTCAGATGGTTTCACAGGTCGGCGCAACATCGAGGGCCGAAGGGCCTGTACTGCGCTGTAATGTTCTAATCTAAAAAAAATTCAGTAAACAACCTGGGCAGACATATAGAATTTGAGAGGGTAAAGCAAATTAATTTTGATCTATGGATGTGGGCAATAAAGATAAAGGCCACGTATGAGGATCTTAGGGAAACAATTCTCCTGGAAGAATTTAAAAATTCACTCCCTCCGTTCGTAAAAACCCATGTAGAGAACCAGAAGGTTTTAACAGCAGGACAGGCAGCTGAGATGGCTGATGATTAAGAGCTTGTTTACAAGCCCAAACCCTTTGTCCGTCACTCCCGCAAACCCAAGAAGCATAGAAGGTGGAAGAGTGAAAGGAAGGCTAGTTACTGGGGACAAGAAGGGACAGCTGGGATTGCCTCCTCAGGCCAGAAAGGAATGTGCTGAGGGTGGAAGTGATGTCCACAAGCCTAAGTGTCACCATTTGTCTCAAGGTGGGACACCTTCGTGCAGAATGCCGGAAGTTGCAGGGTAAACTCATGGGACTTATTGGGGTGCATTAGGTCAATGCAGAGAAAGGGGCCCTGACTGGGAGTATGACAGATCAGGCTGTAGCTCTGACTGCAGCTGTAAGACCAAGTACAAAAACCACTGTGAATACTGGGGAAGTGAACAAGATACCTGCAAGTTATAGGGAATTCTTGTCAAAAGGAAAAGTAACTCCTTATCCCGCAGGTGAGGCAGGTAAATGTATAGTTATACTTAAGGATACAGGAGCCACTCAAACTCTTTGCTGGGGAAAAGCATAACTTTTCTACCAAAGAACACATTGAATACAAAGAACAAAGAACAAAGAAAATCACAGCACAGGAACAGGCCCTTCGGCCCTCCAAGCCTACGCCGATCCAAATCCTCTATCTAAACCTGTCGCCTATTTTCTAAGGGTCTGTATCTCTTTGGATTTGGATATTCTGAAGGAAATGTTCAGTAAGTCTTCTCTGATCAAGGTTCAGCAAGCTGATCCAGAGTTACATAAAGTGACGCAATCAGCTCTAACTGAAGCTGAAGCAAAGTGAAGGATGAAAGGGATAGTGAGGATGAGGCAGAAGGAGGCCTAGACAATTCTCAAATTGAACCTCCTACCATCTGGTTAGCAAATATTGAACTGTTAGGGAGGTTGGACACTATGCTTTCATATTCAGGGCGGCACAGTGGCGCAGTGGTTAGCACCGCAGCCTCACAGCTCCAGTGACCCGGGTTCAATTCTGGGTACTGCCTGTGTGGAGTTTGCAAGTTCTCCCTGTGTCTGCGTGGGTTTCCTCCGGGTGCTCCGGTTTCCTCCCACATGCCAAAGACTTGCAGGTTGATAGGTAAATTGGCCATTAGCAATTGCCCCTAGTATAGGTAGGTGGTAGGGAAATAAAGGGACAGGTGGGGATGTGGTAGGAATATGGGATTAGTGTAGGATTAGTATAAATGGGTGGTTGATGGTCGGCACAGACTCGGTGGGCCGAAGGGCCTGTGTCAGTGCTGTATCTCTAAACTAAACTAAATGCAGAACAATGAGAAGACCTACCAAGGCTACTCACAGCATTTAAAGAAGTCTGTAGGGACAAGCCAGGATATACTACCTCAGCCACACATAATGTGGATGTAGGGGAATCCTTTCCTATAAAACAGAATCCTTATTGCTTAGGACCAAAGAAACATGCATAGGTGAAAGCAGAAATCCAATGCATGTTGGAATACCACCTAATTGGACCAAGACAAAGCAGCTGGAGTTCCCCAGTGACGTTAGTGCCTAAACCTGATGGTTTAACTAGATTCTGCATAGACTACAGAAAGGTTAATGCAGTAACAAAGGCAGACTCTTACCCAATTCCTCACTTGGAAGACTGTATTGTCAGATACTGACAGGTTCCTTTAACACCCCAAATAAAGGAATGTCAGCCTTTGTCACACTCGACAATCATTTCCAATGCCAACTGATGCCATTTGGGCTAAAAAATGTCCCAGCCACTTTTCAGAGACTATGAACCAAGTGGTAGCCAGTGTTCTTAACTGTGTGGTTTACCTTGATGATGTGCTGGTATACAGTGACACTTGGAAGTGTGGAAATGAGCAGAAAGGCATGGCACTATGCTTAATGTGAAATTTAGCCAAGTTCGGAATAGTCGCTTTGCTGAGCTTTGATAGTATGATTTAAGGTTGCAGAAACCGCAATGAAATAGTTAAAAGTAAAGGCTGATGGTATGAAATTGTATAGACCAGCTAACGCCGGTAATTACAAGGACATCTGTTCCTTTATGGCATGATTGTGTAGCACCCTGTGGTTTGGAGCAATGGACTCTTGTAAAACACATGCTGTCCATCCCTGTGTGATTGATAATAAGAAATGTAGGGCCCCTCTTATCAGTGTATACGACCGCTGCCTTGGGTAACTGTAGACTGCATGAAGCACTTAGGAATGCAAACTTGATAAGATAACAGGATCAACTGTCACGAGGTAGAGACAGAACTCATGATAAATGTGGGGAGTGAGACCAGAATTTTTGTTGCTGACTTCTCTCCTTTTGCTAATTTATCTTGCTTGTCTGCTTTCTTATATCTTGCTGGTGCAAAACAATATTATGTTAGTAACAAGTATGTATTAAGAAAGGAGTGTATTGTTAACCTCAATAACAGATGTACTGCATGTTATCACGTGGTTGAAGTTGAATTGTACCGCACTGATTGGTTAAACAAGGAGATGTAGCATGAATCTTAATGTATAAACAGTTGTATCTGTATCACAAACGGACACTTACTCTGGTGGACCCGACAGACTCCGGTGGAGTCAGTGCCATTGTATCAGAGTAAGTCCGCCGGCGACTGCGCAAATAAATAGTTGATTTACCTACACATCCGACTCGGTATATTTACTGAACCAGACTGAGGGCAAAAAGAACTCCGATTGTAAGAAGGACCACTTGGAACAACTAGAAGCTCTGTTTAGAAAATTACAATCAGCTGATTTAATTATAAACCTTGCCGAAAGTAAGTTTGCAAAAGCGAGAGTAACCCACCAAGGGCATACAATAGGGCAAGGACAAGTGTTGCCAAGAACAGCAAAAGTACAAGCATTGGTGGAGTTCCCTACCCCCAAGCGTCATGAGGTTTTTGGGATGTGTGGTTTCTACCGCAAGCTTGTACCAAATTTTAGGACTATAGCTGCTTCACTGACAGACTAGCTACAAGAAAAGAAAACCAAGGTAATGTGGTCAGGGGAGTGCTCAGCATCTTTTGAGAGGCTGAAAGCTATTTTGATTAATGAACCACTGTTGGCTGCTCCAAATTTCACTAAGCCCTTCAAGTTAGCGATTGATGCTAGTGACCTAGGGGTCGGTGCAGTCTTGTACAAGATGATGACTCAGGCATAGAAGGGCCAGTGGGATACTTTTACAAGAAGGTAAATTGACACCAAAAAGGATATTCAACCGTGTGTTACGACTGACCCCCAGTCAAAGCCCCCAATCAAAATATATGATTCTGATTGTGGTAGGAGAAACGCACTGATAATTCAATCCCATCGCTCCACAAAACTCCTAACATATCATTTAAAACTTTTCAAATTAAAGAAAGATCTAGCCAAATTGTACCATTCATTAACCCCTGAATGAGACTAACCAAACCACGTGTCTTTAACTCAACAAATTAACTCTTTATTTAGAAGAACTAAATTCTTAAACACTATGAAGATATAAACAACATTTAAAATAGAAAAAATGAAGAGTCCTCGCAAATTTACAGTCCAATGTTGCTTGAAGTCCTCACAGAATGTTGCTTGAAGTCCTCACAGAAAGTTGCTTTCCTTCTCCAGCGAATTTCAACAATTAACGAGTTGCAAACACTTTCAATAGAATCAATCTAACTTTAGAGTTTTTTCAGGAATAAAAGATTGTCACAATCTAACTTCCCTTTCTTCAATTTAAATTACCAGAGATCTCTGTTTTGGCTTGATGTTTTAGGATTTTGAGAGATAATAATGAAATAGACTAAAATCCTATTCCTTTAGTTCCTTCCAGGTGCTAACACTAGCTGTCCTCTGTGTCTGTGTTCTGTTAGAACAAACTGTCTTCAACTCAAAGCCAGTTCAAAACTGAATTGTAACAAATATATCACATAAGACTCATTCCCAGTGGCTGTTTCTATGGTAAGGAGAATGCACCCTTTGAATCACAGTCTCCAAATGGCTGTTTCTAAGGCAATGAAAATGCACCTTCCTATAACTCCTGAGACTTGCTGGTTCTTAATGCAATACTGATCCCTTGCAAGCCTTAAAGGCAAACTGCATATTCTGGAAAAAAAAACTATAGGTCCATGACATGTGGAAAAAAGCATTTCAGTGTCTATGCCCACCAAGCCTACAGAGACTGGTATATACTAATCATAAGCCTTTGTGGAAAAATTCAAAAACTGGAATGCCAGACTATTCCAATGGAGGTTACTATTACAACCTTATTTCTTAAAGATTATCCACATTGCAGAAAAAAATAATGTAATTGTGAATGCTTTGTCCAGAATCTAAGTTTGCTTTGAGTTATTGGAGTGCAAAGGTGGCAAAAAACCAAACTGTATTCGCTACAGGTAAAGAGTGAAGAGAATGAGTGTGCAAATGTATTTTAATCATTTTCATCTTCTGTTTTTTTCACTCTTTGTAATGAAACACATTTAAAAATGGCATTTCATTCCTCCAAGGATGGAGATGTTACGAAAGTGTTTCCATTTTTAAAAATATTTTATTTTTTGAGAACTTGTGATAAAACTGAAAAGATTCCATGGATGTGTTTTTTTTGCCAAGTGCCTCGAAGGGACGCTTGAGATGTTGTTTGAAAAGCCACCTGTGCTGGAAGTCATGTGCTTTGGGCTCAGTAAACAACAGAACCCTTGGTGACCTGGAGAAAAATGGTTACAGAAAAGCCACATGTCAAGGTTTATTGAGGTAAGGAGGTAGACTCTCTGTTTGGGGTTTTGACATTGTTTTCAGAACAGTTGGGTGTGAGCTGTTTGAAGACAGCTGGTGTTTTTTCTGCTAAAGATAAAGAAACCACCCAGCTCACCTCTTTCTCTACCTCTTTGAAGAAATCCTGCAAAGTTCCAATGTGGGAGAGCTAAAATCCCTGGTGCAGCATAGCTCCTGAGAAGCTAAAGAAAAAATTGTGCAATTCAAGTGTGTGGTGACGGAAAACCCTGATGCCACATTTATCCTAGAAAGACTACTAGAATAATTCTCAACATCTTCAGAACGGACTGCTTCTGAAATGATCCCAGTGACCCACCTCCATTTACTCAGATGCCACAGCAAAAAAGGGACAACTGACATCCTTCCATATCTTCTCTTTTTTCATCAAGAATTAGCAAGTATTTGGTCAAAGTAGTCTTTTTTCACCCTTTTTTTTTGTAACAGACCTCTGCAGAGAGAACTTCTGTATTTTTTCCCAATGTGTGTGTGAGTGTAATTGGGGATTTTAAAAAGGGAACTTTCATATTTCAATCTGTGTCTTAATGCTTTGCTTCATTACTGATTAAGTCTTGATTCATAATAAACTGATAATTTTGTTTATTAAAGAAACCTATTTGGAGTATTTTACTCTGAGATAAAAAATAGTGCATATGATTGACTGTATCGGTAACTGGGTAAATAGTTAAATATGTGTTGTGACCTGTGGAGGAGTAGAACTAGAAAAGATAGTGCACTCCTCCCGCCTCAGTCGTAACACTTGTAAGATTGGCCTTTTCCCAATTTACAACCTTTACACTTATTTTATCATGACCCTTTTCCATAATCTTGCTAAATCTAGTGATTGTAGTGATAGGGGACAGTATAGTCAAAGGGATAGATACTGTTCTCTGCAGCTGCAACCAGGAGTTCTGAAGACAGTGTTGCCTGCCCAGTGCCAGGATTAAAGACATCTCCTTGCAGCTGGAGACGAACTTGGAGTGGGAGGAGGAGGATCCAGTTATCATGGTCGGTCCACGTAGGAACCAACGACATTGGTAGAACTGGGAATGATATTCTGCCAAGAGAGTATGAGGAGTTAGGGTCCAAATTAAAATGCAGAACCTCTAAGGTTCTCTGGATTGTCACTTGAGCCAAGCACCAATTGGCATAGGGTCAAAGCTAATTAGAGAACTAAACATGTGGCTTAAAGAGTGGCGTGGGAAGAAGGGGTTTCAATTCATGGGGCATTGGTACCAATACTGGGGAAAGAAGGAGCTGTTCTGTTAGATTGGGCTCCACTTAAACTGGGCTGGGACCAGTGTCCTGGTGAATCATATAACTACAGCTGTGGATAGGGCTTTAAACTAAAGGTGAAGGAGGCCTCAAGGGAAGGGAGATTTAGAACTTTAAAGACAAAAAGTCAAGGCAATAGAGCAGTGAAGTGATATGGGTAAAGACAAGTAGAGTGGGACAGGAAGGGACAGAGGTTTTAACAGTAATACTGCATCAATGAATAAGGTCCATGCAAAGAATAATAGTAAACAAAAATTAAAGGCTCATTATCTGAATGCACGAAGCATTCGCAATAAAGTAGATGAACTAGTGGCACAAATGGAGATAAATGGTTTAGATCTAATCACCATTACAGAGACATGGTTACAAGGTGACCAAGACTGGGAAATAAATATTCCAGGATACACAGCATTTTGAAAAGAAAGACAAAATGTAAAAGGAGGAGGAGTAGCCCTGATAGTAAAGGATGGCATAGGAACAGTAATGAGAAAGGATCTGGGTTCAGAAGATAATGAAATAGAATCAGTATGGGTAGAGATTGGGAATAAAAAGGGTAAAAAAATGCTAGTTAGAGTACTTTATAGGACTCCAAACAGTAGTTATGCTGTTGGACAAAGTGTTAAGGAAGAAATAATTGGATATTTTATCAAAGGCAATGTAATAGCACAGTGGTTAGTGGTTAGCACCGCAGCCTCACATCTCCAGCGACCTGGGTTCGATTCTGGGTGCTGCCTGTGCGGAGTTTGCAAGTTCTCCCTGTGACCGCGTGGGTTTTCGCCGGGTGCTCCGGTTTCCTCCCACAGCCAAAGACTAGCAGGTTTATAAGTAAATTGGCCATTATAAATTGCCCCTAGTATAGGTCAGTGGTAGGGGAATTGTGGGGATGTTGTAGGAATATGGGATTAATGTAGGACTAGTATAAATGGGTGGTTGATGGTTGGCACAGACTCGGTGGGCCGAAGGGCTTGTTTCAGTGCTGTATCTTAAAATAAAATAAATAAATAATTGTTGGGACTTTAATCTTTATATAGATTGGACAAGTCGAATTGGCAAATGTAGGCTGGAAGATGAATTTGTATAATGCCTTCCTGACAGTTTGAAACAGTATGTTGTGGAACCAACTAGGGATAAAGTTATTTTGGATTGAGCATTGTGCTATGAGGGAGGTTTAATGAGTAATGATTAGATTAGATTAGAGATACAGCACTGAAACAGGCCCTTCGGCCCACCGAGTCTGTGCCAAACATCAACCACCCATTTATACTAATCCCCTATTCCTACCAAACATCCCCACCTGTCCCTATATTTCCCTACCACCTACCTATACTAGAGACAATTTATAATGGCCAATTTACCTATCAACCTGCAAGTCTTTTGGCTTGTGGGAGGAAACCGGAGCACCCGGAGAAAACCCACGCACACACAGGGAGAACTTGCAAACTCCACACAGGCAGTACCCGGAATCGAACCCGGGTCCCTGGAGCTGTGAGGCTGCAGTGCTAACCAGTGCGCCACTGTGCCGCCCATAGTAATCTCATAGTAAAAGATCCTGTGGAAAAAGTAATCATAATACAACTGAATTCGATATTAAGTTTGAAAGTGACGTACGGCAGTCCCAAACAAGAATCTTGAATTTAAACAAAACGAATTACTTAGTAATGAAAAGAGATCTGACTAAGGTGGATTGCGTAAAAAGACTAAAAGGTGTACCAATAAATAAACAGTTCAAAATGTTCAAAAATACATTTCATTAATGAACAAAAGTCAGCAAGAAAGATCCAAATGTGGCTTACAAGGGAAGTTAAGAATAGTATTAGATTAAAGGAAGAGGTTTATAATGATGTAAAGAATAATGGTAAGCCTGACGATTGGGAGGATTTTAAAAACCAGCAAAGGGTGACCAAAGAGTTGATAAAAAGGGAAAAAATTCGAATATGAGAGTAAACTAGCCAGGAATAGCAAAACAAATTGTTAGAACTTTTACTAGTACCAAAAAAGGAAGACAGTAGCTAAAATAAATGTTGGTCCCTTAGAGGCAGAGACAGGAGAAATTATCATGGGGAACGAGGAAATGGCAGAGATGTTGAATAAATATTTTGTGTCTGTCTTCATAGAAGAAGGTACAAATTACATATCAGAAAAAGAGGATAATGAAGAGGCTAATAAAAATGAGGAATGTAAAGTAATTAATATCAACAGAGGAAAAGAGTTAGAGAAACTTAACGGACCAAAAGTCAACAAATTACCAGGATTTGATGTCTTACATCCTAAGATAACTGTAGAGGTACTGAATGCACTGGTTATGACTTTCCAAAAATCCCTCGATTGTGGAATAGTTCCAGTGGATTGTAATGTAACACCGCTATTCGCGAAAGAAGGGAGAGAGAAAACAGGGAACTACAGGCCAGTTAGCCTGACATCAGTCATCGGGAAAATGGTGGAATCCATTATTAAAGAAGTGTAAACAATACACTTAGAAAATCACAGTATGATCAGCAGTGTCAACATGGTTTTATGAAAGGGAAATCATGTTTGTCAAACTTATTAGTGTTTTTAGTAGGGTAGATAAAGGGAAACCAGTAGATATAGTATACTTGGATTTCCAAAAGGCATTCGATAAGGTGCCATACAAAAGGTTAATATACAAGATAAGGGTGCATGGAGTTGGTGCTAATATGTTAGTATGGATAGAGGATTGGTTAACAGAAAGTAGGGTTAAACAAGACATTTTCAATTTGGCAGGCTGTAACTAGTGGAGTGCTGCAAGGATCAGTGCTGGGACCTCAGCTATTTACAATCTATATTAACGACTTAGATGAAGAGACGGAGAGTAATGTATCTAAGTTTGTTGAAAATTCAAAGTTAGGTGGGAATATAAGCTGCGAGGAGGAAACAAAGGGACTACAAAAAGATATAGACAGGTTAAGTGAATGGGCAGCAAGCTGGCAAATGGGCTATAATGTGGGGAAATGTGAGGTTATTCATTTTGCCAATAAGAACAGAAAAGCAGAATTTTTAAAAAATATCTTTAACATGTAAATATTGATGTTCAGAGAGATTTGGGTGTACTCATACAAGGATCACAAAAAATTAGCATGCAGGTACAGCAGCCAAATGGCATGTTGGCCTTTATTGCAAGGGGATTGGAGTATAAGAATAAGGAAGTCTTGCTACAATATTATGGACCTTTGGTGAGACCACACCTGAAATACTGTGTGTAATTTTGGTCTCCATATTTAAGGAAGGATATACTTGCATTGGAGGCATTACAGAGAAGATTCACTAGATTGATCCCTGGGATAATAGGGTTGTCCTATGATGAGAGGCTGAGTAAATTGGGCCTATATTCTCTGGAGTTAAGAAGAATAAGACATGATCTAATTGAAACATTCAAGCTTCTGAAGGGGGTTGACAGGGTAGAGCCCAGGACATTGTTTCCCTGGCTGGAGAATCTAGCACAAGGGGGCACAGTTTCAGGATAAGGAGCTGATCATTTAGGACTGAGATGAGGAGAAAGTTCTTCACTTAAAGGTTTGTGAATCTTTGGAATTCTCTACTCCAAAGGAATGTGGATACGCCATCATTGAATACATAGGAGTTGAAGCCCAAGATCAATCATGATCATATTGAATGGCGGAGCAGGCTCCATGGGCCATATGGTCTACTCCTGCTCCTATTTATTATGTTCTTATATTCTTATGATAACCTTCAAGCTATTTATCTTAGGTATACGCTTTTATCACTGGAAGGCAATTTAGACCAACTCCTAAATTTGGAAAGAGGAAACAAAGCTGAAATACTCACCAGCCAATCAACTCACAGCCTTCCTGTGATGTCATACTTTGATTATTTTTTTTCTCTCTCACTTTTTCAAACTTGTGCCTCGGTCCACTTGTTGCCGACTCTCTCTGGGTAAGTGATAGGCTTCCGTTTCCTCTCAGGTCTGCTCCTGATGCCCACTCTCCCTCTTGGTCATTACCATCAAGCCAGGGGACCAGCTTTGGGTTTCAAGTCAATAAGCTTTCATCAGAAGCCAGCGGACCAACCTAATTCAAGGAGCAGTGCAGGAGTATTGCCAGGAGCAGCACCAGACATACAACACAACACTACAGGAATGCAAAACAGCAGATGCAGCATGCTATAGACAGACCCAAATGATCCCATGACCAGTGGATCAGATCAAAGCTCTGCAGTCCTGTGACCTCCAGTTGTGAATAGTGGTGGACAATTAAACAACTAACTGGAGGAGGAGGCTCCACAAGCATCCCCATCTTCAATGATGGGGGAGCCCAGCATGTGAGTGCAAAAGCCAAGGCTGAAGCATTTGCAACCATCTTCAGCCAGAAGTGCCAAGTGGATGATCCATCTTGGCCTCCACCTGAGGTCGTAACTATCAGATGCCAGTCTTCAGACAACTCAATTCACTCTACATGATATCTAAAAATGTTTGAAGGCTCTGGGTACAGCAAAGGCAATGGGCCCTGACAACATACTGGCTATAGTACTGAAGGCTTGTGCTCCAGAACTTTCTGCCCCCTTAGCCAAGCTGCTCCATTACAGCTACAACACTGGCATATACCCAACAACGTGGAAAATTGTCCAGGTACATCCTGTCTGCAAAAAGCAAGACAAATCCAATCCAGACAGTTACTGAAATAAAAGCAAAATACTGCTGCAAATCTGAAATAAAAACAAAAAGTGCTGGAAATACACAACAGGTCTATGGAGAGAGATACAGAGTTAACGTTTCAGGTCTATGACCTTTCATCAGCCAATTACTGCCCCATCAGTCTACTCTCAATCATAAGCAAAATGATGGAAGGTGTCATCGACAATGCTATCCAGTGGCACTTACTCAGCAATAGACTGCTCACCGATGCTCAGTTTGAGTTCCACCAGGACCACCTGGTACCAGACTTCACTACAGTCTTGGTCCAATCATGGGCAAAAGAGCTGAGCTCCAGAGGAGAGGTAAAAATGATTGCTCTTGACATCAAGGCTGTATTTGACCGAGTGTGTGCCCTAGCAAAATTGAAGTCAATGGGAAACGGGGGAAACTCTCCACTTCTGCAGTCATACTTAGCACAAATGATGATGGTTGTGGTTGTTGGAGACCAATCAGCTCCATGCCAGAACATCGCTGCAGGGGTTCCTCAGGGCAGTGTCCAAGGCCCAAACATCTTCAGCTGCTTCATCATGACCTTCCCTCCAACATAGGGTCAGAAGTCGGGATGTTCACTGATGATTGCACAGTGTTCAATACCATTCACAACTCCTTAGATACTGAATCAGTCTTACCTCATGCAGCAAAACATGGACAATATTCAGGCTTGGGCTGGTAAGTGAAAGTAAAGTTTACGTCACATAAGTGCCAGGCAATGACCATCTCCAACAAGAGAGAATCTAACCATCTCCCCTTGACATTCAAAGGCATTACCATCGCGGAATCCCCCATGATCAACATCCTGGGGTTTCCATTGACTAGAACTTTTAACTGGACCAGCCTGATAAATACTGTGGCTACAACAGCAGGTCAGAGGCTGGGAATTCTGTGGCAAGTAACTTATCTACTGGCTCCCCAAAGTCTGTCCACCATCTACAAGACACAAATCAGTAGTGTGATGGAGTACTCTCCATTTTCTATACGACTGCAACTCGACCTTCCAAGTCAAAGCAGCCCACTTGATTGGCACCCCCATCCACCACCTTAAACATTCACTCCCTCTACCACCGGTACACAGACAGCTGTGTATACCATCTACAAGATCAGTCCATACCAGTGTTGATGGTTCATTCGATCCTCCTCCCATCCTTTCTCATCTAACTTTAACGGCATAACCCTCAATTCCCTTCTCCTTAAAATGCATGTCTAACTTTGCCTTAAAGGCATCCTTCGACAGCACCTTCCAAACATGCAGGGCTGAATTTTATGCCACCCCAGTGGGTCGGATGGTGGCGTGGGGATGGATGGGATGGTGTAAAATTGAGCAGGAGGCTCTGGGAGGCCTTCCCGCCCCGCTCCCGCCTCCAGCCAACTTTACGCCAGTCAGCAGAGGCGGTGGGGGGGAGGGGGGAGTGTAACAGCCTGCCTGCCCGCCCCAGGCCAATCGAGGCCCTTAAGTGGCCACTTAATAGCCATTTAAGGGCATTTGCCTGCCTCCACGGGTATTTTACCCATGGCAGGCAGGCATGCTGGGGATGTGAAAGGCCACTGGAGAGGGTGCCCGATTGAGTGCTGCCCCCACCTCCCAGACCACTCCCAGGATCCAAGACGCCCCCCCACTCCCTCCAAATGACTACCCTTGCCTCGCAGCTACGACCGACCCACCCCCGAGCGAGGCAAGCCCAACTTACCTGAGGTCCTGGCTCCATGGCGTCCGGTGGCGCTGCTGGGACTAAGAGCTGCCAGCCCGCTGATTGGCTGGCAGTTCACTAAGCCGGGACCTCCTCCCGCAAGTGGGTGGAGTCCTGTCACGGGAAAATTAAAGCCCGAGAACCCGTAAAATGCGGGACAGATCCCCAGGCTAGGCGGAAGCGGGTTTGCCACCGACTTTTGCATAAAAGTCGGTGGCTAAGTCCTGTCTGCCTATGGTAAAATCCAGCATGCAACCTCTACCACCTAGAAGGAGAAAGGCAGCAGACGAATGGAAACACTACCACCTGCAAGTCTCCCTCCATTTCACACACCTTCCTGACTTGGAACTGTATCACCGTTCCTTCACTGCACTGGGTCAAAATCCTGGAACTTCCTTCCGAACAATAGAGTGGGTGCACCTACATGACATGGACTGCCGTGGTTCAAGAATATGGCTCACCACCACCTTCTCAAGGGCGGCACAGTGGCCTCACAGCTCCAGTGATCCAGGTTCAATTCTGGGTACTGCCTGTGTGGAGTTTGCAAGTTCTCCCTGTGTCTGCGTGGGTTTTCTCCGGGTGCTCCGGTTTCCTCCCACAGCCAAAAGACTTGCGGGTTGATAGGTAAATTGGCCATTATAAATTGCCCCTAGTATAGGTAGGTGGCAGGGTAATATAGGGACAGGTGGGGATGTGGTAGGAATATGGGATTAGTGTAGGATTAGTATAAATGGGTGGTTAATGGTCGGCACAGACTCGGTGGGCCGAAGGGCCTGTTTCAGTGCTGTATCTCTAAATCTAAAAATTAGTGATGGGCAATAAATGCTGGACTTGCCAAAAATGCTCATATCCCAGGAATTAATAAAAAGAAAACTACATTGATGAAAAGACTCTCTGATAGTGCCATGGAGGATGGGATTGAACTCTGTTGCCTGTCCTGCCATCTGCCACAGAGAATTAGAGAACATACACATAGAAATGGGCCATTTGGCCCAATCAGTCCATGCTAGCATTGATGCTCCATTCAAGCCTCCTCCCATCCTTCCTCATTTAACTACCAGCATAACCCTATCTTCCCTTCTCACTCATATGCACGTCTAGCTTCCTCCCCCCACAAAGGCATCTGTAATACAGTGCTTTCATGTGTGTCTGAAGTTCTACAAGGCAGGATACCAAGATAATTGTCCTGTAGTTAATTCAACTTTTTGCTGGTCAGCTCACAGTTTTAGCAATAATTTCTGGGATACTGCCATTTTTCTGAGCTTTATGTGACTCTCCCACAGAAGTTAAAATAGCAGGAGAATCTTTATGGAAATACAACCCCCCCCCCCCCCCCCACTCCCCCCCACACCCACCCCTCCTTCCCCCAAGTCTAATCTTGACACTTCTCAGCTTGGAAATCCTACCCCGCAAGCTTTTCTTTACCCTAACTTTCCTTCAGATTTATCCAAGTGTCTCTGAACTCTTATAATCAATCGTTCAAATGCCTTATGCCTGTCTCACCTTTCTCTTTTCATGCATCTCTGATTCTTTCATCTCAACAGCTACAAGAAGATAGAAGGAGGCTGAAGAGACAGAAATATCAGGATCTTTTCTATCTGGCACAGTGAGCAGAAATACTCCACTCCACTACAAACATTCCTCGATAACTGATTAAGTAAGAGGACTCTCCGGGACATGAGGAATATGGACTCACCTATAAGAATATCATAGAGTCATTAGGGCTCAGAAGGAGGCCATTCAGCCCATCAAGTCCATGACATGCAGTTTCATCACTGTGGTGCACGATGTTCCATTCTTTGTGCAAGTCGCTCTCTGGAAAGATAGGGGGCTAGGGGGGAAAATTGGTCCTTGTTGCATCTATTTTCTGGACTTAAAGTAGGGGCAACACGGATCAATTTCAGGATGCAATGTCTCGCAGCCTAATTTGCATCTGAAGTTGCTACTGCCCAAGTGACCATGGGATCCACCTGAAACAGGTGTTAGGACAATTGCATCTGTAAATGAGGGGCCTAATGCCAGTTTCAAGTCCCTGGCAGGAAATGTGGCAATGCAGGCTAAAGCAGGTGCTGGACCCGCTCTACTTATCATTACCTGTTCGAGATGCGGCCTAATCCTAAAGCCTTAATGCAATGGCCCGAGGCTGACATCAGAAAGGTAAGGTTTTTAATGTGGAGTCATCTCTACTTCTCCCAGCTCCAGAGGACGATGCTGGCCCATGCTCAGAGCCCCTCCCAATCTCCTCTGTGCCCCCAGTCCCCACACCCTTGCACGACTTATCTTGTCTTCTGCCAGGGAGGCAAGCAGCCCAAATTGGATCTGGCAAACAGGCAAACTGAAGACACATCATGGGTGACATTATTATTACAATGAGGTCTGAGGTCCAATTTCTGCTGAGCCTCAGGCTTCCTGGGGCTTGGCTGTATGCTGGAACTGCATTGCCAAGAAACAGGCATGAACAAATTCTTACCCCATTATTTAGGACTGTAACCACCATCAAACATGGGGCAAAACAGCAGAGGTTGTAATTAGCAGTTTGTCTATTCTTACTTACTTTTATATATTATCATGAGATTTTTACCTTAATACAGTATAATGATTTTTTCGCAAGTAGTGTTAATATTTTAGTACACAGGTTTTTAGAGAAAGCAAATTTGAGAAAATGATAAATATTCAATGCCTTAAATTAATGATGGAATTCAAAAGGTAGCAATCACATTGGATCAGTAAAGCTAAATATTTGTTTTAGTCTATGTGGCAACTGAACAGGTGAAAAGTGGCAATTATGTTGTCTTAACAGCAGTGAACAATCTTGTCTGTTAGTGCTTAAATTGGGCACACTGTGCATTACATTGCCACAAATTGTAATCTCTGAATACAGGAGTGAATATATGCATGCTGCTCTTTCTCACAGAATCACAGAACTGTTGCAGAACAGAAGGAGGCCATTCAGCCCATTGTGTCCACACCGGCTCTCCAAAAGAGCAATTCACTTAGTGCCATTCCCCCACCATCTCCCCACAACCCTGTATATTCTTCCTTCTCATATAAGTCTAATTCCCTTTTGAATACTTCAATTGAAACTGCCTCCACCACACTCTGCATTCCAGACCTTAACCACTTGCTGTGTGAAAAAGTTTTTCCTCATGTCACTTTTGCTTCTCTTCCCAATTACTTTATATCTGTGCCCTCTAGTTCTCGATCTTTTCACGAGTGGAAACAATTCCTCCCTGTCTACTCTAACCAGACACCTCATGAATTTGAATACCTCTAAGAAATCACCTCTCAGCCTTCTCTTCTCCAAGGTAAACAGTCCCAACTTCTCCAATCTATCTTCATAACTGAAATTCCTCATCCCTGGAACCATCCTCGTGAATCTTTTAATAATCTTTCCAATGCTCTCACATTTTTCCTAAAGTGCAGTGCCCAGAACTGGATGCAATACTCCAGCTGAGCCCGAACTAGTGTCTTATACAAGTTCAACATAACTTCCTTGCTCTTGTACTCTATGCCTCTATTAATAAAGCCCAGGATACTGCTCGATTAACCAGTCTCTCAACCTGTCCTGCCACCTTCAATGATTTATGCACATATACACCCAGGTACCTCTGCTCTTGCACCCCCTTTAGAAATGTACCCTTTATTTTATATTGTCTCTCCATGTTCTTCCGACCAAAATGAATCACTTCACATTCCTCTGCATTGAACTTCATCTGCCATCTGTCCGCCCCTTCTACCAACTTGTCTATATCCTTTTGAAGTTCTACACTATCCTCCTCACAGTTCACAATACTTCCAAGTTTTATATCATCTGCAAACTTTGAAATTGTGCCCTGTACACCAAGGTCTAGGTCATTAATATATATCAGGAAAAGCAAGGGTCCCAACATGGACCCTGGAGAACTCAACTACAAACCTTCCTCCAGCCCAAAAAATACCCATTAACCAATACTCTTTGTTTCCCGTCACTCAGCTAATTCCATATACATATTGGTACCATCCCTTTTATTCCTTGAGCTATGTAAAGTTAGCGTGTAAAATTAAACCATATGAAATTGGGGGTAGTGTATTGCGATGGATAGAAAATTGGTTGGAATACAGGAAACAAAGAGTAGGAATAAATGGGTATTTTTCCGAATGGCAGGCAGTGACTCGTGGGGTACCACAGGGATCAGTGCTTGGACCCCAGCTATTCACAATATACATTAATGATTTAGATGAGGGAACTAAATGTAACATCTCCAAATTTGCAGATGACACAAAACTGGGTGGGAGGGTGAGTTGTAAGGAGGATGCAGAGAGGCTTCAGGTGATTTGGACAAGTTGAGTGAGTGGGCTAATGCATGGCAGATGCAGTATAATGCAGATAAATGTGAGGTTATCCACTTTGGTAGCAAAAACAGGAAGGCAGATTATTATCTGAACGGCTATAAACAGAGAGGCGAATATGCAATAAGACCTGCGAGTCCTCGTACACCAGTCGCTGAAGGTAAGCATGCAGGTGCAACAAGCGGTAAAAAAGGCAAATAGTATGTTGGCCTTCATAGCGAGAGGGTTCGAGTACAGGAGCAGGGATGTCTTGCTGCAATTATACAGGGCCTTGGTGAGGCCACACCTGGAATATTGCGTGCAGTTTTGGTCTCCTTATCTGAGGAAGAATGTTCTTGCTATAGAGGGAGTGTAGCGAAGGTTTACCAGACTGATTCCTGGGATGGCGGGACTGATGTATGAGGAGAGATTGAGTCGGTTAGGATTATATTCACTGGAGTTCAGAAGAGTGAGGGGGGATCTCATAGAAACCTATAAAATTCTAACAGGACTTGACAGGGTAGATGCAGGAAGGATGTTCTCGATGGTGGGAGAGTCCAGAACCAGGGGTCATAGTCTAAGGATACAGGGTAAACCTTTCAGGACTGAGATGAAGAGAAATTTCTTCACCCAGAGCGTGGTGAGCCTGTGAAATTCCCTACCACAGAAAGCAGTTGAGGCCAAAACATTGTATGTTTTCAAGAAGGAGTTAGATATAGCTCTTGGGTCTAAAGGGAACAAAGGGTATGGGGCGAAAGCAGGAACAGGTTACCGAGTTGGATGATCAGCCATGATCATAATGAACAGCGGAGCAGGCTCAAAGGGCCGAATGGCCTACTCCTGCTCCTATTTTCTGTGTTTCTATGTGTAACTTTGCTCACGTCTGTTGTGTGGCACTGTATCAAACACCTTTTGAGAGTCGATGTACATCACATCAACTGCATTGCCCTCATCAACCCTCTTTGTTACTTCATCACAAAACTCCAGCAAGTTAGTTAAGCATGATTTTCTCTTAAGAAATCCATGCTGGCTTTCTTTAATTAATCTGCATTTGTCCATGTGACACAGCCACAAAGTGTTAGAAAAATCTGCTTCCTTTCTGCATACAACCTTAGCCTATAAGAAAGTACTGAGCAGTGTCTTATGCAAAGGCAACACAGGAATACTTCAATATGCTGTGCCATAGCATTATGCGATATTGGGCATGCATGTGCAATTCCTCAAACAGTGAGCTTCTTACTTCAATATTTGAGTGGAAGATGGCACTTTTCCACTGAAGGAGCAAGGAAAACTAAGCCCTATAGTCATAATAGGACCTTTTCATTGGATCTTTGGTTGCTATGATTATTTTCTCCATCTTTATCCGGACAGCAAGAAAAGGAAAGGGCGGCACAGTGGTTAGCACTGCAGCCTCACAGCTCCAGAGACCCAGATTCAGTTCTGGGTACTGCCTGTGTGGAGTTTGCAAGTTCTCCCTGTGACCACGTGGGTTTCTGCTGGGTGCTCTGGTTTCCTCCCACAGCCAAAGACTTGCAGGTTGATAGATAAATTGGCCATTGTAAATTGCCCCTAGTGTAGGTAGGAGAATGGTGGGGATGTGGTAGGGAATGTAGGATTAGTATAAATGGGTGGTTGTTGGTCAGCACAGTCTCGGTTGGCCAAAGGGCCTGTTTCAGTGCTGTATCTCTTAAAAAAAAAAGAAAACAAAATTTCAGTTTACTGGGCTGGCCACAACTGGAGGGCGTGGCTATATAGTGTAACAATCCTTCTGAGGACTGCAGTTGAAGTGGAGATGGTTGCAAGTGGTGCCCAGTGATATTCTGGGGTCTGTCTTTGGAAAAATTGCTGTCATTTGTTTTCTTTTTCTTGAAAATTGACACTTTAACATTGATTATATGTATTTTCATTTATTCAGGGACTTTTATTTATAAAGTGCTTTTCTTAAATATTCTTTGGGGTTTCAGGTTTTATTGTGTATCTTTTATAAATACTGAAAACTACCAATCTTGCATTTTAATTGTCAGTCTATAATACATTGTACTTTGTAAATGAGAACCAGGTCCATCTGTTACCAATTTATCAGAAGGAGATACCTTTCCAGTCATAGCACCCCAGCTGATATTTTAAATTTCAAGAAGTCAATGGAAAGGCAAATCGGGTCAGGTGTGTAATGGGTGGCTGATCCACAACCACCAGTTTCCTGCCTGGGTGAGAAGTTGAAAATTACCTCAAAGTTAGTCTTGGCTTTGAAATGTGGGTGGCAATAGGTGAGCAAAAGGGAAAAGAGGATAAAATAAACATTTTAAACTTAACTAAGCAAAAATGGTTAGAATAATGATGAAATAATGAATATATGCCAAGTAACATCAAAGTAAAACTTAAAAGGACAGAGAGGACAAGGAGAAAGACAGAACAGGACAAAAAATGGGGCGGCACAGTGGCGCAGTGGTTAGCACCGCAGCCTCACAGCTCCAGGGACCCGGGTTCGATTCTGGGTACTGCCTGTGCGGAGTTTGCAAGTTCTCCCTGTGTCTGCGTGGGTTTCCTCCGGGTGCTCCGGTTTCCTCCCACACGCCAAAGACTTGCAGGTTGATAGGTTAATTGGCCATTACAAATTGCCCCTAGTATAGGTAGGTGGTAGGGAAATATATAGGGACAGGTGGGGATGTGGTAGGAATATGGGATTAGTGTAGGATTAGTATAAATGGGTGGTTGATGGTCGGCACAGACTTGGTGGGCCGAAGGGCCTGTTTCAGTGCTGTATCTCTAAACTAAACTAAACTAAAGTCTTTAGATATGTTCATCTTTGTGAAATTTTAGATGTTTAATAATTTCAAGTGAATAATACAGTAATGAAGCTGCTTCTAATGTTTGAGTATTCTCATTACTATATTATTTATATTCATGAGTATCACAGTGCGTGATCACAAGGTCACAAGAACTGAAAGCAAATTCAGATGAGGAAAGCCATTCATCCCATTTTAGTTGAACCATCCAGAATAAAGAAAAACAAACCTTTCTCCCATCATGTTATCGCTGGAATGCATCTAATTTTATTGCTTGAAATACCTTACCAAATTGTTGATCACTCTGCATGAAGATGTGCTTCCTGGAACCTGTTGTGACAGAAATGACACCTGCAAAATGGAAGCATATAAATTTTTTCATATGGGACACTACTTGAACTTTTTTTTTACTGGACATTGCACAAAACTTGCTTTAAAAATTAGAACTGAGCGCTGAAAACATGATTGCACATTTGCATTCTGAGAGACAGTTGAATAGAAAGGCAATGGAAGTGTTCACTGATTCAATTAACAAGATTGGTCTGTGTAAGAACCAGCACTGCACTGCTCCCCCCTACCCCCCACACCCGCACCCCCACCCCCCAATCCCCACCCCCACCGAGTGTATGGGAGACTCTGAAGTCCAGCAACCCTCTAAGAGGTTGCTATTTCCAACAAAGAGATGGTCACATGACTTACCTGCTGCTGGCCAAACTGGGGGCTGTTTGAATTGTGCCACACAGAAGGGAGACTGCAATTTGAAGACAAAAGAGAATGTCTCTCCCTGTCTCTCTCTCCAGCGAAGTCCCAGGGACCCACAGTAGCAGCTTCAGCCTCAAGACAGAGCACTTCTTCTGTCTTCTCATACCAGAAAAGTTGGAAATTGTACACTGGGCCCTGGCGAGAACTCCAAAACTTCAGCTTTTATTAAGGACATTTCCACCCAATAACTGAATTTCCTTTATTACGAATTCTACTTCAACCCGCCCCCCACAATTCTTTCCTCCCCTCTGTATCTATTTGTGTGTGTGTGTTTCTCTCGTATACATGCTAGCATGGTTGCATCGCGTATTTTAGTCATCTTAACTGAGTTAGAATGATAAGGCTAACAAACTTACATCTTTCTTCTTTAAACCGAAGGAAACCTGTCTGATTGGTTCATTTGCAATTACAATTAGAGTGCAGTGAGCAAAGGGCTCAGAGGGGGTAAGCTAAAATTGCTGTATTTTTAAAAGATAAACCCTGTTACAGCCAAACCAAGAAAGGGGCAAGAGGGAAGCCTGAGACTCCTTCCTCACCCAGTCGTAACACTGTCTTGTTTCCTTTTCACCAGTTTTAGTCTGTGCACATTTGTTCTGGTGTCCTGACATACATTAAAGTAGACTCTTGATTAACTTCATCTACTGCCAATTACCTTGTATACTTATACAAGATGCCCTCTCATTCTCAATTTTTTAAACTCTCAATTGAAGTTTTAACTACGTTCAAATGAAAATAAAAACACAGTGCACAGTATTCAGTGTCATTCACACCTCCTCAGATAATGAAGCAGTCTGTGCCCACATGCAGCAAGACCTGGACAACATTAGGCTTTGGCTGGTAAGTAGCAAGTAACATTCATGCCACACAAGCGCCAGTCAATGTCCTTCTCCAACAAGAGAGACTCTAACCATCTCCCCTTGACGTTCAATGGCATTACCATTGCTGATTCCCCACTATCAACATCTTTGGGGCCCCATTGACCAGCCTTATAAATACTGTGGCTACAAGAGCAGGGAATTGCTGTGAATTCTATAGCAACTAACTCAACTCCTGAATCCCCAAAGCCATTCCACCATCTGCAAGGCACAAGTCAGGAGTGTGATGGAATAGTCTTGCCTGGATGAGTGTGGCTCCAACAACACTCAAGAAGCTCGACACCATCACACGTGACACCAAAGCAGCCCATTTGATTGGCACCCATCCACCACCTTAAATATTCATTCCCTCCACCACAGGTGTATCATCTAAAAGATGCACAGTAGCAACTTGCCAAGGCACTTTCAATGGCACCTTCAAAACCCATCCAGAAGAATAAGGGCAGCAGATACATGGGAACAACACCACTTCCAAGTGCTCCTCCAAATCACACACCATCCTGACTTGAAACTATATCGCTGTTCCTTCATTGTCACTGGGCCAAAATCCTGGAATTCCCTCCCTAAAAGCACTGTGGGTGCACCTACACCAGAGGGACTGCAGTGATTCAAGAAGGTGGCTCACCACCAGCTTCTCAAGAGCAATTAGGAATGGGCAATGAATGTTGGCCTTGCTTGTGATGCTTACACCCCAAGAACGAATTTTTTAAAAACTTGTATCCATATAGTGCCACTAAGGACTTCCGAAAGTGCTTTAGTACAGGGCTGTCAAGCCCAAGGAGATCCGGTTTTCCAGCCGATTCTCATAATTCAGTCCTTTGATATTACAGGTTGGTCACAAGCTTCTTTCAGCATCACTTCCATAACTTTAATGTTTCTTTTATCAACACAGTGTGGCATCTTCCAACCTAAAGTCAGCTGACTAACAATATAACAAAGCATTCCATCTGCTTTATTCATTGCTGCTCCACCATGATTTAACAATTAAATGCCAAACTTATTATCTTCCACTTCACCAGCAATTATTTCTACGCCATCCACAGTTCAGGTGAGAAGTTCCTTTTTTCTTCTACAACATTGAATTTCATCTATGACTGATTTGTCCATTTTGCCGATTTGATTTAATTGCCTTTGAAGGTCCCTCGTTGCTTCCACTGACTTAACTGCTCTCCTCACCATCCTTCCGTGAGTGGAGCGGAGTGGACCTGTGTGGAGAACGCCAGGAGCGGAACCTATAAATTGACCCCGAGGATCGAGGCCCAGTCTCTTACCATCCGGAAGCGGAGCGGACCTGTGTAGAGAACGCCGGGAGCGGAGCCTATAAATCGACCCCGAGGATCGAGTCCCAGTCTCTTACCTTCCGGGAGCGGAGAGCAGTCGAAACTCTTCCAGCGCACCGGAGTTTTGAAAAAAAAGGCAAAGAATGACGTCAGAGGAGAGCTGCAAGGTGATTGGTTGGTGAGTAGCAGCTGTTAGAATATCTAAAAAAAATAAGGGGTAAGTTTTTTTTTGTTGAAAATAAAACCTCTGGTGATAAGGTGAGTACTATGAAAGTGTTTTTTTTTTAAGGACTTTAGATTGAAGTGGGTAGAACAAGGCCCCTAGTATAATCAGTATTTTTTAATTAAGGGAGTAACTAATTAATCGAAGAGGAGAGCTTAGCCCCGTAATATGCTCCTCCTGCGCTATGTGGGAAATCAGGGACGCTTCCAGTGTCCCTGATGACCATGTGTGTCGGAAGTGTATCCAGCTGCAGCTACTGGCTACCCGCATTATGGAGCTGGAGCTGCGGGTGGATTCACTGTGGAGCATCCGCGATGCTGAGGAAGTCATGGACAGCACGTTTAGTGAGGTGGTCACACCGCAGGTAATGGCTGCACAGGCAGAAGATGGGTGACCACCAGACGGAGTAGTAGGCGCAGGCAGGTAGTGCAGGAGTCCCCTGTGGCCATCCCCCTCTCAAACAGATATACCGCTTTGGATACTGTTGGGGGGGGATGACCTCCGAGGGGAAAGCAGCAACAGGCAAGTTCGTGGAGAGCTGTGCTGCACAGCAGGGAAGGAAAAGGGTTGGAAGAGCTATAGTGATAGGGTATTCTATCGTAAGGGGTGCAGATAGGCATTTCTGAGGCCACAAACGAGACTCCAGGATGGTATATTGCCTCCCTGGTGCTAGGATCAAGGATGTCTCAGAGCGGCTGCAGGACATTCTGAAAGGGGAGGGTGAGCAGCTAGAGGTTGTGGTCCATATTGGTACTAACGACATAGGCAGGAAGAGAGATAACGTCCTGCAAAGTGAATATAGGGAGTTCGGCAGAAGATTAAAAAGCAGGACCTCTAGGGTTGTAATCTCAGGATTACTCCCTGTGCCACATGCTAGTGAGGGTAGGAATAGGAGGATTAGGTAAATGAATGTGTGGCTGAAGAGCTGGTGTAGGCAGGAGGGCTTCAGCTACTTGGATCATTGGGATCTCTTCTGGTGCAGAGTTGACCTGTACAAGAAGGACTGGTTGCATCTAAACTGGAGGGGGACCAGTATCCTTGCGGGGAGGTTTGCAAGCACTACTCGGGAGAGTTTAAACTAGTCTTGCATGGGGGTGGGACCCAAAGTAGTAGTCTCTCAGATGAGATAGTTGAGGCAAATGTAGAGGTTAAAGCAAGCAAGTCCAGTAGGCAGGCCGGGCAGGGGCAGGACAGGGAGCATGGAAGATCTGTTAGGCTAAACTGCATTTACTTTAATGCAAGAAGCCTTACACGTAAAGCAGATGAACTCAGAGCATGGATCAGTACATGGGATTGTGATATTATAGCTATTACCGAAACGTGGTTGAGGGATGGGCAGGACTGGTAGCTCAATGTTCCGGGGTACCGATCTTTCCGGCGTGACAGAGGTGGAGGTAAGAGAGGAGGGGGAGTTGCACTATTGATTAAGGAGGACATCACGGCAGGACTTAGAGAGGATATCGCAGGGGGAATGTCCAGCGAGGCCATATGGGTAGAACTTAGAAATAAGAAAGGGGTGATCACTTTGCTGGGATTATACTATATGCCCCCAATAGTCAGAGGGAAATGGAGGAGCATATATGTCGGGAAATCACAGATAGGTGCAGCAATTATAGGGTTGTAATAGTAGGTGATTTTAACGTCCCTAATATTGACTGGGACTGCCTTAGTGCTAAGGGATCAGATGGGGAAGAATTTGTTAAGTGTGTCCAGGATAGTTTTCTGAAGCAGTATGTGGATGGCCCTACTAGAGAAGGGGCTACACTCAACCTCCTCTGAGGAAATGAGGATGGGCTGGTGGTTGATGTGTCAGTGGGGGAGCACTTTGGGACCAGTGACCATAACTCTATTAGCTTCAAGATAGTTATGGAAAAGGATAAGACTGGTCCTCAGGTTGAAGTCCTAAATTGGGGGAAGGCTAATTTCGATGGCACCAGACAGGAACTCTCAAAAGTTGAATGGGAGAGGCCGTTTACAGGTAAAGGGATGTCTGGCAAGTGGGAGGCTTTTAAAAGTGAGAATGGAAGAGTTCAGGGCCAGCATGTTCCTGTTAGATGGAAGGGCAAGGCTGGCAAGTTTAGGGAACCTTGGTTGATGAGGGATATTGAGGGGTCTGGTCAGGCCAAAGAAGGAGGCATATGTCAGTTATAGGCAGCTGGGATCGGCAAGTCCCTCGAGGAGTATAAGGGATGTACGAGTACACTTAAGAAGGAAATTAGTAGGGCGAAAAGGGACCATGAGATTTCCCTGGCAGATAAGATAACGGAAAATCCTAAAAGATTCTATTAGTATATTAAAAGTAAAAGGGTAGCTAGGGAAAGAGTCGGTCCCCTTAAGGATCAGTGTGGCAATCTATGTGTGGAGCCACAGGAAATGGGCGAGGTCTGAAATGAATATTTCTCGTTTGTATTTACTGTGGAGAAGGTAATGGAAGCTAGTGAGTTCAAGGGAGGGAACACCGATATCCTGGAGCATATCAACATTACAAAGGTAGAGGTGTTGGAGGTTTTGAAGCGCATTAAGGTGGATAATCCCCAGGACCTGACCAGGTGTATCCTAGGATGCTATGGGAAGTAAGGGAGGAGATTGCTGGTGCCCTGGCAGAGATTTTTGTATCATCGTTAGCCACAGGTGAGGTACCTGAAGACTGGAGGATAGCTAATGTAGTGCCTTTATTTAAGAAGGGCAGTAGGGATAAGCCAGGGAACTACAGGCCGGTGAGCCTTACATCAGTGGTGGGAAAGTTATTGGAAGGGATTCTGAGAGACAGGATTTATATGCATCTGGAAAGGCATGGTCTGATTAGGGATAGTCAGCATGGCTTTGTGCGTGGGAAATCATGTCTCACGAATTTGATTGAGTTTTTCGAGGAGGTGACCAAGAGGATTGACGAGGGCAGGGTGATGGACGTTGTCTACATGGACTTTAGCAAGGCCTTTGACAAGGTCCCACATGGTAGGCTGATCCAGAAGGTTCGAACACATGGGATCCAGGGTGAGCTAGCAAATTGGATACAAAATTGGCTTGGTGATAGGAGGCAGAGGGTGTAGTGGAGGGTTGTTTTTCAGATTGGAGGCCGGTGACCAGTGGTGTGCTGCAGGGATCGGTGCTGGGCCCTCTGTTGTTTGTCACATATATTGATGACTTGGATGTGAATGTAAGGGGCATGATTAGTAAGTATGCAGATGACACCAAAATTGGTGGTATAGTGGACAGTGAAGAAGGTTGTCTAAGGTTACAACAGGATATAGATCAACTGAGAATATGGGCAAGGAAATGGCAAATGGAATTTAACGCAGACAAGTGTGAAGTGATGCATTTTGGGAAGTTAAACCAGGGCAGGACATATACAGTGAATGGCAGGGCCCTGGGGAGTGTTGTTGAGCAGAGAGACCTTGGGGTGCAAGTACATAGTTCCCTGAAAGTGGCAACACAGGTAGACAGGGTGATGAAGAAGGCATATGGCATGCTTGCCTTCATCGGCCAAGGCATTGAGTACAAGAGTTGGGACGTCATGTTACGGTTGTACGTAATGTTGGTTAGGCCGCATTTGGAGTACTGTGTGCAGTTCTGGTCGCCGCACGACAGGAAAGATGTGAGTAATCTAGAGAGGGTGCAGAAAAGATTCACAAGGATGTTGCCTGGTTTGGAGGGCTTGAGTTATAAAGAGAGATTGGATGGCTGGGTCTGTTTTCCCTGGAGCGAAGGTGGTTGAGAGGGGACATGATAGAGGTATATAAAATTATGACAGTCATAGATAGGGTAGATAGCCAGAGTCTGTTTCCCATGGTAGGGGTGACTAAAACTAGAGGGCATAGATTTAATGTGAGAGGGAGGAGGTTTAAAGGGGATCAAAGGGGTAAATTTTTCACACAAAGAATAGTGGGTATCTGGAATGAGCTGCCTAAGGAGGTGGTGGAGGCAGGAACAGTAGCGACATTTAAGAGGCATCTGGACAGGTACTTGAATGAGCAAGGCATCGAGGGATATGTAATTAATGCAAGCAGGTGGGATTAGTATATATAAGCATAATGGTCGGCATGGACGTTGTGGGCCGAAGGGCCTGTTTCTATGCTGTACGACTCTTTGACTCTGTCTCCCCAACCCAAGTTTAGTCTCAGTATTAACGTAGATTACAAACAGTAAGGATGACAGCACCCGTCGCTGAGGTATTCCATTCAGCCCCTCCCACCATCCTAACAACAGTCTTCTGGCAGCTACCTGATTCCTTCCTTCTCTCACTTTCCTACTGCTTTCAGTTTCACTAGCAGTCTTTTGTTAGGAGCTTTACTGAATGATTTTTAGAAATATAAGAACATCACAGTACTTAATAATATCACTTCCTCAAAAAAATCAACAAGGTTAACCTTGAATTTCTTCCATTTCTAAAATCATTTTGGCTGTTTCGTATATAATTCTCATTTAGGCAGTCCTGATGTTTGCTTTTGATAATGAATTCAATTATATTACGGAATATTGGTATTAAGCTAATGGGTCTGTAGTTTGCTGAACTATGTTTCTCCCTTTTTTGAATCATGAGGACAACATTTGCTTTCTCACAATCTCCTGGTACCTCTCCAACATTCAACGATGCCCTCATGATGATTGCCAGTACTTCATAAATCTCATCCATAGTCTCTCTTTACACTCTGGAATAAATACATCCATTACCTGGGATTTATTCATTTTGTGTCCTTCAAGCCTATCTAAAACTCCAGCTTTGTTTCTATTGCAGTCTGTAAATATATTTCCATTCATAAAAGACTGTAATCTTTCAGAATTCTTCATTAAGAATAATAACTATTCTCTGCTCATTCTCAGTTTAGTCCTATTGGTATCCTTTAAAGTTCTCATCTCTTCAGACCCGATTTTAACCCTCGGCAAGCTTTCAGTATGTGATTAAGAAACTCACCCCTGCTGCAGGAATCCCACCTGGGATATTTTAACTCCCATGCCTCATTTAAACTCCCCCAGCTGACTTCCAAGAGAAGAGAGAAAGAACTTGAATGCATATAGCACCTCTCATAACCTCGGCATTCTCCAGTAAGGTTCCAAAAACAACAATGAAACAAACGACCAAACCATCTGTTTTAGGTCTTAGTAGAAGGATAAATGTTGGCCAGGACACTAGGAGAACTGCCCTGTTCTTTGAAAAATGCCATGGGATTGTTTATATCCACCTGAGGGAGTAGACGGACTTCTCAGCTTAACATTTCCACCATAAGACAGCACTTACATCAGTGCATCATTTCCTCAGAACTCCATTGGACTGTCAGATTATGACTAGTTAGATGATGAAGGAGTTGATAAGAGAAAGGGAAAAAGTCAAAAAAGGGTTTGGTAAGCTGCTATTACACTGGAACATCATTGTGGGACTTGGCAGTGTCTACGAAAGATGTAGCACTGGATGATTCACAGAACAGGAGGGAGCCAGAGAAGTGGGAAGAGTTGAGAAGCTCCCTTCACAGTGGAGGCTGAAGAGAAGTCTGCCAAAATCTCTGGATAGTGTTTGAATGCACAAGCTTCTGACTTAGACTTTTACATTTCTGATATTTGTCAGTTTTGAAGAAGGGTCACTGACCTGAAACGTTAACTCTGCTACTCTCTCCACAGATGCTGCCAGACCTGCTGAGTATTTCCAGCATTTTCTTGTTTTTATATTAGAGATGGAGGGGATGCTTTCAACCATACCCACCTGGCGGAAACTCGGCAAGTGGACATTTAAAGTCGTTCAGGTTACTTACTCGCCTCGCAAACAGAAGGAATTGATGCTTCTTGATTTTAAGTTGCTCAACAGAGCAGGTGAATAGGACAATAACAGCAAAATACTGTGGATGCTGGAAATGTGAAACAAAAACAGAAAATTCTGGAAAGACTCAGCAGGTCAGGCAGCATCGGTGGAGAGAAAAACAGAGTTAATGTTTCAGGTCAATGACCTTTCTTTAGAATTGGGATTTCCATTTGTTTCTTCTAACTTATTCACCTTCATTACTTTCTGTCTCCCTTCTTGTGTTTGAAAAGGTTCTGATGAAAGGTCATTGACCTGAAAAGTTAACTTTGTTTTTCTCTCCACAGATGCTGCCTGATCTGCTGAATATTTCCAGCATTTTCTGTTTTTGTTTGATGTGAATAGGACAACTGCACAAAGCTAGCGGAATCCTTTTTTGTATATGCATGCCAGGTCTTGATGATGTAATTGCGACACAACTGCAATTTTAACTTGATGACCTGAGCAAGTGAGCTGAAATGAGTTCCCTGCCTTGTCAGGACAATGGAAAAGAGGATCAGTGCTCGAGAAATCCCCCAATAAATTGCTTTTTGAAAAAGTTTTTAACTTTTTTTGATCTGCTGCAACTTCCAATGAAGCTGCCATATGTTCCATTGATGTCTGGAACCAAGAAAAAGCTTCCCAGATGCTGCTGCAAATGGCATTGCCACAAATGAGAACTGTAGCCTCACGAGTCACAGCCATCAGTTGCCGCACACCCTCAGAGACTGACCTCAAAGCCTGCATTTAGATACAATTTTCCTGAAGCTTTTTGCTTTTCAGGTGAGCACTCATGAGTTCTGGTCCCATGACTATGAAGATTTTGACAGACTTCTCTTCAGCCTGCATTGTGAAGGTCCTCCTGGTTCCCTCCTGTTCTGTGAATCACCCAGTGCTGAATCTTTCACAGCACTGTCATCTTGTACAATGATGTCCCAGTGTAATAGCTGCTTACCAGCTCCCTTTTTGTCTTTCCCCCTTTCCTCTAACTACTCTCTCATCATCCAACCAGTACTTCTTAATTTATCTCATCTTCTTTGTCCTCTTTTCCGCCTTGAAGGTGTCCTGCCCTATGAGCCCTTCACCAAGATTTTTTAAATATGAATACATACTTTTGGGCAAACAAAATGCAGGGAAAGAAAACAGCATCAGGTCTATTAATCCTGTCCCATCCAAACATACTACAGCCATGCACCCCATTGGCCTACAGTCCTACCACACAATCCCCCAAAGAGGCAAACAAACAGAGAAAAGGAAGAGCACGTTGTCAATTCCGTTGCGAAACCACCGCGATATTTAGCACGGCAGCTCATTATAATGAACGCGCCATGCTGCACACCCCCACCCCCAAATGACGTGGAGGGGGCGGGATCTCTGGCGCTGTATCGGTGTTGGGTCAGGTGTACATCAGGTGCTGGGGCCCTATTTAAAGGGCAGCCAGTACAGCATTAATGTTTCAAAGCAATTACAAGGAAGCTGCAAAGACAAGGCACTGATGTTTTGTGCACCAGAAGATTCTGCTAAGTTTTTTCATTACCCCTAATTCAGAAGATCTCAGAGGGGAATTCAAGGTGACCCCATGGTTCAGTGATGTCTCCCTGCTCACTCTCCTCCAGGCTGTGGGGGCAAGGCAGGGGGTCCTTTGCCCCAGCAATGGCAAGAAGAGGCCCTCCCACCTGACCAAGACAGGAGGTGGCAGAGGATGACAGTAGCCGTGGGGCCATCTGGCGTGACTGGATTCAAAGTTGCAAAATGATGAACGATCTTCTCCATTCCACAAAAGTAAGTGGCACTTTATGTCAGGGCTCCACTCAACTTGGGTGTACCCACACAGAGTGGCACGTGTGTGTCACTGCCATGCCAAAAACCTGGAGGTTGGGCAGGGAGGAATGATGTGGCATAAATGGATGACTGTATGAAAAAACTTACCCTGTCTGCTACTCAGAGCATGGCACCTACATAAGTGGCTCACTCAGGAGTGCACACCAAGCATCCTCTACCTTTGGGCCCAGCACCCCTCTTATGACATGTGTTGTGTTGTTGATCTGCCATGCTTAATATCTGCCTTCTTGCTCCTCCGGGCTAAGAGGGCCCACAATGTAAGGTAGGCAAACCACGCCGGTGGAGGCATGCCAGATATCAGAAGGCTCACTGATGCTGAGCAGGAGGCCCTGGGGATCTCTTCGATCTATGAAGACCACTCATTCGGTGATGTAGAGCTTGGGGTCCTGGGTGAACATACAGCAATTTGATATACACAATGAAATTGTTATTGTTTGAGACAATGCTGTCATAATCGTGGCATGTGCAACCTCAATACTCTTCCTATTGTATCTTGCAGATCAACATGCTGAATCAACCCTTGCAGTCCATGACACATCCACTATCTCTCTTCCTCTGAGGAAGCAGCATCCCATGACACTAACGCACCTTCCAGCAGCACAGCTACAGTCACCCTCAATGGGAATCCAGTCAGCCTTAGGGTCTGGGTCACAAGCTCGTGAAAGCACTGCATGGGCGACCGAGCAGCTGAATGAGGCTGAGACAGCCCAGGCCCCCAACAGTCGGGGGGCTGTGGGTGGCCAGGCCTATGCTGAGCCACAAGCTACTGGTGACCCTCTGCTGTCGACAGCACAGGGCATGCTGGAGCTCCTGCAGCAGTCTGGCAACATCTGGTGAAGATGCCTCAGGCCATGCGCAGCCTTGAGCTGTGGGGGAGTCCATCCGGGCCATTACAGCTGCCATGTCCCAGGTATCTGAGCACATGGCGTCATCCAAGGAGACGATGGCGGACCTCCTGAGGAGCCAGATTTCATTAATCTGCGCTGACCTGCAATCCCTCGCCGAGGCCATCAGATCTACAAATCAGTGGCAAGGCAAGAGAGGGACCAGGAGACTGTCCCTACCCCTGGTCCTTCCCGGGAGAGCGGAGAGATTCAAATAAGCCCAGAGATGGAGGAGGCGAGCCTGCGCCCCATCTCTGGGGTCCCACCTCCAGGTGATTTCAGTGTGGACACCGGCCCCTCCGCCAGTGAGTCAAGCTCCAGTAGCCACGACATCTGAGATGAGTTCTGTGCTGACGCAGGATTCCCCCAGCTAGCTGGGGCCCTCCAGGCCTCTTGCACACAGAGGACGATCACTGAAGTCATCCACAGCCAAAGGGCAATCAGATCAGCAGCCTTCCTCCAGTCAGGTTGCTAGCGCAGAGGTTGCACCATGAAGGAGCACCCGCAAACATTTTAAAAAAACACCGTAACACAAATGGGTATGCACGGGTGCCACTACACTGTAAAATGCTAACTCACTAAATGTTATTCAGTAATATGTGTCGTTTTTACTGTGTAAACCTCCCTGTACATGGATGACGTCGCCGTTTTCTGCTCGGATCCGCTGTCCGTGCGCAGACTGATGAGCATCTGCGACCAGTTCGAACTGGCCTCGGGAGCCAAAGTTAACCACGGCAAGAGCGAGGCCATGTTCTTTGGCAACTGGGCTGACCGATCCTTTGTCCCCTTCACCGTCAGGTCAGATTACCTGAAGGTGCTGGGGATATGGTTCGGAAGTGCCGGGGCGTGCACCAAAACATGGGAGGAGCGAGTAGCCAAGGTACGACAAAAGTTGGGCATGTGGGGGCAGCGATCTCTCTCCATTGTGGGTAAGAACCTGGTCATCAGGTGCGAGGCGCTCACGTTGTTGCTCTACGTGGCGCAGGTCTGGCCCATACCCCACTCCTGCGCCGTGGCAGTCACCCGAGCCATTTTCCGCTTCGTCTGGGGATCTAAAATGGACCGGGTCCGGAGGGACACGATGTTCAAATCTCTGGACAAGGGCGGGAAAAATGTACCCAACGTGGCCCTCATCCTGATGACCACCTTCGTGTGCGGCTACATCAAGCTGTGTGTAGATCCCCAGTACGCAAACTCCAAGTGTCACTACGTGCTGAGGTTCTATCTGTCCCCGGTGTTGCGAAGGATGGGCCTGGTCACATTGCCGCGGAACGCTCCATGCAGTTGGGCCGTGCTGTACCACCTATCCTTCGTGGAGCAGTTTCTGCGGGAAAGCACCTTCGACCACCGGTCCATCAGGCAGTGGTCTGCACGGAATGTCCTCAAGGCCCTACGGGAAAAGGAAACGGTGGATCCTGTCGGATGGTTCCCCGAGCAGACTGTCAAAGTCATTTGGCGGAATGCCTCATCACCAGAACTTTCAAACAAGCACCAAGACGTAGCTTGGCTGGTGGTGAGAAGGGCCCTCCCCGTCAGATCCTTCATGCACACCCGAAGTCTCGCCCCCTCCGCACAGTGCCCCCGCGTTGGCTGTGGTGGGGAAGAGACGGTCGCCCACCTCCTCCTGGAATGTGCCTTTGCAAAGCAGGTGTGGAAAGAGATGCAGTGGTTTTTGTCAAGGTTCATCCCAAGCAGCTCTGTAACACAGGAGTCTGTGCTCTACGGGCTGTTCCCAGGGACGCACACCGAGACAAACATCAACTGCTGCTGGAGGACTATCAATTCGGTGAAAGACGCCCTTTGGTCTGCCCGAAACTTGCTGGTCTTCCAGCGCAAAGAGTTGTCCACCACCGAATGTTGCAGACTGGCACATTCCAAGGTCCAGGACTACGTGCTGAGGGACACACTAAAGCTTGGGGCAGCCGCAGCAAAGGCTCAATGGGGAAAGACCACAGTGTAAGGTTCCCCCACCAAGCTATACTGAGGGGCTGGATCCATGGGAAACCCCTCGAACTGTATCGTTAATATTCTGAATTGCTGTAAATGTAAAACTGTAATTGACATGACAATTGTGAAACGGAAGGGTTGGGAAGAAACTCATGACAGTATTGAAGGAAACTGATCTCCCTTGCAATGTTTGTATTTTTTGGTGCTGTTTGGAAATGGTTTGGCAATGTAATTTTTACAGATTTTTATGAATAAAGTATATTTTGGAAATAAAAAAAAAGAATGACGTGTGCCAGCATGAACTGCTCATGTCTCCTCACTTTACATCATTGGCTTTTCAGAACTGCCAATGTATGGAATGACATCATTGCCATGCCAGCATTACTCATGTGCATCTCCAAGGATGCAGTAACATGGACAATGGCTCAGTCTGCTGCTGCCAGTAATGGTGGAGAAAAAGATGTTGCTGATGTGGACTGCTGCACAACAGGTGAACGAGGGTGCGGTGTGGCTTGCAGAGCACAAGGTGGTTTTTATGGTGTGGAGCACTTTTGATTATTAAGTCGTTGCCGTGCATGTCTTGCTCGCTGCTCGCCCTGCATGCAGAGCCTGTTTGCTCTCTGTCCTCCCATGCGCTTTTCTTGCTGCAAGCCCTCTGTGTCCACATCGTCCGAGGATGAGTCTTGCTCACGTCTCTCCTCATCCTGCAAGGCCTCCCCCCATTGAGTCCGCTGTCAGGCAAACCCCACACCTGCCAAGATTGAGGCACACATGATTTTGCCACATGAACATTAAAACTTAAAACTGCAAGCCCCTGACCGGAAAGACATTTCCACAGTAACTGACAGTGAGGGAACAAGGGACAAAGGGCCATGCCTTGACTCATTCAACCAACAATGAACTTTTGATTACCAGACGTTGAAGGTGGGGTAGCTAGCATTCCAGAGACTAAGGTACAATCCACAAGCCTCACAGGAGAGACTGTTCCATATAAGGAGCTAGTCACATGACTAACCTGCTGGGCAACCTAGGAGATTTTTTGAATTTGAACTCCCAACCAAGGAATTGGAACAGACAAAGCCGTGTGTTCAGAGAGTAAAGATCTCTCCTGGAACTGAAGCAAGAATTACAGCCTCTCCTGTCTGCCTGATTGAGTCTCCTTCCCACAGAACTGAATCTTGTGAAAACACATGAAACTCAAAGAGAGAAAGGTTCCCTATGTGAATCAGGTTTTAAGAAGACGATTGTGCCCCCAACAAAAAGCAAGACTACTTACAAAAGGACTAGTGAGCTCGAAGCAACATAACAAGATATTGCCTCAAACCCCTCTCTGCTATATTTTTCTCTTCTCTTTTCTGTCAATATCTGCATGTGATATCACGTGTGCATATATCCGTAGGTGTGAAACGTATTAGAGTTTAAGTTTTAAGTTTTAATAAAAATTCATCTTTCTTCTTTAAACCTGAGAAACCTTGTGTGAATTGGTTTCTTTGTCTTATCACTGGAAAACTGTGAACAAGGATTCACAAAAAGGGGAGCTCAAAACAGACTGTGTTTAAAATTAAACCCTGTTACAATAAGACCAGGTAAAGATAGTAACAGACCCTGATGCACATTTATCACCTGGCCGCAACAGATATTAGGTGCTAGCGTCTGGAATTTTACCCACAGACAAACAAGTGAAATTGGAAGTGGGAAGCTAAATTGTTCCCAATCAAAAAGAGCACGTTTGCAATAGTTTTTCTTGTGGTTGTGTGTGATTGAATACTAACATCTCTGCAACTGAAGCGAGCAGCTCTCCAAGCCAGGGTGAAGTAACTTGGGACAAGGTAAAAGCACTGTCTATGGAGGAGTTGAGAAAAATAGCTGAGCAGTGTGGGATCACTGTACGTGGCAAGGTTAGGAAGTCTGAACTTCTAACGCTAGTGGCCCACCATTTTTCCCTTGAATCTGAAGAAGTAGAAACAGGCTTAGAAGCAGAATACAACAGGGTAGTGTTAGCAAAGATACAATTGGAACAGAGGACTCTTGAATTAGAGGAAAGAGAAAAAGAGAGAGAGAGAGATAGGAGAGGGAGAAAGAAAGAGCCTTCCAGAAGGAACAGGGAAAGAAAGAGAGGGACTTCCAAAAGGAACGTGAAGAAAATGAGAGGCAGGGGAGAGAGAGAGAAAGACAGGAGAAGGAACAAGCAAGAGAGAGAGAAAGAATATTCTGGAAGGACTGCGAAGAACGAGAGTTGAAGAGGCTTGAGTTAACTTGGGGACGACAGAGTAACCCTAGTGAAAGCATAGCCAATATGAGAAGCACAATTCAGGGCGGGGTACAAGATTGCTAAAACTCACCCAACTAATTCCAAAATTCAATGAGGAAGATGTGGAAGCATTTTTCGTGTCCTTGAAGAAACTAGCAAGGCAGCTAAAATGGCTAGCTGAGATCTGGTCTCTTTTACTGCAAAGCAAACTAACTGGAAAAGCCCATGAGGTTTACTCCTTGGTGCCAGATGAGAGTTTATCAAATTATGAACTGGCCAAAATGCTATCCTCGGGGCATACGAATTAATACCCGAAACCTCTCACCCGAAAGTTTAGAATCCTCAAAAAACAAGCTAATCAAACTTAGAAATAGGAAGATAATGCAGCTAAACATGTGGCTAAACAGCTGGTGTAGGAGGGAGGGTTTCAGATATCTGGATCATTGGGATCTCCTTCGGGACAGGTGGGACTTGTACAAGAAGGACGGATTGCATCTAAATTGGAGGGGCACAAATATCCTGGCTGTGAGGTTTGCTAGCATCACTTGGGAGGGTTTAAACTAGTGTGGCAGGGGGGTGGGAACCAGAGCAGTAGGTCAGCAGGTGAAATAAATGAGGGGGAACTAGTGAATCAGGCCAGTAAGACTGAGAGGAAGAGCAGGCAGGGAGATGTTGCTGAGCACAGCGGGACTGGTGGTCTGAAGTGCATTTGTTTCAATGTGAGAAGTATAACAGGTAAGGCAGATGAACTTAGAGCTTGGATTAGTACTTGGAACTATGATGTTGTTGCTATTACAGAAACTTGGTTGAGGGAAGGACAGGATTGGCAGCTGAACGTTCCGGGATTTCGATGCTTCAAGCGGGATAGAGGGGGATGTAAAAGGGGTGGGGGAGTTGCATTACTGGTTAAGGAGACGATCACAGCGGTGCTGCAGGAGGACACCTCGGAGAGATCATGCAGCGAGGCAATATGGGCAGAACTCAGGAATAGGAAGGGTGCAGTCATGATGTTGAGGGTTTACTACAGGCCTCCATACAGCCAATGGGAGATAGAGGAGCAGATATGTAGACAGATTTTGGAAAGATGTAAAAGCAACAGGGTTGTTGTGGTGGGTGATTTTAACTTCCCCTATATTGACTGGGACTCACTTAGTGCTAGGGGCTTGGATGGGGCAGGATTTGTAAGGAGCATCCAGGAGGGCTTCTTGAAACAATATGTAGATAGTCCAACTAGGGAAAGGGCCGTACTGGACCTGGTATTGGGGAATGAGCTCGGCCAAGTGGTCGAAGGTTCAGTAGGGGAGCATTTCGGGAACAGTGACCATAATTCCATAAGTTTTAAGGTACTTGTGGAAAAGGATAAGAGTAGACCTCGGGTGAAGATGCTAAATTGGGGGAAGGCTAATTATAACAATATTAGGCAGGAACTGAAGAATTTAGATTGGGGGTGGCTGTTTGAGGGTAAACCAACATCTGACATGTGGGAGTCTTTCAAACGTCAGTTGATTAGAATCCAGGACCAGCATGTTCCGGTGAGGATGAAGGATAAGTTTGGTAAGTTTCAGGAACCTTGGATAACGAGGGATATTGTGAGCCTAGTCAAAAAGAAAAATGAAGCATTCGTAAGTGCTGGAAGGCTGGGAACAGACGAACCCCTTGAGGAATATAAAGAAAGTAGGAAGGAACTTAAGCAAGGAGTCAGGAGGGCTAAAAGGGGTCATGAAAAGTCATTGACAAACAGGATGAAGGAGAATCCCAAGGCTTTTTATACGTATAAAAAGAGCAAGAGGGTAGCCAGGGTTGGCCCACTCAAGGACAGAGGAGGGAATCTATGTGTGGAGCTAGAGGAAATGGGCGAGGTACTAAATGAGTACTTTGCATCAGTAGTCACCAAAGAGAAGGACTTGGTGGATGATGAGTCTGGGGAAGGGAGTGTAGATAGTCTGGGTCATGTCAATATCAAAAAGGAGGAGGTGTTGGGCGTCTTGAAAAACATTAAGGTAGATAAGTCCCCAGGGCCTGATGGGATCGGCCCCAGAATACTGAGGGAGGCAAGGGAGGAAATTGCTGGGGCCTTGACAGAAACCTTTATATCCTCATTGGCGACAGGTGAGGTGCCAGAGGACTGGAGAATAGCCAATGTTGTTCCTTTGTTTAAGAAGGGTAGCAAGGATAATCCAGGAAATTACAGGCCGGTGAGCCTTACGTCAGTGGTAGGGAAATTATTGGAGAGGATTCTTCAGGACAGGATTTACTCCCATTTGGAAACAAGTGGACTTATTAGCGAGAGGCAGCAGGGTTTTGTGAAGGGGAGGTCGTGTCTCACTAACTTGATTGAGTTTTTTGAGGAAGTGACGAAGATGACTGATGAAGGAAGGGCAGTGGATGTTGTCTACATGGACTTCAGTAAAGCCTTTGACAAGGTCCCTCATGGCAGACTGGTACAAAAGGTGAAGTCACACGGGATCAGAGGTGAGCTGGCAAGATGGATACAGAACTGGCTCGGTCATAGAAGACAGAGGGTAGCAGTGGAAGGGTGCTTTTCTGAATGGAGGGATGTGACTGGTGGTGTTCCGCAGGGATCAGTGCTGGGAGCATTGTTGTTTGTAGTATATATAAATGATTTGGAGGAAAATGTAGCTGGTCTGATTAGTACTTTTGCAGACGATACAAAGGTTGGTGGAGTTACGGACAGTGATGAGGATTGTCAGAGGATACAGCAGGATATAGATCGGTTGGAGGCTTGGCAGATCGAGTTTAATCCGGACAAATGTGAGGTAATGCATTTTGGAAGGTCTAATACAGGTGGGAAGAATACAGTAAATGGCAGAACCCTTAGGAGTATTGACAGGCAGAGAGATCTGGGCGTACAGGTCCACAGATCACTGAAAGTGGCAACGCAGGTGGATAAGGTAGTCAAGAAGGCATGTGACATGCTTGCCTTCATCGGTTGGGACATAAAGTATAAAAATTGGCAAGTCATGTTGCAGCTGTACAGAACCTTAGTTCGGCCACACTTGGAATATTGCGTGCAATTCTGGTCGCCACACTACCAGAAGGATCTGGAGGCTTTGGAGAGAGTACAGAAGAGGTTTACCAGGATGTTGCCTCGTCTGGAGGGCATTAGCTATGAGGAGAGGTTGGATAATCTCGGATTGTTTTCACTGGAACAACGGAGGTGAAGGGGCGACATGGTAGAGGTTACAAAGTTATGAATGACATGGACAGAGTGGATAGTCAGAAGCTTTTTCCCAGGGTGGAAGAGTCAGTTACTAGGGTACATAGGTTTAAGGTGTGAGGGGCAAAGTTTAGAGGGGATGTACGAGGCAAGTTCTTTACACAGAGGGTGGTGCGTGCCTGGAACTTGCTGTCGGGGGAGTTGGTGTAAGCAGGTATGATAGCGACATTTAAGAGGCATCTTGACAAATACATGAATAGGATGGGAATAGAGGGATACAGTCCCCGGAAGTGCAGAAGGTTTTAGTTTAGACAGGCATCAAGATTGGCGCAGGCTTGGAGGGCCGAATGGCCTGTTCCTGTGCTGTACTGTTCTTTGTTCTTTGTTATCTAGAGTTTGAAAGAAGTAAGCAGCTGGCTTTTGACCAGTGGCTGAAGGTTTTAAAAATACAGCTCAGCTATGAGACTCTCCTGTTAGAGGAATTTAAAAACTCGCCCCCATTCTCAATAAAAACCCATGTGGAGGAGCAGCGGGTTCAGGGAGCCTGGCAAGCAACTGTTCTGGCTGATAAATTTGCTTTAATTTATAAGTCGGCTTCCCAGGGGAGAATCTTTCCTTATCACCCCCACAAATCCGAAAATGACAAAGGGTGGGAAGGTGATATCCGCCCAGGCAGTCCTCGATGAGAAAGGAAAGTACGAGACACAGGGGGCCCTCCTCCAGCCAAAAAGAAAGGTTCTGTGAGCAGCAGTGAGACCCAGAGACCTGTGTGCTTCCATTGTAATAAAGCATTTAAAAGCTGGTTGCTGGAAACTAAACGGGAAACCGGTAGGGTTAATCAGAACACACCCACTCAGTGCAGATGGGACCCTGATGAAAAACACAGAACAAGCTGTGGCTTTAACTGCAGTGAGAGTACAACCCAGGAAGCTTACTACAGCCAGTGCAGGGAAAGTTAATAGGATTCCTGAAGATTATCAGGGTTTTGTATTTGAAGGGAAAGTAACCCCATATCCCTCGGGTGGAGCAAGCAAGCCCATAGTGATTCTCAGGGACACAGGGGCCACAAGATCCCTTTTACTGGGAAAAGGCCTGACCTTTCCACTAGAGAGTGCAGTGTACACCAAAATGGTGGTAAATAGTATTGCAGGGCAGTGTATGTCTGTACCTGTATTCCGGGTGCACCTGGAGTGTGACCTGGTTTTGGGAGCGGTGACTGTAGGGATTGTCTGTAGTTTGCCTGTGGATGGGGTTGACCTGCTCCTAGGTAATGATCTGGCGAGGGTGAAGGTGGTAGCCCCCCCAGCAGTGAAAGAAAGACCGCAGGAGGTCAGAGAGACAGGCCAGTGGCAGGAGACGGTCCCCTGCAGTTTCTCTGAATGCGTAGTAGATCAGGCCATGATCAGACCATCTCCCCCAGAGGAGACTGAATTAGCACTGCAGGCAGATGACCATGAGGTCTGCCTATCCAAGACTTTCTTTGGAAAGTTAGGAGACCTAGGGAATGAATTAAATGGATTTTCTCTGGCTGTGGCTCAGCGAGCCAACCCAGTATTGCAAGAGTTAGCACAGGCTGCCCAGTCTGAAAATGAAGCAGAGGAAGTCCCTGATTGCTACTTTTTAAAGAATGACATACTGTTGAGGAAGTGGAGTTCACTTCACAGACCTGAGGACAGTAATTCACCAGTTAGTGGTGCCACAGAGGTACCAGGGAGAAATAGTAAGAAGGGCCCACGAGACTACAGTGGCTGTACATGCCGGTATACAAAAGACCAAAGCCCGCATAAGACAGCAGTTTGACTGGCCAAAACTCCACAAGGATGTGGTAGAGTACCGAAGGAGTTGCCACATGTTCCAGGTTGAGAGAAAACCCCAAACTACAGTGAAACCTGCACCCCTAAGGCTGGTACCAGTGTTAGGAGAATTCTCCAGCAGAGGGCTGGTGAACTGTAAGGGATCCCAGCCGAGCACAAAAGGGGACAGGCAGGCACATGGCTGGCAAAAGTTTAGAAAGATAAGAGGAAAAGGGACCTAGAGGACAGGTTAAAGGAAGTCCAGGAAGAATCCTGGACGAAAACACCTAACTCCCAGTCAATCAACCCAGAAAAATCTAAAAAGTTAGACCCCACATCCTCCTATGTAAATGCAGACTCTGGAAGTACCCCACCAGAGTTGCTAACAGCATTTACAGGAACCTGCGGAGACAAAGAGAGACCTCTAGGGGCAGAGAAACTGTGAGGGTGATGCCTCACATAGTCGAAGTGTCACGAGAATGCAGTTAAGTCTGCACAAATACCTGTGGGTAGGAGTGTCCAAGAGAACAAAGGGGAGAGTAACAAAGACTCCTCCCCCACAGTCAGAGGAAAGGGGAACCACCCATCCCCTGAAGCCAAAAGTCTTTGCATGAATCAGAGTTCAGGATAGACCCGCTCCCCCTACTAACTCTCCTGAGGGGAAAAAAGGGGGAAATTAAAGCAGCCCAGGCACCCAGAACAGACCAGTTTTAATGTGCTTCAAGATTGGTGAATGAATGGAAATGAATGAGAGAAATGCATGATTTCTTTCTGTGCCTTATATTTCTCTCCAATTATGTAATGAAATGCGCCGTTTTCTTCAAATCACATTTCATTCCCCTGGATGTGGAGATGTCAGGTAAACCGCCCCATCTGCCAAGATTGAGGCACTCATGATTTCATCACATGAACATTAAAACTTAAATTTGCAAGTCCTTGACCGTGGTAACCGGCACTGTGGGAACAAGGGACATGCCCTGACTCATTCAACCAGCAATGAACTTTTGATTACCAGACGTTGAAGGTGGGGGGAGCTAGCATTCCAGAGACTGCTAAGGTACAATCCACAAACCTCGCAGGAGAGACTGTTCCATGTAAGGAGCTAGTCACATGAATAACCTGCTGGGCAACCTAGGAGATTTTTTGAATTTGAACTCCCAACCAAGGAATTGGAACAGACAAAGCCGTGTGCTCATGGAGTAAAGATCTCTCCTGGAACTGAAGCAAGAATTACAGCCTCTCCTGTCTGCCTGATTGAGTCTCCTTCCCACGGAACTGAATCTTGTGAAAACATGTGAAACTCAAAGAGAGAAAGGTTTTCTACGTGAATAAGGTTTTAAGAAGATTACTGGGCCCCCAATAAAAAGCAAGACCACTTACAAAAGGACTACAGTGAGCTCGAAGCACAGTAGCAAGATATTGCCTCAAACCCCTCTCGACTACATTTTCCTCTTCTCTGTCAATATCAGCATGTGATACCACGTGTGAATGCTAGCGTGGGTGCATCATATATCGATAGGCGTGAACCGTATTAGAGTTTAAATTTTAAGTTTTAATAAAATTTCATCTTTCTTCTTTAAACCTGAGAAACCCTGTGTGAATTGGTTTCTTTGTCTTATTATTGGAAAACTGTGAACAAGGATTCACAAAAAGGGGAACTCAAAACACAGTGTGTTTAAAATTAAACCCTGTTACAGTGAGACCAGGTGAAGATAGTAACAGACCCCGAGACATATTTCTCACCTGGTCTTAGCACTGTAGTTATGCAGAGCACAGCAAACAGCAACGATACAGATCCCCCGCCTCTGGAATCGCCTGGAGGAGCCCCAGATATGGCGAAGTACCCTGCAGTACGGGCTGGAAAGGGTAGCTCGTATTGTTGCTGTTTGCTGTGCTCTGCATAACTAAGGATGCAATGGGGGGGGGGCGAGGAGGCCTTGCAGGATGAGGAGAGACGTGAGACACCCGATCTATCCAGGCAGCGGAAGCACTTTTTCAGCATGCTGATTGCCTGCTCAATGGTAGCCCTTGTAGCTCCCTGGCTGGCGTTGTATCTCTCCTCTGCATCAGTGGTGGGGTGTCTCACTGGTGTCAGGAGCCCTTGTCTCCAAGAAGCCACCCCTCGATCTGAGCCAGGTCAGTGAACAGCAAAGACCCCTTGGGACTGGTGCAGGATGATGGTGTCATGGCAGCTGCCTGGAAAGTGGCCACAGATTTGCATAAAGCGGTTATAGTGGTCACATACTCGAGCACGGTGAGGGAGTGGAAGCCCTTTCGGTTGTGGTATGCAGCTGGTCGGCTGGTGGGAGCCTTGATGGCCACACAGGTGCAATCTATGACCCCTTGCACCTGTGGTAATCCTGCGATGGAGCCAAATCTGATGGCCCTCTGGGCCTGGCTCTCAGAGTTGTTCCTGAAGTGGACCGAGTCAGCGGTCCTCCAGTACAGGGCATTGGTGACCTCCCTGATGCAGCGGTGCACTGCTGACTTTGTGACCCCACATAGATCGCCGGTGGGTTCCTGAAATGGTACAGAGGCGTAGAAGTTGAGAGCTGCTGTCACTTTGAGGGCCACAGGCATAAGATGTCCACAGAAGCCCATTGGCTGCAGGTCATCGTTGAGCAGGGCACAGAGATGTGTCACCGTTTCTCTGGACATTCGCAGTCACCTCTGACACTGGCACTCAGACATCTGCAGGTATGTCATGTGGGACTTGTAGATGCGCAGTGAGCTATAGTGCCGAGATTGTCTTGGGGACTGCTGCTGCTCATGACCGGGGGCTCCTACGTGGGCTGCACCTGCCTCTTGGTTTTGCTTGCGGTGCATATGGCTCCTCACGACAAGCGGATCAATGATTATAGGATGTGCCATCCCTATCTCCAAGTTGCAATTAAACTCGGTTCCTTCGCTTCCTCGAAGATACCCAACAGGGCAGAGGTTGCTGTTGACTGGTACATCAGGTGTTTTCATGTGGCGTGGCATGGCATTGCTCATCTTAGCTTCCATGAAGAGTGGCACAGCACGACCACATTCAGCTTGTTGCAGCTGCATCGATTGGCCAAGCAGTCAGATTACCTTTACACGCCTACCATTTATGGCACCCTCCCCACACACAGGGTTCCTGGAGTGCCATTGTTCCTTCACTCACACAAACATTCAATGGTGCAGAGAGCCACCCTTTATGGAGGGAGGGTACGCAGTTGATCCAATCATTCCTGCAGAGTTGTGGCCCTGGTAATACCATCCCTCCCTTCCACCTCGCTTCATGCCTGCAGAGTTGTGCCCCCAGTAGGACTATCCCTCCTCTCACCTCTCTACATGTATGCAGAGTTGTGCCCCCAGTAAGACCATCCCCCCCCCACCTCCCTCATGTCATCAGAGTTGTGCCCCTAGTAAGACTATCCCCCCTCCCACCTCCCTACACGTCTGCAGAGTTGTGCCCCTAGTAAGACCACACCCCCACCTCCCTCATGTCTGCAGAGTTGTGACCCCTGTAAGACTATCCCCCCTCCCACCTCCCTACACGTCTGCAGAGTTGTGCCCCTAATAAGACCACACCCCCACCTCCCTCATGTATGCAGAGTTGTGCCCCCGGTATTCCATCCCCCCTCTATCCCCCCTCCCATCTCTGTACAGACACAAGCAGAGTTGAGACCTGTCTCGCAAGACTTACCTGCACAGTCTCCGATGACTGCTACTTCTGCTGTCCCGCCGGCTTTTATTAGTCGTGAACGGGACGGCACGTAAGAAACGCCCATTCACAGGAATATCTGGAACTGTGGACTGAGAGGCAGCGGGATGCGTAATGAGACAAGGTAAGTAGCGCTTTGAATATTTAAATTAGGCTGCTGCCACTGAGCGGTAGGGAGGGCCGCTCCCAGGCCCCGTCGGCAGTAAAATGGGGTAGGGCCTTCCCGGCATCGGGGAGCGGAGTGGGCCTCTCCTGGAAGTATTTTCCAGGCCCCCCATAAAATTCAGCCCATAATTTCCAAACATAATCCAGGAGAATTGATCGAAGCTCCAGGAGTCCATAATTCCTCATAGTCGTAACTAACTAATAATATACACTTAACAACTGGAAATGTCCTCTTCACTGAGAGACTTGGGAAGTTTCCTTTAATAGGATTATAACAAATCCATACCCATTGCATGTTTCCATTGTTCTTATGGACAGTGACGTTGAACAAGAGACGCCACCGCCAGAGCTGGCATTTAAACTAACTCTTTGCATATGGATTTTATATGCTTATATTCTTACCTTCTCATCCAACCATTCCAATCTATATCAAATACACTATCCAATCTAAGTCCAATATCTTTATAATTTTAAAAACCACAGTCATATCCTATGCAAGTCTGTAATTCTTGAATGCAAATAACCTTAAATCTTGGAGCCTATCCTCATAACTGAGGCATTCTAGACACACTCTCCTACCCCTTCCCCAGACTCTAATATCACTCATCCATGTGAGGATGTACCAAATTCTAAGTGTAGTAATCTTCATTTTATATTCAATGGTCTGAGGAATAAGACCTTAACCCCTACTTGTTTCCATATGGCCTTCACACACTGCTTGTGGGCCCTTCATGAGTGACTGTCAAATTTCTTTCTTCACTTGTTACACTAATCAGGGACACCTACCTGGAGTGTCTCAACTCCAATGCCATCATTAAAGGACACAAATCACACAGGGGTCCATCTCCCTAACTTGTGTAAAGAATGAAAAACATGCACATGAAATAAATTGTGAAAAATCTTTTCAGAAATAAAGTTTCTTTCAAGTCTGAAAACTGAAATGACTATCACAGAATGCTACCTCAAAAATATAATTATGGTCCCTATTTTTGTGGTCAAGGAAAACAACCACATTTTTAGTGAAATTATTTGGTTAGCAATAAATCAATAGGGAAGCACAGGAGAGTGACAGGCCCAACACTCTTCAGTGAAATAGTCTGCTGTTCTCTCCATCTGATTTACCACTTCAAGAGCCACTATACTTAAGACACATTTTCTTGCCTGAATTATTTGTACATATATTTGGTGTAACTTGACGAGGAAAAGGAATATCTTTGAGGCAGGTTGAAGTGATTATCAGATTTCCGGAGAACAAACGTGCCTGTGCAAACAATGAGTTGATAATGGTCAGAGTGAAATATCCCTTAGTGGTGGGAGAACCTTTGTTTCTCTGTTTTAGCAGAATTGGCTGCATAGGTAATCAAAGCACACACAGTTTCAGTTGCAGTGATTTTTTTTAAAATGTATTTGTTAAGAAAACTAGTTGAAATTGATACAAATCAAAATAATCTTTGTGAAGAAATTGGATGAGGCAGCAGCAAAGATATGAGTATTATAAGAAATAAAAAATGCCTGGAAAACCCATAGAAATTTGTTATCGCCAAAACAATGGAGACTGTAAAAGTCAATTGATTTAAAAAGCCATCAAAATAAAGTATAGGTAGCTTTCCATCACAGGGTGAAATAAAATTAACAATCAGTAAACAGGGAGGAGGATGAGAGTTGATGGCCAGATTTGTATGCCACCGCATTAAGCATACAATAAGTATTTTGCTGAAAATAAGAACACACATGGAAGATAAGCAACTTATTTCTTCACTAAGTAATTGTTAGGCTGAGCAATAGAGACATTAGCTGACCTGCTGTGCATTATCAAAATTTTCTGTTTTTATTTCAGATTTCCAACGTTCATTTTTTTCTCATAGTGTGTATATCTAGATTTTTTTAACCAATTATTTTGGTACAGGATAAAGCCAAATGCTGAAAAAAAGGATGGTTCGGTATATTTGCACCAGTTCACGTTCATTACTGTTACTGGACCCCAGCTTTTTTAGCTACAGTTCATTCCCTCTTGACCCTATGCTTCTGCATCATTCCTTGACCAAGAGATCAAATAGGCACCTACTCCCATGGACCCACCAGAGGCGAGGGACCCAGGCCACAGGTGAGTCAAGGCAGGAGAGGTTTTGCGCAGTGCAGGTTGCGGTGGAGGATGGTGTAGGGGCGTTGGCAGCAAGGGCAGGGGACTGGGTCCTAGCAGGCCCCCGCTTCCTGATAGTGAGTCCCTCGATTAGGCACTAAGTGCCTTTGAACAAGGGACCCCACCCCGGAGCTGGCAAACAACCCGTTTGCTTTGCGTGCTCCCTGCCTGGCGATAGGCCCGGCTGCCGCTAGGCTAATACCAGCGGAGGCGGGATGAGGCCCTTACTTGGGCATTAATTACCACAGACTATATTGGGATGGAGGCGGGAAGGTGCCAGGGTCCACCCAGCAGCCACCCCCCTACCACCAGCCCGCCCGATTAAATGCTTTCCCTGCCTCCAGACTCAACACAGGGAGAGCATAAGACATCCCTCATAGTTATGATCCCATTAGGGACCTTGTATTTTTAAAGAGAAGTTGAATTCCCAGTTATTACTGAAAGAATTACACCACAAGATTTCACATTTTAAACAAAAAATGTTACTGTGCTAGAGTTAAACAAAGCAAACACTACTAACTTAACATTACAATTTGAAATCACTTATGCTTTAAACTTAAAATCTTAACAAAATATGAAGATGTATACTTTAAACTCTACATCTCAACAGATTTTGATGTTTACTTTCACCCCAAGAGTTCCCCTATACTTTATAGGATCTTGGCAGTTTGTTCGCTTCTCCTGGGACCAAACCAAAGTGTACCACAGCTCTTAGGAATTCACTTTGATTTTCCTTAATGTCTCAGCTGTCTTCCAAGGTATGAGATCTCCTGAGGATTCTCCTGTTGGCATCCAGCTAGGCAATCCTCCAACTGTCTTTCAATAGCCCACAAATCTGGATTTCTAGCTTGAACATGGACCTTACTCAAAACAGAAACACCCTTGGTTCCTGATGGCCACTTTGCTCCTGAGTCCTTTGCTTCCAAAACCAATTGCTTTCCAAAAGCCAACTGACTAACTGAGCCAATTGCCTGCCTGTGAGCAAGCACAGAGTTTAAAAAAAACACCTGACCAACAGGCACCCCCTTTATCATCTTTCACCATAGCAGGTGGTACATGTGGGATGCTCCAGATAGCAATTTAAGCAAATTACCTCCAACTCCCAAAACATCTTTTTGATTTCTGATACCCACATGAATAATTGATATTGCTAACAATGATAAAGCAATCCCTTCCAGACTTTCTGACTTCAGCTCCCAACTAAACAAGCTCATCTGCTGTTTTATGACTGGCACCTCTCTAACTCTGTCTCTGTAAGCACTCCTGGTGAAATCTTTTAACTTTAAATCTTCAGTGGTGTGGCACCTTTAGAAATTCTTATAGCTGCACATTTAATTCCCCAAAACTAAAAGTGACCTCTAAAATATTAATGCAAACTATGAATTAGATGATCATAGCAATAGAATAAAGTTATTGCCACACCACCTTTATGGGACTTAGAGCAAAATATTTTCCGATAGGCAAGACTGGAACTTCTCATTAACCCAAAACTATGAACCATAGGGTCATGCCTGAAAGATTATAGGAGTATTGAGTCAATATTGTCAGACATCATACTGGTAAAGTGCATTGTAATTCATTTTAATTCTGTGATCCCGTAGAGATCTATTTTAGTGTGTAGGAAATTACAAGAAAGATCAGCCAGAAATGTCAAACCAACACTGAATTTGTTTGCTAAATATGCTGTGGATTGTTGTAAGTAATGTCAATCTTTCGGTGCACAGAAATGTGTAGTTACTGCAATTACAAAGCTTTTACAAAGTGCACTGCTGAGAATGACAATTTCCCTGATAGGGCCTTCAATTCAGGTACAATTTAAATTTACAGAAACAGAGCAGGTTATCACTCAATGTAATCAAAAAGCAGAACTGTTCTCCTTAGAAAATGTCTAAAATTGAAAGGTTACTAATGGTCATAGATATGCCAAAACAACTCTTATTAGCCTCTTTAAAAACTAGAAATGCCAACTGAACAGTCTTCATTCACTTTAGTTTTTTTTCACATACTCCTTTTCTGAAATTTGTGTAAATCTTATTTGAAGCAATTTCCCTAAGAAATGTACTGTAGATCATTATTTGTTGAATAGCATGTGCTGTATTTAGCTATGTATAAAGTGACTAGAATTCATGTTAGGTAACCTTTACAGTTCAAATCATTGAGCGTTAGTCAAACATATGATAACTGTACCTGTCCCTTACAAAAACAACCAATTCCTGTATTACAATATATAGTATAAAGCATTTATAAAGCCGAAAAGAGCTGGGTGTGTAACCTGGGACATCTCAGGGAACGAATATTAGGGTAGAAATTCATCATGGCAGTAGCGCTAAATAGGCAATATCACATAGGCCTCCAGTTATATTCCCCACCTGTTGGAATGGCAGGTAGCAAGCACAATAACAACCAATTTATGATACTGCCAAGATGAATTTCTACCTTGTTGCTCCCATACAAAAAATAAGAGCAACTAATTTTAACCTCTTTGCTTTCAGAAACATTTTAAAAAGAGCACAAGGACAACCTTTCTCAGACTTAGAAGTCAGTGCTTTTGAAACTTAATTAGCCCTCTCAACAAAAAGAACATTAAGATATACAGATCCGTTAATGACAATTAGCTTCCAAAAATTCAGGAACTAGGCTGTTGCCCTGAGAACTTTTAAGACTACAAAGCTTTCCACCAATAACAGGAAACATTTTCTGTGGATGTGTTGCTCGCAATTTTTTGATAAGGCGCCGAATGCATGCAAGTCCCTCCCAGTATCAGAAACGTTTTCCCACAGATTTCTTTAATGGCAATAATAGGGGGAAAATTCACTCAGGCCTGATATCAGGCGTGGGGACAGCAATGCATGATTACCCCATACCTGGTCCCATCGAGGGAGGCAGCACGGAAACTTTATGCTTCCTTCTCATCAACATGATTGTAGCATGCAGCTCAGCATGAAATGCGCTGCTGACTAGCTGCATGCTCGGCAAGGAGCCCAGCAGCATGCATGGCTTGCATGACGTACAGCTGCTCTGCATTTCTTAAAGATAATCTGCCCCTCATAAAGGGGAAGTGCACTCAGGCTACAGCAATTGCTGGAACATTCTCAAATAGTCCTTGAGGGAAGGAAAGAGACTGGTAATGGAGCAGCAGAGCAGAGAGAAGGCTGCCACGTTCTCAGATGTGGTGCTGGAGGCCTTAATGATGGAGGTCAAAAGGAGCAGAGAGGCCATGTTTCAGCAGGGGCCAAGAGGCCCTTAAGGCACCCCCTGCAAAGGGAATGGGAACAACTGGCCCAGGAAGTCAACTACTGGACTCTGGCCATTAAGGAGCAAGCTGCAGTGCTGCAAAAAGGTCAATGACTTCATGGTCAGTGAATGCATCTTCAAATGACATCTCCTACCCACCACACCATCAACCTCTCATGCTGCTCAATGCACCACAGCTTCACTCACCCACTCATCAGCAATCAGGTCTCCTAACATTCAAATGCTCCACCTCAACCTCACTCACTTGCCAATGCTGCCGACCTTTCAATCACTATTCACAGCTTCCACATACCTCCCGCTATTCAGTTATTGCAGGCACATCAACCAAATGCTTTGCAACACACTTATTGACATTCTTCCCTCTCTCTTGTAGGACAAGATGGCACTTAACTGCAGGAAACAGCAGAGGACAGGGATGCCCGCAACACCTGAGTCCTTTGGAGGAGACAGTACTCCGCATCATTAGACCAGCTGTGAATGAAGCCATTGCATCTGGCATCACTGAGAAATTCAGGATGATGGTATGTTCCTACCTTATGGCCCTTCTCAAATCCTACTTTACCCTCATCCTACTATCTAGCATGAAGTGCAAATTGCAGGTGGTGTGACTGTGGACCTCTTGCTTTCTACCTCGTCCCTTTACCATGCCGTAATGTCCACTTCTGTATTTTGCTTTCAGATAGCCAAGAACTGCCATCTGGCTAGCCAGTGCAGCCTCAACCTGAAGGGTTTGAGCAGACCTCTGGTGAAGAAGCATCATTATTTGATCTGCCACTTGTAGCCACCAGCTCAGATACTGGAACTGCACTTCCCTTAGAGGGCAGCATAGAGTCAAGATCAGCATGTGGTAAGTCACCAGGCCCAAGTGTGCTGCAGCAAGGTCAGGAGGAAAGGGTAGCACATGTGCCTGTTCATCGGAGGGTGAGCTCGTAGATGAGTTCTGTTGCAGAGGGAGGTCTTTAATGGGGCAGCAAACAGAAGAATGCTAATAGACATGCATACAGGGAGGCTTGGTGCATTGGCAGGCCTGCCACAGAGTCTCATGTCACTGTCAAGGAGCATGGAGGAGTCCAGCTCCAAATTGGCACAGGGCTTTGCGCAGAGACAATCCTTTCCAACGTGGAAGTGGTGGTCAACTCCATGACAACACTTGCGGACCCAGCAGTGATGCAGTGTCTGATGGGTGATGTAACGGTTTCCTTTGCAGCTCAGACGGAGGCCACCCAATGTCTGATAGCTGCTGTGGAAGCTCAGACTGAGATCATGAGATCCCTGCTTGCTGTCTTGCAAACCCAGCCTGGTGCAGTGCGGGCTCAGGCTGCTGCCATCATAGCTGCGAACACCAATGCTTAAAGGGGAATGCAGGCTCTCACAGCAATCTGGCAATCTGTGCTCCAGCATTGCTGAGGAGTCAACCCACGAGAGTGACAGTGGCTGGGTGATGCACGAAACCGCTGTCCATACGAACATACGAATTTGGATCAGGAGTAGGCCATTCGGCCCTTCGAGCCTGCTCCACCATTCAATAACTTCATGGCTGAACTGATTACTCCACATTTCCACCTACCCCTGATAACCTTCCACCCCCTTGCTTATCAAGAATCTATCCAGCTCTGCCTTAAAAATATTCAAAGACTCTGCTTCCGCAGCCTTTTGAGGAAGAGCATTCCAAAGACTCACGACCCTCTGAGAGAAAAAAAGTTCTCCTGCTCTCTGTCTTAAATGGGCAACCCCTTATTTGTAAACAGTGACCCCTGGTTCTAGATTCTCCCACAAGGGGAAACATCCTTTCCACATCCACGCTCTCAAGACCCCTCAGATCTTATATGTTTCAATCTAGTCACCTTTACTCTTCTAGATTCCAATGGATACAAGCCTAGCCTGTCCAATCTTTCCTCGTAAGACAGCCCGCCTATTCCAGGTATTAGTCCAGTAAACCTTCTCTGTACTGCCTCCAATGCATTTACATCCTTCCTTAAATAAGGAGACCAGCACTGTACACAGTACTCTAGATGTGGTCTCACCAATACCCTGTATAGCTGAAGCATAACCTCCCTACTTTTGTATTCAATTTCCCTCACGATAAACGATAATATTCTATTAGATTTCCTAATTACGTGCTGTACCTGCATATTAACCTTTTGCGATTCATGCACTCGGACACCCAGATCCCTCTGTATCTCAGAGCTCTGCAATCTCTCACCATTGAGATAAAATGCTTCTTTTTTATTCTTCCTGCCAAAGTGGACAATTTCCCACTTTCCCACATTATACTCCATTTGCCAGGTCTTTGCCCACTCACTTAACCTATCTATATCGCTTTGTAAACCCTTATGCCTCTTCACAAGTTACTTTTCTAACTATCTTTGTTTCATCAGCAAATTTAGCAACTATACCTTCGGTCCTTTCATCTAAGTCATTGATATAATTTGTAAAGGGTTGAGGCCTCAGCACAGATCCCTGTGTCATACCACTCATGACATCTTGCCAACCAGAAAATGACCCATTTATGCCTACTCTCTGTTTCCTGTTAGCTAGCCAATCTTCTATCCATGCCAATATGTTACCCCCTACACCTTGAGCTTTTATTTTCTGCAATAACCTTTGATGTGCTAGCTTATTAAGTGCCTTCTGAAAATCTAAGTACAATACATCCACCGGTTCCCCTTTATGCACAGCGCTGTATCTCTAAACTAAACTAAAACTAAAATCATGTTGACTCTGCCTGATTACCTTGAATAATATCTTCTAACATTTTCCCCAAGACAGATGTTAAGCTAACTGGCCTGTAGTTTCCTGCTTTTTGTCTTCCTCCCTTTTTGAATAAAGGAGTTACATTCGCTATTTTCCAATCTAATGGAACCTTCCCTGAATCCTAGAGAATTTTGGAAAATTAAAACTAACACATCAACTATCTCACTAGCCACTTCTTTAAACACTCTAGGATGAAGTCCAATAGGACCCAGGGACTTGTCAGCCCGCAGCAACAACAATTTGTTCAGTACCACTTCCCTGGTGATTGTAATTTTCTTGAGTTCCTCCTTCCCTTCCATTTCCTGACTTACAGCTAATACTGGGATGTTACTTGTATCCTCAATAGTGAAGACTGATGCAAAACATCTGTTTAATTCATCTGCCATCTCCTTATAATCCATTATTAATTCCCCGGACTCACTTTCTATAGGACCAATGCTCACTTTGTTAACTCTTTTCTTTTTAAATATCTATGGAAACTCTTACTATCTGTCTTTATATTTCTAGCTAGCTTTCTCTCTAATTTTACCTTCCTAATCTTTTAGTCAGTCTTTGTTGTTTTTTTATATTCTGTCCAATCTTCTAACCTGCCTCCCATCTTTGTGCAATTAAAGGCTTTTTCTTTAAGCTTGATACTATCTTTAACTGTTTTAATTAACTACGGATGGTGGGTCCCACCCTTGGAATTTTTCTTTCTTGTTCAAATGTATCTATTCTGTGTATTCTGAAATATCCCCTTAAATGTCTGCCATTGCATCTCTATTGACCTATCTCATAACCTGATTTGCCAGTTCACTTTAACTAACTCTGCTTTCATGCCCTCATAATTGCCCTTATTTAAGTTTAAAATACCAGTCTTAGACCCACTCTTCTCTCCCTCAAACCGAATGTAAAATTCAATCATATTATGATTGCTGCTACCTAGGGGTGCCTTAACTATGAGATCATTAATTAATCCTATCTCGTTGCACAATACCAGGTGTAGTATAGCCTGCTCTCTGGTTTGCTGCAGAACATGTTGTTCAAAGAACTTATCCCAAAAGCATTCTATGTACTCCTCATCTAGGCTACCTCTGCTCATCTGATATTTCCAGTCCATATGTAGGTTAAAATCCCCTCTCAGGATGACAGCATTCCTGCTCCCACCACTGCCACTCTGCCTGTGCCCCTACTGTTGCCTCTCAGCCAGCCAGCCAGCCCAGTTAATGCTCAGCAAGTGCAAACCAAAGAGGGGCCCTCAAGGCCCAGGGCTGCTTGAGGTCATCCTGCAAAGCCATCTGCAGTCTCCTGCACTGAAAGTCAGCAACCTTTTACCAGTTCTGTGGTAGCCACTCTGGTAACACTGCATAGGAGCACTAGGCCAGTCAAAGGCACTTGCAAGACAGGCACTAATGGAATGCACAAGGGTAAATAGTTGAATTTTGTATGTATTATTGGATAAAGTTGTTATGGAATGGATTTATTGGGTGGGCTTTTATTTCAGGATTTTGGACAAGAGGAAGCTGTGCTAGTACATAGCAAATGGATCGAAAGGTGGAGCAATGGTGATGTGGGGATAAGATCTCAGGAAAATCAGAGTCTGAGTATCTGCTCACAGACAGCCCAACCAGAGCAAAGGGGTTCCCGATGCCTCCTTCCTTCCTCCTCCTTCGCAGACAGTTCACAGAAGTTTTACTTGGATGATTCCTTGGATGGAGGGGTCTTATGAGAAAGATTCAATAGATTGGCCCTATACTTACTGGAGTTGAGAAGGATGAGAGATAATCTCATTGAAACATGTAAGATTTTGGGGGAGCTTGACAGGGTAGATGCTGAGAGGATGTTTCCCCCCACAGGAGAACCTAGAACTGGGACCATTGTTTCAGAAAAAGGTGTCGCCCACTTAAGATGGACATGAGGAGGAATTTCTTCCCTTAGAGGGTTGTGATTGCTGTGCAGGCCGAGTCAATTATCTCTGCTTTTTTAGCACCTGATTTCAATTCTAACTCCAATTGTGCTGCCAATTCTTTTAGTTTAATCTTGGTGTAAGATTTGATAAGATACGGGTGTTTTATACCCCCTTCAAAGGTGGAAACAGACTTGGCAGCACAACAACTTGTTGTGAATTGACTTTATTGAGCTAAAGGTAAAGACAAATTTGTTAAGTTTTCAGATAAACTATTAGTCACAAACTAATTAAGAGTCTAACACAGTGATTAACTGTGTAACACAGATGATACTACCCGTATCAGAAACTGGACGGTACAGCACACAACTAGTGTTCTCTCTCTCTCTCTCTCTCTCTCTCTTGATAATAAGTTAGTTGCTGGTTTATAATAGCTGGATTTTAACAATTAGAACACTGGTTAGTAACTTTTAGTAACCTGATAATCTTACAATCTAACTATTTATTAGAAAATAAATAATAAGTGTTTATTAGTAATGAGATAAATCTATATATATGAAAAGCTCCTTAGTTCCTTAGCCCTCATGCACACACGCATCTTTTTTCTTTTTCTTTTGGGCCTCCTTATCTCGAGAGACAATGGATACGCGCCTGGAGGTGGTCAGTGGTTTGTGAAGCAGCGCCTGGAGTGGCTATAAAGGCCAATTCTGGAGTGACAGGCTCTTCCACAGGTGCTGCAGAGAAATTTGTTTGTTGGGGCTGTTGCACAGTTGGCTCTCCCCTTGCGCCTCTGTCTTTTTTCCTGCCAACTACTAAGTCTCTTCGACTCGCCACAATTTAGCCCTGTCTTTATGGCTGCCCGCCAGCTCTGGCGAATGCTGGCAACTGACTCCCACGACTTGTGATCAATGTCACACGATTTCATGTCGCGTTTGCAGACGTCTTTATAACGGAGACATGGACGGCCGGTGGGTCTGATACCAGTGGCGAGCTCGCTGTACAATGTGTCTTTGGGGATCCTGCCATCTTCCATGCGGCTCACATGGCCAAGCCATCTCAAGCGCCGCTGACTCAGTACACACGCATACATTCAAAAAAAAGCTGGTTAACCAGGGAAAAGGATTTTTGGTTTACAGCTGTTTCTTAGGAATAAAAAGGAAAAAAAATAAAATGATTGAGTTTATTACATTCTGGTAGGATGTTTTCCATGTGGTGTGGTGTCCCATAGTCGAATAGTCGGATGTCGCTCCAGGTGAGGTCGATGAACAGTCTGTGATGGATAGGCATTCAAGGCAATTTGTGTGCAGCAGGTATCACACAGGTCTTTCAGCAGAGGTGCAGCAACAGGTCTGCTCAGGACTCACTGCAGCAACACAGCAGTAAAAGCTTTCTGCAAGTTCCAGGGTTTTCCAAAACACGGGAAGCAACAGAAATCACACTGGATGCAGGAATTCTTCAGAGACAGAAGGCAATAGGAATCTGCTGCCTTTCAAATGCAGGATTTCTTTTCAAGAGATGCAAGTTTCCTTTACAGAGACGGGTCTTTTTCTCTTGTCTCCAGGCAGGTCACAGCCAAATTTCAAATGCCTGATCCTTGTCCAACTCATTGGTACTTTACAATCCAAAAGTGAAACTAACTTCAACAATCAAGTCACATGACAATCATAAATCTTGATCTGTTATTTCCCTGCTGAGTTGTTTGGAAACAGGTGCCTTGCAGTCTGTGTATTTCACTCAGTCCAAACCCACAAAGTTCAGCAAGCAATGTCCACTGAAAAATCCTTGTACAATTTTTTAAAAACACACAGAATTCTAAGTTTTTTTTTTATACAAAGCAAAGTCTAGTATAAAACAGACAGATTCTTGAAAAATAATGGAGTCAGGAATTATGGAGAACAGGCAGGGAAGTGGATTTGAGGCCAAGATCAGATTAGCCATCATCTTATTGAATGGTGGAGCAAGTTCAAGGGGCTGCATGGCCTATTCCTGCTTCTATTTCTTATGTTCATATGTAACTGGCACCAGTTCTGATGAAAGGTCATCGGCCTGAAACGTTCACTATGTTTCTCTCTTCTTGGATGCTGCCAGACCTGCTGAGTATTTCCAGCATTTTCTGTTACCATTGGGAATCCCGCTAGTCTTGCAAAACTTCTCTCTCGTAAAAGAGAAGACGATGAATCACCTCTCTGTACAGGGCTTCTGTCACCTCCCTGATTCAGTGATGCATGATGAACTGTAAAATGCAGGAAATATCACCTGCTCCCACCTGGAAGGGTCCAATGACATGGATATTATCGTCACTGTCACCGGCAGCACAGTTGTCACCCTGCTGTGTGGCTGCAGTTCTGTTTGCAGGAGGTGAAACTGTTCAATCATCACCTCCTCGGTGAAACCTAAGTGACTCAGACACTGCTGTTGGCTGAGGTGGAGATAGGAGAAGTGCTCTTCTATTGAGAACCCTCCTGCTCCTCCCTCTGTGTACAGCTTACCCTCTTTGCTGCCTGTGTTCCATCTTCAAGTCAACCCAACAGCAACTGCAACTATTGCCCCCAAACAATGAAAACAGGCTTTCTCCTGACAGTCCCTCCAACACCTCTGACATCCTTGTCAAAGCCCAGCACCACTCCTTTGTGAATACAAAAAATTCTGTCAACCACAACAACACTCAAAACAGAACTTCTGCTAACTCTGTACCAACAAAAGTACCACACCTGGACATCCAATGTTGATCCCTTTAAATCGCACTAGTGGGAGATTCCTCATACAGCTGAACAAGTGATTAAGAAGGGTCGTCAACAGGATCTGTGAGGTCCAAAATGGCAGATTGGGTGCCAAATCAACGTAGGACGCTGTTTGATGTTATGGTCCGCTCACTCCGCTTCCAGTGCACGCATGGCACACCCGCTCTCGCCCCATTACAATCAGGCCACAGCGATGCCATGGAGCCATATTTCACCACCTTAATGTGTTCTTATGATATTCCAATGTCTCCATTTGCAAGTTGTGGGGCAGTTCAACCTTACTTGGCCACTGGGTATCATTAAATAAAGAGTTCTATCACTGGACTTGATAGACAGTTTTATTAGCATACTTAAACAAAAACTTTACTATTAATTACTAGTATACTAAAACACAAATGTAACATAGACAGGTATAAACAACGGGCTGGCTTTTACCAAGCCCACAACATTGGGCTCGGTGGCGGTGGGGTGCCAGAAGATAGTTGCTGCAGAGGCCCGCCACGGAGCTTGATGCCAGGAGGGCCCTGCCTGATCCTCCCAAAGGTGACGAGGCTCTGTAGCAGACCTCGCCCCGCCGCTGAGGGACGGGACCCGGATATGAATATGTAAAGAGCCACTTACCATTTACTTTTATGCATACTGCTGTGATTCAGCCATCAGTTCAAGATGTTCAGTTGGACGTGTGACACTCATGTGCCTTCACTTTCATGTCCGTGAAAAGCCGGCGGCATCGAGGCGTCATTCCTCGGAGCCTGAGAAGGTGGGTGGGTGGGTGTTGTGGAGGGGGTCTCAACTTTGCAGTTTTGAAGGGAGGTGGGTACGTGTGTGTTGTGAAGGGATCTCAACTCTGCAGTTTTGAAGGGAGGTACCCCATACCCTTGTTCCGTAAAGGGATCCACTCTGTGCCCATGAATGTTTGGGGGAGGGGGTAACAATGACAGTCCTTGACTCCTTTATGTGGGATGGGGGCCACAAATGGTGGCCAGTTTAAGGTCATGTTGCTGGTCGGCCAATCCAGACAACTGCAATAATATGACTGTGGTCATGCTGCTCTTATTTAAAGCTAAGATGGGCAATGTCATGTCATATCATATAGGTAATGCTGGAACTCAGCTGAAGCGCCAATTCACATCACTCTCTGCCCTGATGGGTTTCATTGATGTACTGAAGGAACCGAGTTGACCTCCAGCATAGAGATGGGGATGGTCCACCCTGTCTTTATTGATCCACGTGCCATGAAAAGCCATATCCATCGGAGGCAGAACCAAGAGGCAGGCGCATCCCGGGTGGAAGCTCCCAAACTCGAGCAGCAGCAGCCACCAAGGTGCATTCAAGGCTACAGAAGGCAACGGGTTTACAGGCCCCACATGACATACCTGCAGATGTCAGAGCTCCAGTGTCAGAGATAACTGTGGATGTCCAGAGAGGCGGTGACACATCTCTATGCTCTGTTGAATGATAACTGCATGCTGATGGGCTTTGGTGGACACCCTATGCCTGTGGCCCTCAAAGTGACAGCTGCTCTTAACCTCTGCACCTCTGCATCACTCCAGGGATCCACCAGTGATGTATGTGGTGTTTCACAGTCAGCAGTACACCGCTGTATCAGGGACTGATAGCTTGTATCGGAGAGCCATTGACTATGTTTTTTCAGGAAGGACCCTAAGAGTCAGGCCCAGAGGGCCCTCTGATTTGAGTCTATTGTAGGATTCCCACAGGTGCAAGGGTTCATCGACTGCACGCATGTGGCCATCAAGGCTCCAGTCAGGCAACCAGCCACATACCTCAATAGAAAGGACTTCAACTCGCTCAACATGCAGCTAGTATGTGACCACAGGAAGCACTTCATGCAAGAGTGTGCCCACTTTCCAGGTAGCTGCCATCGCTCCTTCATCCTGCACCAGTCCCAGGTGCCATTGCTCTTCCCTGCACCGGCTCAGATCCAGGGGTGGATTGTTGCAAACAAGGGCTACCCCTTGCTGACATGGCTCCTGATGCCGGTGAGAAACCCCACCAGTGATGCAGAAGGGAGATACAATGCCTGCCACGGCTCAACACGAGCTGGCATAGAGCAGGCCATCAGTCTGCTGAAGATGCACTTCCGCTGCCTGGATAGATCGGGTGGGGCCCTGCAGTACGCACCATAAAGGGTTGCGCGTATCATTGCTGTATGCTGTGCTCTGCATAACTTTGCAATACAGAGGGAGAGGCCTTGCAGGTTGATGAGAGACAGAAGCAGGAGACATCTTCGGATGATGAGGGCACAGAGGGCTTGCAGCGGCATATGCACATGAGAGGACGGAAAGCATCGATGCAGTGCATATATGGTGAGCAGAGAGCAAGGGATACACGACAACGCCTTATTGCGGAGTACTTCCACTATCCCTGAAGTGCACCATATACTCCCCATGTTACCCATCACCGTCCTTCATCTGCTGTGCAGTCTTCTGCATCTGTGACATCTATGAATCCACCATTACTGGCAGAAGCTGACTGAGCCATTCCCATGTGACTGCATCCGTGCAGTGCCACATCACACATACTGGCACGGCAATAATGTTATTCCTTACATTAGCAGTTCTGTCAGGTCAATAATCTAATGGAAGGAGACATGATCGGTACAAAGTAGCATATGTCACTCACACAGTAAAAAGGAGACACCTTGGAAAAGCACATTTAGTGAGAAGGAATTAATACACAGCCACGTCACCCGTGAAAACCCATTTGTGCCATAATGTCTTTTTGAAATGTTTGCAGGTGCTCCTTCACAGTGCTACTTCTGCACTAGCAGCTTGACTAGAGGCAGGCTGCAGATCAGGATGTCCTTTGACTTTGGATGACTTCGGCGGTCATCCTCTGGGCGTCTGAGGCCTGGAGGGCCCTGGCTGCCTGAGGGCCTCCTGCACAAGTGCAGGACTGTCCTCAGACATCGTGGTTGCTGGAGCTAGACTCACTGGTGGAGGGGCTGAGGAGCTAGTGTCCACATTGGAATCTTTCTGAGTGGGGACCCCAGATGTGGTGCGCAGGCTCGCCTCCTCCCTCTCAAGGCTCGTTGAAACCTCGTTGCACTCCCGAGAAAGACTAGGAGCAGACGCACAGTCCAGGCCCTGGCCCCTCTTTCACTTAGCCACTGCTGTGTCCAGCTCATGGCCAAGATGAGAGTTTGCAGGTCAGTGCAGATTACTGGAATGTGGCTCTCCATGAGGGTTGACACCCCTTCGATGGAGGAAGCCTTGCACTGACATGCCTGGGACATGGCAGCTGTCATGGCCTGGATGGACTCCTCCATCATCCACTCAAAGCTGTGCATTGCCTGTGGCATCTCAACCAGATGTTGCTTTACCTCTCGCTGCAATTCCAGCATGCCTTGTGCTCCTGTGCTGGCGACACCAGAGGATCATCATCAGCCTGGGCTCAGCATGGGCCTGGACACCCACAGTCCTCCGACAGTCAGACGCCTCAGCTGTCTCAGCCTCAGCCAGCTGCTCGGGCATGCGGGTGATACTCTCAACAGCTTGTGACCCAGACTCTAAAGCCGAATGGATTCTCACTGAGTTGAGTATCTGCGCTGGTGGAAGGTGCAGGAGTGTCATGGAATGCTGCATCCTCTGAAGTTGTCTCTTCCTCAGGGGTGCTGGAAGTCTCCAGGGCCTCCAATGCTGGCTCGGAGTGTCGGCCTGCAAGATACTATGTGATGAGCACAGTTTTAGTTTTTATGGTGTACATGTCATGATTATGACAGCATTGTCTCTAAAAATAAAATGTTTTGAGTCATCATTGTGTTTGTCAAAGAGCTAAATGTTCACCCCGGACCCCAAGCTCCACATCCGAAACGGCACGTCCTTCCTAGCTGCCAGCTAGCTCGAGGGCCCCCTCCTCAGCCTGTATCAGTGGTCTGATGTCTGGCACCCCTCCACCAGTCCTGGCCACCTCCCGCGCATTGTGGGCCCTCTTCGCCTGGAAGAGCAAGGATGCAGATATTGAACTTGCCACAAAACAATACGATGCATGTCACAACAGAAGTGCTAAAACCAAGGGGGAAGCTCAGTCTGTAATATGGGGCTGGATTTTATAGGGGCCTCAACGTCGGGATTCGAGGTTGGTGGGGGGGGGGGGGATGAAGATTGCTCTGGATGAGGCCCGCCATGGACCTCAAGGCCGGCAGGGCCCGTCCCGATCCTGCTGGCAGTGGCAAAGCATTGAGGCGGCCCCTACCCCTGCCCCGGCACTTGGCAATGGGTCCTCAATTTAAATGTGTGAAATAATTAACTTACCTGCATTAATGAAGTTCTTGTCACCTCCTGATGGGCTGCCGCGATCTTCATCCTAGCGGGCAGCACTGACATGCCTTCAGATCCCCATCCGAGGAAACGATGTGCAACACCTGTGGGAAAGGCAGAGCAGGTAAATTTAGAGGTGTGGAAGGGGGGGGTGAGGCATGTGGGCAGTCCGCCCTGGCCATGTTAATGAGCCGCCGCATATAAGATCGCGGCGGCTCCATGGAGTGAAGCCCGCACGTGCGGCTGCCATCTTTTACAGCCGCCATTGTACTTGGCGGCGGCAACATAGAATGCAGTCCATGGACTCAGCCTGTCATGTAGGTGCCATGCTCTGAGTGGCAAATGAGGGTGAGTTCTTTCACATATGCAGCCACTCATGTGGCATCAATTCTCCCTGCCAAACCTCCCTGTCTTTGACATGACAGTGGCACGCATGTACCACTCTGTGTGGGGAAACCCAGGTCAAACTGGGCTGTACAACAAAGTGCCACTTACCTTTGCTGAGCACATGAGATCGTTCACCCTCTTGCAGCACTGCACGCAGTCTCGGAGGATGACCCCACGGCAGCTTACCTCCTCTGTGATCTCCATCCAGGCTTGCTTGGTCAGGTGGGCGGACCTCTTCTTACCGTTGCTGGGAAAAAGGACCTCCCGCCTTTCCCTGCAGCCTGGAGGAGAGTGAGCAGGGAGGCATCACTGAACCTTGGGGCTACGCTTCCTCGCACCTCTGCTATCTCTGGTGCTTTGCAGGGGTTGTTCTTTGGCAGATTGGGCTCTTCAGACGTCACTGCTGGCTGGTCAGCTCCAGCTGCAAAGGTTTAAGTGTGAAAGTGGTTGCATGCAGGGCTGGCTGCCATTTAAATATGGCGCCAGCACCTGCTGACTTGTCAGCTGATGCCATTCTCAGCATTGCACAGCCCACCCCCTCCACATGATTGGTGGAGGCGGGCCGACCTGGGCATGCTAATGAGCCACCACAACTCTTATATAACCCCCAACACCAAGAGCTCTTATCCTGTGCAGTAACCTTTCATGTGGCATCTTATCGAATGCACTCACCTTCAGACGACACACCAAACATCTTATTTCTTGTGAAAGCTGAAGGTTAGCACCTCAAACTGCTGTACTGGCTGTTTTAAACTGCTGTAGTAAGGAGTCATAGTCATAAGCTTCGCCCCACCCCAAACCCCACCAATAAGCCCTTGCAGTCTAAATTGGCCTATTTTTCCAAAACATGCTGGATAAAGATACTGGATTCTTTTCTCACACATGTAAAAAGTGTTAGGTGAAAGCCAAAATGCAATTGGCAATGCTTACTTCTATGCTGAAACCTCAAGCAGGCCTGCTGAAATATGGTACTGGCAGAGTAAATACTTCCCTCATTTGTAGCAGCAACAAACATTGAACCAACAATTGATAATAAAGGTTAAAAAAAAAGAACTGCAAGGCACTACAGGTGTAGTCTGAGATGGGAAAGTGTTTTTTTCCCACGGGACATAAATCCTGTGTAATTTCCATGTTGGATTATCTTTAGAGGATAGTAAATAAGGGATTAGCATTTCGTATGTTGTATTATTGCAAAATAAAACAATTTCTTTGCTCCAAAAATAGAAATGATTCAATTAGCATTTTATCGTAATAAAATAGACAATGAAAAAATTAAAGTAAGCACTTATTCAGTAACAACCACTAGAACATTAAACAATACAGACCACAAAGTAATAAGCATGGATTTGTATTAAAATGTAAGGAGAGGCCAGAGTGACACAGCTTTTTACAGCCTAATTTTTGCTTCCTGTCCATTAACCAATCCTCTATACATGCCAATATATTACCCCCAACTCCATGAGCTCTTATGCAGTAACCTTTCATGTAGTACCTTATTGAATACTTTCACAAGATAACCTTTCATGTGACACCTTCTCAAATCCCTTTTGGAAATCCATATCTACTGGTTCCCCTTAACTACCCTACTAGTTACCTGCTCAAAAAACTCTAATAATATTGTCAAACATGATTTACCTTTCATAAAACCATGTTGACACTGTCTGATCAGACTATGATTTTCTAAGTGCATTGTTAAGGCTTCCTTAATAATAGGTTCCAGCATTTTCCCGACAACTGATGTCAGACTAAATGGCCTGTAGTCCCCTATTTTCTCTGTCCTTCCTTTCTTGAATAGCGCTGTTACATTTGCTAACTTCCAATCTACTGGAACCGTTGCAGAATCTAGGGAATTTTGGAAAATCATAACCAGTGCATCCACTATCTCTGCAGCTATCGCTTTTAGAACCTTAGAATGTAGGCCATCAGTCCTGGGGATTTGTCGGAGTCTCTCCAGTACTTTTTCTCTGCTCATATTAACTTCTTTAAGTTCCTTATTCTTATTAGCCCCTAGGTTATCTTCTATTTCTGGTATGTTACCTGTGTCTTCTACTGTGAAGATAAATACAAAATATTTGTTCAATGTCTCTGCCATTTCCTCATTCCCCACAATAATTTATCCTGTCTCTGCTTCTAAGGGACCACTGTTTACTCTAGCTACTCTCTTCCTTCTTATATACTCAGAAAAGATTTTACAATCTGTTCTTATATCCCTGGATAATTTACTCTCATTCTATTTTTTTCCTTTCTTATCAACTTTTTGGTGGCCCTTTGCTGGTTTCTAAAACACTGCCAGTCCTCAGACTTACTACTGTTCTTTGTAAGATTATAAGCCTCTTCTTTTAATCTAAAACTATCTGGACTGGTCCAGTTTATATGATAATCAAAGACACCCACCATTATTACCCTGCCTTTGTTACATGCTTCAATAATTTCTTGTTTAATGCTCTTTCCAATGGTATAATTACTGTTAGGTGGCATATAAGCTACTCCCACCAATGTTTTTTGACTGTTATATTCCTAAACTACATCCATACAGATTCTACTTCCTGATCTTCTGAGCCAAGATCCTTTCTCACTACTGTCCTATGTCATCCTTTACTTGTGATGGAATATAAGTATAATAGGCTTAATTAGGCAGAATTTAGATAGAGTTAATGTATTATACCTTTTAGAATTAAAGATAGAATAAATGGTTAGATTTCAAGACTCACTGACATTCCCCTTTAAGAAGGTACAGCTAAAACATTTTTGTCGCCAGGGACTTGGAAAATAAACACATATTGAAATATCCTGTGTGACATCAGTAAGAGGTAGCAATAGACTTAATTAGTTTATGGGATTGTTGATGCAGACAGATTGGCAGCAAAGATTGCTTTAAGGTACCATAAAAAAGGCAAATATAGATAATAAAACAATAAATGGAATGGACTTACAGGAACAACAGGTCAAGTAAACACAATTATAAACATTTTGACCAGATAAATGCTCACAACTTCAAGAACAGGGAATTTCCAGTAAAACATTAAGTGGAGAGTTAGTTAATGATACTACCAAGTATGGGTTTCAAAAGCAAGAAAAACACACACAGAAAGGTAACATCTATATGCTAAAAAGTCAGATGATATATTCCTGTGGCTGCTGCAACCTCAAAAATCCAAATGCTGGTGAGCCTTTGCCATGGTCCCTTTAATTAGAAATCCTTCCTTTGACAGACTGAATGTGTCCTCCTGTCTGCTTTCCCTAATTGGTTGGGCAACCTGGAGGTAGGGTGCTAATGCCGTGGCTGAGTTAAAGAACCACGGGAAAGTCCACCCATTAGAAAATCTGGTTCCCAACCAAAAATGATCCTGCTGTTCCGGCAGGGCCAAGTCCAGAAGATTCCGCACAGGATCCATAAAGCCCTAATGAGCACCTATTGGATGAAGTTCATCGCCCTATTAACCTTTTTATAATCTCCTGTTCAATCCTTCTTCCTTTCAGGTTGTGTTCCATTGGATTGCTATAAAATCTAATCTAACAACTGCCAAAGATTTGCAGGTTGGTAGGTAAATTGGCCATTGTAAATTGCCCCTAGTGTAAGTAGGTGGTAGGAGACTGTTGGGGATATGGTAGGAAATATGGGATTAATGTAGGATTAGTATAAATGGGTAGTTGTTGGTCGGCACAGACTCGGTGGGCCGAAGGGCGGCACAGTGGTTAGCACCGCAACCTCACAGCTTCAGCGACCCGGATTCAATTCTGGGTACTGCCTGTGTGGAGTTTGCAAGTTCTCCCTGTGTCTGCGTGGGTTTCCTCCGGGTGCTCCGGTTTCCTCCCACATGCCAAAAACTTGCAGGTTGATAGGTAAATTGGCTATTATAAATTGCCCCTAGTATAGGTAGGTGGTAGGGAAATGTAGGGACAGATGGGGATGTGGTAGGAATATGGAATTAGTGTAGGATTAGTGTAAATGGGTGGTTGACGGTCGGCACAGACTCGGTGGGCCGAAGGGCCTGTTTCAGTGCTGTATCTCTAAGATAACTAAGATAACAAGAACCCTCTCTCTGTGTCTCTTCAGGTGGAGAGATATGTATTGAAGAGAGTTTCCTAGACCCTTATAATATCTGGGATATTTATGACTTAGCTATAATTATCAAAAATAGGCTATCTGAATGATGGTAATATTCTCTGTTGGCTTTCTTTCTTTCTTTGAGGGAAAGCTAGTTCAATTCTTTGGACCCAAATAAGTATCTATAATAATTTGTCTAGTTTGAACTTAATTAAAGGAGATTCATAGGGGTGTATCCTGATTTGGTTTAGTCCCTATAAGGGGTTAAATTGATAAATCACTTCAGTTGGCACATAAAAACATGTCTTTTGTTAACAGAATCCTGTACTTACATGTTAGTCTTTAATGTTTATTTTAGATTTGTAAGTATGGATGGTATGTTTACTGTCAGTGGTATTTAAGAATCTAGAGACGGCAAACTCTTGATCGCGGTTTGTGGATCTTAAATCAGAACTCCCTCATTCTATTTTTGAGGTTCGGAAATTTCCTTTAAAGTTAACCTTAAATCATAGTTGAGATTAGGTCCTGACTTATTTTAATTCCTACTTCAGGTTCCGTTCCGATATAATGGCTCAGGGATACCCCTGCTCTTTTTTCATTCTGCCTGTCTTTTCGAAATGTTCTGTACCCTGGAATATTTATTTCCTCAACTTGGTCACCTTGTGACCATGTCTCTTTAATGGTGATTAGGTCTAAACCATTTATCTATTTTTGTGCCACTAGTTCATCTATCTTATTGCAGATGCTTTGCCCACTAAGAAAAAGAACCTTAAATTTTTTAACTACTATTTCCTGCATGGACCTTAAGGTCCAGCAAGAAAAGAATCACTACTAGATCTTGTAAAGAGTAATAAACTGGAAAAGATAAAAGAAGTAAAAATGGGAGAAGATTTTAGCAGTGATCACAACAAAGTAAGGGTGAAAACTAGGGTCAAGAGTGACATCAATAGGATTAGGACTCAGGTAAAAGATTGAAAAGGGCAAATTATGAGGAAATAAGGGTGGAACTAGAGAATGTTAAACTGGGAGAATAAAAACTTGAAAAGCTGTGGGAACCTTTAAAAGGATAAATCAATAAAGTTCAAGGGAAATGTATTCCACTAAAAGACAATAAATAGCAGAGCGATTATTTTACATGTAGAAAAGTTGTAAAGACGAAGTGATAGTGCTAGAGGACTGGTAGACAGCTAATGTTGTTTCTGTATACTAAAAGGAAGACAGAAACAAAATCAGGAAACTATAAACCAGGCAACTGAATGTCAGTGATAGGAAAGATACTGGAATCTATACTAAAAGAAGCGATAGTTAAGCATCTAGCGACAGAAAATACAAATAGAAAGTCAGCATGGATCCCAAAAGGTTAAGTTATGCTCATCTATTTATTTACTTATTCATTCACAGGGTGTGGGTGGCAATACTAGAGTTTATTGCACATCCCTAATTGCTCTTGAGAAGGTGGTGGTGAGCCACTTTCTTGAACTGCTGCAATCCTTGTAGCGAAGGTATTCCCACAGTGCTGTTAACCAGCCAATTCCAAGTTTTTGGCCCAGTGACAATAAAGGAACAGTAATATATTTCCAAGTCAGGATGGTACGTGACTTGGAGGGGAACTTGGTTGTGGTTGTGTTCCTATACACCTGCTATCCTAGTCCTTCTAGGTGCTAGAGGTTGTGGGTGTGAGAGGTACTGCCGAAGAAGACTTGGTGAGTTGCTTCAGTGCACATTGCAGATGGTACACACTGCAGCCACCTTGCACAAGTGGTGGAGGGAGTGAATGCTGAAGGTGGTGGATGGGGTGCCAATAAAGCAGACTGCTTTGTCCTGGATGGTGTTGAGTTTCTTGAGTGTTGTTGGAGCTGCTCCCATCCAGGTAATTGGAAAGTCTTCCATCAGACTCCTGACATGTGCCTTGTAGGCGGTGGAATGGTTTTGAGGAGGCAGGAGGTGAGTCACTCTACTCAGAATATCCAGCCTCTGACCTGTTCCTGCAGTTGCTGTATTTTTATGACTGGTCAAGTTAAGTTTCTGATCAACGGTGACCCCCCAGGATGTTAATGGTGGGGGAATCAGCAATGGTAATGTCAATGAATGTCAAGGGGAGGTGGTTAAACTCCCTCTTGTTTTGGATGAACATTGCCTGACACTTCTATGGCACAAACGTTATTTGCAGTTATCAGCCCAAGCTTGGATATTTTCCAGGACTTATTTCCTATGGGCACAGACTGCTTCATTATCTGAGGAATTGAAAATGCAACTGAACACTGCAATCATCGGCAGACATTCCCATTCCTGACCTTACGATGGAGGGAAGGTCATTGATGAAGCAGCTGAAGTTGGTTGGGCCTGCTTTCAATAAGTTTTGCAAACATGTCCTGGGCTGAGATGATTGACCTCAAACAACCACAATTATCTTAATTTGTGCTCAGTATAGCCAATAGAGTGGAGCGTTTTCCCCCTTATTCCCATTGACTTCAGTCTTACTATGGCTCCTCGATGTCAAGGGAAATCCCTCTCACCTCACCTCTGGAATGCAACTCTTTCGTCCACATTTGAACTAAGGCTGTAATGAGGTCTGGAGCTGAGTGGTCCTGGTGGAACCCAAACTGATCATTGGTGGGCACGTTAATGGTGAATGTCACTTGATTGCCCTGTTGATGACAACTTCTATCACTTTGCTGATGATTGAGAGTAGGTTGACGGAGAGGTAATTGGTTGGATCGGATTTGTCCTGTCTTTTGAGGACAGAACATAGCTCGGCAATTTTCCACTTTGATATATAGATGCCAGTGTTGTAGCTACACTGGAACAGCTTAACTGGAGGTGTGGCTAATTCTGGAGCACAGGTCTTCAGCACTACAGCCAGGGTGTTGTTGGGATCCATGGCCTTTCTCTATTCAATGCGCTCATCTGTTTCTTGATATCTTGTGGAGTGAATCAAATTGGCTGAAGATTGATATCTTTGGTGGTGGAGATCTCAGAAGGAGGTCAAGATGGAATATCCTCTTAGCACATCTGGTTAAAGATGATTGCAAACATGTCAGCCTTGTCTTTTACACTGACATGCTGGGCTCTGTCAACATTGAAGACTGGAATGTTCATGGATATTGCTCCTCTTGTTAGTTGCTTAATTGTCTACCACCACTGGATGTGGCGAAACTGCAATGTTTTAAGCTTATCCACTGGCTGTGGGGCTGCTTAGCTTAATCTATAGCATGCTGCTTCCATGTGTAGCATGTATGTCGTCCTACATTATAGCTTCATCAGGCTGGCATGTCATTTTCAGGTATTTCTGGTGCTGCTCCTGAAATGATCTTCTGCACTCCTCAGTGACGAGGGTTGGTCCCCTGGCTTGATGGTAATGGTAGAGTGAGGAATATGCCAAGCCATGGGGTTACAGAATGTGGTGGGATATAATTCGGCTGCTGTTCATGCTCCACAGTGCCTCATGGATGCCCAGTTTTGAGCTGCTCAATCTGTTCTGCATTTATCCCATTTAACACAGTGGTAGTGTTATGTGTTATGACCGAGGCAGGAGGAGTGCACTGTCTTTCTCTAGTTCCACTTCTCCACAGGTCACAACATGTATTTAAAGGTGTACCCAGTTACTGGTACAGCCAATTATATATTCTAGGTTTTTTTCCAGAATAAAATGCACCAACCAAGAAACAACAAAATTATTAATTTATTGTAAAACAAGACTTAGTCAATAAAGATGAAAAGCTTTAACACACCATTTGAAATATGACAGTAAATATATATATACCCTTCTAAATATCCAACACGCACACACACAGGTTAAAGGAAAAATAAAGAAAATTTTGCTGCAGAGATCTTTTTATAAAATAGACAAATAAGAATACTTTGGCCAGGTACTTGTCAACTCTTGAAGGAAAGGAGAAGATTTGGAATGATATCAATTGTCCCTTTATTCTGGCATCCCAAATATGCATAGACAGTTGTCACTGGGATCTTTCTGGAGCAGTTCCTTTCAGGCAGCATCGAGGATTAATCTAGCGGCTTTCCAGGAGAAAAGTGGCATCAGGGTTTTCAGCTATTACACTGGATTTGCAGGGTTTCTCAGAGAGATGGAGAAAAGATGGACTGATGTCTTCTCTCATAGTAGGCTGACCTCTAACTGACTCAAGAAAGTATTCAAAATGAAAGCAATTCTTGACCACCATAAATCTTGACATGACATTACTCTATAAACAACTCCCATAGTCAGAAGGCACTTGCTGTTTACTTAGCTGAAGACATGTGACATCCTGTAAATGTTGTTTTTAAACAGATAGCTCAAGTCCTTGCAATGACCTTTTTCAAAAAAAGCAATGTCTAGCATCTATGGAATCACTTCAGTCCCAAATAAATCCATCTCCACAATTTTCAAACATGAGTCCTCAAAAAAGTATTTAAAAAACAGAATAACACTTCCGTACTGGAAGAATGAAATGCCATTTTTAAATCTGTTTCATTACAAAGTGTGGAAGAAAAACAGAATATAAAAAATATTAAAACACATTTACATAAGCATTCTCATTTACTCTTTGACTGTAAATATTACAGTCCAGCTTTGTAACATCTTTGTACTCAGAAAACTCAACGCAAAGTTAAATTCTAGACAAAGCATCGTCAATTACATTGTTTATCCCTGCAATGTGGATAATCTTTAAGTGATAGGGCTGCAATAGTAAACTCCAATGAAATAGTCTGGCATTCTGGTTTTTGAATTTTTACACAAAGGCTATGGGGTTATGATCAGTATATACCAGTGTCTCTCTGTAGTCATGGAGGTCATAGACTTCAAAATGCTTAAGAGCTAGTAATAAGCCCAGTGTTTCTTTTTCCACTGGTGAGTATCTCTTTTGGTGTCGATTTAGCTTTTTTTTAAAAAAGTATCTCACTGGCCTTTCTATACTTGATTCATCTTCTTGTAACAGGACTGCACATGTCCATGTCACTAGCATCAATAGCTACCTTGAAGGGCTTAGTGAAATTTGGGGCAGACAACACTGGTTCATTGCTCAAAATGGCTTTCAGCCTCTCAAAAGATGTTTGGCACTTCCCTGACCACACTACCTTGGCTTTCTTTTTATGTAGCAAATCTGTCAGTGGAGCCGCTACAGTACTAAAATTTGGTACAACCTTGTGGTAGAAACCACACATCCCCAAAAACCTCATGAGGGGGATGGGAACCTGAGAGGGAGCTCAGATTGGAGGGAAGCAAAACTGATAACTTGTCTGGGGTAGGGGAACCAAGAGCAAGTATTAGAGAGGAATACCACGATGCACAGAATACTGGGGGAGATAGATAATGCAAGACTAGGGAATAGTACGTTATTAGGTGGGTTCAGAGTAAAGCAGATAGTAATAAAGTCTAAATCTGGGTTAATGTGCATGTATGTGAATGCATGGAGTGCGGTTAATAAGACTGGTGAGGTACAGGCACAGATTGCCATGTGGAAATATAATGTTGTGGCTATAACAGAGACCTGGCTTAAAGAAGGGCAGGACTGGGTGTTAAATATTCCTGGATACAAGATGTTCAGGAAAGATAGGAAAGGAAAAAAAGGGGGAGGGGTGGCAGTATTGATTAAGGAGAGCATTCCAATGCTGGAGAAAAAGGATGTCCCAGAGGGGCCGAGGACAGAATCAATTTGGCTAGAACTAAGGAACAAAAAAGGCGTGGTTACATTGCTCAGTGTTGTCTATAGGCCCCAGCTAGTAGAAAGGACGTGGAGGAACAAATTTGCAAGGAAATTACAGAAAGGTGCAAAAATTATAGGGTAGTTATAATGGGAGACTTTAATTATCCAGCCATAGACTGGGATAATAGTAGTGGAAAAGGCAGTGAGGGCAAGAGTTCCTCGAGTGTGTTCAGGAAAATTTTCTACGAAACTATGTTGCTCGTCCAACGAGAAATGAGGCACTGCTAGACCTTGTTCTTGGGAATGAGGTGGGTCAAATGGATCAAGTATCAGTAGGCGAGCATTTAGGGGATAATGATTATTGTATCATAAGGTTTAGGCTGACTATGGAAAAGGACAAAGAGCAATCCAGGGTAAGAATTATTAACTGAGGGAAGGCCAAGTTCAATGGGATAAGAATTGAGCTGGGGCAAATAAATTGGAGTCAAAAGCTGGCAGGAAAACTAGTAGATGAACCTTCAAAGAAGAGATAGTTCGGGCACAGTCAAGGTATGTTCCCTCGAAGGGGAAAACTAAGGCAAACAAACCCAGGGCTCCCGGGATGACAAAAGAGATAAAGATTAAGATAAAGAAGAAAAAGTGTGCTTATGACAGATGGCAGGTAGAAAATACTACTGAGAACCAGAATGACTATAGACGGTCCAGAGGGGAAGTGAAAAAGCAAATAAGAGAAGCAAAGAGAGAACATGAAAAGAAACGGGCAGCTCGCATTAAAGGAAATCCCAAAGTTTTCTGTAGGTGAAAATCGCAGGGGCACTGGCCATAATTTTTCAGTTTTCCTTAGACTCGGGGTAGTGCCAGATGACTGGCAGACAGGTGGCAGATGAAGTTCAATGCAGTAAAATGTGAAGTGATTCATTTTGGTAGCAAGAACATAGTGAGACAATATAGAATAAAGGGTACAATTCTAAAGGGGGTACAGGAGCAGAGGGACCGAGGTGTATATGTGCATAAGTCATTGAAGGTGGTTGAGGTGGTTGAGGACAGGTTGAGAGAGCGGTTAATAAAGCATACAGTATTATGGCTTTATTAATAGGGGCAGAGAGTACAAGAGCAAGGAAGTTTTGTTGAACTTGTATAAGACACTAGTTCAGCCTCAGCTGGAGTATTGTGTCCAATTCTGGGCACCACACTTGAGGAAAGATGTGAGGGCATTGGAGAGAGTGCAAAAAAAATTCATGAGAATGGTTTCAGGGATGAGGAATTTCAGTTATAAAGATAGATTGGAGAAGTTAGGACTGTTTTCCTTGGAGAAGAGAAGGCTGAGAGGTGTTTTGATCGAGGTATTCAAAATCATGAGGGGTCTGGACAGATTAGATAGAGAGAAACTATTCCCACTTGTGAAAGGATTGAGAACAAAAGGGCACAGATTTAAAGTATTTGGTAAGAAAAGCAAAAGTGACATGAGGAAAAACCTTTTCACGCAGCGAGTGGTTAAGGTCTGGCATGCGCTGCCTGAGAACGTGGTGGAGGCAGATTCAATTGAAGTATTCAAAAGGGAATTAGACAGTAAAATGAAAAGGAAGAATGTGCAGGGTTATGGGGAGAAGGCAGGGGAATGGAACTGAGAGAGTTGCTCTTTCAGAGAGCCAGTGCGGACACGATGGGCTGAATGGCCTCCTTCTGCACTGTAACGATTCCGTGATTCTGTGATTTTTTTGTTTAGTCTTAGCAACAGGGAACTGCATCGATGCTTGTACTTTTGGTGGTCTTGGCAACACTTGTCCTTGCTCAGCTATATGCCCTAGGTAGGTTACCTGCGCTTTTGCAACTTCACTTTTGGCAAGGTTTATAGCCAAATCAGCCGACTGTAATTTTCTAAACAGAGCTTCTCGTTGTTCCAAGTGGACATTCCAAGTGTCACTGTATACTAGCACATCATCAAGGTAAACCACACAGTTAGGAACACGCGCTAACACTTGGTTCATCCATTTCGGAAAAGTTGCTGGGGCATTTGTTAACCAGAATGGCGTCACTCAGCATTGAAAAAGACCACCCGGTCTGACAAAAGCTGATATTTCTTCAGCCTGGTGTGTTAAGAAACTTGACAGTATCCCTTTAACAAATCTATTTTGGTAAGAAACATGGCACTGCCAACTCTGTTAATACAGTCTTCCCAGTGAGGAATTGGGTAAGTGTCTGCCTTTGTTACTGTATTAACCTTTCTGTAGTCTATATAAAATCTAGTTCAACTGTCAGGTTTAGACACTAGTGCTATGGGGAACCCCAGCTGTTTTGACTGGGTTCAATTTGGGCGGCACAGTGGCGCAGTGGTTAGCACCGCAGCCTCACAGCTCCAGCGACCCGGGTTCAATTCTGGGTACTGTCTGTGTGGAGTTTGCAAGTTCTCCCTGTGTCTGCGTGGGTTTTCTCCGGGTGCTCCGGTTTCCTCCCACAGCCAAAAGACTTGCAGGCTGGTAGGTAAATTGGCCATTATAAATTGCCCCTAGTATAGGAGGGTGGTAGGGAAATATAGGGACAGGTGGGGATGTGGTAGGAATATGGGATTAGTGTAGGATTAGTATAAATGGGTGGTTGAAGGGCCTGTTTCAGTGCTGTATCTCTAAATAAAAAATAAATAAAAATTAGATGGTTTTCCAATAGGTATTGGATTTCTGTTTTCACCAGGACATGTTTCTCTGGACTTAAACGATAAGGATGTTGTTTTAAAAACAAGAAATGCTGGAAATACTCAGCAGGTCTGGCAACATTCGTGGAGAGAGAAGCAGGGTTAACATTTCAGGTCAGTGACCCTTCTTCAGAACTAGCAAATATTAGAAATGTGAAAGGTTTTAAGCAAGTAAAGCGGGGGTGAGGCAAGAGATAACTAAGGAGGTGTAGATAGGACAAGGTCACAGAGAATAACCGACCAGAAGGTCATGGAACAAAGGCAAACAATATGTTAATGGTGTGTTAAAAGACAAAGCATTAGTACAGATAGGGTGTTAACGGACTGAAAACTGAACAGCCGCAAGTACAAACATGAGAAAAACAGTGGGTAAGCAAACTGAACAAACTAAGAAAAAATAAAATAAAATAAGTACAAAAAAAAAGAAAAAAGAAAAAATAACTAAAAATAAAAGTTAAATGGGGGGCCCATCATGCTCTGAAATTATTCAACTCAATGTTCAGTCCGACAGGTTGTAGTGTGCCTAATCGGTAAATGAGACGCTGTTCCTCGAGCTTGCGTTGATGTTCATTGGAACACTGCAGCAATCCCAGGACAGAGATGTCAGCATGAGAGCAGGGGGGAGTGTTGAAATGGCAAGCAACCAGAAGCTCAAGGTCATGCTTTCGGACTGAGCGGAGGTGTTCCGCAAAGCGATCACCCAGTCTGCATTTGGTCTCCCCAGCGTAGAGGAGACCACATTGTGAGCAGCAAATACAGTATACTACATTGAAAGAAGTACAAGTAAATTGCTGCTTCACTTGAAAGGAGAGTTTGGGGCCTGGGATAGTGAGGAGAAAGGAGGTAAATAGGTAGGTATTACAACTCCTGCCATGCAGGGGAAGATGCCGTGAGAAGGGGATGAGGTGGTGGGGGTAATGGAGGAGTGGACCAGGGTGTCGCAAAGGGAACGATCCCTTCAGAATGCTGACGGGGAAGGGAGGGGAAGATGCGTTTGGTAGCGGCATCATGATGGAGGTGGCAGAAATGGCAGAGGATGATCCTTTGAATATGGAGCCTGGTGGGGTGGAAGGTGATGACAAGGGGAACCCTGTCACAGTTCTGGGAGGGAGGGGAAGGGGTGAGGGTAGCGGAGCGGGAAATGGTCCGGACATGGTTGAGGCTGCTCACAATGTGGTCTCCTCTACGCTGGGGAGACCAAATGCAGACTGGGTGATCGCTTTGCGGAACACCTCTGCTCAGTCCGAAAGCATGACCTTGAGCTTCTGGTTGCTTGCCATTTCAACACTCCCCCCTGCTCTCATGCTGACATCTCTGTCCTGGGATTGCTGCAGTGTTCCAATGAACATCAATGCAAGCTCGAGGAACAGCGTCTCATTGACCGATTAGGCACACGACAACCTGTCGGACTGAACATTGAGTTCAATAATTTCAGAGCATGATGGGCCCCCCATTTAACTTTTATTTTTAGTTATTTTTTATTTTTTTTTGTCAACCACAGTGGGGGGGAAATCCTCGGTTGAGGAAAAAGGAAGACATATCAGAAGCGCTGTCATGGAAGGTAGCATCATCAGAGCAGATGCGTCACAGATGGAGAAACTGGGAGAATGGAATGGAGTCCTTACAGGAGGCAGGGTGTGAAGAAGTGTTGTCGAGTTAGCTGTGGGAGTCAGTGGGCTTATAATGGATATTAGTAGACAGCCTATCCCCAGAGATGGAGACAGAGAAGTCGAGGAAGGGAAGTGTTGGAGTTGGATCATGTAAAGGTGAGAGAAGGGTGGAAATAGAAGAAAAGTTGATGAAGTTTTCCAGTTCGGGGCGGGAGCAGGAAACGGCACCGATACAGTCATCAATGTACCGGAATAAGAGTTGGGGGAGGGGGCCTGAGTAGGAGTGGAACAAGGAATGTTCGACATATCCCACAAAAAGACAGGCATAACTAGGACCCATGCGGGTACCCATAGCAATACCTTTTACTTGAAGGGAGTGAGTGGAATTGAAGGAGAAGTTGTTCAATGTGAGAACAAGTTCAGCCAGGCAGAGGAGGGTGGTGGTGAATGGGAACTGGTTGGGCCTCCGTTCAAGGAAGAAGCGGAGAGCCCTCAAACTGTCCTGGTGGGGGATGGAGGTGCAGAGAGATTGGACATCCATAGTGAAGAGGAGGCAGTTGGGGCCAGGAAACTTGCAATTGTCAAAATGGCGTAGGGAGTCAGAAGAGTCACGGATGTAGGTGAGAAGAGACTGGACCAGCGGAGAAAAGATAGAGTCAAGATAGGAAGAAATAAGTTCAGTGGGGCAGGAGCAGGCTGACACAATGGGTCTGCCGGGACAGTCCTGTTTGTGGATTTTGGGAAGGAGGTAGAAGCGGGCTGTCCGGGGTTGCAGGACTATGAGGTTGGAAGCTGTAGCGGGAAGATCTCCAAAGGAGATGAGGTCAGTGACAGTCCTGTGGACAGTCGCCTGATGTTCAGTGGTGGAATCATGGTCCAGGGGGAGGTAGGAAGAAGTGTCTGAAAGTTGGCGCTGAGCCTTTACAAGGTAGAAGTCGGTACGCCATACAACAACAGCACCACCCTAGTCTGCAGGTTTGATGACCAAGTCGGGGTTAGACCTGAGAGAACGGATGTTATTTTATTGGAGAGGATTCTCCTACATCCACATCATGTATGGCTAAGGTTGCACATCCTGGTTTCTCCCCTCAGACTCCTTTAACTGCTGTGAGTAGCCTTGTTAGGTTTTCGCACTGTTCTGCATCTAAATACGAAAGAGTGAGAGAGTTGATTCCGAGATTAGGGTCCTGAATCTAAATAAAGGAAACTATGAAGGTATGAGGTGCGAGTTGGCTATGATAGATTGGGGAACGTTACTTCAAGGGTTGACAGTGGCTAGGCAATGACTAGCATTTAAAGAGCACCTGGATCAATAACAACAATTGTACATTCCTGTCCGGCGCAAAAATAAAACAGGAAGGGTGGCTCAACCTTGGTTTACAAAAGAAATTAGGGATAGTACTAGATCCAAGGAGGAGAAATATAAAATGGCCAGAACAAACAGCAAACCTGAGGATTGGGACCAGTTTAGAATTCAGCAAAGGAGGACAAAGGGATTGATTAAGAAGGGGAAAATAGAGTATGAGAGTAAGCTTGCAGAGAACATAAAAACTGACTGTAAAAGCTTCTGTAGATATGTGAAGAGAAAAAGATTAGTAAAGACAAATGTGGGTCCCTTACAGCCAGAAACAGGGGAATTTATAATGGGGAACACAGAAATGGCAGACCAATTAAATACATACTTTGGTTCTGTCTTCACAAAGGAGGACACAAATTATCTCCCAGAAATGTTGGGGAACATAGGGTCTAGTGAGAAGGAGGAACTGTATGAAATCAGTATTAGTAGGGAAATGGTGTTAGGGAAATTGATGGGATTGAAGGCCGATAAATCTCCAGGGCCCGATAATCTACCTCCCAGAGTAGTTTAGTTTAGTTTAGAGATACAGCACTGAAACAGGCCCTTAGGCCCACCGAGTCTGTGCCGACCATCAACCACCCATTTATACTAATCCTACACTGATCCCATATTCCTACCACATCCCCACCTGTCCCTATATTTCCCTACCACCTACCTATACTAGTGGCAATTTATAATGGCCAATTTACCTACCAACCTGCAAGTCTTTTGGCTTGTGGGAGGAAACCGGAGCACCCGGAGAAAACCCACGCAGACACAGGGAGAACTTGCAAACTCCACACAGACAGTACCCAGAATCGAACCTGGGTCGCTGGAGCTGTGAGGCTGCAGTGCTAACCACTGCGCCACTGTGCCACTTAAGGAAGTAGCCCTAGAAATAGTAGATACATTGCTGGTCATTTTTCAAAACTCTATAGACTCTGGAACAGTTCCAATGGATTGGAAGGTAGCTAATGTAACTCCACTATTTAAAAAAGGAGGCAGAGAGAAAGCAGGGAACTATAGACCGGTTAGCCTGACATCAGTAGTGGGGAAAACACTAGAGTAAAAGATGTAATAGCAGAGCACTTGGAAAACAATGACATGATCGGACAAAGTCAACATGAATTTACGAAAGGGAAATCATGCTTGACAAATCTACTGGAATTTTTTGGAGGATGTAACTAGTAGAATAGATAAGAGAGAACCAGTGGATGTGGTGTATTTGGACTTTCGGAAGGCTTACGATAAGGTCCCACATAAGAGATTAGTGTGTAAAATTAGAGCACATGGGATTGGGGGTAAGGTACTGAAATGGATAGAGAACTGGTTGGCAGACAGGAAACAAGGAGTAGGAATAAACGGGTCTTTTTCTGAGTGGCAGGCAGTGACTAGTGGGGTACCGTGGGGATCAGTGCTAGGACCCCAGCTATTCACAATATATATTAATGATATAGATGAGGGAATTAAATGTAATATCTCCAAGTTTGCAGATGACACAAAGCTGGGTGGGAGTGTGAGCTGTGAGGAGGATGCAGAGAAGCTCCAGTGTGATTTAGACAGGTTGAGTGAGTATAATGTGCATAAATGTGAGGTTATCCACTTTGGTGGCAAAAACAGAAAGGCAGATTATTATCTGAACAGCGCTAGATTTGGAAAGGGGGAGGTGCAGCGAGACCTGGGTGTCCTTGTGCACCAGTTGCTGAAAGTAAGCTTGCAGGTGCAGCAGGCAGTTAAGAAGGCAAATGGTATGTTGGCCTTCATAGCGAGAGAATTTGAATACAGGAGCAAGGATGTCTTGCTGCAATTATACAAGGCCTTGGTGAGACATCTGGAGTATTGTGTGCAGTTTTGGTCTCCTTATCTGAGGAAGGATGTTCTTGCTATGGAGGGAGTGCAGTGAAGATTCACCAGACTGATTCCTGGGATGGCAAGACTGACGTATGAAGAGAGATTGGGTCGATTAGGCTTGTATTCGATAGAGTTTAGAAGAATCAGAGGGGATCTCATAGAAACCTACAAAATTCTAACAGTGCTGGACAGACTAGACGCAGGAAGGATGTTCCTGATGGCGGGGGAGTCCAGGACCAGGGGTCACAATCTAAGGATAAGGGGTAAGCCATTAAGGACTGAGATGAGGAGGGATTTCTTCACCCAGAGAGTGGTGAACCTGTGGACTTCTCTACCACAGAAAGCAGTCGAGGCCAAATCATTAAATATATTCAAGAAAGAGTTAGATATAGTTCTTAAGACTAAAGGAATCAAGGGATACAGGGAGAAAGCGGGAACAGGGTACTGAGTTTGGACGATCAGCCATGATTGTATTGAATGGCGGTGCAGGCTCAAAGGGCTGAATGGCCTACTCCTTCTCCTATTTTCTATGTTTCTATGAAAGCATAGTGTCCAATCTCCTTAACAATTCCGTATTAGCTAACCGGATAGTAGGAGGTTCAATTTGAGAATTGTCTAGGCCTCCTTCTGCTTAACAGAAAACATAGAACATAGAACAGTGCAGCACAGTACAGGCCCTTCGGCCCACGATGTTGTGCCGAACCTTTAACCTACTCTAGGATCAAACTACCTACATACCCTTCATACTACTATCATCCATGTACCTATCCAAGAGTCGCTTAAATGTCCCTAATTTATCTGCTTCTACTACCACCGCTGGCAGTGCATTCCACGCACCCACCACTCTCTGTGTAAAGACTTCATCCGCAATATCCCTTATATCCTTCACTGTCCCTACTACCTGACATATCTGTTCTTGCTTATCCTCCTCCCAGCGATGAAATTGTTTCAACATTTAATGTGGCACAGTCGATTCTTTTTCCGACAATCTGAGGTGTCAATTAAATAATTTACTTTAGCAATCCTATGACTACTCTATATGGTCCACTGAACCGTGCTTTCAGCAGTTCACCCTGTAAAGGCAGTAATACTGACACCTCATCCATTGGATGAAATGTTCGGGTCTTGGCATCCTTGTCTGCCCATTTCTTCATGGTTGTTTGGGCAGCTTTCAGGTGCGCCTGAGCCATTTTGCAGGCTCTTGTGAGCCGCTCCCAGAACACGGATACGTAATCGAACACGGAAGATGCGTCCCTCTGTTCTAAAAACTTTTCTTTGATTAGTTTTAGAGGACTTCTTACCTCATGTCTATAAACTAATTCAGAAGGACTAAAACTGGGAGGCTAATTAGGTGAATCCCCAGTGACAAATAAAAGATATTCCAGCCCTTTATTCCAATCATGGGGATATTCATAACAGGCTGTCCTGATCATCATTTTGAGGGTCTGATGGTACCGTTCTAAAGCCCCTTGTGTCTGTGGGTGGTACGCCGAAGACTTTAACTGCATTATACCCAGATTACTCATAACATCTTGGGAAATTTTAGACATAAAATTGGAACCTTGATCCAACTGAATTTCAATCGGTAATCCATATCTAATGAACATAGAACATAGAACATAGAAAATACAGCACAGAACAGGCCCTTCGGCCCACGATGTTGTGCCGATCCTTTGTCCTCTGTCAAGGACAATTTAATCTATACCCCATCATTCTCCTTTATCCATATACCTATCTAAAAGCCGTTTGAAAGTCCCTAAAGTTTCTGACTCAACAACTTCCCCAGGCAAGGCATTCCATGCCCCGACCACTCTCTGGGTAAAGAACCTTCCCCTGACATCCCCCTTATATCTCCCACCCTTCACCTTAAATTTATGACCCCTTGTAACGCTTTGCTCCACCCGGGGAAAAAGTTTCTGACTGTCTACCCTATCTATTCCCCTGATCATCTTATAAACCTCTATCATGTCACCCCTCATCCTTCTCCGTTCTAATGAGAAGAGGCCTAGAATGTTCAGCCTTTCCTCGTAAGACTTATTCTCCATTCCAGGCAACATCCTGGTAAATCTCCTCTGCACCCTCTCCAAGGCTTCCACATCCTTCCTAAAATGAGGCGACCAGAACTGCACACAGTACTCCAAATGAGGCCTTACCAAGGTCCTGTACAGCTGCATCATCACCTCACGGCTCTTAAATTCAATCCCTCTGCTAATGAACGCTAACACCCCATATGCCTTCTTCACAGCCCTATCCACTTGAGTTGCAACTTTCAACGATCTATGCACATAGACCCCAAGGTCTCTCTGCTCCTCCACATGCCCAAGAACCCTACCGTTAACCCAGTATTTTGCATTCGTGTTTGTCCTTCCAAAATGGACGACCTCACACTTTTCAGGGTTAAACTCCATCTGCCACTTTTCAGCCCAGCACTGCAACCTATCCAAGTCCCTTTGCAGACGACAATAGCCCTCCTCGGTATCCACAACTCCACCAACCTTTGTATCATCTGCAAATTTACTGACCCACCCTTCGACTTCCTCATCCAAGTCGTTAATAAAAATCACAAACAGGAGAGGACCCAGAACTGATCCCTGTGGCACGCCACTGGTAACTGGGCTCCAGGCTGAGTATTTACCATCTAAGACCACTCTCTGCCTTCTATCAGTTAGCCAATTCTTAATCCAACTGGCCACATTCCCCACTATCCCATGCCTCCTGACTTTCTCCATAAGTCTACCATGGGGGACCTTATCAAATGCCTTACTAAAATCCATGTACACCACATCCACTGGTTTACCCTCATCCACTTGCTTGGTCACCTGCTCAAAGAATTCAATCAGGCTTGTGAGGCAAGACCTACCCCTCACAAAACCGTGCTGACTGTCCCGAATCAAGCAGTGTCTTTCCAGATGCTCAGAAATCCTATCCCTCAGCACCTTTTCCATCAACTTGCCTACCACCGAAGTAAGACTAACTGGCCTGTAATTCCCAGGGTTGTTCCTATTCCCTTTCTTGAACAGGGGCACAACATTTGCCACCCTCCAATCACCTGGTACCACCCCCGTCAACAGAGAAGATGAAAAGATCATTGCCAGCGGCTCTGCAATTTCATCCCTTGCTTCCCATAACATCCTTGGATATACCCCGTCAGGCCCGGGAGACTTGTCTATCTTCAAGTTATTCAAAAACCCCAACACATCTTCCCTCCTAACGAGCACTTCCTCGAGCTTACCAGTCTGTTTCACACCGTCCTCTTCAGTAATACACCCCTTCTCATTCGTAAATACCGAAGAGAAGTACTCATTCAAAACCTCACTTATCTCTTCCGGCTCAACACACAGTCTCCCGCTATTGTCCTTGACCGGACCTACGGTCCCCCTAGTCATCCTCATATTTCTGACATACGCGTAAAAGGCCTTGGGGTTTTCTTTTATCCTACCCACCAAGCATTTTTCATGCCCTCTCTTAGCTCTCCTAATCCCTTTCTTCAGATCCTTCCTGGCCATCTTGTATCCCTCCAGAGCTATGCCTGTGCCCTTTTTCCTCAACCTTATATACGCATCCTTCTTCTTCCTAACAAGACTCTCAACCTCTCTTGTCAACCACGGTTCCCTCACATGACCATCCCTTCCCTGTCTGACAGGGACATGCTTATCAATGGCCCCTACTATCTGCTCCTTGAAAAAGTTCCACATTTCGACCGTGCCCTTCCCTGCCAGCATATGCTCCCAACTTATGCTCCTCAGTTCCTGCCTGACAGCATCATATCTACCCTTCCCCCAATTGTAAACCTTGCCCTGTTGCACATACCTATCCCTCTCCATTGCCACAGTGAATGCTACAGAATTGTGATCACTATCTCCAAAGTGCTCGCCCACCAACAGCTCTATCACTTGCCCTGGTTCATTACCTAGTACCAAATCCAATATTGCCTCCCCTCTGGTCGGGCAGTCTACATACTGAGTCAGAAAAGCTTCCTGGACATACTGCACAAACACTACCCCATCCAAACTATTCGATCTAAAGAGTTGCCAATCAATATTTGGGAAGTTGAAATCCCCCATAATTACTACCCTGTGACTTCTGCTCCTTTCCAAAATCTGTTTCCCAATCTGCTCTTCCACCTCCCTGCTGCTATTGGGGGGCCGATAGAAAACTCCCATCAAGGTGACTGCTCCTTTCCTGTTCCTGACCTCAACCCACAGTGCCTCAGTCGGCAGATCCTCCTCGAAAATTCTTTCAGCAGTTGTTACACTATTTCTAACTAACAATGCCACCCCCCCACCTCTTTTACCACCATTCCTAATCTTATGAAAACATCTATAACCAGGTACCTCCAAGAACCATTCCTCCCCCTCACCTATCCACGTTTCAGTGATGGCCACAACATCGTAGTCCCAAGTGCCCATCCACGCCTTCAATTCACTCACCTTATTCCTGATGCTTCTTGCGTTGAAGTATACGCACTTTAACCCTTCTCCGTGCCCATCTGTCCTCTGCGACAGTGCTACCTTCCCCAATACCTCACTACACTCTTTGTCTTTCTGAGTGGACCCACTGGTCCCTGGACTACAAGTCCGGTTCCCATCCCCCTCCCAAACTAGTTTAAACCCTCCCGAACAGTACTAGCAAACCTCCCTCCCAGGATATTGGTGCCCCTCTGGTTCAGATGCAGCCCGTCCTGTTTGAACAGGTCCCATCTTCCCCAGAATGCAGTCCAATTATCCAAGAACTGGAAGCCCTCCCTCCTACACCATTCCTGCAGCCACGTGTTCAGCTGTGCTCTCTCCCTATTCCTAGCCTCACTATCACGTGGCGCCGGCAACAAACCAGAGATAACAACTCTGTCCGTCCGAGCTTTCAGCTTCCAGCCTAACTCCCTAAACTCACTTCTAACATCTGTGCCACCCTTCCTTCCTACGTCGTTGGTGCCAATGTGCACCACGACCTCTGGCTGCTCCCCCTCCCCTTTAAGGATCCTGAAGACGCGATCACAAACATCACGGACCCTGGCACCAGGGAGGCAACAAACCATCCGTGCGTCTCGCTTGCTCCCACAGAACCGCCTGTCGGTACTCCTCACCATCGAGTCCCCGATGACTAGTGCTCTCCCGTTCTCCCTCCTTCCCTTCTGAGCCACAGTGCAGGACCCCGTGCCAGAGGCCCGTTCACTGCAGCCTGCCCCCGATAGGCCGCCCCCCCCAACAGTATCTAAAACTGTATACTTGTTGTTGAGGGGAACGACCACAGGAGATCCCTGCACTGACCTCTTCCCACCTCTAACTGTTACCCAGCTGCCTTTGTTTTGTGGAGTAACGACATCCCTGTAGCTTCTATCTATCACCCCCTCAGCTTCCCGAATGATCCTCAGTTCATCCAGCTCCAGCTCCAGTTCCCTAACACGGTCTGATAGGAGCTGGAGACGGATGCACTTCCAGCAGGTAAAGTCGGCAGGGTCCCCGGAGGTTCCCCTCACCTCGAACATACTGCAGGAGGAGCACTGCACTCCCCTGGCTGCCATTTCTTTTACTCAATTACCCCTTAATTAAGTACAAATATAGATATTAACAAAAACAGTGAAATAGCTTACCTGTTCAGTCCTTTTTGGTTAGAGGAGGAGGGTAAAAAGGGTCTTATTATTAGGTTAGAGGAGGAGGATGGGTGGGAGACACTACATGTGTAGTGTCTCGGATTAACTCTGCTCCGCACCTTTAAAGAAAATACCTACCCAGGAGTCCTTGCTGCCGTCCAGAACTGGGTTAACTTTTCTACCACTACCTTAGCAGAAATTGTTCTCAAGGGAATGGCCTCTGGGAACCGAGGAGCCATATCCATAATAGTGAGTATATATTGATGTCCTGCTTTTGTTTTCGGTAAAGGTCCTACACAGTCTACCAACACCCTAATAAATTTTCCCCAAAAACTGGTATGGGAATTAGAGGTGCCAATTTTATGGCAGGTTGCAGTTTTCCCACAATCTGGGCATGTATGGCACGTTTTACAAAACTGCACCACGTCCTTGTAAAGATCTGGACAGTGAAAATGTCGACTTATAAGTGCTTGTGTCTTCCAGATTCCCACATGTCCTGCCATAAGAATTTCATGGGCTATTCTTAATATGCCCCGGCGATACTTGTGCGGTACCACTATCTGGTGAACTACTATCCATTCCTCATCCACACGTCTATGAGGAGGTATCCACTTCCTCATCAGAATCCCACTTTTAATATAGTAGCCTTCCAGAAATCCCTTTTCCTGAGCTTCAGTTAGAGAAGGCTATGCGATTTTACTTAACTCTGGATCGGCTTGCTGAGCCTTGAGCAGAGAAAACTTATTGTAGGAACATAGGAGCAGGAGATCATCCACTTCAATGCCTTTTTCCCACACTATTCTCATATCCCCTTATGTCATTTGTATTTAGAAATCTGTCAATGTCTACTTTAAACATACTCAATGGCTGAGCTTCCACAGCCCTCTGGGGTCGAGAATTCCAAAGATTCACAACCCTCTGAGTAAAAAAATTTCTCCTCATCTCTGTCCTAAGTGGCTTCCCCCTTATTTTGAAATTGCATCCCCTGGTTCTGGACTCCCCAACCAGGGGAAACGTCTTACCTGCATCTACCCTGTCTATCTCTTTAAATATTATGTAGGTTTCAATGAGATCATCTCTCATTCTTCGAAACTCTAGAGAATACAGGCCAGTTTGCCCAGCCTCTCTTCATAGGACAGTCCCGCGATCCCAAGAACATGTCTGGTGAATCTTTGTACTCCCTCTACGGCAATAATATCCTTTCTAAGCTAAGGGGACCAAAACTGCACACAGTACTCCAAGTGCGGTCCAACCAAGGTTCTATACAATTGAAGCAAGACTTCACTACTCCTGTACTCAAATCCTCTTGCGATAAAGGCTAACATACCATTAGCCTTTCTAATTGCTTACTGCATCTGCATGCTAGCTTTCAGTGACTTATTGACAAGAGCAGCCAGGTCCCTTGTACATCTATAATAAAAGCAAGAAATGCTGGAACCACTCAGGAGGTCTGACAGCATCTGTGGAAAGAGAAGCAGAGTTAACGTTTCAGGTCAGTGACCGTTCTTCGGAACTGACAAATACTAAAAATGTCACAGGTTATAAGCAAGTGAGGTGGGGTGGGGCAAGAGATAACAAAGGAGAAGGTGCAGATTGGACAAGGCCACATAGCTGACCAAAAGGTCATGGAGCAAAGGCAAACAATATGTTAATGGTGTGTTGAAAGACAAAGCATTAGTACAGAATAGGTGTTAACGGATTGAATATTGAACAGCAGCAAGTGCAAACATGAAAAAAACAGTGGGTAAGCAAACTGAACAAACTAAGATGAAATGAAATAAATGCAAAAAAAGTTGTAAAAAATGTAAAAAAGAAAAAAAGAAGAAAAAAGAAAAAAGAAAAAACAGCTAAAAATGAAAGTAAAATGGGGGGCTGTCATGCTCTGAAATTATTGAACAAACAAACAAAAGAACAGTACAGCACAGGAACAGGCCATTCGGCCCTCCAAGCCTGCGCCGATCTTGATGCCTGCCGAAACTAACACCTTCTGCACTTCCGGGGCCCATATCCCTCTATTCCCTTCCTATTCATATATTTGTCAAGATGTCTCTTAAACGTCGCTATCGTATCTGCTTCCACCACCTCCCCTGGCAGCAAGTTCCAGGCACTCACCACCCTCTGTGTAAAAAACTTGCCTCGCACATCCCCTCTAAACTTTGCCCTTCGCACCTTAAACCTATGTCCCCTAGTAACTGACTCTTCCACCCTGGGAAAAAGCTTCTGACTATCCACTCTGTCCATGCCGCTCATAACTTTGTAAACCTCTATCATGTCGCCCCTCCACCTCCGTCGTTCCAATGAAAACAATCCGAGTTTTTCCAACCTCTCCTCATAGCTAATGCCCTCCAGACCAGGCAACATCCTGGTAAACCTCCTCTGTACCCTCTCCAAAGCCTCCACGTCCTTCTGGTAGTGTGGCGACCAGAATTGCACGCAATATTCTAAGTGTGGCCGAACTAAAGTTCTGTACAGCTGCAACATGACTTGCCAATTTTTATACTCTATGCCCCGACCGATGAAGGCAAGTATGCCGTATGCCTTCTTGACTACCTTATCCACCTGCGTTGCCACTTTCAGTGACCTGTGTCCGCTGGCTGTTGGAAGGCCTGTAGTAAACCCCCAACATCATGACTGCACCCTTCCTATTCCTGAGCTCCACCCATATTGCCTCGCTGCATGACCCCTCTGAGGGTCCTCCCGCAGTACAGCTGTGATATTCTCCTTAACCAGTAATGCAACTCCCCCACCCCTTTTACATCCCCCTCTATCCCGCCTGAAGCTTCTAAAGCCTGGAACATTTAGCTGCCAATCCTGCCCTTCCCGCAACCAAGTCTCTGTAATAGCAACAACATCATATTTCCAAGTACTAATCCAAGCTCTAAGTTCACCTGCCTTACCTGTTATACTTCTCGCATTGAAACAAATGCACTTCAGACCACCAGTCCCGCTGTGCTCAGCAACATCTCCCTGCCTGCTCTTCCTCTTAGTCCTACTGGCCTTATTTACTATGTCCTCCTCATTTACTTCACTAGCTGTCCTACTGCTCTGGTTCTCACCCCCCTGCCACACTAGTTTAAACCCTCCCGAGTGACGCTAGCAAACCTTGCAGCCAGGATATTAGTGCCCTTCCAGTTTAGATGCAACCCGTCCTTCTTGTACAGGTCCCATCTGTCCCTGAAGAGAGCCCAATGGTCCAGATATCTGAAGCCCTCCCTTCTACACCAGCTGAACTCAATGTTCAGTCCGGCAGGCTGTAGTGTGCCTAATCGGTAGATGAGATGCTGTTCCTCGAGCTTGCATTGATGTTCACTGGAACACTGCAGCAATCCCAAGACAGAGATGTCAGCATGACAGCAGGGGGGAGTGTTGAAATGGCAAGCAACCGGAAGCTCAGGGTCCTGCTTGCTGACCAAGCGGAGGCGTTCCGCAAAACGGTCACCCAGTCTGCGCTTGGTCTCCCCAATGTAGAGGAAACCACATTGTGAGCAGCGAATACAGTATACTACATTGAAAGAAGTACAAGTAAATCGCTGCTTCACCTGAAAGGAGTGTTTGGGGCCTGGGATAATGAGGAGAGAGGAGGTAAATGGGCAGGTATTACACCTGCGATTGCAGGGGAAAGTGCCATGGGACGGGGACGAGGTGGTGGGGGTAATGGGGGAATGGACCAGGGTGTCGCAGAGGGAATGATCCCTTCGGAATGCTGACAGGGGAAGGGAGGGGAAGATGCGTTTGGTAGTGGCATCACGCTGGAGGTGGCGGAAATGGCGGAGGATGATCCCTTGTCCATCTACACTTTCCAATCTCTTACCATTTAAGAAATACTCTGCTCATCTAGTCCTCTTACCAAAGTGGATAACCTCACATTTTGCCACATTATATTCCATCAACCATGTTCTTGCCCACTCACTAAGTCTGTCCAAAACCCCTTGAAGCCGCTTTGCATCTTCTTCACAACACACATTCCTACCTAGTTTTGTGTCATCTGTGAACTTGGAAATACTACATTTAGTCCCCACATCCAAATCATTGATATATATTGTGAACAGCTGGGGCCCAAGCACTGATCCCAACGGTACCCCAGTAGTCACAGCCTGCCAATGAGAGAACGACCTGTTTATTCCCACTCTCTGCTTGCTGCCTGTTAACCAATCCTTAATCCACGCCAGTGCATTACCTCCTATCCCATGTGCTTTAATTTTGCTAACCAACCTCCTGTGGGGGACTTTATCAACAGCCTTCTGAAAATCCAAGTATACCACGTCCACCAACTCCCCTTTATCAATTCTGTTAGTAGCATCCTCAAAAATCTCCAACAGGTTCATCAAACATGATTTTCTATTCATAAATCCATGTTGACTATGCCCAAACAGATCATTATTAACCAAGTATCCATTTATCACATCCTTTAGAAAAGATTCTAGCATTTTCCCAATGACTGATGTAAGGCTAACAGCTCTGTAATTCCCTGTTTTCTCTCTCCCTCCCTTCTTAAATAGTGGGGTGACATTTGCAACCTTCCAATCTGCAGGAACCGCTCCAGAATCGATAGAAGTTTGGAAGATGATCACCAATGCATCTACTATCTCCATAGTGTTATGACCAGGTGAAAAAGGTGTCTCGGGGTCTCTTTCAGCCTTCACCTGGTCTTACTGTAACAAGATTTAATTTTTAAACACATTGTGTTTTGAGCTCCCCCTTGGTGAATCCTTATTCACCACTTTCCAATTATAAGGTAAAGAAATGAGCACAAACAGGCTTTCTTCAATTTAAAGAAGAAAAGTGAAATTTATTAAAACTTAAACTTAAACTCTATTTCGGTTAACGCCTACGGATACACGCCCCGCCCCACGCACAATGCATACGCGATACGCACATGCAAATAGAGACAGAAAAGAGCAGAAGAAAAATAAAGTAGAGAGGTTTGAGGCAATCTCTGAAGGAGGGTTTGTTATTGTGCTTTGAGCTCACTGTCGTCCTTGCTTGTAGGTAGATCTTACTTTTCGTTGGGGCCCAGTATTCTTCATAAACCTTGTTCACTGTAGGAGACTTTTCTCTCTTGGGGTTCATATGTCTTCAATGGATTCCGAAGCTGGTGAGAACGAGATGAGAGCAGACAGGAGAGAGGTCTTTTCCAGTCCAGGAGCAAACAGCTTTCTGACTTCAAACACTGTTTCTCCAATTTAAAACTCCCCTAGATGGCCAGCAGGTGGTCACATGACTGACTGGTTTGGCCAGGTCTCTTTTGTGTGTTGAGAGCATCTTTGCAGTCAACCTGGAATGCTAGCTTCTCCACCTTCAACGTCTGGTAATCAAAAGTCCATTGTGGATTAAATTGGAGCAGGGAGTGACTCCTTTGTCCTTTCCAAGTACTGTCTGTTACTATGCAAATGTCTTTCAAGTCAAGGATCTGGTGTGTTTTTTAAAGCAAGTTCTTTCTTTACTCCAGTAACAGTTTAAAAATCAATGTTCATGTGTCAGAATTAATGTGCCTCATTCTTGGCAGGTGGGGGCCTGCATGACAATAGCTACCTCTTTCAACACTCTGGGATGTAGAATATCAGGTCTTGGGCACTTATCAACCTTCAGCCCCTTTAATTTCTCCAATACAACCTTCTTACTAATACTAATTTCCTTCAATTCCTCATTCCCTCTAATCCCCTGGATCTCTAACTCTGGGAGATTTCTTGTATCTCCCTCAGTGAAGACAGATACAAAGTAATCATTTAGCTTCTCTGCCATTTCTATATTCCCCATAATAAATTCTCCTGACTCTGTTTGTAATGGACCCACGTTTGTCTTAGCCAAACGTTTCCTTTTTATGTACCTGTAGAAGCTTTTACAGTCCGTTTTTATATTTTTCGCTAGTTTACATTCATATTCTATTTTCCCTTTCTTTATCAGTTTCTTTGTCCTCCTTTGCTGTATTCTAAAATCCTCCCAATCCTCAAGTTTACTACTATTTCTGGCAACTTTATAGGCCTTTTCTTTTAATCTTATACAATCCTTAACTTCCTTTGTTCGCCACGGTTAACTGACTTTACTTTTGGGGTTTTTGTGCCTTGAAGGAATGTATAGTTACAGTAAACTATGTAATATTTCTTAAAGACTATCCATTTCCTATGGACTATCATACCTTTTAATGTATTTTCCCAATCCATCTCACCCAATTTGCCCTCACACCTTCATAATTTCCTTAGTTCATATTTAACACCCTAGCTTCAGATTTAACTATCTAACTTCCAAACATATTGTTAAATTCTATCATATTATGGCCACTCATCCCTAAAGGTTCTTTTACAACAAGATTATTAATTAGCCCTTTCTCATGACATAATATTATCTAATCAAAATCTAAAATAGCCTGTTCTCTAGTCGGTTCCTCAACAGACTGCTCCAGAAAACCGTCCCTAACACACTCCAGAAACTCGTCCTCCACAGCATTAGGTTTACTAAGTTTATATGCAGATTGAAGTCACCCATGATTACTGTATTACCCATGGCACATGCTTCTCTAATCTCCTGATTAATACCATTCCCCACACTACCACTATTGTTTGGTGGCCTACAAACAACTCCTACCAATGTTTGCTACCCCTTGCTGTTTCTTAGCTCCATCCAAACAGATTCCACATTTTGTTCTTCCGATCTGAGATCCTCCCTTACTAATGTACTGATCCCATCCCTTATTATCAGCGCAACACCACCTCCTTTTCCTTTTTGCCTATCCTTCCTAAATGTCGAATATCCTTGAATATTCAGTTCCCTGTCTTGGTCACCCTGTAGCCGCATTTCCATTATGGCAATTAGATAATAGCCATTTACCTCTATTTGGTCCTTTAAATTGTCTACCTTGTTGCAAATGCTGCATGCATTCAGGTAGAGTGCTCTTAGCCTTGTCTTCTTGACATTATTCTGAATTCTAAGCCTAGCTGATGCTCGCCTGCCTTCTAATATCACTTGCTACTTTTGTACCTCCTGTTGCCAGCTTTACTTCCTTCCAATTTTAGCTACCCCTCAGGTTCCCATCCCCCTGACAAGCTAGTTTAAACCCTCCCAAACAGCACTAGCAAATCTCCCTGTGGGGATATTAGTTCCACTCCTGTTAAGGTGTAGCCCGTCCATCTTGTACAGGTCACACTTGCCTCAGAACTAGTCCCAATGCCTCAGAACTCTGATGCCCTCCATCCTACGCCACTTCTCCAGCCTCGTGTTCAATCGATCACTCCTCCTATTCCTATGTTCACTAGCACATGGTACTAGGAGTAATCCTGACATTACTGCTTTGGAGGTCCTGCTTTTCAATTTCCTTCCTAACTCCCTAAAATTACCTTTCAGGACCTCATCCCTCTTCCTACCTATGTCATTGGTACCAATGTAAACCATGACCTCTGGCTGTTCACCCTCCCCCAGAAGGATGTCCTGCAGTCACTCCGTGACATCCTTGACCCTGGCACCAGTGAGGCATCACACCATCCTGGAGTCACGCTTACTGCCGCAGAAACGCCTGTCTGATTGCCTGACTATCGAATCCCCTATCACTGTTGCTCTTCCACTCTTATTTCTTCCTCCCTGTGCAGCTGAGCCACCTGTGGTGCCAGAGACTTTGTTCTGGCTGCACTCCCCCGAGGAACCATCGCTCCCACCAATATCCAAAATGGAAAACCAATTAGCAAGTAAGATAGACTCAGGGGATTCCTGCACTGCCTGCTTGGTTCTCTTACACTCCTGGCAGTCACCCATTCCCTTTCTGCCTGCATGCTCCTAACCTGCAGTGTGACCACCTCCCTAAACGTGCTCTCCACGTAGTCCTCTGCCCCACGGATGCACAACAGTGACTCCAGCTGCTGCTCAAGTTCCGAAACCCAGAGCTCAAGTTTCTGCAGCCAGTGCCACTTCCTGCAGATGTGTTCATCTAGGTCACATGGTGCGTCCATGACTTTCCACATACCACAGGATGTACATTCCACTTGACCAATCTGACCTGCCGTAACGTAACTTTAAAAACTTTTTATTACAATGAGAAGTAAATTAACTTACCAGTTATTCACCAATCAACTTCTTCCTCTGTACTGAAGAGAGAGGCAGCTACTGGAGGCTGAAAAAAGGTAAAAGAAAGAAAGAAAGGGGCCCCTCCCTCACGCACCAAACTCCCACTTTTCACTCTGTGCACTCAAATTTATTTTCTTCTTAATTTATAGTTTCCCTCCTTCCCAAACTCCCTCAATTACCAAACTCCCTTCTTAACACTCTGTGCCCTCCAGTAGCACTCAATGCAGACAAGCAGTACCGAGAGTCCCCGCAATTTATACGCTTAAAACAATGCTGTATCAGCTCTGCTAGAGCTCTGCTACAGCTCAGAAACCAGTTTAAGCTAGCTAACTAATTAACTAGCTACAGATACTCTTGAGTGTTAGTATACCCTTGTTTAAAATTGCAAGAAACCTAACTGAAACAGGAATTTCAATTAATTGCTAGATGTAAACAAAACAAAAACTGGTCTTGAGAGATTAACCCTTAAACTTCACTCACTTACCAAACTATTTTCTTCCAAATCCCCTCAAAAAGTTTCAGATATTTGACTACCTGTCTGTGCTGCTAATTTGACCTCCGACAATGGAACTTGTTTAGCCATTGCTCAGGTCACTACTCTTGAAAGAAAAATTGTTGGAACCTTTTTCTGCAACTGCTCTGTCTCTTTGACTTTACTTGGTCTTTCCATGACTACTGGAAAAGCTACTATCTTCGCTTCCACCAAATCATTCCCCAGAAGTAGATCAACTCTGTCTACAGGACAACTATGGTTACCGTTCCAGACATTAGGTCACACACTCGGTGCACCTGATACAAAGTAACAGGTATATACTCCCCACTGACACCATTCACTAAAACCTTGGAATTCAGTGCGCTCTCTGGTGGAAAAGTTATACCTATACCCAGCAAAAGAGTTTGGGTTTTTCCTGTATCCCTAAGTATGACTATAGGTTTACCTGCCTCACTTGAGGGATAAGGAGTTACTTTTGCTTTTGACAAGAATTCCCTATAACTCTCAGGTATCTTGTTCATATCCCCTGTACTCAGTCGTTTTTGTATTTGGCCTTACAGCTACAGTCAGAGCTACAGCCTGATCTGTTATACTCTTGGTCAGGGTCCCTTTCTCTACCCTGGTTTGTGTACCCCAATAAGTCCCATGGGTTTGCCCCGCAACTTCCAGCATTCTGCACAAAGGTGCCCCACCTGGGGTAATGGAAACACTTAAGTTTTCGGACCTCATTCCTTTCTGGCCTGAGGAGGAGCTCTCCAGGCATTCCCTGCTCTCTCTTCTTGCCCCCAAATACTTGTCTTCCTTTCACCCTCCTGCCTTCTATCCTTCTCAGGTATGTGGAGGTGATGGAAAAAAGTTTGTGCTTGTAAACAAGCTCCTAATCATCAGCGATCTCAGCTCCCTCTGTCTGTTGAAACCTTTTGGTTCTCTACGTGGGTACTTACTAATGAAGGGAGTGAATTTTTACATTCTTCCAGGAGAATTATTTCCCTAAGGGTCTCATACGTGGTTGCTACCTTTAGTGCCTATAAACTTCAGGGACTAACTTCCAAGCAGTGAGAAAAGCCTTTTTTGCCATCTCATAATCTGCAAAAGTCTCTTCAGATGGCATGGTATAAACATCATGAGTTCTTCCCATCAACCTGCTTTGTATAAGCAGTGTCTAGCTTTCCTTCGGCCATTACATCTGTCTGGCTATCCTTTCCAAAGAAATCAAAAATTCCTCTATGTCCCTTTCCTCAAACTCCGGGAGGGCCTGCACAAATTTAATTTGCTCTTCAATGGGCCCTGAGTTGGACTCAGATCTTTCCTCACCAGAATTTGTATTGGTGTCAAGGCCACCATTTTTATTTAGTTCTATCTTTGTTAATTTCTTGCTCCCTTTCTTCACTTTCTCTTTCTTTGTCTCTCTCCTGCTGCTCTGTTTGCTCCCTATTAACTTCTAATTCAGGTTTTCTCATTTCTTATTCTCTTTCAAGTCCAAGTTTTTTCATTTCTTTTTTCTATTCAATCTGCTTCATGTGCAACTGAATCTGAGCTAATTAAACTGAACTATCATCTGGATTGCTTTTTCCTTCTTCCAATTTCAAATTCAGTGCTATTACCTCAATTATGTCTGCTTTCTTAGCCCCTGATTTTAACTGTAACACCAACTTTTCAACCAATTCCTTTAGCCTAGCCTTGGTTAAGTTTTTCAAATCACTCAGGGATAGCCTAGATGAGGAGTTCATAGAATGTGTTTGGGATGCTATTAAAGATGTTATAGCAGGGCATTTAGAAAAATTCAAGGTAATCAGGCAGAGTCAACATGGTTATGTGAAAGGGAAATCATGTTTAACCAATTTATCAGAATTCTTTGAAGGAGTAACATGTGCTGTGGATAAAGGGAAACCAGTGGATGTACTGTACTTAGATTTCCAGAATGTATTTGATAAGGTGCCACATCAAAGGTTATTGTGGAAAATAAAAGCTCATGGTGTACGGGATAACATTTTGGCATGGATCGAAGATTGGCGGACCAAAGGTATGGTTGCTAAATCTGCTGATGACACAAATATAGGTAGGAAAGTAAGTTGTGAAGTTGTCCCTCCCCAGAAAGGTTGTAACAACTGACAGATCCATTTTGGTAGTGTAAATTTTAATCTAATGCACAAGAAACCTGGTGCTTTCCTTTTCCCCTTTTCAGTTATTATTGCCCCACTTACAATTGCACATTGTCAGCTTTGGGTTATCCAGCATGAGGCCCCAATTATATGTCACGACCGAGGAGGAAGCAGTGCACTGTCTTTCTCTAGTTCAACTTCTCCACAGGTCACAACATATATGTAAATGTGTACCCAGTGACCGATATGACCAATTATACACTCTGTTTTTATTTTAGAATAATATCCACCAACCAGGTTTCTTCAATAAACAACAAAATTATTAATTGATTATAAAACAAGACTTAATCAATAAAGATGCAAAGACTTAACACAAAGTTTGAAATATGACAATAAATATATATACATATATTCCCTTCTAAATACCCAACGAATACCCACACACACACACATACACCGGTTAAAGGAAAAATAAAGAAATTTTCGCTGCAGAGATTTTTTTCCAAAAAAGACAAATAAGAATACTTTGGCCAAATACTTGTTAACTCTTGAAGGAAAAGAAGAAGATTTGGAATTATATCAGTTCTCCCTTTATTCTGGCGTCCCAAATACGCGTAAATAACCGTCACTGGGATCTTTCTAGAGCAGTTCCTTTCAGGCGGCGTCGAGGATTAATCTTGCAGGCTTTCCAGGAGAAATGCGGCATCAGGGGTTTCAGCTATCACACTGATTTGCAGGATTTGCAGGGTTTCTCAGAGAGTTGGAGAGTTGGATGTCTTCTCCCTTAGCAGGCTGACCTCCAACTGACTCAAAACAGTATTCCAAATGAAACCAATTCTTGACCACCACAAATCTTGACATGTCACTTTTCTGTAAACACTTCCCATGGTCAGAAGGCACTTGCTGTTTACTTAGCTGAAGACATGTGACATCCAGTAAATGCAAGCTCAAGCTCTTGCAATGACCTTTTTAAATGAAAGCAAAGTTTGGCATCTACGGAATCACTTCAGTCCCAAATGAATCCACTTCCACAATTTTCAACCACAAATCCTCAAAAAAATGAAAAAACAGAAGCATTTTCATAACACATGCAACATGATGAAGGGTGTCCTGGACAGATGCAGTAGTGACAGGTATATTGTTATTTCTCTCTCACTACCTGCTGCAAGCCCAGTCTGGTAGCTCTCCTTTAGGATTCAGCCAGCTCTGTCAGTGGCGGTGCTACCAAGCCATTCTTGGCGATAGACATTGAAGGCCTCCATGCAGCGTACACTCTGTGCCCTTGTTACTCTTGATACTTCTTCCAAATAGTATTTAACATGGAGAAACACTGAGGGAGGGAAGGAGATGGTAATCAGCAGGAGATTCCCTTATCCATGTTTGACTCTGGACAGTATGAAGTCTCATGGCATCAGGTCAATGTTGAGGACTCCCAGGGTCACTCCCTCTGATAGTGCCATCACCTCCAGTGGGTCTGGATATATTCAGGGATGGTGATAGAGGAGTATGGGACATTGGCTGAAAGGTATGATTTTGTGAATATGACGATGTCAATGCCAAAATTTCCTGGAGGTAGTCTGTAGTATAAGGGTCTGAAAGAGCTAATGTTGAGATACTGGAAAGAGTACATCCTACCATGATAATGTAAGAGATGACATGTGAGAGAGACTTAAGATAGATGCAGCATGACTTTAGAGGAGTCACACAGACTGGTGTCAAGCTGTACATTGTTATAATGTAATAAAGGTTAATGTTCTAATTATTCCAGACCAAAGCATCTCTTTAAACTAGAGCAACTGAAGTTGCAGCGTACCAAACAAACATATAACATGGTGATCAACAGTGAGATGGAGAACAACAGTGGATCTTACCATGCTACACCCAGAAGAAAAACTTAAAGCAATAATTTGAAAAAGGCTGACCTGAAAAAAAGTGCAAAAACTGCAAAACTTTAGGAGAGGCTGTGGAAAAGCTCCAAAGCTCCAGAAACAGAGAGTCGGGGGAATCAGCGGTAGAAATCCTGTCCAGCGATCGCAGGCTTTGAGTGGGAGAACCAAGCAACATTCCAGGATCTGGTGAGAAACCCTGAAAGAGATTAAAAAATTTGTTCCTGACGTCACTAGGCAGGCAGCAGAAGGAAAGTCCGTAGCGATGGCTGATCCGAGGCACTATTACACATGGCGACCAGAGCAAAAAAAAAGCAACGAGTCTGTAAATACTCAATTCTCTATGAGAAGGGAATTAAAGGAGTATAGCAGTAATGTTATAAAACTGAGTTTAATACAAGGAGGAAATTAATCCTTGGTCTAGCGGCAAGATTTCGAAGGCAGAAACGTTATCCATAGTGGGAATCAGCGCGAGCTGAAAAAGCTTGGAAAACTTCCGTTACTGAAGGGAAAAACTCAAAAGTGAAAGTAAAACAAACTGAAGCAATGCAGCTTAAATTCACAATTCCAGAGAGATTTGAACACATAGCAGGACCAAATCAAACCCCAAATTGGTTACTCTGAAGAAAAAAGGTTTCTCAGATACAGAATTGCTTCCAAATTAGACAGCCAGTTTGAAGCAAAGCAAGTTAATACAGTGCTGCATTCTACTGGGCTAGAACAGATGGTGCTACTGCAAGACAAGGTATTGATGAGACATCTGCCAAATTTGATGAAGTTTTGAAAGCTTTTGATTCTTATTTCAACAATAAGATTTTAGAAAGAGAAAGATGCAACAGAAGGCTCCAGAAACCAGCAAAACAGTTGATGTCTTTATCAATGACCTTTACAGGCTAGCTGAAGGATGTGAATATGGAAAGCTTAAAGCAAAATTAATGAGACCGCAGTGTAGTAGGTATTGCTGATGAATCCCTATCAGATTTATTGCAGTCTAAAGAAGACCTCACCCTGGATAAAGCTATTCAACTGGTGAGACAAGCAGAAGACTTGAAGAACAACAGAGCAATCCTGAGAGGTGAAGACCTTGCTTCAGGAAACCTTCAGAAACCATACAGTTCCTCAACCAGAGGGTTGTAAAAGAGGCACCAGAAGAAAAGGTACACTGGGGATGAAAGCGAAGACGCCTTTAAACCCTACCAGCAATGTGGTGCCAAAAATACTCACAGGCGCAGTGTCCTGCAAACAATGCAGAATGCTTCCTCTGTAAGGAAATAGGGCATTTTGGGAAAATGTACTGAAGTAACATCTCTACTCTCACAAGTTCAAAAGAAAAAGCATTCAAGAAATTAGTGCTTAACAAAGTTAAACAACCTCCTTCAGGAGAGCAAACAAAACACTTTCTTGATGAGATCAATGATCCTAATCAGGTATTTTGGTCTGCAGATATATTTGTCAACAGACATATCACTAATTTTAAACTCGACACCGGAGCAAGTGTAATGTTCTTATCAGACAAAAAGCTATGGTTATCAACGCATTTTCTGCAAACAACAGAAGCTCAGTTACATGCCCCAGGAGGGTTTGAACTGTAAGTTAAGGGGAAGCTACAGGCAACACTCCAGTACAAGGGAAAGCAGATATTAGAAACATTGTATGTTCTAAGGAATCAAGAATTCTCTCTCTTAACTGGAAGAGCTTGTATTGACCTTCATCTTATAAAGAAAGTAGAAGTTGAGTAACAAGAATCCAGGAGTCACTTCCAAGAGGAATTCATGGAATTGTTTACTAGTCTCAGGAGACTGAAGACCAAACATGGTAATACTTTGCAAAAAGATGATAAACCAGTATGTCTTTTCTGAAGACATGACCAGGATGGGAGTCATTTCTCTTGTTACTGAACCTACAGAGTGGTGTTTGGGAATGGTTCCAGCTCCTAAACCTAATGGTGATCTTCACATTTGTGTAGACTTAACTCAATAAGGCTGTGGCACGAGAAGTTCATCCAATGTCCTCAGTGGACAAAAGCTTGGCAAAGTTGTCCAAAAGTACAGTCTTCACAAAGCTTGGTGCGAATAGTGGCAAGTTCCATTGGGTAAGAAGTCAAGATTATTGACAACCTTCATCACTCCGTTTGGAAGATTTTGTTTTAACCGTCTGCCATCCGGTATCAAATCAGCACCAGACATAGACAAGAGAACTATGTTGAATATTTTACAGGGCCTTGAAAATGTAATATGCCATATGAACTTCATCTTAGTTCACAGTGATTCCATTGAAGAATATGACTTGAGGATTAGAGGAATATGACTTGAGGACTGCTGGGTAAGTAAAAACTTATATATTTGGGCAGTATAAAATATCTTACCTTTTCTGCAGCAGCTTTTTCGGAAGCAGAGACAGTGCGAGCGAGTGACCAGCTGGGAAGTCAGTTTCATCTTAAAGTAGATTACCGTTTGGTTCAGTGGACCAGGGGACTGCTGGGTAAGTAAAAACTTATATATTTCGGCAGTGGCTGAACCCGAGACACTACACATGTAGTGTCTCCCACCCGCCCTGCTCCTCTAACCAAAAAAAAGGACTCCGGTGTATTGATAAGGTAAGCCTTTTTATTTGTGTGATTGGTTAAAAATTTACTTTCTTTTTTTTACTTACTTTTTTTGATTTATCTATTAATTGGTTATTTGAAAAAGACCATAGCAGAGAAGCATCAGAAAGTATTTAACTCATAAATTTATATAAAGTAATAAAGGAATTAACTAAGTAGAGATGGCTGGGCAGGTGATGTGCTGTAGCTGTATGATGTGGGAGCTGGCTGACCCCATTGTGAATGGCAGGGACCACATCTGCAGCAAGTGTTGGTTGCTGGAAGAACTCCGGCTCAGAGTTGATGATCTGGAATCTGAGCTTCAAACACTGCGGCACATCCGGGAGGGGGAGAGTTACCTGGACGTTTTGTTTCAGGAGGCAGTCACACCTGGTAGATTAAGTAATTCAAATTCAGTTAGTGATCAGGGACAACAGGGTGTGATTGCAAGTGAGGCAGGTAGGGGGATCCTGAGTTCAGGAGTGGAGGAGCCTCAGCCTTTGACCTTATCCAACAGGTACGAGATACTTGCTCCCTGTGTGGATGAGGAAAAGGGCTGCGGGGAGGATGAGCCAACTGACCATGGCACCATGGTGCAGAAGGCCATTCAAGAGGGGGGAGCAAAAAGACAAGTGGTAGTTATAGGGGATTCTATAATTAGGGGGATAGATAGTATCCTTTGCAAGCCGGATCGGGAGTCCCGCATAGTGTGTTGCCTGCCCGGTGCCAGGGTGCAGGACATTTCTGACCGGCTTGAAAGGATATTGGAGCGGGAGGGGGAGGATCCAGTTGTTGTGGTCCACGTTGGGACTAACAACATAGGCAAGGCTAGGATGGAGGACCTGTTTGGGGATTATAAAGCACTAGGAGCGAAATTAAGGAACGAGCCACGTGCAAATTGGCTTAGGGATAAGAATATTAGGGAAGTAAACACGTGGCTAAGGGAGTGGTGTGGGAAAGAGGGGTTCCATTTCATGGGGCATTGGCATCAGTTTTGGAACCGGGGGGATCTGTACCGATGGGACGGTCTCCACCTGAACCGATCTGGAACCAGTGTTCTAGCGAAACGGATAAATAGGGTGGTCTCGAGGACTTTAAACTAGTGACTCGGGGGGAAGGGAAAGGGAAAACGACAGGGAGTATGATGATAAATAAAAAGGTTAGCAGCAGGCTAACATGTGTGCAGGAGGGTTTAAGTTCAAGGCAGACTATGAAAGAAGCAGAAAGGAAGGTTAACTCAGGAGTTATTATTAGAGATGTTGGGAATCATGAGGGTAAGAAAGCTAGCATAAAGGCACTTTACCTGAATGCTCGTAGCATTCGTAACAAGGTTGATGAGTTAACGGCACAAATCATCGCGAATAAATATGATTTGGTAGCCATTAGGGAGACATGGTTAAAGGTTGGTCACAACTGGGAGTTAAATATCCAGGGGTACCAGACTATTCGGAAGGACAGACAGGAAGGTAAGGGAGGTGGTTTAGCTCTGATACTCAAGGACGACATCAGGGCGGTGCTGAGAGATGATATAGGTTCTATGGAGAATGAGGTTGAATCCATTTGGGTGGAAATTAGAAACTCTAAGAAGAAAAAGTAATTGATAGGTGTAGTCTATAGGCCACCAAATAATAACATCACATTGGGGCGGGCAATAAACAAAGAAATAACTAATGCCTGTTAAAATGGTACGGCAATTATCATGGGGGATTTTAATCTACATGTAGATTGGTCGAACCAGCTCAGTCAGGGTAGCCTTGAGGAGGAGTTCGTTGAGTGTATCCGTGATAGTTTTCTTGAACAGTATGTAATGGAACCGACGAGGGAGCAAGCTATCCTAGATCTAGTCCTGTGTAATGAGACGGGAATAATTAATGACCTCATAGTTAGGGATCCTCTTGGAAGGAGTGATCACAGTATGGTTGAATTTAGAATACAGATGGAGCGTGTGAAGATAAAATCCAATATCAGGGTCCTGCGCTTGAACAAGGGGGACTACAATAGAATGAGGGAGGATAAAAGCAAAATACTGCGGATGCTGGAAATCTGAAACAAAAACAAGAAATGCTGGAATCACTCAGCAGGTCTGGCAGCATCTGTGGAAAGAGAAGCAGAGTTAACGTTTCGGGTCAGTGACCCTTCTTCGGAACCGAATGAGGGAGGACTTGGCTAAAGTAGACTGGAAACAAAGATTTTACGGTGGGACAGTTGACGAGCAGTGGAGGACTTTCAAAGCAATTTTTCAAAGTGCTCAGCAGAAGTATATTCCAGTGAAAAGGAAGGACTGGAAGAAAAGGGGGAATCTGCCATGGGTGTCTAAGGAAATAAGGGAGGCTATCAAATTGAAAGAGAAGGCATACAAAGTGGCCAAAAGCAGCATGAAACTAGAAGATTGGGAAATCTTTAAAGGTCAACAGAAAGCTACAAAAAGAGCTATAAAGAAAAGTAAGTTAGAACATGAGAAAAAACTAGCACAGAATATAAAGACAGATAGCAAAGGTTTCTATAAATATATAAAACGAAAAAGAGTGGCTAAAGTAAACGTTGGTCCTTTAGAGGATGAGAAGGGGAATTTAGTTATGGGATATGATGAAATGGCCAAGGCATTGAACAGGTATTTTGTATCGGTCTTCACAGTGGAGGACATTAATAACATGCCAGTAATTGACAAAGAGACGAACGTAGGTGAGGACCTGGAAACAATCATTATTACGGAAGAGGTAGTGTTGAGCAAGCTAATGGAGCTAAGGATTGATAAGTCTCCTGGCCCTGATGGAATGCATCCCAGGGTTCTAAAAGAGATGGCGGGAGAAATAGCAGGTGCACTGACGGTAATTTTCCAAAATTCGCTGGACTCTGGGGTAGTCCCAGCTGATTGGAAAACAGCAGATGTGACGCCACTGTTTAAAAAGGGAGGTAGACAAAAGATGGGGAATTATAGACCGGTTAGCTTAACCTCTGTAGTGGGGAAGATGCTTGAGTCTATTATCAAGGAAGAAATAGCAGGGCATCTCGATAAAAATTGTCCTGTTGGGCAGACGCAGCATGGGTTCATGAAGGGCAGGTCATGCTTGACAAATCTTTCGGAATTCTATGATGACATTACGAGCAAGGTGGACAATGGGGACCCAGTGGATGTGGTGTACCTAGATTTCCAAAAGGCCTTCGACAAGGTGCCGCACAAGAGGCTGCTGCATAAGATAAGGATGCATGGCGTTAAGGGTAAAGTATTAGCATGGATAGAGGATTGGTTGACTAACAGGAAGCAGAGAGTGGGGATTAATGAGTGCTATTCTGGGTGGCAATCAGTCACTAGTGGTGTGCCTCAGGTATCGGTGTTGGGACCGCAATTATTTACAATTTATATAGATGATTTGGAGTTGGGGACCACGTGTAGGGTGTCAAAGTTTGCAGATGACACTAAGATGAGTGGCAGAGCAAAGTGTGCAGATGACTGTGAAACTTTGCAGAGGAACATATATACATTGAGTGAGTGGGCAAAGGTCTGGCAGATGGAATACAATGTTAATAAATGTGAAGTCATTCATTTCGGTAGGAGTAACAGTAAAAAGGATTATTACTTGAATGGTAAAAAGTTGCAGCATGCTGCTATGCAGAGGGACCTAGGTGTCCTTGTGCATGAATTGCAGAAGGTTGGTCTGCAGGTACAGCAAGTAATTAGGAAGGCAAATGGAAATTTGTCCTTCATTGCTAAAGGGATTGAGTTTAAAAGCAGAGAGGTTATGTTGCAGCTGTATAAGGTACTGGTGAGGCCGCACCTGGAGTACTGTGTGCAATTTTGGTCTCCTTACTTGAGAAAGGATATACTGGCACTGGAGAGGGTGCAGAGGAGGTTCACTAGGTTGATTCCGGAGTTGAGGGGGTTGGTTTATGAGGAGAGATTGAGTAGATTGGGATTATATTCATTGGAGTTCAGAAGAATGAGGGGGGATCTTATAGAAACATATAAAATCATGAAGGGAATAGATAAGATACAAGTAGAGAGGATGTTTCCACTGGCAGGTGAAGCTAGGACAAGAGGGCATAGCCTCAAGATTAGAGGGAGCAGATTTAGGACTGAATTAAGAAGGAACTTCTTCACCCAGAGGGTTGTTAATCTATGGAATTCCTTGCCCAGTGAAGTAGTTGACGCTTCTTCAGTAAACGTCTTTAAAGCTAAGGTAGATATCTTTTTGAACAATGAAGGAATTAAGGGATACTGTGGGAGCGTGGGTAAGTGGATCTGAGTCCACGAAAAGATCAGCCATGATCTTATTGAATGGCGGAGCAGGCTCGGGGGGCCGGACGGCCTACTCCTGCTCCTAGTTCTTATGATCTTATGATCTTATGAGAAGTTTTGAATCGTCTGCAGGATGAAGGCCTAACACTTACTGAGCGGTGCAAGTTTTCAAAAATGTCCATTCATTTTTAGGACACATTGTCAGCAAAAGCGGCATAAAGGTAGACCTGCAAAAGACGAGAGCCATTAACGAATTCCCACTTCCTACTTCTGTCCACGATCTTCAATGGCTTCTTAGCATGGTCAATCAGTTGGCAAAATTCCTACCTAGTTTAGAGCCTTTAGAGCAACTATTAAGGAAAACTCAAGCATGCTGCTGGGATGCACATCTTTGATGGAAAATCCTAATTGTAGCAATTACTTTTCAAGGTGGATCAAGGTTAAACATATTGTTATGACTGAGGTGGGAGGAGTGCACTGTTAATTCAGTCCCACTTCTCCACAGGTCACAACATATTATTAAAAATTTTCCCACTTACTGAAACAGTCAATCAGATACACTATTTTCCCAGAATAGAACATACTAACCAGGTTTCTTTACTGAACAACAAAAGTAACAGTTTATTATGGAGCAAGTCTTTGCTAGTAATTAGGTAAAAGATAAACACATAGATCGAATTTTTAAAGTTCCGGCATTAAATTTTAAAAGTCTCCTTGCTTCCTGAACCAAATTTTATAGTCCGTTTTTACCTTAGTCCCTTCACACTCACAAACATACACACAAATACACTGGTTAACTGAAAAAGATAAAAAGAAAAGGATTTTTATATCAGAGCTCTATTACAGACAAAAACACACCTGGGCAGATCACCTGCCCACCCCTGAAGAAAATAGCAGGTGAGACACACTGCACCAGAACTGGCACACAGTCCTACCTCTGAGCACACACAGGCAGGCCACCAATCTTTAGAACAGTTCTCTTCAGGCGGCGCTGAGAATTATTTTTAGCAGGCTTTCTTCAAATACAGGAAATAAGATGAATCGACACAGTGGATTTCACAGAATCTTTTAGGGAATTGAGGGAAAGCAATCTGGGTTGTAGTCTTATATTCTTCCTTGGAATTCTCTCCTTCAAGCAGACTTGACTTTTATCTCCTTCCAGAAGATAAAACAACACACACACTGACTCATAACCAGAAAGCTTGACAGTTTTTTCTGCCCATCCAGATGCTCTCTGTTACTACTGGGCTTGTTCAATCAAAGGAACGCATGTCACTTTTTTGCCCCTGATTCCAGGGCTTCTGCCCTAAGCCTGACCTGAGCCATGTGACAAATAGCAACACTGTTGCCAATCCAGATCTCGCAGTCCTCTTGATGGCTTCCTTTTAAAAAAACTGGTCCAACATTTATTCAGCTTAACCATAAATTCCTTGAAAAATATTTTTTTAACAAAAAAGAATCACTTTCCTAACAGTAGGTAACAAGAACAACTGAATCAGTCATTCGAGTGTTACAAGATATCTTCGCCACAAACACATGGTATATCTCAGGGTTGGCCAACATTTTATTGTGGGGGGGGCCACATTACAGTTTTTGTCTTACATAGGGGGCCAGTGAGATAACTTTGGAAAGATAAAGGCATTAAAATTTATCTTAATATTAATCAAAACAGCAACAAATGTACATTTTTGTGAAGAAGCTTTAAATAAGACTAACCTATTGACTTACTTTCTCTTCAGTATGTTGGACACTGATTTAATGAGATACCCAGCATTTGTTTGCTTGCACACTCTAATACTTGTTGTAGCGATGCGGAGTATTCCAGATCATGTCTATCTGTCAGGAATATTCTTGATCACTCTCTCTCCCTCTCTCCCTATGTCCCCCTTCTCTGTGTCCCCCTTCTCTGTGTCACCCCCTCTATGTTCGCCCCTTTCTGTGTTGTTCCCCCCTCTGTGTTTCTCCCCCATGTCATCCTCTCTCTCTGTGTCGTCCTCGCTCTCTGTCCCCTTAGAATATTACAGCGCAGTACAGGCCCTTCGGCCCTCGATGTTGCGCCGAGCTGTGAAACCATCTGACCTACACTATTCCATTTTCATCCATGTGTCTATCCAATGTCCACTTAAATGCCCTTAAAGTTGGCGAATCTACTACTGTTGCAGGCAGGGCATTCCACGCCCCTACTACTCTCTGAGTAAAGAAACTACCTCTCACATCTGTCCTATATCTATCACCCCTCAAGTTGAAGCTATGTCCCCTCGTGTTTGCCATCACCATCCGAGGAAAAAGACGCTCACTATCCACCCTATCTAACCCTCTGATTATCTTATATGTCTCTATTAAGTCACCTCTCCTCCTCCTTCTCTCCAACGAAAACAACCTCAAGTCCCTCAGCCTTTCCTCGTAAGACCTTCCCTCCATACCAGGCAACATCCTAGTAAATCTCCTCTGCACCCTTTCCATAGCTTCCACATCCTTTCTATAATGCGGTGACCAGAACTGCACGCAATACTCCAGGTGCGGTCTCACCAGAGTCTTGTACAGCTGCAGCATGACCTCGTGGCTCCGAAACTCGACCCCCCTACTAATAAAAGCTAACACACCATATGCCTTCTTGACAGCCCTATTAACCTGGTTAGCAACCTTCCGGGATTTATGCACCTGGACACCAAGATCTCTCTGCTCATCTACACTAACAAGAATCTTCCCATTAGCCCAGTACTCTGCATTCCTGTTACCCCTTCCAAAGTGAATCACCTCACACTTTTCCGCATTAAACTCCATTTGCCATCTCTCAGCCCAGCTCTGCAGCCTATCTATGTCTCTCTGTACCCTACAACATCCTTCGGCACTATCCACAACTCCACCGACCTTAGTGTCATCTGCAAATTTACTAACCCACCCTTCTACACCCTCTTCCAGGTCATTTATAAAAATGACAGACAGCAATGGCCCCAAAACAGATCCTTGCGGTACACCACGAGTAACTAAACTCCAGGATGAACATTTGCCATCAACCACCACCCTCTGTCTTCTTTCAGCTAGCCAATTTCTGGTCCAAAGCTCTAAATCACCTTCAACCCCATACTTCCGTATTTTCTGCAATAGCCTACCGTGGGGAACCTTATCAAACGCCTTACTGAAATCCATATACAGCACATCCACTGCTTTACCCTCATCCACCTGTTTGGTCACCTTCTCGAAAAACTCAATAAGGTTTGTGAGGCACGACCTACCCTTCACAAAACCGTGCTGACTATCTCTAATGTACTTATTCTTTTCAAGATGATTATAAATCCTGTCTCTTATAACCTTTTCCAACATTTTACCCACAACCGAAGTGAGGCTCACAGGTCTATAATTACCAGGGCTGTCTCTACTCCCCTTCTTGAACAAGGGGACAACATTTGCAATCCTCCAGTCTTCCGGCACTATTCCTGTCGACAATGACGACATAAAGATTAAGGACAAAGGCTCTGCAATCTCCTCCCTAGCTTCCCAGAGAATCCTAGGATAAATCCCATCTGGCCCAGGGGACTTATCTATTTTCACACTTTCCAAAATTGCTAACACCTCCTCCTTGTGAACCTCAATCCCATCTAGCCTCGTAGCCTGAATCTCAGTATTATCAACAACATTTTCTTTCTCCACTGTAAATACTGACGCAAAATATTCATTTAACACTTCCCCTATCTCCTCTGATTCCACACACAACTTCCCACTACTATCCTTGATTGGCCCTAATCTAACTCTAGTCATTCTTGCTCTCTGTTCCCCCTTCTCTCTCTCTCTCTCTCTCTCTCTCGTCACCCTCTCTCTCTCTGTGCCCCTCCCTCTCTCTCTGTTTCCCTCTCTCTCTCTGTTCCCCCCGCTCTCTCCCTGCACCCCCCCCCCCCCCCCCGTGACCCCTCTCTCTGTCTGCTCTCTCTCTGTTCACCTTTCTCTCTCTCTGACAGTTGCAGAAAGCAGGAATGCTCAGCAGATGGTTGGTCAGTTTGTTTTGAAAAGTCACAGCTGCTGCCATCGGGAACAGTGATCTCACAACTTCGGACAGATTCGGGTTTTCCGGCGGGTTCTGACTGTTTTTTAAAAGCCCACCGGAAAACCCCAAATCTGTCGGAAGTTGGGAAACTGCTGTTCCCAATGTCAGCACCTGTCAGCTGTGAAGCTGACATGTGACTTCTTTTAAAAGCCTGTCTGCAAGAAGACAAAGAGAAATTTCTCATCTCCAGTCACAAAGGATAAGGAACGGCCTGGTACAGTTAACATCTGCGGGCCAGATGCAAATCTTTGGCGGGCTGGATTATGGCCCATGGGCCATAAATTGGACACCTCTGGTATACCTGATCAGATAGTGTCCAATAATGGACCACAATTTGCAAACGATTACTTGACGCACTTTGCGGAAAACTATGGATTTGTACATCTAACCATTTCCCCCGATATGCACAATCTAATGAAGAAGCTTAACGAGGGGTCAGAACTATTAAAGCACTGTTAAAGAAAAATCAAGAATTTCAAACAGCACTTCTGAACTACAGAACTACTATATTATTATGCAGATTAGCACCACCTGAACTGTTAATGGGAAGAAAACTTAGAACGTCACTTCCAATCCTACCCAAGAAATTACTCCAGACTAAAGAATCTCTCTAAATAAACTAACTAAGGTGGCATACAACATAGACTTTCCAGGGTCAACTGGGAAGGATGTGGCTTTGTTATGTTCAAATCCAATGCCTAGGTCCATCCAGTTTTGTTCTTATAGCTTTTTGCAGCATTTTGATATAATTGCAATTTTACAGGGCAGTTAAGAGTCAACCACTAAAATAAAAGCAAAATACTGCAGATGCTGGAAATCTGAAATAAAAACAAGAAATGCTGGAACCACTCAGCAGGTCTGGCAGCATCTGTGGAAAGAGAAGCAGAGTTAACGTTTCGGGTCAGTGACCCTTCTTCGGAAGAGTCAACCACATTGCTGTAGGTCTGGAGTCACATAGAGGCCAGATCAGATAAAGGCAGGAAGTTTCTTTTGCGGTCATTATTACTGAAACTAGCTTTTTATTGCAGATTTGTTCAATAAACTAAATTCAAATTCACAAACTGCTGCAATGGGATTTAGATTCATTTCTCTGGATTATTAGTCCAGGCCTCTGAATGACAGGTCTAGTAACCTAACTACTATTCTATCATTCTCAGTAGCTAACCCAATAGAAATTTTTCAGAGATAACAGAAGGAGTATACAAGTGTCATGCAATAGATGTCATATACTTGGATTTTCAAAAGGCCTTTGATAAAGTACCACACAGAAGACTCATGACACAGATTACAGCATGGGGAGTCAAGGGACAAATTGCTGAATAGGTAGCAAATTGGTTCAAAAATAGAAACCAGAGAGTGGGGGGGGGGGTGGGATTTTATGTATGAAAGGAGGTTCTCTTCCAACGGCTAAAGAGCGAGCGAGAGCCCCCAGGTCACCTCCTCTACATTACACCCTAATTTAAGTGGACAGCAGCGAGCCTTCCCTGGGATTAAGGACCCCAGTGACTGAAGTCCTGCCTGCTGAGAGCTCCTGGTCAATCAGAGACTGGCATCTCTTTTACTGAGCAGAGATGATACGACTGATCGCCCTAGTCAAAGCCCCCCCCAATCAAAATACATGATTCTGATTGTGGTGGGAGAAACGCACTGTTAATTCAATCCCATCCCTCCACAGATTGCCTAACATATCATTTTAAACTTTCCAAATTAATGGCGGCACAGCACCGCAGCCTCACAGCTCCAGTGACCCGGGTTTGATTCTGGGTACTGCCTGTGCGGAGTTTGCAGGTTCTCCCTGTGACTGCGTGGGTTTTCGCCGGGTGCTCTGCTTTCCTCCCACCACCAAAGACTTGCAGGTTGATAGGTAAATTGGCCATTATAAATTGCCCCTAGTATAGGTAGGTGGTAGGGGATTTGTGGGGGATGTGGTAGAAATATGGGATTAATGTATGATTAGTATAAATAGGTGGTTGATGGCACAGACTCGGTGGGCCGAAGGGCCAGTTTCAGTGCTGTATCTCTAAATAAAAATTAAAATAAATAAAGAAAGAAAAACCCAGCAAAATTGTACCATCCATCAACCCCTGAATGAGGTTAACGAAGCCAGGTATCTTTAAATCAACAAATTAACTGTTTCATTAAAAAAACTAAATCTTAAACACTATGAAGATATAAACAACATTTAAAATAGAAAAAATTAGAGTCCTTGCAAATTTACAGTCCAATGTTGCTTGAAGTCCTCACAGCCGTCCTGTGGGGAAAAAAGTTTCTTCCACAGTAGAATAGTCCATAGTCTAATTCCAGCAGTAAGTGATGCTTTCCTTCCTTCAGTGAATTTCAACAATTAACGACTTGCAAACACTTTTTAAATGAATCAATTTGGCTTTAGAATTTTTGAAGGATAAATGATTGTCACAGTCTAACTTCCCTTCCTTCAGTTTAAATTATCAGAGACCTCTGTTTTGGCTTGACTTTTTTAGAATTTTGAGAGATAATAATTAGACAAAATTCTCTTCCTTCAGTTTAAATAGCAGAGAGCTCTTCTTTCAGGTGTTAACACCAGCTGTCTGTCTGTGTTCTGTTGGAACAGACTGTCTTCAACTTAAAAGCCAGTTCAAAATTGAATTGTAACAAATGTATCGCTTGATGCTTCATCCAAATGGCTGTATCCAAGGTAATGAGAATGCACCTTTTGAATCGCAGTCTCCAAATGGCTGTATCCAATGACAACCAAAAATGCACTTTCTCCAACTCCTGAGGTTTGCTGGTTCTTAAAGCAGTACTGTTCCTTTGCAAACCGCATATTGCCCAGAGAAACAAAAACTACAGGACAATGACAGCGCCGCCATGAAGGTGGTGGCTGCTGCTGGTAATGCATCCACCAGTAGCCGAGGTGATAGGTGAGTCATGACACGATGGGTTTCGTGGATGCGGGTCGCAGGTTGTAGGGCGATCAGCAGCAAGGACTCGGGGTAGCTTTCAGTGGGCCCTCCTTCCTGATGCCAGGACCCTCGATCAGGCTCTAACTGCCTTTTAATGAAGGACCACTACCTCTCCCACTCCCTCCCTTGCCCCTGGAGCCAGCAAGAAGCCCGCACAGATTGGCCTCGCATGTTTTCCGTGTGGCAACAGACCCACCCACCGCTGGACTAATACCAATGGAGGCGGTATGGGGCCCTTAATTGGGCATAAATTGCCCACTTAAGGGCCTCAATTAGAGGCGGGCAGGAAGGTTGTCCACGGGTCTTCCCGCCATGGACATAATTGGGGTGGAGGCGCAAAGGCAGCGGGGTACCCCCCCCCCCCCACTGCACCATCCCACCTGATTAAATGCTCTCCCCACCTCCAACTCACAGCAAAGGAGAGCACAAAATTCCCCCCAGTCGGTGTTAAAGGTATTTATTCAGATTGGAGGAAGATAGAAAGCAGTGTTTGCAAGAATCAATGCTCGGACTAGGGTTACTCATAATTTGCATTAATGATTTGGATTGAGGAAAATGTAACTCAATATCAAAATTTGCAGGTGACACTAATGTTTCCATGCCCCTATCTTCAAACTGCTGGGGGGTGGGGGTTGCGATGATGGTGGGGAGAGGCAATAGCCAATACTGTGATAGGATGCAACATAATACAAGAAGACATTAGAGGCAGGATTTTGCTTCCATGGGTGGCAATGGGTGCGGCATAGAGGCGGGACTGCTGAAGTGCGATCGCAATTTAAGGATACCACAGTAGCCATTACTGAGGCACCCATTTGAATGAAGAAATGCAAGACCCAGGGAGTCAGGAGGAGAGGCTGCCCCTCATTTCCTCAGATGCTGACCTCGAAGTCCTCCTGGAGGCTGTGATGAGAGGAGGGAGGTCATCTTTCCAGAGGGTGGAAGGTGAAGGCCACACAGCTGCACAAAGCAGGCATAGTTGGAGGTGGCTGAAACAGTCTGCTGGAGAAATGTATGCGTTTCCTCTTTCTTGACACAAACACACCGATCACACATACAAGATCGGTGAATCTAAAAGGTGGGTCCTTTTATTGACATATACAGCAATACTGAGAAGGATACACGTCTTGTTTCTGTAGCTTCTTTCAGCAACTGCCTAAAGATCACATGGGTCTGTACATCACATCCTATCTGGTGATGGACAGCCTTTTCAGATGTGCTCCTTAAAGCAATACCACAACAAAATGTAGTCCAGAGGAACTGACTGCAGTGCCATACAAGGTTCAATGACCTTCTTCGCTCTGCCAAGGTGAGTGCAACATGAGAGGTGTTGTGGCATACCTTCTCAAGGGCAATTAGGGATGGGCAATAAATACTGGCCTTGCCAGCGACACTCATATCCCAAGAATGAATAAAAAAAACACCTGGAGCCTGTCATCAGGTTTCACATTGCACACAGCTAACCTGTAGCAGACAAACCAGCTGAGGAGCCTGAGGGTGCATGCTGCTCCTGAACATGGGAGAACTATGTACCAAGGGTGCTTCCTGATGCCTCAGCAAGTGTCACAGCCTAGCACTGTTGGGGATTTACAAGCACTGATACATTCAGTTTCTTATGTATATCAGCCACTGGCATTGGTCAGAGAGGCCAGCAGGGCCTTATCTCTCTCTCTCTTTTGTCCTTGCAGGAGAAAAGAGTACATAATGCCAGAGAGAGGACTCTCACTGGAGGAGGAGTGCCCCAGATCACCATTGTCATTGTCATGGAGAAATGAGCCATGGAAATCGCCAGGGTGACCCCACAAGACCTAGTCGGGGAAGGAGAGATGGGCATACTTGGTGGAGAGGGTGGAAAGATATAGCAATCTGCAGATGAAGTGGGTGGAGTCCACTCATTCCTGTCTGACAGTATGCCAAAGACTCAGCTACATTGGAAAGTCTCAGCACAGCAAAGGGTTTTACTGTGAAAGGCTAGTTCTAATGACTTCTGTCTTGTGTCTCCCACAGGTTCTGTGGAGGGGAAACACCTGAATCCTGTCACAACACTGGTGCGATCACAACAAACCGAGACAGCAGAGCCAGCACTGTCACATCCTATAAGTGCAGCCTTCACCAGCGCAGATACACTCACATCAGTGGGTCCTAGTGCGCGCTTAGACAGGGTGGCACTTGGTGAAAAGCACAGCACCAGTGAACAGGAGGAGGTGAGAGAGGAGGAGGCAGCTATGGACAGTCCCCCTTTGAGGATGGAAGACAAGCACAGCTTTGCTCAGATGGACGCAGATGCAGGGCCTCAGGAGTCACAAGAAGATGCTACTTAGATCAGCAGCAACAGATGTGTTCCCACATGTCAGAGTACCCTGAGGCGGGGTCATGGGCTGAGAATAGAGGAGTCCATTCAGTTCATGTGTGCTACCATGGCTCAGGGCTTTGAACGCATGAGCTCCTCCTTTGAGATAGCGGCCAACCTCATAGAGAGCCATGTGCAGCAGCAGTGAGTGGATAAAGGAGCAGCGCACTGACCTGCACCGAATGCATGCAATGCTGTGTAGCATGGACCGGTCAGTGGGGCTGGTGGCACAAAGATGCATGGAATGGATGCTAGACGTGCCCCAGCTCGTGCTCCCCTCCAGGCATCCAGGGTGCCATCCAAGGGCTGAGGCAATCACCAATGAGGATGAGGGAACCTCCCCGCATGGGACGCCATCATTATCATCAGCCTCCTTGGCCCCTCTGACTCAAGGACCATCTATGCAGCAGGGCCCTGAGACGGAGGCTGCGCCTGCATCAACGCCAGTGCAGCAGGCTCTGGAGGTACCCCCACTGGCACCTCCACAATGAGAACAACAAACATGTGCTTTTCAGGCCCAAGCAGACACATGCAAGCAGGCTGCCTCCACCTCATCCAAGGCCACAAGGGGAGCACCATGTAGAAGTGGCTGAGAGCGGAGGCCACCACATTCGGCAGAGCACTGAGTGGCTCACTGGAGTTGTTTCACTTGTAAATGTGCACTTTGTTACTTTGTAAGTATTGACACATAACTCCAAATGTATGAGCTTCCATTTTTAATGACAAAACTGGAAAAGAGGGAAGAAGTTGTGAAGGGAATCAAAGGTCTTTGATGGGGGACAGTGAGACCGCTGGACAGATGTGCTTCTTCATTGGTGCTGTTAAGGACAGATTCAAAATGATGGGGTGATTTCCCTCTTCATATCTCAACTACTGAAGACAGTGTTTTTATTAGAATTATGCTTTAATTCTTGAGCATTTAATGGTCAATAAACAGAAAAATGACAGGTTTTCTCATAGGTTTAACGAAAGATAAATGTTTATTAACCAAAACCCAGAAATTCGCAACTTCACCTGCTCACACAAACACACACACACACACACACACACACACACACACGTGCACACGTGCACACACAAGAAAAGATAGAGATTAATTAAAAGGCAGCAGACATTTAGGCCTGGCATTTCTAAAAAGAGTTTGTTGTAAAACCTTGTTTGTTTCCCCAGGAAGAAAATTTAAATGGTACAAGGCTGGTTTTTCTTTTCATGGTTCACTGAAGTCAAACTTGGAAAGTTTCAGGTAGACGGATGCTTTCTTTGGTTAAATATCAGTCATAGTCCAATGGCGGAAAGTCCTGACACAATCTCTCAGGTAGGGAGCTTCAAAGGTCACCTTTTGTCTCTGCCTCGAAGTAGTTTAAAAATGGTATTCTGACAGGGTTTTCTTCTTTGCTGGAATAGATCTCTCTCAGCCTCCTGACTTCTGGATTTCCGTCTTTCTGGCTCAGCAGTGTGTCTTATTAAAACTTTCTTGGTTTCTGTCAAGTGACCAAGGTTTCTCTCTCATATTTTCGTAAAATGGTTTGATGGTGTGGCCATTGTTCGCCAATGGATCTGGATGTTGCTCATCTCTATGCTATCTTATATAGTGGCATTTTTGCACACCTATTATCCTGAGTTTGAGTCTCGACATTCTATGACTGAAAAGTTAGTCCAACTGATTAAGAAATGTAGTCATTAACATTGAATGGTCCATTAGCATTTCTAATGTTTACTTCAACACATGACCAGACATGACATCTGGTTCAGAGTTCTAGCAGTTACCATGTGTGTTTGCAGTACAGGAGAGGTCACCTGACGTCTTACTCCATTTTTGTCTTGCAGAAAAAGTGTTCATTTTGGAGTTCAATTCCTCAGTTCATGTTATGTTTAATAATTGCTCCTTGCATGAGCATGACAGCAGTGAGGATGGATCCATTCAAGGTTGTGTCTTCAATGGAAGTGCTCTCACAGGCAGCTCAAAGTGAGTTCCAGAGCATTCCATCCTCCTAGGTTAGAAGGGCTCAGCTGAATTGTGCCTGGATCAGATGCTCCCTGATGTTAACGGCATCCTGACCAGAACCTTGAGTCCTAGACCGGCCTTGGCCATCTCCCTGCATAGACTGGACACCTCTCTGCTCTGCACCTTTCTTTTCCTCCACCTGTTTCTCCTCTTCCACCGATGAACTATGTCATTTCAGAGCCTCACCCTCTTCAAGGTCTACACCTCTCTGGAGGGCCATGTTATGCAGAGCGCAGCCGACTGCTACAATGCATGAGACCTTGCAGGAGAGTACTTCAGGGTGCCAACTAACCAGTCCAGGCACCGGGAACCACATCTTGCCCGATGGCATGCTCGATGGTGGTCTTTGTAAGCAGATGGCTTCAGTAGTATCGCCTCTGTGGCTGTGTCTCAGGGTTGCATAAAGGAGTGACTAGCTATCTCTTCAAGGGATAATTCTGGCCCCCGAGAATCCATCCAGATAGCTTGAGGAGTGGAATGAAGAGCTGCAGCACCCTGGACTGCCGGACAATGAAGGTGCCATGGCAGCTGCCAGGATAGCAATCGCACACATACATAAAGAGCTTGGTGTGGTCACAGACCAGCTGAACATTGAAGGAGTAGAACCCCTTCCTGTTGATCAGTCTCACAGACCACTCACTTGGTGCCTTGATTGCCACATGGGTGAAATTAAATGAGATAGCAGATGAATTGAACAGGTATTTTGCATCAGTCTTCACTATAGAAGATACAAGTAACACCCCAGAAATAGCTGTAAATCAAGAATTGGAAGGGATGGAGGAACTCAGGAAAATTACAATCAGGAGCGGAGAGCAGTCGGACCTGTGTGAGAACGCCTAGAACTGGGAACGGTTAAATCAAGCATGAGGCTCGGGGCCTTCACTTACCTTCAGGAGCGAAGAGCAGTCGGGCCTGAGTGGAAACGCCGAGAACCGGGAACGGATAAATCAAGCACGAGGCTCGGGGCCTTCACTTACCTTCAGGAGCGGAGAGCAGTCGGGCCTGTGTGGAAACGCCGAGAACTGGGAGCGGATAAATTCAAAGCGAGGCTCGGGGCCTTCAGGAGCGGAGAGCAGTCGGACCTCTTCAAGCGCGCCAGAGTTTTGAACAAAAAAAGCCAACAGAGACGTCACAGGAAAGCTGCAAGGTGATTGGTTGGTGAGTCACTGCTGTGAGGGAATAACTCTAAATAGCTGGGTAAGTAACTAAAGTAAAGGGAAAGGTTACAGTTTTTTTTAACATAGTAGGTAGTGTTTTTTTTAGGGAAGCAAGGTCCTTAGTGTAAATAATCTAATTGTTGGGCAATTTAAGGGGATAAATTAAGGGTGAGTCATGGCAGGGCAGCTCGGCAATGTGGAGTGCTCCTTCTGTGCAATGTGGGAAGTCAAAGACATTTCCAGTGTCCAGGGCGAACACGTGTGCAGGAAGTGTCTCCAGCTGCAGCTACTCCAAATCCGTGTTTTGGATCTGGAGCGGCGGCTGGAGACATTGTGGAGCATCCGCGAGTCTGAGAACATTGTGGATAGCACGTACAGGGAGGTGGTCACACCGCAGGTAAAGACTGCTCAGACAGAAAGGGAATGGGTGACTGCCAGGCAGAGTAGAAGAACTAGGCAGGTAATGCAAGAGTCCCCTGGGTCCATCTCCCTACCTAACAGATTTTCCACTTTGGATACTGTTGGGGGAGATAGCTTCTCAGGGGAATGCAGCAACAGTCAAGTCTGTGGCACCATGGGTGGCTCAGCTGCACAGGAGGGGAGGAAAAGGAGTGGAAGAGCTATAGTGATAGGGGATTCTATCGTAAGGGTTGTAGATAAGCGTTTCTGTGGCCGCAAATGTGACTCCAGGATGGTATGTTGCCTCCCTGGTGTTAGGGTCAACGATGTCACGGAGCGGCTGCAGGACATTCTGAAGGGGGAGGGTGAACAGTCAGAGGTTGTGGTACATATTGGTACAATAATTTAGGGAACTAGATAGCAGATTAAAAAGCAGGACCTCAAAGGTTGTAATCACTGGATTACTCCTGGTGCCACGTGCTAGTGAGCATAGGAATAGGAGGATAGAGCAGATGAATACCTGGCTGAGGAGATGGTGCAGGAGGGAGGGCTTTAGTTTCCTGGATCACTGGGACTGTTCCTGGCAAAGGTGGGACCTGTGCAATTTGGACGGGTTGCACATGAACCAGAATGGGACCAACATCCTTGCTGGGAGGTTTGCTAGTGCTGTTGGGGGGGGTTAAACTAATTTGGCAGGGGGATGGGATACAGAGTGGAGTTACAGTAGGGAGTGAGGCACAGTCAAATATAGAAGAGAAACAGAGTCAGTCTGGAAGGTAGAGCAAATATCGACCTGTTAAGGCACAAGTGAAAAATGCAAGGCTGGATTGCATATATTTTAATGCAAGGAGTCTTTCTAGTAAGGCAGATGAATTGAAGGCATTGATTAGCACATGGGATTATGACATTATTGCTGTCACAGAGACATGGTTGAGGGAGGGACAAGACTGGCAGCTTAATATTCCAGGGTATAGAATCTTCAGGCATGACAGGGGAGGGGATAAAAGTGGTGGTGGTATTGCACTGTTGATTAAGGAGTCAATTACTGCAGTAAGGAGGCATGATATCTTAGAAGGTTCCTCAAATGAGGTCATATGAGTAGAACTTAAAAACAAAAAGGGAGCAATCAATTGGCTGGGAGTGTACTACAGGCCTCCAAACAGTCAGCAAGAGATAGAGGAGCAGATATGTAGGCAAATCTCAGAGAGGTGTAAAAATAATAGGGTAATAATAGTAGGGGATTTCAACTTCCCTAATATCAACTCGGATAGTCTTAGTGCAAAAGGCTTAAAGGGGGCGGAATTCTTAAAATGCATACAGGAGAGCTTTTTGAGCCAGTACGTAGATAGTCCTACAAGAGAAGAGGCAGTAATGGACCTAATCCGAGGGAATGAAGCTGGACAAGTGATAGAAGTGTCAGTGGGGGAGCATTTCACAGATAGTGACCATAGCTCTGTAAGATTTGAGGTAGTTATGGAAAAGGACAAAGACGGACTGGAAATTGGGGGAATTGGGGGAAGGCCGATTTCAGTATGATAAAACAGAATCTGGCCAAAGTGAACGGAGAGCAGCTACTTGTAGGAAAGTCTACATCAGACCAGTGGGAGACATTCAAAGAGGAAATAGTGAGAGTTCAGAGCCAACATGTACCCATTAAGGTGAAGGGTAGGAACAACAAGCCCAGGGAACCCTGGATGTCAAGGGATATAAAGGATTGCATCAGGGGCAAAAAAGGAGGCTTATGGCAGATTCAGAGCACTGAAAACAGCGGAGGCCCTCGAGGAGTATGGAAAGTGTAGGGGGGTACTTAAAAAAGTAATTAGGAGAGCGAAGAGGGGACATGAAAAAACACTGGCGGGCAAGATAAAGGAAACTCCTAAGGCATTTTATAGGTATTTGAAGGGCAAGAGGATAAGCAGGGAAAGAGTAGGGCCCATTGGGGACCAAAGTGGCAAACCGGGTGTGGAGCCGGAGGATATAGGTAAGGTTTTAAATGATTACTTTTCATCTGTGTTTACTATGGAGAAGGACGATGTAGGTGTAGAGATCAGGGAGGGAGATTGTGATATACTTGAACATATTAGTATTGAAAGGAAGGAAGTATTAGCTGTTTTAGCGGGCTTAAAAGTGGATAAATCCCCAGGCCCAGATGAGCTGCATCCCAGGCTGTTATGTGAGGCAAGGGAGGAGATAGCAGGGGCCCTGGCACAAATTTTCAAATCGTCTCTGGCCACAGGAGAGGTACCAGAGGACTGGAGGACAGCGAATGTGGTACCATTATTCAAGAAGGGTAGCAAGGTTAAACTAGGTAATTACAGGCCAGTGAGTCTAACATCAGTGGTTGGGAAACTATTGGAAAAAACTCTGAGGGACAGGATTAATCTGCACTTCGAGAGGCAGGGATTAATCAGGGATAGTCAGCATGGCTTTGTCAGGGGGAGATCGTGTCTAACTAACTTGATTGAATTTTTCGAGGAGGTGACTAGATGTGTAGATGAGGGTAAAGCAGTTGATGTAGTCTACATGGACCTCAGAAAGGCTTTTGATAAGGTCCTGCATGGGAGATTGCTTAAGAAGATGGCTTAGTTTGCAGGAGGCAGAGGGTGATGGTCGAGGGTTGTTTCTGCGAGTGGAAGCCTGTGACCAGTGGTGCACCGCTGGGATCGGTGCTGGGACCCTTGCTGTTTGTAGTGTACATTAATCATTTAGATGTGAATATAGGAGGAATGATCAGTAAGTTCACGGATGACATGAAAATTGGTGGTGTCGTGTGAGGAGGAAAGCCTTAGATTACAGGACGATATAGATGGGCTGGTAAGATGGGCAGAACAGTGGCAAATGGAATTTAATCCTGAGAAGTGTGAGGTGATGCATTTTGGGAGGACTAACAAGGCAAGGGAACATACAATGGATGCTAGGATCTAAGGAAGTACAGAAGGTCAGAGGGATCTTGATGTACTTGTCCATAGATCACTGAAGACAGCAGCACAGGGAGATAAGGTAGCTAGGATGGCATTTAGGATACTTGCCTTTATTAGCCAAGGCATAGAGCAGGGAGGTTATGATGGAGCTGTATAAAACAATAATTAGGCCACAGCTGGAGTACTGTGTACACTTCTGGGCACCACACTATAGGAAGGATGTGATTGCACTGGAGAGGGTGCAGAGGAGATTCACCAGGATGTTGCCTATGCTGGAGCATTTCAACTATGAAGAGAGACTGAAAAGGCTAGGGCTGTTTTCCTTGGAGCAGAGAAGGCTGAGGGGGGACATGATTAAGGTGTACAAAATTATGAGGGGCATTGATAGATTAGATAGGAAGAAACTTTTTCCCTTAGCGGAGGGGTCAATGACCGGGGGCATAAATTTAAGGTAAGGGACAGGAGGTTTAGAGGGGATTTGAGGAAAAAATTTTTCACCCAGAGGGTGGTTGGAATCTGGAATGCACTGCCTGAAGAGGTGGTAGAGGCAGGAACCATCATAACATTTAAGAAGTATTTAGATGAACACTTGAAACGCCATAGCATACAAGGCTACGGGCCAAGTGCTGGAAAATGGGATTAGAATAGGTAGGTGCTTGATCGCTGTCACAGACACGATTGGCCGAAGAGCCTGCTGTGCTGTATGACTCTATGAGTCTATGACCAGGAAAGTGGTACTGAGCAAATTTTTGTAGCTGTGTGTTAACAAGTCCCCAGGTCCCGGTGAACTTCGTTCTCGGGTCCTAAAAGAAATGGCTAGCGTTAGGAAAATTATTCTTCTTTGTTAAAAACAATTTTAAAAAATAATTTATGGTTAAGCTGAATAAATGTTGAATCAGTTTTTTTTTGATCAAGAGGACACTGAGGGAGCTAGATTGGCAAAAGTGTTACTGTTTGTCACATGGCTCGGGTTAGGCTTAGAGCAGAAGCCCTGGTAACAGGGACAGAAAAGTGACAAATTCTCCTTTGATTGGACAAGCCCAGTAGTAACAGAGAGCACTTGGATGGGTAGAAAGAAAAAACTGACAAGTTTTCTGGTTGTGAGTCAGTGTGTGCATGGTTTTACCTTCAGGAAGGAGATAAACGTCAAGTGCTGCTGATGTGTCAAAAAAGGACAGAAGAAGGAAAGAATTCCAAAGAAGAACAGAAGACTACAACCCAGCTTGCTTTCCCACAATTCCCTAAAAGATCTGTGAAGTCCACTGTGTTGATTAGTCTTGTTACCTGTATTCCAAGAAAGTTTGCTAAAAGATAATTCTCACGTCGCCAGAAAAGAACTGTTCTAAAGATCCTGTCTATGTCTGCTCGGAGGTTGGACGGTGTGCCAATTTGGTGCAACGTGTCTTACCTGACATTTTCTTCAGGGGTCGGCAAGTGATCTGCCTGGATGCGTTGTTGTCTGTAATAGAGCTCTGATTCAAAAAATCCTTTTTTTTTATTTTTTCAGTGTATATGTGTATGTGAGTGTGAAGGGATTAAGGTAAAAAGGGAGTTTAAAATTGGTAGAAAGGGGATTTTTTTTTAATTTAATGTTGGAACTTTAAAAATTCAATCTGTGTGTTTATGTTTTACTTTATTAAGACTTGTTTTATAATAAACTGTTAATTTTGTTGTTCAGTAAAGAAACCTGGTTAGTGTGTTCTATTCCGGGGAAAAATAGTGTATCTGGTTGACTGTTTCAGTCAGTGGGAAAATCTTTAATATATGTTGTGACCTGTGGAGAAGTGGGACTGAATTAAGAGTGCACTCCTCCTGCCTTGGCTGTAATTTATGGCTAGTGAGATAGTTGATGCATTGGTTTAAATTTTTCAAAATTCCTTAGATTCGGGGAAGGTGCCATTAGATTGGAAAATAGTGAATGGAACTCCTTTATTCAAAAAGGGAGGGAGACAGAAAGCAGGAAACTACAGACCAGTTAGCCTAACATCTATCTTAGGGAAAATGTTAGAAGCTGTTCCCTTACTTGCACTCAGCTGCACTCATGATAATTTCTGGAACCCTAACCCCCAACTCTTATGACCCCTTGGTGCCAGGATGGTCATGATGCCCTCCACTGCCAGGATGTGCACAGGCCACGTTCCCCGCAACCTCTGTACACCCGATGGAACCAATGAAAACTCACAGACCTGATATGTTAACTTTGCTTCTCTCTCCAGAGGTGCTGCCAGACCTGCTGAGTATTTCCAGCACTTTTTTGTTTTGCTCTCCACTGATGCTGGCTGACCTGCTGTTTATTTCCAGCATTTTGTGTTTTGGTTTCACCTTTGTACTCGACTATTCTGGCTATGTCACCAACATACTGTCTGTTTCCCAATGTTTCAACATCGAAAGCAACAATATTGACACTCATGGGTCCCTTTCAAAGTTTTCCTCTACTAATTCTAGTCCTTTCATTGTTTACATATGTTGTTCATTCTTCTTCCCAAATGCAATACTTTGCATTTTAAGTACTTAAATGTTTGCTCAATTATATTAATCATTCAAATCTTTTTGCAAAACCTAGCTGCATTCTCTTGTAAATCTGGCCTTGTGGGAGTGATGTTTGCACAAAATAAAAGTTAACAGTTACGTAGCAGCTAAGTTTTAATTCCAAAATTGATCCAAAGTGATCCAAAGCAGTCTCTGAGCTTTATCATAATTGGTTTGTTTAAAATTCCAGCAACAGTTGCTGACATTTATAAAAACCAAATGGGAGAAAAATGCTTTGTCTCCTTTATTCAACGTGATCTGCACACTGAAACACCACATCATTTACAGTGTTAGATAAATCATTACAGCACTCTTGATGAATTGGGAGCAGTGTTTAACAACATCAGAGCATATAGCCACCAGCTAGAACCTTCCCGAGTAAAATACATCCAATTCCAAGAAAATTCTTATTGCCTTGCCAACACCATACCATGAATGCACTTCAAAACAAATATGAATCTGACCATGATCACAAAATTCCAGCTGATCCTATATAAAACTTGGCACCACAGAGTACAAAATAAAACTCTATAGCATATTTATTTAGACATAAGAATAAGTCATAAAACTGCAATCACAATTTATTATTTTCCTTCACTTTAAAGGTATTTTTTATTGATTTGCTCCTATAGATACAACTGAGATATTGTTTCTCTTTTGCTATTTTTAGCTAGTTGATTAATACATTTATTGCCCATGCTTGCAAAACTCAAAACACAGTGTCCAATATTAGATGTGATTCCGTGATTGGACAATATTTGCTAAATAATCCTCAGTGTGCTAAGAATTACGCTGATAACCAATTTAAGATTGTCAGTTGGGCTCGCAGTGTGCATACTGGAAGTGTCATGCTAGGCCCCCACCTGCCAAGAATGAGGCACATTATTTTTGTCATGAACATTGATTTGAAACTGTTACTGAAGTTAAAAAAGGACTTGTTAAACAGATCGGCCATGGCTGAAAAAACATTTGCATATTAACAGACCGTGTTTGGAAGGACAAAGCAGCCATTCCCTGACACATTCAACCCACAATGGACTTTTGATCACCAGACATTGAAGGTGGGGGAGCTCGTATTCCAGGTTGATTGCTAAGATGGCCGAATATACAAACGGGCATGGTCAAACCAGTTAGTCACATGACTAACCTGCTGAGCAACCTGAGTTTTTTGAATTTGTACAAACAGTTTTGGGCAGAAAGCTGTTTGCTCCTGGACTGAGAAGCTGTCTCCTGTCTGCTCCCATCTCATTCTCACCAGCCTCTGAATCCATTGAAGACACATGAACCCCAAGAGAGCGAAGTCTCCTACAGCAAACAAGGATTAAGAAGAATACTGGCCCCAACAAAAAGCAAGATCTACCTACAATCAAGGACTCTACAATGACCTCAAAGAACATTAACATAAACTCTTCAGATATTGCCTCAAACTTTATTTTTCTTCTGCTCTTTTCTGTCTCTATTTGCATGTGTGTATTGTGTATGCATGCTAGCAGGGGCACATCGTGTATCCGTAGGCAATAACCGAATTAGAGTTTAAGTTCAAGTTTAATAAATTTCAACTTTTCTTCTTTAAACCGAAGAAAGCCTGTTTGTGCTGGTTTCTTTGCCTTATACTTGGAAAGTGGTGAACAAGGATTCACCAAGGGGGAGCTAAAAACACAGTGTGTTCAAAATTAAACCCTGTTACGGTAAGACCAGGTGAAGGCTGAGAGGGACCCCTAGACACCTTTCTCACCTGATCATAACAGAAAGCTACATATATTAACACACAGGGCCCTGTTCTTTGCAGACAGAAAGAACATGTACACACATTGCGCCTGTTTCAGCTAAACAGAATAAGTGACAGCCATTCACTGGTTCATTTCTCAGGGCAATGCTTTGACCAATCAGAGTCAAACTGTTTGGTTTAAATTTCAAACAAAGCTTGGCAGTTAACTGTCAGTCACCACAAACCGGTGCATTATTGATGGCAGTGCCTCTACCAATCAGAGTCTACTTGCCAACCAATCATCACTCTCTTCTCACAGTATAAATTTGTAAGCTTTCCCTTACATTGGTATTCATTCAATTTGTCCTGATGAGCGCGAGATGAAAAGCTTCAACAAAATGTCTCTTTTTTTCAGCAGTACTCAATATTTATATTTTTAAAAATTTGCACTGTGTTCCCACATGGAAAAAAGTGAGATTAATAACAATGCTAAATAGCACAAACAGTAATTTAAAGCAGACTTGCCAAAAATTTCATTGAGGAAGTTAAACTGATACAAGATGTTCCATCATGCTAAATTGGGGGAAGGCTAATCATAACAATATTAGGCAGGAACTGAAGAATTTAGATTGGGGGCAGCAGTTTGAGGGTAAATCAACATCTGACATGTGGGAGTCTTTCAAAAGTCAGTTGATTAGAATCCAGGACCGGCATGTTCCTTTATGGAAGAAGGATAGTTTGGCAAGTTTCAGGAACCTTGGATAACGAGGAAGCATACTTAAGGGCTAGAAGGCTGGGAACAGACAAAGCCCTTGAGGAATACAAAGAAAGTAGGAAGGAACTTAAGCAAGGAATCAGGAGGGCTAAAAGGGGTCATGAAAAGTCATTGGCAAACAGGATTAAGGAGAATCCCAAGGCTTTTTGTACATATATAAAGAGCAAGAGGGTAGCCAGGGAAAGGGTTGACCAACTCAAGGACAGAGGAGGGAATCTATGCGTGGAGCCAGAGGAAATGGGCGAGGTACTAAATTAGTACTTTGCATCATTATTCACCAAAGAGAAGGACTTTGTGGATGATGAGTCTAGGTAAGGGAGTGTAGATAGTCTCAGTCATCTCATTATCAATAAGGAGGAGGTGTTGGGCGTCTTGAAAAACATTAAGGTAGATAAGTCCCCAGGGCCTGATGGGATCTACCCCAGAATACCGAGGGAGGCAAGGGAGGAAATTGCTAGGGCCTTGACAGAAATCTTTGTATCCTCATTGGCTACAGGTGGACTAGAGAATAGCCAATGTTGTTCCTTTGTTTAAGAAGGGTAGCAAAGATAATCCAGGAAATTACAGGCCTGTGAGCCTTAAGTCAGTGGTAGGGAAATTATTAGAGAGGATTCTTCGGACAGGATTTACTCCCATTTGGAAACAAATGAACTTATTAGCAAGAGGCAGCATGGTTTTGTGAAGGGGAGGTCATGTCTCACTAACTTGATCGGGTTTTTAGAGGAAGTGACGAAGATGATTGATGAAGGAAGGGCAGTGGATGTTGTCAACATGGACTTCAGTAAAGCCTTTGACAAGGTCCCTCATGGCAGACTGGTACAAAAGGTGAAGTCGCACCTTGGGGCGGCACAGTGGCGCAGTGGTTAGCACTGCAGCCTCACAGCTCCAGCGACCTGAGTTCAATTCTGGGTACTGCCTGTGTGGAGTTTGCAAGTTCTCCCTGTGTCTGCGTGGGTTTCCTCCGGGTGCTCCGGTTTCCTCCCACATGCCAAAGACTTGCAGGTTGATAGGTTAATTGGCCATTATAAATTGCCCCTAGTATAGGTAGGTGGTAGGGAAATATAGGGACAGGTGGGGATGTGGTAGGAATATGGGATTAGTATAGGATTAGTATAAATGGGTGGTTGATGGTCGGCACAGACTCGGTGGGCCGAAGGGCCTGTTTCAGCGCTGTATCTCTAAACTAAACTAAACTAAACACACGGGATCAGAGGTGAGCTGGCAAGATGGATACAGAACTGGCTCGGTAATAGAAGACAGAGGGTAGCAGTGGAAGGGTGTTTTTCTGAATGGAGGGCTGTGATTAGTGGTTTTCCGCAAGGATCAGTGCTGGGACCTTTGCTGTTTGTAGTATATATAAATGATTTGGAGGAAAATGTAACTGGTCTGATTAGTAAGTTTGCGGACGAAACAAAGGTTGGTGGCGTTGCGGATAATGATGAGGATTGTCAGAGGATACAACAGGATATAGATCGGTTGGAGACTTGGGCGGAGAAATGGCAGATGGAGTTTAATCTGGACGAATGTAAGGTAATGCATTTTGGAAGGTCTAATACAGGTGGGAAGTATACAGTAATTGGCAGAACCCTTAGGAGTATTGACAAGCAGAGGGATCTGGGCGTACAGGTCCACAGGTCACTGAAAGTGGCAATGCAGGTGGATCAGGTAGTCAAGAAGGCATACGGCATGCTTGCCTTCATCGGTCAGGGCATAGAGTATAAAAATTGGCAAGTCATGCTGCAGCTGTACAGAACCTTAGTTAGGCCATACTTAGAATATTGCGTGCAATTCTGGTCGCCACACTACCAGAAGGATGTGGAGGCTTTGGAGAGGGTACAGAAGAGGTTTGCCAGGATGTTGCCTGGTCTGGAGGGTATTAGCTATGAGGAGAGGTTGGATAAACTCGGATTGTTTTCACTGGAACGACGGAGGTGGAGGGGCAACATGACAGAGGTTTACAAAGTTATGAGTGGCATGGACAGAGTGGATAGTCAGAAGTTTTTTCTCAGAGTGGAAGAGTCAGTTACCAGGGAACATAGGTTTAAGGTGAGAAGGGAAAAGTTTAGAGGTGATGTGCAAGGCAAGTTTTTTATACAGAGGGTGGTGAGTGCCTGGAACTTGCTGTCGGGGGAGGTGGTGGAAGCAGGTACAATAGCGACGTTTAAGAGGCATCTTGACAAATACATGAATAGGATGGGAATAGAGGGATACGGACCCCGGAAGTGCAGAAGGTTTTAGTTTAGACAGGCATCAAGATCGGCGCAGGCTTGGAGGTCCGAATGGCCTGTTCCTGTGCTGTACTGTTCTTTGTTCTTTGTTCTTGTTCAATGCCCTGAAACAGGTCATAAGAAGTCAACCACAAGAACTTGCATTTATATAGTGTGGTACAGTTACTGCTTTAGGCACAATTGGGAAATTGCACCCAAAATACACTTGAAATTAACCTTGTTGGTTTCACTTTGTTCAAGTTGCCAATAAAATTAATGTGCATAATCGCAAATGTAAAATCTTCCATGAACCAGTGCAATCAGGCAATATAATAAAGTGTAATTGTTTATTTATTTTTCTTTTGATTAAAAAATATTCACTAGTGTATTTAAGAGTGGTACCTGGTGCAGTTTTATTAATACAACTAAAAATGAGTGTATCACAGAAAATAATCATTTTTAATAACAGCCTGATTTAAAATCATTAAAAATGACTTAAAAATAAATTATACTGAACCATTTACCAGTTTCATTGGCGTATACTAGTCAGTGTCTGAGTAAATTAAAAATTTTTTGACATGAATAAATGTTAAAACATACCTAATAATACCTGTGTGCTATGAAAATGAATGCAATTTGAAGAGGCTTTCTGAACCAACACAATCGGTGGAATCTTGCAATGTTGACCTGGAGGGTGGCCTATTTTGGGGTCAGAGCCTGATCCAGGCAAATGGAATCTTAAAAGATTGTGGAAAATGCGAACGAGGGTGTTTTTTGGCATAACGCACTTAACTTTAAAATGCCCCAATCATTTGCGCTGGCTCAGGTGATTTTGCCCAATTGCACTGATATTAGCAGCAGAAACAAGTGGAAGCTCTATCCCAGTGCCTTTAACATAGTAAAACATTCCAAGGCACTTCACAGAAGCGTAATCAAACAAAGATTGACATCAAGGCAAGGAAAGTGATATTAGGATGGATGATTAAAAGCTTGGTTAAAGGTATGTTTTATGGAGTATCTTGAAAGGAGAGAGATGGAGAGACAGAGGTTTCAGTATCAAAATGGATTCCAGTATCTGATTCCAGTATAATTCTGTTCTACCCTGGCAAATTGTTAAGTGCCCCCACCCTTCCAAATACTTGCTGAAAATCCATATGGTTGAACTTCGCTTCTAGTAAAGAAATGAGGGAGGTAGTTCTCTTCTGCAATAGATTATAAGAATATTCGTAGCCTTTTATATATTACGTAGTGGATATCTGGCATTAGTAAGTTATGTTGGCCGTCCTAGTAATGTGATAAACATAGCATCAATCCCTTTCCCCTTTCCTGTTTATTGTTCTGCATATATACATTTTCTGTTTCAACTATTAGATTCATCAACTAGTTAACAGTGTACCTCAGGTTACAATTCAGTACAGTTTCTTGATACTGATCATTCAAACAGTCAAGCATTGTAACTCCTTTTGAATTGTAGAAAATGAAAATTGTTCAACACATTAAAAGTAGGGGAGGTGTAAATTCGAATCATAGAATGGTTACAGCACAGAAGGAGGCTATTCAGCCTCTTGTGTCTGTGCTGACTCTCTGCAAGAGCAACTAAGCTATTCCCACCCCCCTGCCCTTTCCTTGTAGGCCTGCAAAGTTATTCTCTTCAGGTGTTTATCCAACTCCCTTTTAAAAGCCATGATTGAATCGGCTTCCACCACACTCTCAGGTAGTGCATTCCAGATCCTAACCACTCACTGCATAAAAAAGTTTTTCCTCATGTCACTGTTGGCTTTTTTGCCATTCACTTTATAACGGTGTCCTCTGCTTCTTTCCCCTTCCGTCAACGGGAACATTTCTTTCTATTGTTACGGCCACCTGGTTAGGTTAGGGTGGCTCCCACTGTTCAACTCCCACCTGGCTGCATCAAATGTGTTTTCTTATTAGGGTTTAGCCCGTGGTGTTTTATTTGTCAAACAGACAGCAACAGGTTTTCTTGCAGGTTTAAAACAGAAAATCAATTGTTAAGCTTTATCCCGAAATTGTCGCAACCGCACCCACTCGTGCATTCGCTCGCACACCCATGCACACACATATATGCACGCACGCACACACACACACACACACACACACAGGAAAAAAGGGGTAAGCAATTAAAAGTGCGGGTTAGGTTTCAGGGGAGTCATTTCATGTTCCAGTTTAAGTTTTCTCTTCATCCTTTCTTTGGATGAGGTACCACTAAAAAAATGAATTTCTTTTGGTTAGGTTTTGTCAAATGGGTTTGCAGTTTCTCTCACATCAGTTTGTACTACTTTGGGACTATTAATGTCCATAAACATGTAATGGTTAGTGGAGCTTGTAGTATGCAAGTTTCTGTTACTGCTGGTTGCAAGGTTCCCTAATTGGCGGCAAGCTCATAAATGGAGGCCAAAGAGCCGCCGCAATCTCAAGCACAGTGACTCATTTAAATAGCCTGGGCAACCGTTCCCACCCCCCACCCCCATGGAGGGGACGGGTTGTCCAGCCGGCAATGTTGTCAGCTGCCTGTGCGCAGGCACTGGTGCCATTTCTAAAGGGCAGCCAGCCCTGCTACCCAATTTTTATAGATCTTCCCCCCAAAATTAAATAAATTTTGAACAGTCCTTCCCCCCCCCCGAAATAACAACTGTTACGACCGAGGCGGGAGTATTGCACTGTTTTTTCTACTTCCACTTCTCCACAGGTCACAACAGATATTTAAATGTTTACCCAGTTACAGATACAGCCAATCATATACTCTTTTTTATTCCAGAACAAAGTACACCAACCGGATTTCTTTAATAAACAACAAAATTATCTGTTTGTTATCAAACAAGATTTAACCAGTTACGAAGCAAAGCATTAACACACCGATTAAAATATGAATGCTCCCTTTTTAAAAATTCCCGAACTACACTCACACACACTGGAAAAAAATACAGAAATTCACTCTGCAGAGGTCTGTTACAAAAAAAAAGACAAAAATAACTACTTTGGCCAAATACTTGCTAGTTCTTGATGAAACAAGAAAGAAGATATGGAAGGATGTCAGTTGACCTTTATTTGGTCTGGCATCCGGGTATATGGAGACAGGTCACTGGGATCATTTCAGAAGCAGTCCGTTCTGGAGATGTCGCGAATTATTCTAGTAGGCTTTCTAGAAGAAATGTGGCATCAAAGTTTTTCCATCAGCACACACTTGCATTGCAGGATTTTATTTTTCAGCTCCTCAGGAGCTATACGGTACCAGGGATTTTTTTTATTCCACACTGGATCTTAGCAGGATTTCTTCAAAACGGTAGAGAAGGAGGTGAGTTGGGTGGTTTCTTCACTCCTTGGCATGCAAACACCAACTGTCTTCAAACAGTTCATAAAACAACTAAAACTGAAAAATAATGTTCAAACCCCAAATAGTGAGTCGACCTCCTCACCTCCATAAACCTTGACATGTGGCTTCTCTGTAAGCATTTTTCCCCAAGTCACCAAGGGTTCTGCTGTTTTCTGAGCCCAAATCACAGGTGGCCTCCAGCACAGATGGCTTTCAAACAACATCTTGTCCTGTCAGTGAACTTGGTAAAAACAACACATCCATGGAATCTTTTCAATTTTAACGTAAGTCCTCAAAGAATAAAATATGAAAAAGGAAGCATTTTCATAACACAATTACATGAACTATTTTCCCTTCCCTCCCCAAAACACTTACCTTTTACATCTGACCTTCTCCCCATCCAAAACTGCATGAAGTTTAAAGTTCAACCCTTTCCACCATCCCCATACACACATTATGTATATTTGACCCCATATTCCCTCCACCTGCCGCACTGACAAACTTACCTCCTCCCCGCTCCCCACCAGTGTGGCGTCGTGTTTCCCCAGACGGGGATCTGAAGGCATGGGAGTGCTGGCCACCACGCAGAAGATCGTGGTGAGCCCTCAAGATTACAGGTAAGTCTATTTAAATTTAATAATTCTATTCATTTGAATATTTAAATTGTGGTCCTGTCGCCCAGTGACGGTGGAATGGCCACGAAGTCTCGCCGCTGCCGGAAGGATCGGGCCTGGCCCTCACGGAGTCAAGGTGCATGGAGGGCCTCATCCAGAGCCAGCTTCAGGCCACCCCCACCACGGAACCTGACGCCCGGGGGAGAATAAAATCCAGCCCCCTGTCTGTACAAACTTTAACCCCTTAATTACTGCTTCCACAATACATGGCGTTAAACATTCAGATTTTGGTACATTGTTAGTTCTTATTTCTAGGGTGAGAGTGGGTGATACATTGGGCTGGATTTCATTGAGCTCCTGGCATCAGGCTCCATGGCGGGAGGGACTGGAAGATTGCAAGAGCAGCAGCCCACCATGGAGCCCAATGCCAGGATTGACAAGCCTGATCTTCCCAGCGGCGGCGAGGCTCCATGGTGGCCCCTCCGCCACTCGGCAACGGGACACAACTTTAAATATTTAAATAAAGAATAGGCATATATTTACATACCTTTCACTGCAATCTTACCAGCTGTCCACGATCTTCTGTGCAATGGCCCGCCACTCACGCACCTTCACTTTCCCATCCAGGGAAAGTTGGCCACTGAGGTAGGGAAGGGGAGAACTTAGGATTTTTAGTGAAATGAGGGTAGGGGGGTCAACTCTGCATTTCTAGTGTGAGGGGGGTAAGGGGTGACCTCTGCAGTTTGTGCAGTTGTGGGGGGGACAGTCAGATATTAAGGGCTGAATTTTATCAGCGTGCAGCACGCTGTGGAGTCAGCGGCCTTCTGACACGGAAGTGCCACCGCTAAGCCCCCCACGATATTACGCTTGAGGGCTCATTTAACTGGAGGGGGCAGAGCGGCCGACCTCGGTGACATAGAGTGGGCAGCCACCGTGCCCCGACAATGGCATTTGGTGCCACCACGCAGGCACAGTCATTTTTAAAGGGCTTCAAGCCCTTCAGGATAGCTTTAAATATTTAAAGGTGCCAGTGTGATGAAAAAAGTCAATAAATATTTAATTTAACATTAACTCCCCTCTCCCATCACCTGCTCCTCGCTGATCCAGAGTCCTCAATACAGAAATTGACCTATTCCCCCCAAAAATACACTTTTTGAAATTCTGAACTTACCCCACCCCCTAACTTCGGTATCTTTGACCCTCAACCCTTTCCCACCATCCCCACAACCAATAGGAATAGTTTTCCCCACTCCCCCCCCCCCTGATAATTTTATTCCTCCCCCCTCCCGACCAGTGTCTCGCCTCGGAACTCCGTTGGAGTTCCGAAGGCAAGCGAGTTGCTGCCGCTTGGCCATAAAATCTGCATGGGATGGCTGTTGGTGGCAGATAAGATCAACTGAGATAAGATCGGGGCGGCACAGTGGCGCATTGGTTAGCACCGCAGCCTCACAGCTCCAACGACTTGGGTTCGATTCTGGGTACTGCCTGTGCGGAGTTTGCAAGTTCTCCCTGTGACCGTGTGGGTTTTCGCCGGGTGCTCCGGTTTCCTTCCACAGCCAAAGACTTGCAGGTTGATAGATAAATTGGCCATTGTAAATTGCCCCTAGTATAGGTAGGGGAATTGTGGGGATGTGGTAAGGATATGGGATTAATGTAGGATTATTATAAATGGGTGGTTGATGGTCAGCACAGACTCGGTGGGCCGAAGGGCCTGTTTCAGTGCTGTATCTCTAAATAAATAAACTGCATTTTAATTACCCTCATTTTAATATTTTAATGAAGGCCCCACCTCTTGGCGGCAGGAGGGCCGCACCAAGGCCTCACCAACGCCGCTAGTATCCAGCGGGGCCTTCTCAGCATCGTGGGTCGTGACGGGCCGCTCCCGCAACCATTTTACAGGCCTCCCCACCACAACCCAAGGCGTCAAGGGGCTGGGAAAATTCAGCCCGAAATGTAAGTATTTTGGTGGGGTGGGAGGAACGGGGCGGCCATTTATTTCCTTTTGAAATGCAGGCCCCCACCTGCCAGGAATAAGAGACATTAATTTCACCACGTGAAATTGTTGCTGGAAAGAAAAGTGGGCCTATCACAAGCAATTGCCAGGCCCCTTGCCAGAAAGACCTTTTGTGCATACTGGCAGACAGTGTTGGAACAAAGGAACCAGTCCATGCTTCTCCAATACACAGAAGACCTGGTCAGACCAGTTTTGTCACATGACTGGCTGTTGGAGTTTTTTGAAATTGAACTTACCACAGAGTTTTAAAACTCAGAAAGCCATTTGCTCCTGGACTGAAAAGACCTCCCGCCTGTCTGCTCCCATCTCTTTCACACGGAACTGAAGACCTTTTGAAGACACATGAACCCCAAGAGACAAAAGTCTCCTACAGTGAACAAATTTTAAGAAGAATACTGGGCCCCAACGAAAAGCAAGAATTACCGACAAAAGGACTACAGTGAGCTCAAAGCACAGTAACAAGAAACTCTTCTGATATTTTACCCACAGACGAACGAGAGAAATTGGAAGTGGGAAGCCAAATTGTTCCCCATCAAAAAAAGAGCAAGTTTCCAATACAGGTTTTCTTGTGGTTGTGTGTGACTGAATACTAACCTGCCTGCAACTGAAGCTAGTAGCACTCCGAACCAGGGTGATGTAGCTTGGATAAGTTAAAAGCACTGTCTGTGGAGGAGTTGAGGAAAATGACTGAGCTGTGTGGGATCAATGTACATGGCAAAGCTAGGAAGTCTGAACTTCTAAGGCTAGTGGCCAACCACTTTGCCCTTGAATCTGAAGAAGCAGAAACAGTGTTAGAAGCAGACCCAGACAGGATATTGTTAGCAAAGATACAATTGTAACAAAGGAAACTTGAATTGGAAGACAGGGAAAGAGAGAGAGAAAAAGAGAGACAGGAGAGGGAGAAAGAAAGAGCCTTCCAGAAGGAACATGAAGAAAATGAAAGACAGGAGAAGGAACGAGAGAGAGAGGAGGGAGAGAGAAAGAAAGAATATTCCAGAAAGAATGTGAAGAAAAAGAGATGAGGCAGCCGGCATTAACTAGGGGGTGACAGAGTAACCCCAGGGAAAGCATGGCCGATATGGAGGAGCAGAATTCAAGGCTGGGTACAAAATTGCTAAAACTCACTCAATTAATTCCAAAATTCAAAGAGGAAGATGTGGAAGCATCTTTTGTGTCTTTTGAGAAACTGGCAAGGCAGCTAAAATGGCCAGCTGAGACCTGGTCTCTTTTAATACAAAGTAAGCTAACTGGAAAAGCCCATGAGGTTTATTCCCTGTTGCCAGATGAGAGTTCATCAAGTTATGAACTGACCAAAAATGCTATCCTCGGGGCATATGAATTAGTACCCGAAGCCTATCGCCATAAGCTTAGAACCCGGAAGAAGCAAGCTAATCAAACTTATCTGGAGTGTGAAAGAAGTAAGCAGCTGGCTTTTGACCAGTGGCTGAAGGGTCTTAAAATACAGCTCAGCTATGAGACTCTCAGAGAAGTAATTCTGTTAGAGGAATTTAAAAACTCTCTCCCACTCTCGTGTAGAGGAGCAGCAGGGTCAGGGAGCCCAGTAAGTGGCCACTCTAGCTGATGAGTTTGCTTTAATCTATAAGTCAGTTTCAAAAGAACAAAGAACAGTACAGCACAGGAACAGGCCATTCGGCCCTCCAAGCCTGCGCCAATCTTGATGCCTGCCTAAACTAAAACCTTCTGCACTTCCGGGGTCCGTATCCCTCTATTCCCATCCTATTCATGTATTTGTCAAGATGCCTCTTAAACGTCTCTATGGTACCTGCTTCCACCACCTCCCCTGGCAACAGGTTCCAGGCACTCACCACCCTCTGTGTAAAGAACTTGCCTCGCACATCCCTTCTAAACTTTTCCCCTCTCACCTTAAACCTATGTCCCCTAGTAAATGACTCTTCCACCCTGGGAAAATGCTTCTGACTATCCATTCTGTCCATGCCGCTTATTACTTTGTAAACCTCTATCATGTCGCCCCTCCACCTCCGTCGTTCCAGTGAAAACAATCCGAGTTTATCCAACCTCTCCTCATAGCAAATGCCCTCCAGACCAGGCAACATCCTGGTAAACCTCTTCTGTACCCTCTCCAAAGCCTCCATGTCTTTCTGGTAGTGTGGAGACCAGAATTGCACACAATATTCTAAGTGTGGCCTAACTAAAGTTCTGTACAGCTGCAGCATGACTTGCCAATTTTTATACTCTGTGCCCCGACCGATGAAGGCAAGCATGCTGTATGCCTTCTTGACTACCTTATCCACCTGCGTTGCCACTTTCAGTGACCTGTGGACCTGTACGCCCAGATCTCTCTGCCTGTCAATACTCCTAAGGGTTCTGCCATTTACTGTATACTTCCCACCTGCATTAGACCTTCCAAAATACATTACCTCACATTTGTCTGGATTAAACTCCATCTGCCATTTCTCTGCCCAAGTCTCCAACTGATCTATATCCTGCTGTATCCTCTGACAATCCTCATCACTATCCGCAACTCCACCAACCTTTGTGTCGTCCGCAAACTTACTAATCAGACCAGCTACATTTTCCTCCAAATCATTTATATATACTACAAACAGCAAAGGTCCCAGCACTGATCCCTGCGGAACACCACTAGTCACATCCCTCCATTCAGAAAAACACCCTTCCACTGCTACCCTCTGTCTTCTATGACCGAGCCAGTTCTGTATCCATCTTGCCAGCTCACCTCTGATCCCATGTGACTTCATCTGCCATGAGGGTCCTTGTCAAAGGCTTTACTAAAGTCCATATAGATAACATCCACTGCCCTTCCTTCATCAATCATCTTAATCACTTCCTCAAAAAACTCAATCAAATTAGTGAGACACGACCTCCCCTTCACAAAACCATGCTGCCTCTTGCTAATAAGTTTGTTTGTTTCCAAATGGGAGTAAATCCTGTCCCGAAGAATCCTCTCTAATAATTTCCCTACCACTGACGTAAGGCTCACCGGCCTATAATTTCCTGGATTATCCTTGCTACCCTTCTTAAACAAAGGAACAACATTGGCTATTCTCCAGTCCTCTGGGACCTCACCTATCGCCAATGAGGATGCAAAGATTTCTGTCAAGGCCTAGGGCAGAACCTTTCCTAATCACCCCCACAAATCCGAAAAGTACAAAGGGTGGGAAGGTGATAGACGCCCAAGCAGTCCTGGGAGAGAAAGGAAAGCAGGAGACACAGAGGGCCCTCCTCCAGCCAAAAAGGAAAGTGCTGTGAGCAAGAGTTAGACCCCTGGGCCTGTGTCCTTCCATTTTATTAATCAGGACATTTAAAAGCTGACTGCTGGAAACTAAAGGGAAAACCGATAGGATTAATCAGGGCACACCAGCTCAGTGACGACGGGGACCTGATGGAAAGCCCAGCAGAACAAGCTTGGCTTTAATTGCAGTAAGCGTGCAACCCAGGAATTTACTAAGGCCAGTGCAGGAAGATTTAATAGGATTCCTGAAGGTTATCAGGGTTTTGTGTCTGAACGGAAAGTAACCCCATACCCCTTGTGTGGAGCAAGGAAGCCCATAGTGATTCTCAGGAACACATGGGCCATCAGATCCCTTTTACTGGGAAAAGGCCTGACCTTTCCCCCAGAGAGTACAGTGAACACCAAAATGGTGGTGAATGGTATTGGAGGGCAGTGTATGCCTGTATCTCTGCACCGAGTGCACCCAGCGTGCGACCTAGTTTCGGGACCGGTGACCATAGGGATTGTCTGTAGTTTGCCTCTGGATGGGGTTGACCTGCTCCGAGATAATGACCTGGCGAGGGTGAAGGTGGTAGCCCCCCCATTAGTGAAAGAAAGACCGCCAGAGGTCAGAGAGACAGGGCAGTGGCAGGAGACGGTCCCCTGCAGTTTCCCTGAATGTGTAGTGGATCAGGCCATGATCAAACCAGCTCCCCCAGAGGAGACTGCATTGGCACTGCAGGCAGATGACCATGAGGTCTGCCTGTCCAAGACTTTCTTTGGAAAGTTAGGAGACCCAGGGAATGAATTAAATGGATTTTCCTTGGTTGAGGCTCAGCGAGCCGACCCAGTATTGCAAGAGTTAGCACAGGCTGTCCAGTCTGAAAGTGAAGCAGAGGGAGTCGCTGACTGCTACTATTTAAAGAATGAGGTACTGATGAGGAAATGAAGTTTTCCTCATAGACCTGAAAGCAAGGAGTGGACAGTAGTTCACCAGTTAGCGGTGCCGCAGAGGTACTGGGGAGAAATATTAAGAAGGGCCCACGAGACTACAGTGCTGTACATGTCGTTATCCGAAAGAACAAAGCCCATATAAGACAGCAGTTTGACTGGCCAAAACGCCACAAAGATGTGGTGGAGTACTGCAGGAGTTGCCACATGTGCCAGGTTTAGGGAAAACCCCAACCTACAGTGAAACCTGCACCCCTAAGTCCTGTACCGGTGTTAGGAGGACCCTCCAGCCGAGGGCTGGTGAACTGTAAGGGACCCCCATTGAGAACAAAAGGGGACAGGCAGGCACACGGCTGGGAATGGTTTGGAAAGAGAAGGGGAAAAAGTGAACAAGCGGGCAGGATAAAGGAAGTCCGGGAGGAATCCCAAATGAAAACCCCCACTGTCCGATCAGCCAACCCCGAAAAATGTGAAAAGTTAGACCCCACATCCTCCTATGTAAATGCAGACTCGAGCAGGACACCACCAGAGTTGCTAACAGCCTTTACAGAAACCTGCAGAGACAAAGAGAGACTTCTAGGGGAGAGAAACCGTGAGGGTGATGCCTCAAAGTGCCACAGGAATGTGCAGTCAAGTCTGCACACATACCTGCAGGCAGGAATGTCCCAGAGAAAAAAAGGGGAGATTAACAAAAAATCCTCCCCCCACAGTCTTTGCATGACTCAGCAAGCACTAAGAGAGAGTTCAGGATAGACACGCCCACTACTAACTCTCCTGGGGAAAAAAAATGACCTCAACAGGAACAAAACCCTAGGCAGTCATGGCAATGGGCAACCTGAAGTAAAGCTTTCCGAAAGAACCACATGGTTACTGAAGTGCCAAAAAGGGGAAATTAAAGCAGCACTGGCACCCAGAACAGACAATTTTAATCGATTTTAAGACTGATGAATGAATGGAAATGAATGCGAGAAATGCATGGTTATTCTTTCTGTATCTTATATTTTTCTCAAAACTTTTAATGAAATGCACCTTTTATTTCAAATCGCATTTCATTCCCCTTGGTGTCAAGGTGTCATGCAGGCACCCACCTTCCAAGAATGAGAGACATTAATTTTGCCACATGAACATTAAAACTTAAAATTGTTGCTGGGAAGAAAAGAGGGCTTTTCACAAGGAATTGCCAGGCCCCTCGCCAGAAAGACCTTTTTTGCAAACTAGCAGACAGTGTTGGAACAAAGGAACTAGTCCCTGCTTTCCCAATACACAGAAGACGTGGTCAGGCCAGTTTAGTCACATGACTCAAATAAAAACAAGAAATGCTGGAAAGACTCAGCAGGTCTGGCAGCATCTGTGGAGAGAGAAGCAGAGTTAACGTTTCAGGTTAGTGACCCTTCATTAGTCACATGACTAACTGGCTGTTGGAGTTTTTTGAATTTGAACTTGCCACAGAGTTATAAAACTCAGAAAGCTGTTTGCTCCTGGACTGAAAACACCTCTCACCTGTCTGCTCCCATCTCTTTCACATGGAACTGAAGACCTCAGAAGACACATGAACCCCAAGAGACAAAAGTCTCCTACAGTGAACAAGGTTTAAGAAAAATACCGGGCCCCAACAAAAAGCAAGAGTTACCTACAAAAGGACTACAGTGAGCTCAAAGCACAGTAACAAGAAACTCTTCTGATATTGCCTCAAACCTCTCTATTTTTTTCTTCTGCTCTTTTCTGCCTCGATTTGCATGTACATATTGCCTATGCATTCTAGCATGGGGCGCGGCATGTATCCATAGGCGTTAACCAAATTAGAGTTTAAGTTTGTTTTAATAAATTTCACTTTTCTTCTTTAAACCTAAGAAGGCCTGTTTGTGCTTATTTCTTTGCCTTATAATTGGAAAGCAGTGAACAGGATTCACCAAGGGGGAGCTCAAAACACAGTGTGGTTAAAAATTGAACCCTGTCTGTTACAGCAAGACCAGGTGAAGGCCGAAAGAGACCCCTAGACACCATTCTCACCTGGTCGTAATACTTTGTATTGGGGCGGGGGGGAGGTGTATGGGCCAGAAATCAATTTACAGTGTACTGGGAGGGGGGGTACGGGCTTCAACTGTGCAGGTCTGGCAGCCTTTAAAAATTGCGCCAGCACCTTTGCAGAGGTAGTTGATGTCGTTGCCGGTGTCACAGAGCACCCATCCACCCCCACCCCGCCACATAATTGGGGGGAGGGGCAAACCACCCTGTAGATAAGCCGCCATAGGCTAGATCACGGCCACATGGCAGCGTGTGGCCCGCATTGTTTCACCCGCCGCCACTTCCAGCAGCAGGAGAATAAAATTCAGTCTATTGTTTTTTAGCTCCTGAAAGGCATCTGAGATTTCCTCCTGCCCCTTGTTCTTGTTGAGTTCTGAATCTAAATTGTTCGGTTCGATTAGTTTTGTATTTGGATCTTGATCGTTGGATTCTTCAGTGGGTAGATCCACGGTGACCTCACTTTTAGTTTTCTTTTGATTTTGATAAGTGTGGTTCACTTTAAGGTAAGTTACCTTCCCTTTTCTTTTTACTTCAAAGATAGGTTTTTCCCTAATCTGCCCCATGCCCTCTGGGACACTACTGCTTGCAGGTGGTTATCCAGCTTCCACTGCACTCCCCTGTGGCACTTCAGGTAGGTCAGACATCTCCTTCACCCTTGGCTTTTCTGTTTAGGAGCTTTCCTCATCCTTATTTAAATATTTTAAAATGGTTTCAGCTAACCATATCTCTGGTGTTTTTCATTCAACTTTTGCTGCTTTTAGTTTAGCTCCTTTAAATTTTTACATTCTTCTGGCTCCATCACCCCCTGTGAGATTTTTGGGACGTCCCCAGCCCTCTACAGCTGTACAGAGTTTTGTTTGCTCCCCTCAGTTTCTCCAGTCTCCGTAGACTCTTCTGGACCCTTTGGTTACAATACTGTGTTTCCTGTTAAGTCATTGCCTAGCAATAGGTCTATCCCCTTCATGAGTCAGATCGGAATGATTCTGACTGTCACTATCCTAGTGACCAACTTACTCTGTCGGTAAATTTTATCCAAGGGAAGCTTCAAGCATTTGCCAGTGAGCCATTTTACCAATACCATGGTATTTGCTTTGCTTTCCAGTGGCATCTCAGTAAATTTGGCTGCCAGTAGGGTTTGAAAACAAGCAGTATCCCTGAGGATTGTTATTTCCTTGTCCAGTGTCTGGGACACAAAAGGAGTCATTTTTCCTTTCTGTAAAAAGTTACGGTCTATGCTCTGCTCTTGAGTTCTCTTACAATACAGGCTTCTGACTTTCAAAGCCACAGACATGGGGCTGGATTCTTTAGAGTGCTCGACGTTGGGATCCATTGGGAAGAGGGGGGGTGCATGAAAATGGCCCCGGAGGAGTCCCACCATGGACCTTGACGTCGGCAGGGCCAGGCCCGATATTGGCAGCGGCAAGGCCTCATGGCAGCACCAGTCCCTACCCCACCACTCGGTGACGGGACCTCCATTTAAATAAATTAAATCACCTGAATTAATGAGTCCCCATCACCTGCTGAAGTCCCACCGTGATCTTCACCCCAGCGTCGGAACTGCCATGTCTTCGGATCCCCGTCTGGGGAAATCAGGTGCAACACTAGTGGGGAGGAGGTAAGTTTCTCAGTGTGGGAGTAGGGCGATGGGGTCAAATTAACATCATGGTTGTAGGAGATGGTGGGACCAGTTATAGTTTAAAGTTTATGCAGTTTGGGGGGAAGGTCAGATTGTGAAGGAAGATGTTTTGGGGGGAAAGGGCAAATAATTAATTTAATTGATATTGGGGGTGGAAGAGGGGCAAAAGAAATGCATTTATTTATTTTAAATCAATTTCATTTTAAATATTTAAATGTCCCAGTAGGGCTGATAGCCCTTTAAAAATGGTATCAGCACCTGCACACAGGCAGCTGACGCATTGCCGGGGACAGACAGCCCACCCCCTCCACATGATCAGGGGAGCAGCCAGCCCTGGCTGTTTAAATGAGCAGCCGCGCTTGGAATCGCAGTGGCTCTTTGGCATGCGGCCTGCACAGATGGGCCGCCATTTTTTTTGCCCATCACCAATTTTGGTGGCAGACATATAGAATTCAGCCCATGGGCTTGACTGCAGCGCCTCATGTTCATTTTTTGGCATACCAACAGTTTGTTTGGACATGCAAAGATTTGCCACACTAGAAACATGTCAGGCAGACCCCTACTGGTTTATCACCTGGATTCCTTCTTTTAAAATTTGGAGACTGATCTGGTTTTCCTTCCCTACTCTCCTTTTCTCTCAAGCCTACTTCTGCTTCATCTGCATCCCTGCTATCTCTCCCTAGCTTGTAAGAGTTACTAGACACAAATTTAATCTGTTAGGGATTTGTGAATTAATTCATATTCAGCAACCATTTTTGCTGTTTCCTTTACTCTTGTGATTCTCTGTTCTTCAATGTGTGTTCTTATACTACTTGGGATGCTATTTTTAAATTCTTCCAGCAACATCACTTCTCACAAATTTTCATACGAGGGTTCTAGCTTGAGAGATTGTATCCAGCGATCAAAAGCCATGTGTTTCATGCTTTTGAATTCAATGCAAGTCTGTGTGGGTCTTTTCCTGGTGTGTCTGAATTTCTGTCAATATGCTTCGGGTACGAGTTTATATGCATTTAGAATTGCAGTTTTAGTTTATCCATAGTCAGAGGAATTATCTCCTGATAACAGAAAAAAAACTTATTGAGCCCCACCCACGAAGTTGCCTTGCAAGAGGAGAGTCCAAAATTCTTTTGGCCATTTTAGTCTGATAGCTATTTTCTCAAATGAGATCAAATATGACTCAACCTCCTCCTCATTAGGTCTTGAGTTTCTCTGTACATAGAAAACATAGAAACATAGAAAATAGGAGCAGGAGTATGTCATTCGGCCCTTCGAGCCTGCTCCGCCATTCATTATGATCATGACTGCTCATCCAACTCAGTAACCTGTTCCCGTTTTTGCCCCATATCCTTTGATCCCTTTCGCCCCAAGAGCTATATCTAACTCCTTCTTAAAAACATACAATGTTTTGGCCTCAACTGTGGTAGGGAATTCCACAGGCTCACTATTCTCTGGGTGAAGAAATTTCTCCTCAACTCAGTCCTGAAAGGTTTACCCTGTATCCCTATGACCCCTGGTTCTGGACTCCCCCACCATCGGGAACATCCTTCCTGAATCTACCCTGTCAAGTCCTGTTAGAACTTTATAGGTTTTTATGAGATCCCCCCTCACTCTTCTGAACTCCAGCGAATATAATCCTAACCGACTCAATCTCTCCTCATCCGTAAATCGCGCCATCCCAGGAATCAGTCTGGTAAACCTTCGCTGCACTCCCTCTATAGCAAGAACATCCTTGTAACAGGTACGTCAAAGTTTTGCTCTGAATTGGGGATAAGGTTTGAGTGGCTGGCTGCATTCTCATTTTGGGTTTGCAGCCTCTGTATCGCAACCCTCTGCAGTTGTACTTCCTCTCTTTTCAACTGAAATTCTCTTTCCTCTCTTTCCTTCTGAAGCTGAAACTCTCTTTCCTCTTTTTCTTTTTGTAACTCTTCTTTTTCCTTCTGAAACTCTCTCTCTCTTCCTTTTCCTTTGAAACTGCATCTCCTCAGTTTTCAACTGTGACTGTATTCTAGCTAGAATTATTTTTTCACACTCTGATTCTATGTTTTCTTCTTCTGGTTCAGGGATAAGTTTAAAATGGTTAGCTAGGCTTTTCACCAGTTCAGGCTTCTTTGTTTTTTGTTTGAAAGTGATTCCCACCTCTGTAGCTAAGCTTTTTAAATCTTCAATACTTAATTTGTTTAACTTATCATGGGATATCTCTCCCTGCTCTACAAACTCCTTAACATTAAATGTGGCCATCTCTTTTGTTTATAGCACTGCTGAGAAAAAACAGAAGAATATAAGAAAACTTGTTTGTTTATTTTTCACAATTTTAGAGGTCAATTTTCCTCCCGTTTTCCAAATTTGTCATTTGTCTGGCGGTTCAGATCTTGGCTTTGAGCTCCCAATTTGTTATGGCTACGTGGTTAGGCTAGGGTGGTTCCCACTGTTCAACTCCCACCTGACTGCAGCAAGTGTGTTTTGTTGTTAGGGTTTAAACCCTTGGTGTTTTATTTGTCAAATAAACAGACAGTGACAGGTTTTCTTGTAGGTTTGAAACAGAAAATCAATCGTGTATTGATCAATGTGTCTTATCCCAAAATTGTCACAAATGCATCCACTCAGACATTTGCTTGCACACACACACATAAGAAGAGACAGATAGAGAGGGGAAAAAATGGGTAAGTGATTATAAGTGGGGAAGTCACAGTACACCTGCTGAATTCTCTTGGAAGTCGAGTTCTCGTTAATTGTCGGCCTGAGGTGTTTATAGATGTCTCTCTTGGTTGAAAGCTCAGTTAAATACAGTGGATCACTTCTAGTTCACTGCTGTATAGGTGTAGCTGTAGAATTCTACAGCAGGGCACGCTTTTTAAGGTAAAGCTGTGTTACCTCTCGCCTCTGGGTAGGAGACGCTTTGGTCTCTGCCCCATGGTGATTGCACAATGGCCCAGAATGTGGCTACTTCACACCTTCTTCGTTTCAAAAGACATTCAATTCTGGAATGTTTTAGGATAGGTGTAAGAAAGGTACAATTGACACCTCTTAGTTTTGAAGATTTTCCTTTATCTCTGTCAGACAGTTTGAATATGCAAAGGCCAAGCCCTTTGTTCTTCGGTGTCCATTTTGGAGCATAGTTCAATTTTTTAAAAGAAAGGTCCATTTTTTAAAGACAAAGTCAGTTTTTATAACTCTTCAGATTTTGTCCATAATTTGTATCATCGCACTTGTCTACATGACACTATCTACTCTGACTAGACCCTCATCATTTTGAACACCTCTATCAAATCTCCTCTCAAACTTCTCTAAGGAGAACAGCAACAGCTTCTCCAATCTATCCATGTATTTTGAAGTCCTTCATCATAGAAATGTATCACATGGAAGGAGGCCATTCAGCCCATCACGTGCACACCAGCCGACATGTAGCCATCAAACTGAATTCCCTTTCCAACTCTTGAGATGTCGCCTTGTAGGTTATGGCACTTCAAATGCATATCCAAGTACTTTTTAAATGCTTTAAGGGTTTCCGCTCCTACCACCCTTTCAGGCAGTGAGTTCCAAATCCCCACCACCCTCTGGGTGAAAAAGTTTCCCCTCAAATCCCCTCTAAACCTCTAATCTTTTACCCTAAATCTCTGCCCCAGTTATGGATCAGTAGACATGCACTCCAAGATCCCTCTGTTCATCCACAGTTCTCAGTATCCAACCATTTATTGTGTCTTCCCTTGCCTTGCTGGCCTTCCCCAAATGTATTACCTCACTTCTTTGGATTGAACTCCATTTACCACTGTTCTGCTCATCTGACTGGTCCATTGATACTTTTAAGCTGTCTACAGATTTCTTCTTCATTATCAACCACGTGGCCAATTTTTGTATCATCTACAAACTTCTTAATCATACCCTTACATTCAAGTTCAAGTTGATATTTACTGCAAAAAGCAAGGGACCTAGTACTGAGCCCTGCAGAACCCCACTGGAAACAGTCTTCCAGACACAAAAACACCCATCTACCATTAACAAAAACAAGAAATGCTGGAATCACTCAGCAGGTCTGGCAGCATCTGTGGAAAGAGAAGCAGAGTTAACGTTTCGGGTCAGTGACCCTTCTTCATCTACCATTAACCTTTGCTTCCTGCCTCTGAACCTATTTTGGATCCAACTTGCCACTTTGCCTTGGATCCCATGGACTTTTACTTTCATGACTAGTTTTCCATGTGGGACCTTATCAAAATCCTTGCTAAAATCCATATAGGCTTCATCAAATGCACCATTTTCATCGATCCTTGAAACCATTCTTGTAAATCTTTTCTGCAACTTCTCTAAAGCCTTCACATCCTTCCTAAGGTATGGTGCCCAAAATTGGACACAATACTCAAGTTGAGGCCAAACTTTTACAAATCTTTATAAAGATTCGTCATAACTTCCTTGCTTTTGTACTCTCTGCCTCCATGCCTCTAATGCCCTCATGGGGTTCCCCAGTACTAGGACCACTGCTTTTCTTGGTATATAAAAATTACATTCAACAAAGCCTATTTTACTGTCATGCAAAAAATGTACTGGGTTTCTTTAATTAAACATCAAAAACTGATTAAGGTAGAATATTACATGTAAAACTACAAGGTCTATACTGTAATTATATGGTTTATCACAGTGAAAACCACAATCTAGCTACTACCTAGAAAGAACCCTAATGTTTTCCATAACTGCATTTTGTAATTTAAAAACAATCAGTAAATGTATTGAACTAATCTAATCATAAGTTGATTCAGGAATGATCAGGGCAACTGATTAGCAATTTTCATGTAGAAATGGATGAAATTGCAGAATGTGATTCCCAAAATCCTGCTAAAAATCCTATGCAATAAGCAACAACAACTTGTTGCACCTTTAAAGTTATAAAACATCCCAAGGCGCTTCATGGGAGCATCATAAAGCAAAATTTGATATCGAGCCACATAAGGCAAAAGCTTGATCAAAGAGGTAAGGTTTTAAGGAGCATCTTAAAGGAGGAAAATGAGGTAGAGAAGATTAGGGAGGGAATTCCAGTGCCTTGGGCCCAGGCAGCTCAAGGCAGAGCTGCCAATGGTGGAGCAATTAAAATCAGGGAAGCACAAGAGACCAGAATTAAATGAGTACAGAGATCTCGAAGGGCTGTAGGGATAGAGAAGAATACAGAGATAGGGAGGAGCACAGCCTTGAAAACAAGGATGAGAATTTTAAAATCATGGCATTGCTTCACTGGGAGCCAATGTAGGTCAGCGAGCACAGGGGTGATGAATGAATGGGGCTTGGTGCGAGTAAGGACACAGGCAGCTTTGGATAACCTCAAATTTATGGAGGACAGAACGTGGGAGGTTGACCAGGGCAGTGTTGGAACAGTCAAGTTTAGAGGGAACAAAGGCATGGATCAGGGTTTTGGCAGCAGATGAACTGATGGGCAGAGTCGGAAATGGAGATGGAAATAAGTTGTGTTAGTGTTGGCGCAGATATGTGTTCGGAAGTTTATCTCAGGGTCAAATATGACACCAAGATTGCAAAGGGTCTGGTCCAGCCTCAGACAATTGTCAGGGAGAGGAATGGAATCTGCAGCTAGGGAACAAGGTTTGTGGCGGGGTCTGAAGACAATAGATTCAATCTTCCCAGTTTTAATTCGAGGAGGTTTCTGCTCATTCAGTACTGGATGTTGGACAAATAGTCTGATAATGTAGCAACAGTGGAGGAGTCAAAAGAGGTGGTGGTGAGGTAGCTGGGAGTAGTCAGTATACATGTGAAAACTAATGCTATGTTTTTGGATGAAGTGCCAAGTGGCAGCATGTCGATGAGAAATAGCAGGAGGCCAAGGATAGATTGTTGGGGAACCCCAGAGGTAATGGTGTGGGAGTGAGAAGAGCTGCCATTGCAAGTGATACTCTGACTCTGATTAGATAAATAACAATAAAACCAGTGAGAACAGTCACCTTGCAGATGGATGACAGTGAAGAGGTGTCAGAGGAGAATTGTGAAGCCAACTGTGCCAAAGACTGCAGACAGGTCAAGAAGGATGAGGAGAGATCGTTTCCCTTTGTCACGTGACACAGGATGCCATTTGTGACTTAGGTAAGGTGGAAACCTAATTGGAGAGATTCAAATATGGAGTTCTGGGAATGATGGGCACAGATTTGGAAGGCAATAACATATTCAAGGATTTGAGGGGAAAGGGAGGTTTGAGATGGGGCAGAAGTTTGCAAGGACAATGGGGGTTAAGGGGGGTTTTTTGAGGAGAAGGGTGATGACGGCAGATTTAAAGGGGAGAAGATCAGTACCTGAAAAGGTACTGTTAACAATATCAACTAGCATAAGGACCAATAAGGGAAGTTGGGTGGTCAGCAGTTTGGTGGGAATAGGGTAGAGGGAGCAGGGGGTGGATCTCATGAATAAGATGAGCTCAGAGAGGATATGAGGGGAAATAGGAGAGAAACTAGAGAAAGAAGTGAGCTCAGGGCTAGAGCAGGGAGGAATTTTACTGAAAGTTTGGCCTGGTGGGTTAATGGAAGAGAAGGAAGTGACAGAGGTAGCTGATTGGTGGTCTCAATTTTAGTGACAAAGAAGTCCCTGAGTTCCTTGCTCTAGCTGTTGGAGGTGAGGGTGCAGCAGGCAGGGCAAAGGACTTTAGAAGATGGTTTGCAGTACAGAAACGAAGCTGGGTGTTATTTTTCCATTTCAGGATGATCCTGGAATATTGAGCAGTCTTAGTAGACAAGAGCAGGACCCGATAGTGCTTTATGGTGATGGCAAACACAAGGGGACATAGCTTTAAGTTGAGAAGTGATAGATATAGGACAGATGTCAGAGGTAGTTTCTTTATTCAGAGAGTAGTAGGGGCGTGGAACACCCTGCCTGCAACAGTAGTAGACTCGCCAACTTTAAGGGCATTTAAGTGGTCATTGGATAGACATATGGATGAAAATGGAATAGTGTAGGTCAGATGGTTTCACAGGTCGGCGCAACATCGAGGGCCGAAGGGCCTGTACTGCGCTGTAATGTTCTATGTAATGTGGTCCAGCCAGATCTGACAGTGAATGGCTAAACCAGTTCGCCACATCCATTCAAGTCTGCATCCTTTGGACTTAAGGAAGTGGAGATGAGGGCTGTACCAGCCAGGAACAGTCAGGGTGAGAGATAGTAATGGTTTTATTGGGGACTTGGGCATCAAAGGTGGAGGTGAGGGTATGGTTGAGCAAATCAGTAACAGCAGAAATGTTGTGGTTAACAGAGGGCCAAAGGCTAGACAAATGGGAGTTTGAAAGTGCGGTTGTAAATAAATTGGGGGATAGTTTTTTCCATGGGTGGACACAGAATGAAGTAAGGAATTTGAATGGAATTTGACTTACTGAGTGAAAACTAGGATCCTTAGTAATAACATATAGATTCATTTTTGTCACAGAGTTTTTCTCAGATAAAATAGTAGGGGTAGCAATGTTGTTGTATGAATGCTTTATGCACTTACAACACAAGTAAATTCATCTCAGCCATTTTAGTGGAAGAATTTGATAAAAACACATTAAACATTTATATAGCAACACCCACAGCAGTGATTTCTGCCCGACTGTCTTAAACTCCAATCTGCAACATTCTCTTCCATAATATCTAAACAAATAAATTTTTTTCAGAAGAAAAATATGCTCCCAGTTCTGTGAGTAAAATAAAATTACTTTGCTCTATGATTACAATAACAATATTTACAATATTTATATTATTTTGTTGTCTGATCAATTAAATGGACTACAATAGACGCACAACAATTATAAAATAGTCATTTGGTAGTACAGAAAGTGAGTATTGCTGAAAGCAGAGACATTTTGTCAAAGCTTTTTATCTTGCACTCATCAGGACAACTCACAAGAATACCAATGTAAGGGAAATTTATAAATTTATACTGTATGAGAAGAGAGTGGTTGGCAAGTGAACTCTGATTGGTAGAGGTGTTGCCATGGAGAATGCACCAGTTTACGGTGACTGACAGTTAAATGCCAAGCTTTGTTTGAAATTTAAACCAGGCAGCTTGACTCCGATTGGTCAAGGCATTGCCCTAAAGAATGAACCAGCGAATGGCTGTCACTTGTTTTGTTTAGCTGAAACAGGCACAATGTGTGTACATGTTCTTTCTGGCTGCAAAGAACAGGGCCCTGTGTATTAATATATGTAGCTTCCAGTACGTGCAAATGCACCACACTGCGAGCCCAACTGACAATCTTAAATTGGTTGTCAGTGTAATTCTTAGCACACTGAGGATTATTTAGCAAATGTTGTCCAATTGCGGAATCACATTTAATGTTTTGTGTTTTGAGTTTTGCAAGCATGGGCTGGTTGGGTACGGTCCGTACCTTGTCCGTTGCGAACAGCGGAAGGGACATGTTGTTTGATATGGTCCACCAGTCTTTGGGACGTACAGCCTATATACCTAGCATTACACTGGCATTGGAATTCCTATATCACATTACTCGTTTGTGTGATAGGTAGAATGTCTTTTTGGCTTGACGGCAGCATCCTATTCATGGCGAACACCACACGTGTTGCTACTGCATAGTAGTAGCGTGAAACAGCTAGCTTCACCTGTTGCTCAAATTGTTTGGATACATTGCCCTTTGAGGTAATCTGAGGTAGACAGGGCACTTTTCAGGGCCGAAAATGATGGCCTTAGGCCCATTCATAAGTTTGCATGATACATCGACTTGCATATCAATAGCAATGCCGTGTCCATGTGCTCATTTGACATTGCTAGCCTATTCACCAATGTACCATTTAAGGAAGCCATAGATATTTGCGCTGCAGCACTATATCATGGCGAACTAGACCCGCCACCATGGCATGAATCGGTATTCATTGAACTTATGAACTTGGCAACTCGCGCAATTGAGTTGTTTTAATAACACCATGTATGCCCAAATAGATGGTGTTGCCATGGGATCCCCTCTAGGCCCAGCTCTCGCAAACATCTTTGTTGGGTTCCATGAGAAACGCATCTTCAAGGGAATAACACCTAACATCCTACTTCTTGCATATTTCCGATATGTAGATGATACATTTGCTATATTTGAATCTGCAGCTGCATGTAATAATTTCCTTACAGGTCTTAATGGGCTCCATCCTGTGCTCAAATTCACCTTTGAAATGGAGCAGTCAAATGAGCTCCCTTTCTATGATGTACTAGTTGAGAAATCTGCTAAGGGGTTCTCTACCACGGTCTACTGCTAGCCTATCTTCACTGGTCAATACACGGATTAGGATTCTTACAGCTCTATGTGCTATAAGATTGGCCTTATCAGCCAGCTTATAAATAGGGCCTGAGCCATTTGCTCACCATGCAAGCTTGATGCTGAAATAGGGCAATCAAAGGCATCCAGTGTGACAATGGCTACCCTGATCAGATTATTTCTCGCAATCAGCACTGTCTTCTCATACAGTATAAGTTTGTTGTTTTTCCTTACATTGGTATTCTTGCAAATTGTCCTGATGAGTGCCAGACGAAAAGCTTTGACAAGATGTCTCTGTTTTCATTATATTATAATGAAATAAAATAATTAACTTTTCATTTTCAACACTGTGGTATTTTCTGTAATAAGAATGACAAAAATTCAGACAAGGATTGTGAAAATATTTAGTTATAAGGTTCAATAACAGGTTTCTTGTAAACTAGTAATATGTTTGCTGCATGAGATAATTTTTCTTTTCATTTATAGGTCCTCAAGTGTATGTACTCTATACACTCACAAATAGGATGACAAATCTAGGTCCCCCTTTGTGGGGTTGAAATAGGAGTGTCATCTTATACTTGAGTCATTGCAGTAGATAGTACTATGCTTCACTCTGTGTAATGTCTTACCTGTTCCTACTCTCCTACAACCTGCCCTCTAGCATTGTTCACTAGCCACTGGTCTCCCACACAGCTCTTTCTTACTTCCAGTTACCCATTCCCTTGTTCTCACCCCTGCTTCCCTCTCTCAGGCTCTCATTCTCCTATTGCATGTGTATACCAGTAGCAGCAGGGGAAACAATCAATACGCAATGAAAACAAATTTCCCATTCTCTGGAGAGCCACGCCAATCAATAGCCCGTGGATTATTTTTTCAGATTTTTGGCGAACAGATGGTGTGGGTCATCAAACATCCAAATCTTTGTTAATTATACAAGTTTAATTTAACAAAATTTATTATGTGAAGTTTAACTCAGCTTAACTCATCTTAAAGCACTAAATGAAAAATTGACTTGGGAGATCCTCTAGAAAAGATGTGCTTAATGAACAATTTTCTGAACATAGAAAATTGACAATAGGAAAAGACCAGCTGGTCCATCAAGCCTGTCCCGTACCCATGAATGCCAGAGCATTGTGACTAGACACTTCCTACCACCCCAACATCACCCCCAACCCCTAACCCACCCTGGCATCATATAATCTCCTGGGAAAGGCAAAAAAAGAGAGAAAATTCCAGGGCCTCTAGGGGAAAAATACTATGGAGAATTCTTTACCAAGCCCCCCAGATATTCACAATCAATCCACAAGATCACATAAACCATGTGTTTTCTGTAAAGCCACTTAACGTCTTTATGATGCAATATCTGCTCGAGCCAAGAACCAGTCCTGCTCCCTCTTGAAAGCATGCAAAGAGTAGCACCCACCACGCTAGCCTGCAATGTATTCCTAAAGCTCACCACTCTCAAGGAAATAAGAAATAATACACAGTGGCGCAGTGGTTAGCACTGCAGCCTCACAGCTCCAGCGACCCGGGTTCAATTCTGGGTACTGCCTGTGCGGAGTTTGCAAGTTCTTACTGTGTCTGTGTGGGTTTTCGCTGGGTGCTCCAGTTTCCTCCCACAGCCAAAGACTTGCAGGTTGATAGGTAAATTGGTCATTATAAATTGCCCCTAGTATAGGTAGGTGATAGGGGAATGTCTGGACAGGTGGGGATGTGGTAGGGATATGGGATTAGTGTAGGATTAGTATAAATGGGTGGTTGATGGTCGGCACAGACTCAGTGGGCTGAAGGGCCTGTTTCAGTGCTGTAAATGTGAAATAAAAACCACCTAACATGCAGTCTATTCCTACTCTTGCATAATTTAAACTCATATCCCTGGTCCTCACCAATCTGTAAAACTGAAATAATCTTTCTAAACTTGAGGTTTGCAAGTTTTCCCTGTGACTGCGTGGGTTTTCGCCGGGTGCTCCGGTTTCCTCCCACAGCCAAAGACTTGCAGGTTGATAGTTAAATTGGCCATTGTAAATTGCCCCTAGTGTAGGTAGGTGGTAGAGAATATGGGATTACTGTAGGGTTAGTATAAATGGGTGGTTGTTGGTCGGCACAGACTCTGTGGGCCGAAGGGCCTGTTTCAGTGCTGTATCTATAAATAAAAAATAAAAATAAGCATGCTGTCCAGCTCTTTCATTAATTTATATACATCTATCAAGTCACCTTTAAGTTTACATTGTCCGAGAGTAAATAGACCCAGCTCCTTAAGCCTATCTGATCAGCTAAGGTTCTTTAAACAAGGAATCTTTCTCATAGCTCTCCTCTGAACCTTTTCCAATGCCGCTAAATTATCCACAAGTGAGGGACAAACTGGATGAATTACTCCAGGTGTGGTCTAAAACCAACCTGTAAAATGATAGAACAGTGTTCTTTGATTCGTACTGAACGGTTTTATTAATGAAAACCAATATCCTGCTAGCTTTAACGACAGCTTCACAATGTTGGTCATGAATCTTCAGTGATCAATAACTCCTGAATCTTTTTCTTTCTTAACTGCTTTCCTGTAAATGATAAGTGAATTCTGTGTTGGCACTACCAATATGCATGACACTACATTTATCTGTTAACCGTCATTTGCCATTGTGTGTCCCCTAGCACATCTAAATCTCTTTGCATTTGCTTGCACTGCTCTATTATCCTAACCCTTGTAAGATTTTGGTATCACCTGCAGACTTACTGACCAAGTTACCGTCTTGCAAGCCAGGAACAACTCCATACAAAGAGAAACCATTTTACGCAAGTTTACTAAAGGATAAACTTGACTTTCATGATCTCAGGATGTCCTCACAACCAATAAAGTACTTTTGAAGTGTAGTCACTCTTCTAATAGAGGGAAAGGCAGCAGCCAATTTGCACACAGCAAGATCTCCTAAACAGTAATGAGATAAATAATCAGATAATCTAATTTTGGTTGAAAGATACGCACTACCCAGGACACCCTGCTCTTCTTCGATTCATACCATGGGATCTTTTACATCCAGCTGAGAGGATAAATCGGGCTTTTGTTTAACATATCATCTGAAAGACAGCACCTCTGACAGTGCAGCAATCCCTCAGTAGTGCACTGAAGTGTCAACTTAGATTATGTGCTCATGGGCTTCAACTCACAGCTTCTAACTCAGAGGTAAGAGTGCTATCACTGAGACAAAGCTTGCACTTCAGCTTTTATATATTACATATTTGGATTGCTGTAAAATAATGGTTAGTGAGAAAATTGTCCCCAGAGGATAATCACATCCAATTTCCTTCTGGTACTTTAAAAATATATAGTATTAAATGGCTTAGTAACCTTATGCAACTGAAAAACTTATAACAAGGAAAGATGTTTCACAATATTGATTCTGATGGTTACCGCGATCACAGAAAGACTTGAGGGGAATTGTATTGAGATTATTTTCGCTGGAGCAGAGAGGCTAAGATAAGGTTTAATTGGTGTTTTTATAGAGTTTTGAAGACTTTTGATGGAGGGAATAAGGAAATACTATTTCCTCTATTGGGGGTCAGTAACACTAGGTATCAATTTAAAATAGTCACTAAGCCAGTAAGGAGGGAGATTTGGAGAAATTTCCGTACACAGAGAGTTGGTGGAGCATAGAATGCATTGCCTTTGGGCTAGTTGAGGAAGGTACAAGCCATGAGGAAGTATTTGACTTACTTTCAGATTGCTTTAGCAGAGAGGCAGTACAGCCATCATGGTCCAATTACTCTTTTTATATGCTATAAACATCTACGGTTCTATGTTTCACCGGACAAAAACAGGCTTTGAAGAACACTGAAGTTAGAATTGTTGACAAGAAATATGAGCTTAACAGAGATCCAGTAGCCTAGGAGACCACCATCTCTTTTTCACAGCCTACATTAGCCTTGGCTCCATCAGAAGAAACCTCTCAACAAAACAGCATTGATGATTGTGCATTAAGTAAAGACTCAAGTTCTAGGAATATGAGAAACTTACATCAGTTTCAGTTTTTAAAGCAAAATCATACAGGTGGAAGAATAAAGCACCAATAAATGCCACTACAATCTGTCATTTGATTGAAAAATGGCAACAGTAAAGAGTTAACTTACCAATGCCTGAGACACCCAGGGAGATTTACAATCTGTATAAGGTGTTATATTTTCACATTTTAACATAAAGTTCAACAAAGCTTTAATGCATTCAATTTAACTAAAGAGTTTCACAGTCTGAATTTCATTTAGGTTATTATTTTTGTGAAGAAATATAGCAAACAAACTGCACTCTCTAAAATATAAGTTTTTTCTTTCCTTTTCTTATACAAGAGTTTTTTTGTAAGTGAAAACACTTTTGAATTGACAAATACTGTTCCCAATGCACCATTATAAGCCAGTAGCGAAGAGGAGTTGTCAAACAAAAACTGATTGCTTGATATCAATTTAAGCACAATGTTTACCAAAATGCCTACCTAACTGTAGAGAGAGAATAGCCTTTCGCAGGCCCTCTGTTTTTGACAAGTAGCAGACAGTATCTCACACCTTTATTTCTTCTCCGTTTAACCACTGCATTGTCAGGGAAGCCCAATTATGTAGCACTTTGGGCTGCAGAATACAGAAAGTAATAATGGGTATTACTACAGCCAATCTTCACCAGTGATTACAGATAATTTCAGGCCTAGCTTTCAAAACAAGGCCTAAAAGCAGAGATGACAGGATACAAAACAAGATTTCACAAAACAAAGACAAAATTGATTTTGATTTCTTAAAGTGCTTCACTTTTCCAGTTTAGTGTTATAAACTTCATATTTATCAACACAACGAATGTACCTCATCAGCTGCCTTTATGCTTTGAATAATAGTGGTCTGTTAATTCAATTATGATCGTTTAGGGCAAGTTTTATATTCCAAGTTTCACAAATTGGAGGGAGAAGGAAACTTTGGGGGTGGGGAGGATTTTAACTGGAAGTGGGTTTTGAGTAGGTAGGAGAGAGTGGGGCAAGCATTGAATTTCCCCCCACTGGTATCAATTTAAGGCCTGGGCTATTTTAACTCTCAGGCCCCATTTACATTCTGCTGGCTGGTTAAAATCACTTGACCTGGAGGACATCTACCAGCTTTTTTGCTATGAGAAGAGGAGTTTGGGTGCAGCGTGACATTAGACTTTGTACTGGACAACTTTCCAAGCATTCAGTAGGTGGTTTCTCCACTCGAGGATTACCTTGTATACACCTGTGCCGGATTTGCTCAATTTCTTTATGATTCCTTTGGCGATTTTCACTGCGACCTGAGCCTTTCCATTGACTGAGTGTGGAGATGATGTATGGTGTTGAATTTTCCATTCCTTTATGAAGCAGCTGAATTCTTCGGTCGTGAACTGAGGGCCATTGTCACTCATCACGATGTCTGGAATGCCATAACAACCAAAGAGTGCTTTCAGGCATTCTACAATCTTACCGGTAGTCATTGAGGTCAGCTGATCTACCTCCCAATAGTCAGAATATTAGTCTATGGTAACAAGATAATCAGTTCCTGCGAGAGTTAAGAGGTCTACTCCCAGCTTCATCCATGGGCTGTCTGGGATGTCATGTGCCATCAGCAGCTCTTTAGCTTTTTTTTTATTCATTCATGGGATGTGGGCGTCACTGGCAAGGCCAGCATTTATTGCCCATCCCTAATTGCCCTTGAGTAGGTGGTGGTGAGCTGCCTTCTTGAACCGCTGCAGTCCATGTGAGGTAGGTATACCCACAGTGCTGTTAGGGAGTTCCAGGATTTTGACCCAGCGACAGTGAAGGAACAGCGATATAGTTCCAAGTCAGGATGGTGTATGACTTGGATGGGAACTTGCAGGTGGTGATGTTCCATTGCATCTGCTGCTCTTGTCCTTCGAGGTGGTAGAGGTCGCGGGTTTGGAAGGTGCTGTCTAAGGAGCCTTGGTGCATTGCTGCAATGCATCTTGTAGATGGTACACACCGCTGCCACTGTGCGTCGGTGATAGAGGGAGTGAATGTTTGTGGATGGTGTGCCAATCAAGCGGGCTGCTTTGATCTGGATGGTGTCGAGCTTCTTGAGTGTTGTTGGAGCTGAACCCATCCAGGCAAGTGGAGAGTATTCCATCACACTCCTGACTTGTGCCTTGTAGATGGTGGACAGGCTTTGGGGAGTCAGGAGGTGAGTTACTCACCGCAGGATTCCTAGCCTCTGACCTACTCTTGTAGCCACGGTATTTATATGGCTACTCCAGTTTGGTTTCTGGTCAATTGTAGCCCCGAGGATGTTGATAGTGGGGGATTCAGCGATGGTAATGCCATTGAATGTCAAGGGAAGATAGTTAGATTCTCTCTTGTTGGAGATGGTCATTGCCTGGCACTTGTGTGGCGCAAATGTTACTTGCCACTTATCAGTCCAAGCCTGGATATTGTCCAGGTCTTGCTGCATTTCTACACGGACTGCTTCAGTATTTGAGGAGTTGTGAATGGTGCGGAACATTGTGCAATCATCAGCGAACATCCCCACTTCTGACCTTATGATTGAAGGAAGGTCATTGATGAAGCAGCTGAAGATGGTTGGGGCTAGGACACTACCCTGAGGAACTCCTGCAGTAATGTCCTGGAGCTCAGATGATTGACCTCCAACAACCACAGTCAACTTCCTTTGCGCCACGTATGACTCCAACCAGCAGAGAGTTTTCCCCCTGATTCCCATTGACTCCAGTTTTGAACAAAGAACAAAGAACAGTACAGCACAGGAACAGGCCATTCGGCCCTCCAAGCCTGCGCCGATGTTGATGCCTACCTAAACTAAAACCTTCTGCATTTCTGGGGACCGTATCCCTCTATTCCCATCCTATTCATGTATTTGTCAAGATGCCTCTTAAATGTCGCTATCGTACCTGCTTCCACCACCTCCCCCGGCAGCAAGTTCCAGGCACTCACCACCCTCTGTGTAAAGAACTTGCCTCGCACATCCCCTCTAAACTTTACCCCTCTCACCTTAAACCTATGTCCCCTAGTAACTGATTCATCCACCCTGGGAAAAAGCTTCTGACTATCCACTCTGTCCATGCCGCTCATAACTTTGTAAACCTTTATCATGTCACCCCTCCACCTCCGTCGTTCCAGTGAAAACAATCCGAGTTTATCCAACCTCTCCTCATAGCTAATGCCCTCCAGACCAGGCAACATCCTGGTAAACCTCTTCTGTACCCTCTCCAAAGCCTCCACGTCCTTCTTGTAGTGTGGCGACCAGAATTGCATGCAATATTCTAAGTGTGGCTTAACTACAGTTCTCTACAGCTGCAGCATGACTTGCCAATTCTTATACTCTGTGCCCCGACCGATGAAGGCAAGCATGCCGTATGCCTTCTTGACTACCTTATCCACCTGCGTTGCCACTTTCAATGACCTGTGGACCTGTACGCTCAGATCTCTCTGCCTGTCAATACTCCTAAGGGTTCTGCCATTTACTGTATACTTCCCACCTGCATTAGACCTTCCAAAATGCATTACCTCACATTTGTCCGGATTAAACTCCATCTGCCATTTCTCTGCCCAAGTCTCCAACCGACCTATATCCTGCTGTATCCTCTGACAATCCTCATCACTATCCGCAACTCCACCAACCTTTGTGTCGTCCGCAAACTTACTAATCAGACCAACTACATTTTCCTCCAAATCATTTATATATACTACAAACAGCAAAGGTCCCAGCACCGATCCCTGCAGAACACCACTAGTCACATTCCTTCTTTCAGAAAAGCCCCCTTCCATTGCTACCCTCTGTCTTCTGTGACAGAGCCAGTTCTGTATCCATCTTGCCAGCTCCCCTCTGATCCCATGTGACTTCACCTTTTGTATCAGTCTGCCATGAGGGACCTTGTCAAAGGCTTTACTGAAGTCCATATAGATAACATCCACTGCCCTTCCTTCATCAATCATCTTTGTCACTTCCTCAAAAAACTCAATCAAATTAGTGAGACATGACCTCCCCTTCACAAAACCATGCTGCCTCTCGCTAATAAGTTTGTTTGTTTCCAAATGGGAGTAAATCCTGTCCCGAAGAATCCTCTCTAATAATTTCCCTACCACTGACGTAAGGCTCACCGGCCTATAATTTCCTGGATTATCCTTGCTACCCTTCTTAAACAAAGGAACAACATTGGCTATTCTCCAGTCCTCTGGGACCTCACCTGTAGCCAATGAGGATGCAAAGATTTCCGTCAAAGCCCCAGCAATTTCTTCCCTTGCCTCCCTCAGTGTATTCTGGGGTAGATCCAATCAGGCCCTGGGGACTTATCTACCGCAATGCTTTGCAAGACACCCAACCAACACCTCCTCCTTTTCAATAATGAAATGACTGAGACTATCTACACTCCCTTCCCTTGGCTCATCATCCACCAAGTCCTTCTCTTTGGTGAATACTGATGCAAAGTACTCATTTAGTACCTTGCCCATTTGCTCTGGCTCCACACTTAGATTCCCTTCTCCGTCCTTGAGTGGGCCAACCCTTTCCCTCATTACCCTCTTGTTCTTTATATACGTATAAAAAGCTTTGGGATTTTCCTTAATCCTGTTTGCCAATGACTTTTCATGACCCCTTTTAGCCCTCCTAACTCCTTGCTTAAGTTCCATCCTACTGTCTTTATATTCCTCAAGGGATTCGTCTGTTCCTAGCCTTCCAGCCCTTACGAATGCTTCCTTTTTCTTTTTGACTGTCAAATGCTGCCTTGATGTCAAGGGCAGTCACTCTCATCTCACCTCTTGAGTTCAGCTCTTTTGTCAATGTTTGAACCAAGCCTTGCTTAGCTTGGTACTCGTTACATGCACTGCACTGCCTGATGTGGTGCTTGATTTCTTTGCTCATGTTTGGCCAGTAGAGCACTTCTCTTGCCTTCCTCAGACTCAACTCAATTCCTTGGTTGCTTGCATGGATGCATTTTAACATCTCTCCTCTCAACTCCTTCGGGATAATGACTATTTCTTTTGTACAAGCTGCCATCTTGGACTGTCAATTCATCTCTATATGCCCAATATGCTCTTGTGACCACAGGAGCATCCTTGATGCTTTCAGGCCATCCTTTCATCACTACTTCTTGCAACGCTTGGAGAGTTGAATCTTGTTGGGTAGTTTGCTTGATTTGAGCAAGGCGCTAATCAGTCAGATTTAATGTCTCTGCTGGGTTGATGACTTCCAGAGCATGTCGAGCTACAGCTTCACGTTGGATCTGGAAGATTTCATATTCTGTCGTAGCATTTTCTACTTTCTTCAAAGGGAGTGCTGGTCTCAACAGCATGTCAGCGATGTAAATCTGTTTCCCTTGCTTATATGTCACATCCAGAAGATATCTCTGTAACCGGAGTAACATTCTTGGAGCAGATAGTAGCAGCTTAAGAAAAATGCTTTGAAGTGGCTTGTGGTCAGACTCGACTGTCACTTTGTCTCTTCCAAATAGGTATTGATGAAAATGTTCACAAGCAAAGACAATGGTCAGGCAGTCTTTCTCGATATGAGCATAGCATTGTTCCATTTGCATTAATGCCCTGGATGCAAATGCAACCGGTTATTCTTGCTGCATTAGGGTTGCTCCAAGTCCTGCCTCGCTGGCATCACACTGCAGGGTGACTTCATCACTTACATCATAGTATTTCAGCACTGGCATTGCCGTCACTAGTTTCTTGATTTTAATGAGCGTTGCTTCTTGTTCTGTGCCCCAATACCACTGCACATCCTTGGCAGTGATTTGGCGTAATGGTTCATACTCCAACGACAAATTGGGAAAGAATCTTGCTAAATAGTTGACAAATCCAACAAATCCAACAAATCCAACATCTGTTGGATGCCGCATCGCTATTTCTGCTCTCATCTTTTCGGGATCTGGGTGAAGACCTTTTGCTGTCAGTACATGACCTATGTACTTGACTTTATGTATCTTTAATTACAATTTTTTCTTGTTCAGCTTCAGGTTCATCTGGCAAGCTCTGTCTAGCAGTCGCACAAGATTTTGATCATGGTCAGCAATAGCTTCTTCCATTGAGTCTCCGCATCCATAAACTAGCAGGTCATCCACTATAACTTCCACTCCGGGAAGATCACTAACTATCTCGTGCTGTCTGCATTGATACTCCTCTGGAGCCATGGAAATGGCAAACGGCATGTGCAACCATCTGTATCTCCCGAATGGCATCCAGAATGTGGTTAGAAAACTGTTGCTTTCATCCAGCTTCACTTGCCAGTAACCATCCTTTGCATCTCGGGTAGTGAAGATTTTTGCCTTTGCAAATTGTGGCAAAATTCTTTCGATGGTTGGCATTGGGTAGTGTGATCGCTTCAGACCTTTATTTAGATCCTTTGGGTCGATGCATACTCTCAGCTTCCAGGTTGTTTCACTGCTCCCATGCTGTTAATCCATTCTGTAGGGGTTGTCACTTTCTTGATTACTCCCTTCTTTTCCAGCTCTTCTATCTTGCTTTTCAGGCTGGCTTTGAGGGCAACTGGAACTTTCCTCGGCAGATCCTGAATTGGTCTTACCCTCTCATCTACTTCGAGATTATATTCTCTGGGAAGGCATCCTAAATCTGTAAACATATCATTGTACTCCTCTATGATCTGTCCAGCAGTCAATGGTTTAGTGTGCTGCAACACGTTGCAAATCTCTTTAGGCACGTTGAAGTCCAAACTTTAGACTTTCTTCAGCTGAGATGAGCAGCTTTGGTTTGCCATCCAAGATCTGGAACTCCAGATCTTAGTTCTTGTCATTGCAATGGGCTTCCAGAGTAATTAGTCCTCTCGGCACCAGTATGGTGCCATCATGTAGCCTCAGTCTTACTTTCGAGGGCTTCATTTTTGGATCGTCATGTTGAGCCACGTCGCACAGATCTGTGAAGGTCATGATGTTGCATGATGCACCGGTGTCTATCTGACACTTTATGGTGACTTGATATTCTCCTTTTGCAGTCATCATTCCAACAGTCACAAATAATTAACACCCATCGACCTGACAGAACCAACCTGTTGTCTGGTGTATAGTGATTTGTCAGAATCTTCGGCTGATATCTCTCCAGTGGCCATCTGTACCTGCTTGTTGTGATTCCTTCTAACCAAACACTGGTGTGCAGAATGATTTGGCTTCTTACAGTGAGAACACTGCTTTTCCCATGTTGGTCATGTCTTCTTTTCCTGTGCGTGATGTCCTCTGCAGTATTTGCATCCTGCCCTTTGTCCACGATCTTCCTGCCCTTTCGGCCTGGAATGTCTATCAGCGTAATGCAAGGCCTAGTCTGTTCTGCCTTGGATATGCTCTAGCTGCTGATTTACAACCTCAGTCTTCTGCACGTCGATCACTTTCCTGAGAGTAAGTTTGTCCTCTCTCAGTAGATGTGCACTCAATGTGGGATCTCTTTTGCCTAATATAATCCTCCCTCTAATTAGATCATCTTTTAGTTGTGCAAATTCTCAGGATTCTGCCAGCTGTGTTAATGCAGTCACATATTGATCAAAGGACTATTTCACCTTGGGCCCTAATATTGAACACACACTGTTCATTAGTTACATTCACTTGGGGTTCAAAGCATGCCTTCAAGGCTTTCAAAATTTCTGCTGTCAGTTTTTTTGTTCTTCGCAGAGATTTAGAGTGATATACAATTTGTAAGTCTCACCCCAACAGTGATTAAAGTGTAGCTACTCGTAGCTGCTCTGATTTGTTCATTAAATCTGTCGTAATTTTGTAATTTTGTCACTTTCAGTGAGAAACTGCCAGTCCTGCTTCATATTACCTTTCATTTTGACCGGTGAAGGGAGAGGGAAATTTGCAGCCATTGTGTCTTACCGAGTGCTTTCAGCTGGGGCCTGCTTTTTTGTTCCTTTTCTGTGGCTTCCTGTGGCTTTTAGCAGCTCAGAACATTCCTGTGTTCCTCTTTCAGAAGCTGTGCTTCTATCCAGCTCTTCAACACTCAATCTCAGCTCCACTCTCATGAGATCACAGTACAACATTCTTGCTTGTACTGTGTCTTTATTGAACTGAGCTTGAGAAGGCTGCCTGCAGTGAGTGCCTCATGGTAGAGGTCACATGATTACAGCAAGCCAGGAGGCACATTAGTACAGTATTGCATTTCTATCTCAAACAGTGTTAAGGAACCGGGAGCCAATGTAAATCAACAAGAACAGCTGTAATAGGTGAGTAGGTCTTGGTAAGGGTTAAGTTCTGGACAGCAGATTATTTGATGAGCTGAAGTTTACTGAGGGCAGAGGATAGGAGGCCAACCAAAATAGCATTGGAATACCATGCCAAAGGCAAGATGAGATTTTTAACACCAAATGGGCTGATATAGAAGTAGAGGTGGGTGATATTACAGACGTGAAATCTTGGTGCTGGAGTGAACATAGCTCAGCTCAGGGTAGAATAGGACACTGAGATTCTGAACAGTCTGGTTCAACCTGAAACAGTAGCTGAAGAGTAGGATCGAATCGATGACAACGGTTGACAAGTTTGAGGCTGGGGCAGAAGAGAGTAATGAATCCAAAACTGGCAGTGGAGAGGTTGAGAGAGGTGGTGGAGAGATAGTTTTGGGCATCAGCAGTGTGCATGTGGAAGCTGGCCCAATATTTGTGGCTATGCTGCTAAAGGGCAGCATGTAGGTGATGAAAAGGAGGGGGGAAGGGAAGATCCTTGGGGGCAGAAACAAAGCCATTGCTGGAGATGCTCTGGCTGGAAATGAATAGGTATGAGTCCAGCTAAACAAGTGCTATCACAATGAGTTGGATAATGGAGGAGAAGCATTGGAGGATGGTGTGGTTCACAGTACCAAAGATTGCAGTGTGATTAAGGAGGACAAGGAGGGATGATGCACCACAGTCACATAAAAAAGTGTTAGAAAAAAACAGTCACATAAGCTGTCATTTATGGCTTTGGTTTAGGATACTTCAGTGCTGTGACAGAATTGAAAGCCTGATTGGAGAGATTTAAGCATGGAGTAGCAAGAAAGAAGGACACAGATTTTATGGTTTACAATGCATTCAAGGTCTTTGGAGGAGAAAGGGAGGATGGAGATGGGGTGGTAGTTTTCAGGGATAGAAGGATTGAGATGGGCTTTTTGAGGAGGGAGCTGATGACAGCGATTTTGAAAAGGAAGGGGTTAATATCTGAGGATACGGAACCATTTGGAAAGGAGATTGAGGCATGATCGCTATGTATATGGCCCAACCAAATTTGGTCATGAATGGCTAAGCCAGTCGTGCACCAGATATGTTCAAGTTTGCACCCCTTGGACTTAGCTTATCCCTTCTAGACCCCTCTTTCCTGTCATCATGACTCCTTTCATTTCTCTCCTCTCTGGTACTCTGCCCTCCCAACTCCCTGCACCAATTCTTCAGCTCGCCTCAACCTTCCTAATCTCCTGCTGCCATCTCAAGCTTTACTCCCTCTTAGATAAGCCTACAGCTTCCCTCTGTGCCTATCTTGGCATCTCCGAAAGGCCCATTGAGGCATTCGCCACTGCCTCCTTATGCTGGCAACCCCATTTGACCCATCCTATTCTCTCACTAACCTTTCCGCCCAGCACGACTGCTGAGGATAACCTTGCTAATTTTCCTTCCTGTCCAGCTCACCCCTCCCACTGCTGACCCTGTGGACTCTGCCGGCAGATTATCTATCACTGTCCCTCTCCACATTTCCCTCCAGAAAGTCAGTTCATTTGTGAACAGGGTTCTTGCCATCCATGAGCTCATCGTGGATAATTTAATCGCCATCATGACCTTGACAGAAACTTGGCTGAGGAATGATGACACCTTCCCCCTAAATGAAGCCTCCTCACAAGAACTTTCAGCACTTGCCCCACCACCACCACCACCCCACCAACCCTCCACCCCACCCCCACCACCCCCCAAGACAGTTGTGGTCATGGTGTGGCTCTTATTACCAATTCACACCTTGTCCTGTCCCTTATGCCTCTGACACTTTCACCTCCTTTAAGCATCTCACCTTTTTCCAGCCCTCTCACTTCTCATTTAAAATTCTTCTTCTCTACCATGCACCCAAGTACCATCAAAACCTTCTCACCAAGATAACTTCACTGCTTTCCTCCTCAGTCTCTGGAGTGAGTGACTTTCCATCCTCAGTGATTTCAACCTCCATCTCAATTCATCATGTTCTTCTTCTCTGAATTGACTGTCTTCTTATCCTCCCGTAATCTCTCCCTCCATGCAAACTCCCCAGCCCATACTACCTTACCATCTCATGTTGCCTTGCTACTCCCAACTTATAAGACACAAATAAGGGCATCAACTTCCTTGTATCACTCTCCACCCACATTCCTCTTCTCTGTCCCAACCTTACTTTCTGTGCCTGCTCCTGGAAAAACTATCCCCCAATCCACTTACAACTGCACTCTCAAATTCCCAATTGTCTTGCCTTTGGCCCTTCATTCATCACGACATTTCTGCAACTATTGATTTGCTCAACCGCAAGCTCAACTCCTTTGATGCCCCAGTCCCCACTAAAACCATTACTCTCTCCCACCCTGGCCATTCTGCCTGGAATAGCCCTCATCTGCACTCCCATAGTGGCAGAACAGGAGTAGGTCATTTAGCTCGTCAAGCTGTTCTACTATTCAATGAGCTCATGGCTGATCTGTGACCTAACTTCATCTACCTGCCTTTGCCCCATATTCCTTAATACCTCTGGTTAACAAAAATATATCAATCTCAGATTTAAAATTAACAATCAATTGCTGTTTGTGGAAAGGAGTTCCAAATTTCTACCACTCCTGAAACTTCTCACTATTCCAGGAATGCAAAGATAATCCCCAGCTTCTTTTGTCAACTGCAATCCAACAACTAGAGCGAGGAGATTACAGATTTCTTTGCCACTAAGATTGAAACCATCTCCTCATGAATCTCCTCATACCCACACCTGCATAAATGTTTTCTTGCATTGCACACCAGCTGAATATTTATCAAATGGAACCTCTTGCAGTTTATGAATACTCCAGGTTGTTCTGGTGGTGCATGGATTGCCAGACACACTTTACCTGTGGGAAGCCAGCCAGAGATGCAAAGCTGAATTCTTGCTCATTTAGCCTATTGTCATCACATGCCAAGTTGATGTACTTGACAAACAATCCATCAGTAACCTGCCTTATACACTTATGTGCAGCCAACTGAGACCCTGGATAGCAACAAAGAAGCAAAAATGTTGTGGGCAGTGAATACTTTCACAGACACTGATAATGTATGGCCACCAGGTCCAGCAGGGAGTAGATCTTCTTTTAGGGGGCTGATGATGTCTGCCACCACCTGATGTGACAATCTGAACTTCCAGAAGCGCTTTCCTTCCAAGAGGTCAAGGATGCTGAGCCTCTGCCTGGAAACCGGTACATGGTAGTCTCTCCTGCAACCTCGACCTCGACCTCTGTGCTGCTACCCCCTCCTCTGACCACTGCAGGTCTCTTCCCAGCAGGCCATTGCTGCTTCTGATAGTCATCTTGCTCCCCATCCAAGGTCCAATCTAATAAAGTCATGGTGCCACCCATCCTGACAATGAATCTCAATAATTCCATAGTATACACATTACCCTCTCAACAAACCTTTCCCAGTGGTAGGTAAGAAAGCAGCTGTGAGGATTGGGTATTTATTGATGTCGTACGGCTGACCTTTCATGAGCCCCATAAATTACTTTTCAGTTTTCTCGCTTTGGTTTCAATGGCAAGTTTTAGGAAGCCCAGGAAACCTGTGTAGATGAGTTCAAGTTTAAATGTCAGGCAAAATCTCAACAAAGTAGCTCATTTAAATATTGTAAGCAGCAATCCCACCCCCCACCACCACCAGCTTCAGATGGAGTTAGGCACACACAACGAATCGCACTTGTGTTAAACCGGATTGCTGCTTTGGAGCACATCGGATGTGTTGACATTTTTGCCAATTTTAACAACCTTCCAGACTCCAAAATAAAAGCAAAATACTATGGATGCTGCAAATCTAAAATAAAAACAGAAAGTGGTGGAAATACACAGCAGGTCTGACAGCATCTGTGGAGAGAGAAACAGAGTTAATGTTTGAGGTCAATGACCTTTCATCAGAAGCTGATTCCAGCACCTGCTGTTTTTACTCCAGACTCCAAACCCACACACATGGGCTGGATTTTATAAGCTTGCCACCAATCTCAGCAGCGAGATGAAGAGACGGCGGCCCGCCCATGAGGGCCGAACACCATAGAGCCGCTGCAATCTTCCATGCGGCGGCTCATTTGCACCACCTCCCCCCCCCCCCCGGCCCCGCCCCGATCACTTGGCGGAGGCGGACTGTCCGTCACCGACAATATCGTCAGCTGACTTTGCGCACGCATCAATGCCATTTTTAAAGGGCTGTCAGTCCTAACGGCTAATTTTAATATTTAAAGGTAACTTGAATTAAAATAAATAAATATATCTCTTTTGCCCTGTTCCCAACCCAAATAACAGTTAAATTAATTATTTGCCCTTCCCCCCCCAAAACACTTACATTTACCATCTGACCTTCCCCCCCACAAACTCTCAAACTTTCAACAACAACCTTTCCCACCATCCCCTACACCCATGACATCAATTTGACCCGTTTCCCCCTCTCCCACTGATAAACACCTGCACCCGCTCCCCACCAGTGTTGCACCTCATTTCCCAGTAAGGGGATCCGAAGGCACAGGAGTACCAGCTGCTGGGCCAAAGATCGCAGCAGGATATCAGGTGGCGACGTGAGCTTAATTAAATCAATCATTTTAATTTATTTAAATATGCAAATTGGGGTCCAGTCGCCAAGCAGCGGGGGTGCGGTGGGGGGGGGCTGCCACAAGGCCTTGCTACCACCAGTAATGTCAGGCGTCGGAGTGCATGGCAGGCCTCTCTCAGAGGCTTTTTCCGACACCACCACCACCACCCACCCCCCCCACCCCCCAACCTCACCTCCACGAAATTCGATGTCGGGAGGTCAGTTAAATCCAGCCCACTCTTTACTATTAAAGCTCCCCCAGAAGACTGGAGGATTGCAAATGTTACATCCCATTTAAAAAAAGGAGAGAGATAAACCTAGCAACTACAGACTAACGTCAGTTGTGGGGAAATATTTAAAGACAACAATCCAGGATAAAATTAATTAGCATTTTTTTAAAAATTTCTAAAACACTGGTTAGGCCCCAGCTGGAGTATTGTGTTCAATTCTAGGCACCACATTTTAGGAAGGATATCAAGGCCTTGGAGATGGTATAGAAGAGATTTACTGGAATGGTACCAGGAATGAGGGAATTCAATTATGTGGAGACTGTGGAGAAACTGAGGTTGTTCTCCTTAGAGCAGAGAAAATTAAGAAGAGCTTTGATAGCGGTGCTTAAAATCATGAATGGTTTTGATACAGTAAATGAAGAGAAACTGTTTCTAGTTGGCAAACGGGTCAGCAACCAGAGGACATAGATATAAGTTGATTGGCAAAAGAAACAGAGACAACATGAGGATTTTTTTTTTACACAGCGATTTGTTGTGATCCGGAATGTACTGCCTGAAAAGCAGATTCAATTGAACATTCGTAACAGAACTAGAAAATACTTGAAGGTGAAAAATTTACATAGCTGTAGGAAAAGAGCAGGACAGTGGAATTAATTTGGATAGCTCTATCAAAGAGGCCTCCTGTATCATTCTATGATTTGAATCAGGTAACATAATAGAATGTAATTGTTCCTTTTTTTACTTTCCATTAAAAAGTATTCCTTGATGTATTTAATAATGGTAACCAATTGCAGTTTTATTAGTTCAACTGGAAATGAGTATATCAAAAATATGCAATTTAATAAGGGTGGCCTCTGTCTGTGAGTAGCCAGACTTTAAATCACTGAAAAAGACTTTAAAAAGCAATCGGGAACATTTAATAGTTTCATTCGTGTACACTAGTCAGTTTCGTAGTAAATTAAGTATTTTTGATATGAAATAACTTAAAATGTGCCTACAAGTGCCTGTCTCTCTCACCTTTTAATAGTCTGTGCTGAGCTTACGAGTGCAAGGTGGTGTAGATTACAAGCTTTTGCTACAATTAAAAATAAAAGCCAAAATTTTACATTGGGCGGGAGGCCCAACCCATCAGCCAAAAAGTCAAAGGCGAGCCTGCCTCTGCCTGGCCTGGGGAGCCACACCATAATTTTACGCTTCTGGGCTCTTAATTAACCTTGGGCGGGACTTTGGTTCTTCTGAGGCAGAAAGCCCTGCCTCTAAGAGCTGCCAGCCAGTCAGCGGGCCGGCAGCTTTCAGTCCCAGCTGCACCACCCGGAACGGTGGCCACTGCTGAGACTGCAACCAGCTTCAGCAACAAAAGGGACGCCGGCCCCGGAAACAAGGTAAACTGTCTGGGGCCTCACCGGGGACAATCAGCCGGGCCCCAGCAAGGCAAGGGGTAGGAGGGCTAGTGTTGTGTACTGGGAGCAGTTGGGCCGTCGGGGGGGGCCCTCCATGGGGCACAAAGTGCCCGATCAGTAGGGCCCAACCCAGCTCACAAGGAGGCCACCAGGTTTTACTTGGCGCCCTCCTGGGGGACCCCAGCCACCCGCTTCTTGGGAGGAGGCCCTCAAGTGGCAGTTAATTGGCCATTTAAGAGCCTTGATTGGCCTCAGGCGGGTGGGCCGTTTCTTGCTACCGCCACCCCTCATAAAATTGCAGTGGGAGTGGGAAGGCACCGGGAATGCACCCCCCCCCCCTCCCCACCTCCCCCCACCACCTCCCACTCAATTTTATGACCCCCGTGCCACCAGCCCACTCATGTGGGGCAGGCGTCAAATTCTATCTAATAGATATCTTAGTATATGCAGCTATCGGCTGCCCCAACTGCCCATTAAGATCGTGAGAAATGAAAATGGTAAACAGAATTCTCTATTCAAAATAGATCATTTAAATTATAACCAATTACAATTTTTAGGGAGCATTACATGGTGCTGAAAATGGCACTAGGTTACAAAGCTGTTGATTATAACTACCAGGTAGGAGAGGCTGTCACCTGGCAGAGACAGTGAATGCAAGCTCAGTGCCTGATTCCAACACCCACCCGCTCTCGCAGGCAGTACTCCTACTTGAAAATCATCATAAGACGCATCAGCTCCTGAAGAAATACAACAAAACGCTTCTGAACTATTTTAAGTTTATGGGGAAATCATGCAGATGGCACCAGAAATTAACTGACAATAAAATATATTTTCTTGAGCATACATATATTAACACAATGAAAGCTCACCGTGTGCCTCAAATCCAGACTAATTTGATGGGTCTCCTACAATGGGTAAACTTGTAAATATATTCCGTTATTGAGGTACAGTGGATGTTAGATTTGTGATCTAACAAGAAGTACCATGTAGCTTGCCTGAGCCTGTTCCATGCTGTCTCATTTATCCCACGACCTCCATCCTCGCTGACCTCCACTGACTGCCCATCAAACCTATGCCCACTAAGCTGCTGACCAATCAACTTCCCTTCCTGGTCACTGTGTGAGGTGATATTGCTAACGGTTGTCTCTCCTCAGGTACCATCCTTTGCTCCTCTAAATCTGCCTTTATCATCCCTCTCCTGAAAAAAAAACCTTGACCTTGCCTTGCAAACCACCACTCCATCTCCAACCTCTCTTTCCTCTCCAAATCCATGCCCATCTCTCCCAGAACTCCATGTTTGAATCTCTCCAATCAGAATTCCGCCCCTGCCGCAGTACCAAAACAGCTCTTTACAAAGTCACCAATTACATCATATGTAACTGTGACTAAGCTAAACTGTCTCTCCTCATCCTTCTTGATCTGACTGTAGCCTTTGACACACCATCTCCTCCAATGCCTCTCCACTGTCGTCCAGCTGGGTGGGACTGCACTTACCTGGTTCCATTCTTATATATCTGATCATAACCGGAGTATCACTTACAATGGCTTCTCTTCTAGATTCTGCACTGTTATGTCTAGTGCCCCCAAGAATCTATCCTTGGCCCCATCCTATTTCACAACTACATGCTGTCCCTCAGCCACATCATCCAAAAACTCAGGAATAAGTTTTTGCATGTATGTTGTGACAACACCCAGCTCTACCTCATCACCAGTTGTTTCGACTCCTCCACTGTTGCTAAATTATCAGACTGTTTGTCCAACATCCAGTGCTGGATAAGCAAAAATTTCCTCCAACTAAACATTGGGAAGACATTTGGTTCCTGCCAAAAAATCTGTTCCCTAGCTAGAGACTCCATCCCTTTCCCTGGCAAATGTCTGAGGCTAAACCAGATTGTTTGCAAACTCGGTGTCATATCTGACCCCAAGATAAGTTTCCAACCATATATCTGTGCCATCACTAAGACCACCTATTTCCACCTCCGTAACACTGCCCAACTCAGCCCCTGCCTCAGCTCATCTGTTGGCAAAACCCTCATCCTTGTCTTTGTTACCTGTAGACTTGACTATTCCAATGCACTCCTGGCCAGCCTCCCACATTCCACCCTCCGTAAAACTCAGGTCACACAAAGCTCTGCTGCCTGTGTCCTTACATGCGCAAAGTCACCTGTGCTCGCTGACCTATATTGGCTCCTGACCAAGCAATGTCTCGATTTTAAAATTCTCATCCTTGTTTTCAATCCCAGAATAGTTAGAGCTATCAAGTCCATCAAGTCCATGCCGGCTCTCTGCAAGAGCTATTTAGCTAGTCCCACTGCTCAGCCCGTTCCCCGTAGCCCTGCAAAGATTTTCTCTTCAGATAATTATCCATTTCCCTTTTGTAAGCCATGATCGAATATGTCTCGAATTACCTTTCAGACAGTGCATTCCAGATCCAATCCACTTGCTGAATAAAAACGTTTTTTCTTCACGTCGCCTTTGGTTCTTTTGCCAATTACCTTACATGTGTGTCCTCTGGTTCTCAGCCCTTCTGCCAATGGGAAGAGTTTCGCCTTATCTACTCTGTCTAGACCCCTCATGATTTTGAACACCTCTATTTAATCTCCTCTCAACATTCTCTTTTCTAAGGAGAACAACCCCAGCTTCTCCAATCAATCTACCTAACTGAAGTCCCTCACCCCGGAACCATTCTCGTAAGTCTTTTCTGCACCCTCTCTAAAGCCTTCACAACCTTCCTTAAAGTGCAGTGCCCAGAATTTGACACAATACTTGATGCCGAACCAGTGTTTTTTAAGGGCCCACTATAACTTCCTTGCTTTTATACGCTAAGCCTCTATTTATAAAGCTCAGGATTCCGTCTGCATTTTTAACCCATTTTCTCAACCTGTCCTGCAATTTTCAACAATTTGTGTATATATATCCCCCTTGACAATTGCACCTTTTAGTTTATATTGCCTCTCCTCTTTCTTCCTACCAAAATATATCACTTCACACTTCCCTGCATTAAATTTCATGTGCCACGTCTGCCCATTCCACCAGCCTGTGTATATTCTCTTGAAGTCTATCACTATCCCCCTCACAGTTCACTCTACTTCCAAGTTTTTTGTGTTAACTACAAATCCTGTACACCCAAGTCTAAATCATTAATATAGATCAAGAGAAACAGTGCTCCTAGCACTGACCCTGGGGAACCCCGCTGTACACTTTTCTCCAGTCCAAAAAACAACCATTCACCACTACTCTGTTTCCTGTCACTCAGCCAACTTCATATCCATGCTGCCACTGTCCCTTTTATTCCATGGGCTTCAACTTTGCTGACAAGCCTATTATGCGGCACTTTATCAAACACCTTTTGGAAGTCCATATGCACCTCATCAACCACATTACTCTCATCAACCCTCTCTGTAACCTCATCAAAAAACTCAATCAAGTTTGTTAAACACAACTTTCCTTTAACAAATTTGTGCTGGCTTTTCTTAATTCACTTGTCCAAGTGACATTTAACTTTGTACTGAATTATTGCTTCTAAGCTTTCCCACCACTAAGATTAAACTTACTGGCCAGTAGTTGCTGGATTTATCCGTACACCCTTTTTTGAATAAAGGTATAACAGTTTCAATTCTCCAGTCCTCTGGAACCACCCCCGTATCTAAGGAGAATTTAAAGATTGTGGCTCGTACCTCCGCAATCTTCTGCCCTCACCTAATTCAGGCCTCTTCAGTATTCCCCAATTGTAATTGTTCCACTGCTGGTGGCTGTGCGTTCAGCTGCATCAGCCTCTAAGCTCTTGAATTCCCTCCCTAAATCTCTCCACCTTGCTACCTCTCTTTCTTCATTTAAGACGCTCCTTAAAACCTACCTTTTTGACCAAGCTTTTGGCCATCTGTCCTAATATCACCTTATGTGGCTCCGTATCCAATTTTGCCTCATAATCCTCCTGTGAAACATCTTGGGATGTTTTATTACGTCAAAGGCACTATATAAATACAAGTAGTTGTTATTGCTGCTGAAAGCTGTTAAAAAGCACATCTATGCCACCCAGTGGTAGAAAATAAGTAGGCATAAAAGAGCTAATTTTTCAAATTTTGTACTTATTGGATGGATTCTCAGTCAGCAGCCAAAGCTCCCTACTGGTAGCAACAATTTGGAAAATTATCCCTAAAAATAAAATTTAAAAATTCCAAATGCCAGAAATCTAAAAGAAAACAGAAAATGTTAGCATCAGAAAAGAGAAAATGTAGGTTAATATTTTGGGTGTGGACTTTTGGTCAGAAGTGAAAATTGGAATCACTTCATTGCAGAACATCCTATTAGTTATGAAAAAGCCCTTTGGTCCTGTTAGCATAAAATTGATAATTTTGGTTTCCTTTTTGTGCTTGACAAAACAGCATGAATCCATATTCTACCCCCGTTAGACAATTTCCCATCGTACCTTTGCAGGGAGATCAGTGGAACCCTCAAAAAGTCAGAATTTAGTTTTCTCTGGGGGTTCCACCAAAGTTATACCAGCAGATCGGAACAACCCTCCTGGAATTTCAAGGCCAATTAGTTTTGTTGGCCAGTTTCTATCAAACAAATGAAGACCAGTCTGGGTTTCCCTAACCTCTAGTGCTTATATACTGTCAGAAAACCATTAACTTACCATCTAGAGATTTCCCGATGACCTACTGGTTAAAGGCACCAACCAGTGTAATACTAGACCAATGAGATTAGAGATATCAGTTGTGAGTTGTGCGAAGTTAACTAATCTCAGTCATGAGAGATGTTGGAGTGCTACATCTGCCCTCAATGCCTATATGGTAGGGAGAGTTTAAATGTCAACAAGGGTTCTCCCTCCTAACTGCTATCCGGTGACTCCTGCTAAAAATATGTAGGTGATGGCAGAATCAGGCTTATGTGTGATACATTTCACTCTTGATGCTCTCCTATGGTTTAACAACTAGATTTGTTGATTAGTCAACACGACAAAAAAAATTGAACTACTTTTCAAAACCTTAAAAAAACTTGATTTATATAGCACCTTTCATGACCACCATACCTCTCAAAGTGCTTTACAGCCAATGAAATACTTTTTGAAGTGTAGTCACTGTTGGAATGTAGGAAACACAGCAGCCAATTTGCACACAGCAAGATCCCACAAACAGCAATGTGATAATGACCAGCTAATCTGTTTTTGTGATGTTGGATGAGGGATAAATATTGGCCAGGACACCAAGGATGGCTCCACTGCTTTTCCTTGAAATAGTGCCTTGGGACCTTTTACATCTACCTCAGAGGGAGGAGGGATCCGTGGTTTAAAATCTCATCTGAAAGACAGCACCTGCAGCAGTGCAGCACTCCTTGTTATGACTGACCGCTCTGGTCAAAGCTCCCAAACAAAATATACGATTCTGATTGTGGTGGGAGAAACACATTGTTAATTCAATCCCATCATTCCACAGATTGGCTAACATATCATTAAAAACTTTCCCAATTAAAGAAAGACCCAGCCAAATTGTACCATCTATTAACCCCCCGAATGAGGCTAACCAAACCAGGTGTCTTTAAATCAACAAATTAACTCTTTAATTAGAAGAACTAAATTCTTAAACACTCTGAAGATATAAACAACATTTAAAATGGAAAAAATTAGAGTCCTTACAAATTTACAGTCCAATGTTGCTTGAAGTCGTCACAGGATGTTGCTCGAAGTCTTCAGAGGATGTTGCTTTCCTTCTCCAGCGAATTTCAACAATTAATGACTTGCAAACACTTTCAACAGAATCAATCTGACTTTAGACTTTTTGAGGGATAAAAGATTGTCACAGTCTAACTTCTCTTTCTTCAGTTTAAATTACCAGAGATCTCTGTCTTGACTTGATGTTTTAGAATTTTGAGAGTTAATAATTAAAACAGACTAAAATCCTATTCCTTCATTTTAAATGGTTGAGAGCTCTTTTTCCAGCTCTGACGCCACAGCTGTGTCCTCTGTGTCTGTGTTCTGTTAGCACAAACTGTCTTCCTAACAGCCAGTTCAAAACTGAATTGTAACAAATGTATCGCATCAGGCTCACTCCCAGTGACTATATCTACAGTAACGAGAATGCACCCTTTGAATCGCAGTCTCCAAATGGCTGTTTCTAAGGCAACGAAAATGCACCTTACTATAACTCCTATGGCTTGCCGGCACTTAAAGCAATTCTGATCCCTTGCAAGCCTTAAAGGCAAACCGCATATTCCGAAAAAAACTACAGGATCATGACACCTCCGCCCCTAGTGGAATGAAACGTCATTCCTGAAATGCGTTTCATTACAATGGGTAAAAAAAAACAAATTGAAAAAAATGCTAACATTTTTTTTCCATGCATTTATAGATATACATATTTCTAAAAAAAAAAGTTTAGACTACAGCAAAAAGTTCCACCAGAACATTTCAGCTTTAAATTTTCAAAAGGTTGTACCAATTAACCCATTTTAAATTTCCAAGCTTAGTCTTCCAATTGTTTCGTGTTTTCCTTCCAAGCATCCCTATTGTCCATCACCTCAGCCAGGTGAGCTGCACAACTAGGAGCACTGACCACTACTGGGTTCACTATTCTCTGAAAAGTTTCTCGAGTACCCCTTAACCTTTGTGGCATCACTTGACATTGGAAAACCCTGTCCGGTGTAACAGAAGCTGATTTTTTCTTACCCTGGGATGTCAAAGGAATTTGACAATGAACTTCCAACACATCAGTCTGTTTAAGTCACATTGTGTTGCCCACTCTTTCCGTACAGTCCTTTAAATGAGAATTTGGGTAGGAGTCTGCCTTCTTTACCACAGTGACTTTTGTAGAGTCTATGCAAGTTTGAGCCGTCCCACCAGGTTTAGTCATCAAGACCCTCTGCGAATTCCAGCTGTCCTGATTAGGTTCATCTAAGCTGCCCTTCAGCATGCATTGTACCTCTGCTTCCACTTGGGCCTGACTGTCTGGGCCTAAGCAACAAGGATGTTGTTTAAAAGGAATGGCTCCCCCTATACCCACATCATATGTGGCTAAGATTGTACATCCTGGCTTATCCCTACAAACTTTTTGAAATGTTGTGAAAACCCTGGTTAGGACTTCATGCTGTTTTGCCTCTGTGTAAAAGCCTATTGTTTATTTTCCTAGCCATTCTGCATTCGCCAATGGGATAGTTGGAGGTTCAAGTTGAGAATTTCCTAGGCCTACTTCTGCCTCATCCTCACTATCCTTTTTCTTCTCCACTGTCCCGATTACCTGACATACCCGCACTAGCTTATCATCCTCCCTGCGGTAATATGGTTTGAGCATATTTCTTTTTGCAGCGGCAACAGGGAGAGTGAGGTGGCAGCTGGGGAAGTGAGTTTACAACTTATATAAACTTACCTTTTTGTTTTGGCGGTTTCTTTTTGCAGCGGCGACAGGGAGAGCGAGGTGGCAGCTGGGTAAGTAAGTCCTATATATTTGGGCAGCGGCTGAACCCAAGACACTACGCCTGTAGTGTCTCCCACCCGCCCTCCTCCTCTACCCAAAAAAAAAGGACTCGGTGGTGTGCAGATAAGGTAAGGCTTTTTCTATTTATTTTTATTTCGTGTGATTGGTAAAAACTTTTCGTTCCTTTTTCGTTTATCTAAGTTAGGACTAACTTAAGCTTAAGATTGAAAATGGCAGGAGATCTCAGACCCGTGTTATACTCCTCTTGCTCAATGTGGGAGCTCAGGGACACGGCTGATGTCCCTGACTCCTTCATGTGCTGGAAGTGTGTCCAGCTGCATCTCTTGTTAGACCGCATGACGGCTCTGGAGCTGCGGATGGACTCACTTTGGAGCATCCGCGATGCTGAGGAGGTCGTGGATAGCACGTTTAGCAAATTGGTCACACCGCAGATTAGGATTGCTGAGGGTGAAAGGGAATGGGTGACCAAAAGGCAGAGAAAGGTGGTGTCCCCTGCGGTCATCTCCCTCCAAAACAGGTATACCGTTTTGGATACTGTTGAGGGAGATGGCTCACCAGGGGAAGGCAGCAGTAGCCAGGTTCATGGCACCGTGGCTGGCTCTGCTGTTCGGAAGGGCGGGAAAAAGAGTGGAAGGGCTATAGTCATCGGGGATTCGATTGTAAGGGGAGTAGATAGGCGGTTCTGTGGTCGAAAACGAGACTCCCGAATGGTATGTTGCCTCCCAGGTGCACGGGTCAGGGATGTCTCAGATCGGCTGCAGAACATTCTGAAAGGGGAGAGTGAACAGCCAGTTGTCGTTGTGCACATAGGCACCAATGATATAGGTAAAAAACGGGATGAGGTCCTACAAGCAGAATTTAGGGAGTTAGGAGCCAAGTTAAAAAGTAGGACCTCAGAGGTAGTAATCTCAGGATTGCTACCAGTGCCACGTGATAGTCAGAGTAGAAATGAAAGAATAGTCAGGATGAATGCGTGGCTTGAGAGATGGTGCAGGAGGGAGGGGTTCAGACTTTTGGGACATTGGGACCGGTTCTGGGGGAGGTGGGACTATTACAAATTGGACGGTCTACACCTGGGCCGGACTGGAACCAATGTCCTTGGGGGTGCTTTTGCTAACGCTGTTGGGGAGGGTTTAAACTAATGTGGCAGGGGGATGGGAACCAAATGAGGAGGTCAGTGGACAGTAAGGAGGTAGTAACTAAAGCCTGTAAGGAACTAGATAATGAAGTCAGCGTGACTAAGGGAAAGAGTAGACAGGGAGCAGATGATGAACGCAAAGGGACTGGTGGTCTGAGGTGCATTTGTTTTAATGCAAGAAGTGTAGTAGGTAAGGCAGATTAACTTAGGGCCTGGATTAGTACCTGGGAGTATGATGTTATTGCTATTACTGAGACTTGGTTGAGGGAAGGGCATGATTGGCAACTAAATATCCCAGGATACTGATGCTTCCGGCGGGATAGAGAGGGAGGTAAAAGGGGTGGAGGAGTTGCAGTACTGGTCAAAGAGGATATCACAGCTGTGCTGAAGGAGGGCACTATGGAGGACTCGAGCAGTGAGGCAATATGGGCAGAACTCAGAAATAGGAAGAGTGCGGTAACAATGTTGGGGCTGTACTACAGGCCTCCCAACAGCGAGCGTGAGATAGAGGTACAAATATGTAAACAGATTATGGAAAGATGTAGGAGCAACAGGGTGGTGGTGATAGGAGATTTTAATTTGCCCAACATTGACTGGGATTCACTTAGTGTTAGAGGTCTAGATGGAGCAGAATTTGTAAGGAGCATCCAGGAGGGTTTTCTAGAGCAGTATGTAAATAGTCCAACTCGAGAAGGGGCCATACTGGACCTGGTGTTGGGGAATGAGCCCGGCCAGGTGGTTGACGTTTCAGTAGGGGACTACTTTGGGAATAGTGATCACAATTCCGTAAGTTTTAGAATAATCATGGACAAAGACGAGAGTGGTCCCAAAGGAAGAGTGCTAAATTGGGGGAAGGCCAACTATACCAAAATTCGGCAGGAGCTGGGGAATGTAGATTGGGAGCAGCTGTTTGAAGGTAAATCCACATTTGATATGTGGGAGGCTTTTAAAGAGAGGTTGATTAGTGTGCAGGAGAGACATGTTCCTGTGAAAATGAGGGATAGAAATGGCAAGATTAGGGAACCATGGATGACAGGTGAAATTGTGAGACTAGCTAAGAGGAAAAAGGAAGCATACATAAGGTCTAGGAGACTGAAGAAAGACGAAGCTTTGAAAGAATATCGGGAATGTAGGACCAATCTGAAACGAGGAATCAAGAGGGCTAAAAGGGGTCATGAAATATCTTTAGCAAACAGGGTTAAGGAAAATCCCAAAGCCTTTTATTCATATATAAGGAGCAAGAGGGTAACTAGAGAAAGGATTGGCCCACTCAAGGACAAAGGAGGAAAGTTATGCGTGGAGTCAGAGAAAATGGGTGAGATTCTAAACGAGTACTTTGCATCGGTATTCACCGAGGAGAGGGACATGACGGATGTTGAGGTTAGGAACAGATGTTTGATTACTCTAGGTCAAGTCGGCATAAGGAGGGAGGAAGTATTGGGTATTCTAAAAGGCATTAAGGTGGACATGTCCCCAGGTCCGGATGGGATCTATCCCAGGTTACTGAGGGAAGCGAGAGAGGAAATAGCTGGGGCCTTAACAGATATCTTTGCAGCATCCTTAAACACGGGTGAGGTCCCGGAGGACTGGAGAATTGCTAATGTTGTCCCCTTGCTTAAGAAGGGTAGCAGGGATAATCCAGGTAATTATAGACCGGTGAGCCTGACGTCAGTGGTAGGGAAGCTGCTGGAGAAGATACTGAGGGATAGGATCTATTCCCATTTGGAAGAAAATGGGCTTATCAGTGATAGGCAACATGGTTTTGTGCAGGGAAGGTTATGTCTTACCAACTTAATAGAATTCTTTGAGGAAGTGACAAAGTTGATTGATGAGGGAAGAGCTGTAGATGTCATATACATGGACTTCAGTAAGGCGTTTGATAAGGTTCCCCATGGTAGGCTGATGGAGAAAGTGAAGTCGCATGGGGTCCAGGGTGTACTAGCTAGATGGATAAAGAACTGGCTGGGCAACAGGAGACAGAGAGTAGCAATGGAAGGGAGTTTCTCAAAATGGAGACGTGTGACCAGTGGTGTTCCACAGGGATCCGTGCTGGGACCACTGTTGTTTGCGATATACATAAATGATTTGGAGGAAAGTATAGGTGGTCTGATTAGCAAGTTTGCAGACGACACTAAGATTGGTGGAGTAGCAGATAGTGAAGGGGACTGTCAGAGAATACAGCAGAATATAAATAGATTGGAGAGTTGGGCAGAGAAATGGCAGATGGAGTTCAATCAGGGCAAATGCGAGGTGATGCATTTTGGAAGATCCAATTCAAGAGTGAATTATACAGTAAATGGAAAAGTCCTGGGGAAAATTGATGTACAGAGAGATTTGGGTGTTCAGGTCCATTGTTCCCTGAAGGTGGCAACGCAGGTCAATAGAGTGGTCAAGAAGGCATACGGCATGCTTTCCTTTATCGGACGGGGTATTGAGTACAAGAGTTGGCAGGTCATGTTACAGTTGTATAAGACTTTGGTTCGGCCACATTTGGAATACTGCGTGCAGTTCTGGTCGCCACATTACCAAAAGGATGTGGATGCTTTGGAGAGGGTGCAGAGGAGGTTCACCAGGATGTTGCCTGGTATGGAGGGTGCTAGCTATGAAGAGAGGTTGAGCAGATTAGGATTATTTTCATTAGAAAGACTGAGGTTGAGGGGGGACCTGATTGAGGTGTACAAAATCATGAGAGGTATAGACAGGGTGGATAGCAAGAAGCTTTTTCCCAGAGTGGGGGATTCAATTACTAGAGGTCACGAGTTCAAAGTGAGAGGGGAAAAGTTTAGGGGGGATATGCGTGGAAAGTTCTTTACGCAGAGGGTGGTGGATGCCTGGAACGCGTTGCCAGCGGAGGTGGTAGACGCGGGCACGATAGCGTCTTTTAAGATGTATCTAGACAGATACATGAATGGGCAGAAAGCAAAGAGATACAGACCCTTAGAAAATAGGCGACATGTTTAGATGGAGGATCTGGATCGGCGCAAGCTTGGAGGGCCGAAGGGCCTGTTCCTGTGCTGTAATTTTCTTTGTTCTTTGTTCTTCATGTGACACAACCTGTTAGAGATTAGAGATACAGCACTGAAACAAGCCCTTCGGCCCACCGAGTCTGTGCCGACCATCAACCACCCATTTATGCTAATCCTACACTAATCCCATATTCCTACCAAACATCCCCACCTGCCCCTGTATTTCCCTACCACCTACCTATTCTAGTGACAATTTATAATGGCCAATTTACCTACCAACCTGCAAGTCTTTTGGCTTGTGGGAGGAAACCGGAGCACCCGGAGAAAACCCACGCAGACACAGGGAGAACTTGCAAACTCCACACAGGCAGTACCCAGAATCGAACTCGGGTCCCTGGAGCTGTGAGGCTGCGGTGCTAACCACTGCGCCACTGTGCCGCCCCGGTTCTTCTTCCAGCTATCAGGGGTGTCAATCAAGTCATCTACCTTACCCACTCTTTTCATCACTCTATGGGCCACTGAACCGTGCCTTCACTGGTTCTCCCTGTGATGGTAACAACACTAAGGCATCATCCCCTGGTTTTATGGTAAGTTGTGGTTTTCCCACGATTTGACAGGTGTGGTATGCCCTACAAAATTGTCTCACATCCTTTGTAAGACCTGACCAGTAATAATGTTTGCTTATGTGTGATTTGGTCTTCCGAATTCCCCAATGTCCTGCAAAAGGAATGTCGTGTGCTAACCTTAATAATCCTTGTCAATATTTAGGTGGCACCACTATCTGTTCAACAACTGTCCAGTCTTCATCGGCAGGTCTATGAGGCAGTCTCCACTTCCTCCTCAAAACCCTGTTTGCCACATAATAGCTTTCCGGAACTTGTTTCACCTCAGCTTCTGACAGAACCATCTGTGCTATTTGGTAGATCTCTGGATCAGCTTGCTGTGCTGCAATGATAGACGATCTGGTAAACATCTCATCTGGATTATCTAAATCCCCAAATAAGGTTTCAGATGCCTGATTATCTATTCGTGGTGCCACTTTTACCTCCAACAATGGATCCTGTTTAGCCATTGCTTGGGTAACTACACACGCAGGAAATATTCCTGGAATTTGTTCCTGTAAATTGCTCCGTTTCCTTAATTTCACATGGTTCCTCTGTAACCATCGGAGAAACTGATATTTTTGATCAAGCCAAATTGTTTCCTAGGAGTAGATCAATTCCCTTTACTGGTAAACTATGGACAACACCTACAGTTACTATCCCAGATATTAAGTCACTCTCTAGGCATACTTTATACAAAGGTACGGGTATACACACCCCGCCAATTCCTTTAACTAAAACTTTCGTGTTCAAGGCGCTCTCTGGTGGAAACCTCATATCTTTCCCCAGCAAGAGTGTTTGGGTCACTCCTGTATCCCTGAGTATAATGATAGGTTTTCCTGCCTCACTTAAAGGATACGGACTTACTCTTCCCTTTGACAAACATCATTATAACTCTCAGGTAGTTTATTCTTAACCTCCACACTCCTCTTAGTTTTAGTATCTGGTTTCACATTCACAGCTGTCGTTAAAGCTATAGAATCATAGAAACATAGAGAATAGGAGCAGGAGTAGGCCATTTGGCCCTTCGAGCCTGCTCTGCCATTCATTATGATCATGGCTGATCATCCAACTCAGTAACCTGTTCCCACTTTCCCCCCATTCCCTGTAGACCCAAGAGCTATATCTAACTCCTTCTTGAAAACATACAATGTTTTGGCCTCAAATGCTTTCTGAGGTAGTGAATTCCACAGGCCCACCACGCTCTGGGTGAAGAGATTTCTCCTCATCTCAATCCTTAAAGTCATACCCCGTATCCTTAGACTATGACCCCTGGTTCTGGACTCCCCCACCATCGGGAACATCCTTCCTGCATCTCCCCTGTCAAGTCCTGTTAGAATTTTATAGGTTTCTATAAGATCCCCCCTCACTCTTCTGAACCCCAGCGAATATAATCCTAACCAGCTCAATCTGTCCTCATACGTCCTGCCATCCCAGGAATCAGTCTGGTAAACCTTCACTGCACTCCCTCTATAGCAAGAACATCCTTCCTCAGATAAGGAAACCAAAACTGCACACAATATTCCAGGTGTGGCCTCACCAAGGCCCTGTATAATTGCAGCAAGACATCCCTGCTCCTGTACTCGAATCTTCTTGCTTTGAAGGCCAACATACCATTTGCCTTTTTTACCACCTGATGCACCTGCATGCTTACCTTCAGCGACTGGTGTACAAGAACACCCAGGTCTCGCTGCATATTCCCCTCTCTCAGTTTATAGCTGTTCAGATAATAATCTGCCTTCCTGTTTTTACTACCAAAGTGGATAACCTCACATTTATCCACATTATACTGCATCTGCCATGCATTAGCCCACTCACTCAACTTGTCCAAATCACCCTGAAGCCTCTCTGCATCCTCCTCACAACTCACCCTCCCACCCAGTTTTGTGTCATCTGCAAATTTGGAGATATTACATTTAGTTCCCTCATCTAAATCATTAATATGTATTGTGAATAGCTGGGGTCCTAGCATTGATCCTAGTGGTACCCCACTAGTCACTGCTTGCCATTCGGAAGAAGACCCATTTATCCCTACTCTTTGTTTCCTGTCTGCCAACCAATTTTCTATGCATCGCAATACACAACCCCCAATCCCATGCTCTTTAATTTTACACGCTAATCTCTTATGTGGGACTTTGTCGAAAGCCTTCTGAAAGTCCAAATAAACCAGATCCACTGGCTGTCCCTCATCAACTCTACTAGTAACATCCTCAAAGAATTCTGGTAGATTTGTCAAGCATGATTTCCCTTTCATAAATCCAGGCTAACTCTGCCCAATTCTACCATTGTTCTCTAAGTGCTCTGCTATAAAATCTTTGATAATGGACTCTAGAATTTTCCCCACTACCGACATCAGGCTGACTGGTCTATAATTCCCTGCTTTCTCTCTACCTCCTTTTTTAAATAGTGGGGTTACATTAGCTACCCTCCAATCTACAGGAACTGTTCCAGAGTCTATAGAAATTTGGAAGATGACCACCAATGTATGCACTATTTCTAGGACCACTTCCTTAAGTACTCTGGGATGCATACCATCAGGCCCTGGGGATTTATTGGCCTTCAATCCCATCAATTTCCCCAACACCATTTCTCTACTAATACTGATTTCCTTCAGTTCCTCTTTCTCACTAAGCCCTGTGTTCCCCAACATTTCTGGTATGATATTTGTGTTCTCCTTTGTGAAGACAGAACCAAAGTATGCATTTAGTTGGTCAGCCATTTCTTTGTTCCCCATAATAAATTCCCCTGTTTCTAACTGTAAGGGACCTACATTTGTCTTCACCAATCTTTTTCTCTTCACATACCTATAGAAACTTTTACAGTCAGTTTTTATGTGCCCCGCAAGCTTGCTCTCATACTCTATTTTCCCCTTCTTATTCAATCCCTTGGTCCTCCTTTGTTGAATTCTAAACTGCTCCCAATCCTCAGGTCTGTTGTTTTTTCTGGTGAATTTATATGCGTCTTCCTTGGATCTAATGCTATCTCTAATTTCCCTTGTAAGCCATGGTTTGGCTACCTGCCCTGTTTTACTTTTGCGCCAGACAGGGATAAACAATTGTTGCAGTTCATCCATGCGCTCTTTAAATGTTTGCCATTGCCTATCCACCGTCATCCCTTTAAGTAACGTTTCCCAATCCGTCTTAGCCAACTCGCGCCTCATACCTTCGTAGTTTTCTTTACTAAGATTCAGGACCCTAGTCTCAGAATCAACTACGTCACTCTCCATCTTGATGAAGAATTCCATCATATTATGGTCGCTCATCCCCAAGGGGTCTAGCACCACTAGGTTGTCAATTATTCCTCTCTCGTTACACTATACCCAGTCTAAGATGGCCTGTTCTCTAGTTGATTCCTCAACGTATTGGTCCAGAAAACCATCCCCTATACACTCCAAGAATTCCTCCTTTACGGTATTGTGACTAATTTGATTTTTGCAGATTAAAGTTACCCATAATTACAGATGTTCCTTTATCGCATGCGTCTCTAATTTCCTGTTTAATGCCATTCCCAACATCACCACTACAGTTTGGGGGTCTATATACAACCCCCACAATCGTTTTTTGCCCCTTCGTGCTTCTCAGCTCTACCCATACAGGTTCCACATCGTCAGAGCTAATATCTTTCCTCACTATTGCGTTAATTTCCTCTTTAACCAGCAATGCAACTCCACCGCCTTTTGCTTTTTGTCTGTCCTTCCTAAATACTGAATACCCCTGGATGTTCATTTCCCATCCCTGGTCACCTTGCAGCCATGTTTCCGTAATCCCAACTATATCATACCCGTTTACATTTATTTGTGCGAATAATTCAACCACTTTATTGCGAATGCTCCGCGTGTTAAGGCACAAAGCCATAAAGCTTGTCTTTTTAACATTACTTGTCCCCTTTCCACTATTTTTCACTGTGGCCCTGTTTGATTCTGGCCCTTGATTTCTCTGCCTAGCACTTTTCTTATTCACCTTACTGTCTTTTGTTCTTGTCTTTGATTCCCCCCTCCTCTGACTCCTTGCAAAGGCTCCCATCCCCCCGACATTTTAGTTTAAACCCTCCCCAACCACTGTAGCAAATACTCCCCCAGGCCATCAGTCCCGGTCCTGCCCAAGTGTAACCCGTCCAGTTTGTACTGGTCCCACCTCCCCCAGAACTGGTCCCAATGCCCCAGGAATCTAAAACTCTCCCCCTCATACCATTTCTTCAGGCACGTTTTCATCCAATATATCCTGTTATTTCTACTCTGACTAGCACGTGGCACTGGTAGTAATCCTGAGATCACTACCTTTGAGGTCTTGCTTTTCAACTTACTTCCTAGCTCCCTATATTCTGCTTTTAGGACCTCATCCTTTTTTTTAACCTATGTCGTTTGTCCCAATGTGTACCACGACCACTGGCTGTTCACCCTCCCCCTTCAGAATGTCCTGTAACTGCTCTGAGACATCCTTGACCCTAGCACCAGGAAGGCAACATACCATCCTAGAGTCTCTTTTGCAGCCACAGAAATGCCTATCTATTCCCCTTACAATTGAATCCCCTATAACTATTGCATTCCCACACTTTTTACTCCTCCCCTGTGCAGCAGAGCCAAACCTGGTGCAACAAATTAGGCCATTCCCCCCAACAGTATCCAAAGCAGTATATCTGTTTTGCAGGGAATAGCCACAGGAGATTCCTATAGCCTGGTCTGCTATACTCTCAGTCAGAGTCTTTTCCTCTGCACTAACTTTGCATACCCCAACAAGTCCTATGGCTTTACCTCGCAATTTTCAACACTCTGAACGAAGATGACCCATTTTGTTGCAATGATAACACTTTGGCTTGTGAACCTCATTTCTACCCTCAGCACCTTCCTCTCTGACCTGAGGAGGTGATCCTGAGGCATTCCCAGCTGTTCCTTCTTGTCCCCGGCTACTTGCCTTCCTTTCACTCTCCCACCTTCTATCCTTCTTGGGATTATGGGGGTGACGGACATAATAGGTTGGCTTATTCACAAGCTCAAAATCATCAGCAATCTCTGCTGCTTGCCTAGCTTTCAAAACTTTCAGGTTATCTATATGAGTTCTCATTACTGAAGGAAAGGAGTTTTTAAACTCTTCTAAGAGAATCAATCCTCAAAGGGTCTCATAAGTGGTTTCTATCTTTATTGCCCGTGTCCAATGGTCAAAATTCATTTGCTTCACCCTCTCAAATTTTAAATATGTCTTCCCAGTCAATCTCCGTAAGTTCCTAAACTTCTGACAGTAAGCTTAGGGACTAACTCATACGCAGAGAGAATAGCCTTTTTTGCCATCTCATAATCTGCAGAAACCTCTTCAGAAAGCAAGGCATAAGCTTCATGAGCTCTGCCTACCAGCCTGCCCTGAATGAGCAATGTCCAGCTTTCTTTCGGTCATTTCATCTGTTTGGCTATTTTTTCAAAAGATACGAAAAATGCCTCTCCGTCCCTTTCCTTGAACTTAAAATTTAAACAACTTCTCGCTGGGTCCTGATCTAAATTCAGATTCTTCCTGACCTGAATTTTCTCTCGATTTAAGACTACCCTTTTGTCTTAGTTCCATCTCTTTTAACTTAAATTCCCTCTCTTCTCTTTCACTTTCTCTCTGAAATTCAAGTTTTCTTATTTCTTTTTCTGCCTCAAGTTTTTTCATTTCTAAATCCTGCTGAAGCTCCAGTTTTTTCATTTCTAACTGAATCCTAGCCAATTCCACTGCATCAGTCTCAGACCTACTACCTTCATGTCTTTCGTATTCACTTTCTTATTCCTCATATTGCCCTTCATCTGTATTACTGTCATCATCATCATCTTTTACCAATTCCAGATGTTCGGCTATTATGTCAATTATCTCTGCTTTTTTGGCACCTGATTTCAATTCCAACCCCAATTTCGCTGGCAATTCTTTTAATTTGTTCTTAGTTAAAGTTATCAAGTCACTCAGGGAAACATTCTTCTTTCCCAAAAATTCTGCTACAACCAGTAAGGCCATAACAATGGTATAGACTGTACCTTATTATACAAGAGACTTGGCTCTTTTAACTTCTTTGTAATTGGTGTCAGATTTAGATCCCAACAATCAAGTTTCCGATTGATAAGATCCCAGACTCGAAATCAATTAATCTGATGCCAAACGCAAGACCCCAATTTAAATATGTTATCCCAGAGATGAGTAATTACTATGATTCCAAATGTGAGCCCTCCAAATTTGTCTGATTCTGATCCCAGACGTGAGCCACCGAATTAAATATGATTCAGCTGCGAGCGAGCCCCCAACTAAGATATGATTCACATCCACAGATGAGAAACCCAATTAATAAATGATTCAAATCTTGAGTGAGCCCCCAATTAATATGTTATTCACAGTGGCGCAGTGGTTAGCACCACAGCTCCAGCGACCCGGGTTCAATTCTGGGTACTGCCTGTGCGGAGTTTGCAAGTTCTCCCTGTGATCGCGTGGGTTTTCGCCGGGTGCTCCGGTTTCCTCCCACAGCCAAAGACTTGCAGGTTGGTAGGTAAATTGGCCATTATAAATTGCCCCTAGTATAGGTAGGTGGTAGGGGGAAGGTGGGGGTGTGGTAGGGATATGGGATTAGTATAAATGGGTGGTTGATGGTCGGCACAGACTCGGTGCGCCGAAGGGCCTGTTTCAGTGCTGTATCTCTAAGTAACTAATTAAGTAAGTAAATCCCAGGACGAGCCCCCAATAAAGATGTTACGAGCGACTGCTCCAGTCAAAGCCCCCAATCAAAATATACGATTCTGATTGTGATGGGAGAAACGCATTGTTAATTCAATCCCATCATTCTACAGATCGGTTGACATATCATTTAAAACTTTCCAAATTAAAGAAAGACCCAGCCAAATTGTACCATCTATTAATCCCCGAGTGAGGCTAACCAAACCAGGTGTCTTTAAATCAACAAATTAACTCTTTAATTAGAAGAACTAAATTCTTAAACACTATGAAGATACAAATAACATTTAAAATAGAAAAAATTAGAGTCCTTGCAAATTTATAGTCCGATGTTGCTCGAAGTCCTCAGAGGATGTTGCTTTCCTTCTCCAGCGAATTTCAACAATGAACGACTTGCAAACACTTTCAACAGAATCAATCTGACTTTAGACTTTTTGAGGGATAAAAGATTGTCACAGTCTAACTTCCGTTTCTTCAATTTAAATTACCAGAGATCTCTGTCTCGGCTTGATGTTTTAGAATTTTGAGAGATAATAATTGAAACAAACTAAAATCCTCTTTCTTCAGTTTAAATGGTTGAGAGCTCTTTTTCCAGGCTCTGGCGCCACAGCTGTGTCCTCTGTGTTCTGTTAGCACAAACTGTCTTCCTAACAGCCAGTTCAAAACTGAATTGAAACAAATGTATCGCATCAGGTTCACTCCCAGTGGCTATATCTACAGTAACGAGAATGCACCCTTTGCATCACAGTCTCCAAATGGCTGTTTTGAAGGCAACGAAAATGCACCTTACTATAACTCCTAAGGCTTGCCGGCTCTTAAAGCAATTCTGATCCCTTGTAAGCCTTAAAGGCAAGCCACATATTCCAAAGAAAACTACAGGTCCATGACACCCTCAATACTGCACCAGAGTGTCAATCTTGATTTTTGTGCTAAGTCTTGGAGTGGAACTTGAAGCCCAAACTGTCTGACTCAGAGGCAAGAGTGCTACCAACTGAGCCACAGCTGGCACAGTAGAAAAATAAATAGTAAGTAATCTGCTGCCATCACATCAAATAGTGAACTGGATAATAAAATCCAAAATCAGCCCAATAGTTAGCACCAGTCATGTAAACTGCAAGGCAAATTTATCTAAATGGTGATATTGAGGTGTGCTGCAATCACTTTTCTCCTCTCCCCACTTATATTTAAATCTTAGCACCAAAGGTTTGCAAGAATTTTGCAAAGGAAACTTGGTGACTATTTAAAACTGGTAAGTGATGTTTTCCAGTAACAGTTTCCAACCCAAGTGAAAATATTCATATCAGAGATATGAATCTCTGTGTAGGGCCCACCCAAATAAATGATGTGCATCATGAGCAAATAGGAATTAGATGGTAACCAATTTTTAGCTCCAATTTGTTATACGACAAAAAAAATAGGCATTTAGGAATCATGGCCTAGTTAGAATTTTAAAAAACAGGATTTCACAAGGTGTTTATTTCTCTGCCACATTCCCAGGCCACAGGAACCTTTTCGTCTTCCATGTCCACCTCCAGTAAGAAACATTAGGGATCAGCTTTCACTTTTGGTGCACATCAGATGGGCGTTGGGCAAGGCATCAACTCTGCCCAGCTGCTGACATCGGCAGAAGGTTCAATCAACTTTTGTGATCAGTCCTCATTTATATCTGAATGGTAAACTGCCAAGACTAATTACACTGCTTGTAGGCAGGAAATCTGGCAGGCCTGCTACTTCTTAAAGACTATCTATTCCTCTTAAAGGGAGGTACAGTTTTCATTGATGATATGTAGAAAGCAGCAAGAATAATACTTAATAATAATTAGCAGCAGCCAAGGCACTCCATTTTTGGATACTGCTGTGGAGATGCTTATTAAACAAGTCAGGGCCAGGAAGCAGGAATTGCTTCCCTTAGATGGCAGATATGTCCCATAGAAAATAAATCAGTAGGCATGGTGAAAGGTGGCTGAACAGGTCAGTGTCAGCAGCAACGTTCCCAGGTACTGGCTACAGTGCCAGAATAAATATAATGACCTTTCCAGGATTGCCCATGTAAGATTCCTCGTCACATCTCAGTTACTATGAATATAGCCCTGCAACATCACATTTCTCCCCCAGCATGACCAATTTTTCCCTCTGCTGTTGTACAAATCTCTTCCCCAGTTATTTAAATACACCTCTCTCGATTAACATTTACACACTCAACATCTGCCACTGCCCTTATAACATAGGAGCAAGGGTAAACTATTTAGCTCCTTGAACCTGTTCTGCCATTCAATTAAACCATAGCTGATCTGTACCTCAACTTCATTTACCTGCCTTTGATCTGGCAAAAACAACATTCTGTTTTGTTTATCCTTGTATTAATTCTCAAATTTCTGTAAAGTTGTTTAATACACAATGTACATGCTTTCTTACATCCTATGTCTCACCACCACCACTGTGAGTGTTACCACATTATCCAACAGTGAATGGGGCTATCACATCCAACCTGTGCTACCTGACACCTACACAGCACACTTTCAGCAGGTGTCTTTGGATAATAAGGAATGGAAACCCTACCTAATTTTTGAGTCCTAATCTGAGATACAGAGAATTATAACACTCATCACCATTCTCGCTAAGATCAGCTAACACCAGCACAGATAAAGGAGCAATTTCAAATCAGCTACCCAGCTCAATATATTGCTATTTTATTGCAATCTTAACCACTGTCTGGACAAGATCAGGGGAAGATGAGCAAACTGATCACAGACCGTGATACAGGGAACCATTCAAGTTGGGGGAGTAAAAAGGAATGTAGCAATTATAGGGGACAATATGGTTAGGAGGATCGATACTGTTCTCTGCAGCCAAGAGCGTGAGTCCTGAAAGCTGGGTTGCCTGCCCAGTGCCAGGGTTAAGGACATCTCCTCATGGCTGGAGAGGAACTTGGAGTGGGAGGGGAAAGATCCAGTTGTTGTGGTCCACGTAGGCACCAACAACATAGGTAGGACTAAGAAAGAGGTCCTCCTGAGGGAGTATAAGCAGCTGGGACCCAAATTAAAAAGCAAAGCTGCAAAGGCAATAATCTCTGGATTACTACTTGAGCTACAAGCAAATTGGCATAGGGTCAATAAGATCAGAGAGTTGAACACGTGGCTCAAAGATTGGTGTGGGAAAAATGAGTTTCGATTCATGGGGCACTGGCACCAGGATTGGGGAAAGAGGGAGCTGTTCTGTTGGGATGGAACCGTGCTGGAACCAATGTCCTGGCAAATGGAATAACAAATGGTGGGGGAGGTTTAGGTGAAGGGAAATTTAGAAAACTAAAGAGAAAGGACAAGGCAATAGTACAGGTAACGATATGGGTACTGATAACCAGAGTGTGACAGGAAGGGACACAGCATAAGAGTACAACAGCAAATGCAGTCAGAGTAAGGGAAAATGGCAAAAAGACAAAATTAAAGGCTCTTTATCTGAACACATGCAACATTCGCAACAAGATAGATGAATTGATGGCACAAATAGAAATAAATGGGAAATGCTGGAAATCCTCAGAAAGTCAGGTCGCATCTGTAGACAGAGAAAAAAATGTTAGCAGCTGGAATCTCACCAGTACACCATAGATCCCATGTCGGTACCAAAAGTGTTACTGAGCCACGCGGGCAGATGGCGGGAACGCAGGAGTAATTTTACCAGCAGCAGCCAATTAAGAGGCTTCCACTCGGACTGCCACCAATTAAGAATGGTGGCCTGCCTGTCTGAGCTGCCAGCTCACTCAGAGGACTGCCAGCACTGCAACCTCAGCAGCGCCACAAATGGAGGTGGCCACTGCTGAGGTTGCAAGGAAAAGGAGAGGGCGCCTCCATGTTGAGGTACCCTTGAAGGCCCAGTAAGCGATTGAAGGATGTGACAGGACCAGGTAGGCAAGTCCCAGCAATCGAAGGGGTGAACCCCCCAGAAGCGGCTATTGTCACCAGTTGCCCCTTCCTTCAGCCATGAAGCCTCAAGAAATGAAGGCTCCCCAATGGGAAGCTGCTGGGAGGCCACCTCATTGCAGCTAGCGGAGTCAATATGCAGCGGGGAGGGCCGTTCCAAGGCTTGTAAAATCCTGGCAGGGTCGTAAAATGGCTGGCAAAAGGCCAATTAATTGGTTTAATTGGCCACCTGCCTTGTGTCAGTGGGTGGCCGAGCCACTACCCTTCCCACCTTTCCTACTATCCACCGACATCTCCAAAGGCCTGGTAAAATTCCAGCCAACATTTCAGGTCAATGACCTTTCATCAGAACCGGGAAAAGTTAGAAACGTAATAGGTTTTAAGCACGTAAAAGGATGGAGTGTGGGAAAAAGAACAAAAGGGAAGTCTCTGATAAGACAGATTAAATGACAAAAAAGTTGGTGGTGCAAGGCCAAAGGGAATGAGACCAGTAAAGAAATAAAAGATGTGTCGAGAGGAGGTGTGAATGGCAGATGATGAACAGCTGCCATTTGAAAGCAAAAATAAAAGAAAAATGAGAATAAACAAAACCCTGCAAAGAGAAATGAAACAAAATAGGGGCAGAGGTTACGATTTGAAATTGTTGAGCTCAATGTTGAATCTGGAAGGCTGCAAAGTGCCCAGTCGAAAGATGAAGTTCTGTTCCTCGAGCTTACATTGAGCTTCATTGGAACACCACAGGAGACCGAGGACAGACAGGTCAGTGTGAGAGAAAGGTGGAGAATTAAAATGACAGAATGGAGGTGTTCCGCAAAGTAGTCACCCAATCTGCATTTGGTCTCCCCAACGTAGAGCAGACCACATTGTGAACTGCGAAATCAGTATACTAAATTGAAGGAAGTACACGTAAATCGCTGTTCGCTGTTTCACCTGGAAGGAGTGTTTGGGGTCTTGTACAGTCAGGTTAGAGGAGGTGAAAAGGCAGGTGTTGCATGGAAAGATGCTGTGGGAAGGGGAGGGTTTTTAGTGGTGATTGAGGAGTGGACCAGTGTGCCAGATAGGAAACAGTCCCTTCAGAATGCTGAAAGGGGAGGTGAAGATGTGTTTGGTGGTGGCGTCACACTGGACATGGTAGCTATGACAGAGAATGATGTGTTGAATACGAAGGCTGGTGGGATGGAAGGTGAGGACAAGGGAAATCCTGTCATTGTTCTAGGAGGGAGGAGGAGGGATGAGAGTAGAAGTGCAGGAAATGGGAAGGACACAGTCGAAGGCCATGTCAACCATGGTGCTGGAGGGGAGGGGGTTGTGAATCCTCTGTTGGGGAAAAAGGAAGACACATCAGAAGCACTGGTACAGAAGGTTGCATCATCTGAACAGATGTGACACAGATGGAGAAACTGGGAACGTAGAATGGAATTGAACGTGGAATTGAACGGCGGTAGCAGTGAGAGTGCGAGCCAGGGGGTAGCTGGGAAGGTAAGTTTCAGTATAAAGTACTTACCTCGTGATTCGGCGGACGCGGACACGGGGACTGCTGGGTAAGTGAACTTATATATTCGGGCAGTGGCTAAACCCGAAACACTACACCTGTAGTGTCTCCCACCCATCCTCCTCCTCTAACCAAAAAGAAAGGACTCTTGTGTGGAGAGTTTGGTAAGGTAAGGTTTTCCTTTATTTTTACTTAATCTCTGTGTCAATTTAGAGCTGAGGGGATGGAAGCTAGGGCAGTTGCATGCTCCTCTTGCAGGATGTGGGAGGTAAGGGTCACCACGTGTCCCTGCTGACTTCACTTGTGAGAAGTGCACCCAACTCCACCTCCTCACAGACCGCGTTAGGGAACTGGAGCTGGAGCGGGATGAACTTCGGATCATTCAGGCGGCTGAGGGGGTGATAGAGAGCAGTTATAGGGAAGTAGTGACACCTAAGTTACAGGATAAAGGTAGCTGGGTGACCGTCAGGGGAGGGAAAGGGAATAGGCGCACAGTGCAGGGATCCCCTGTGGCCGTTCCCCTCAATAATACGTATACCGTTTTGGATACGGTTGGGGGGGACGACCTACCAGGGGAAAGCCACAGCGGCCAGGTCTCTGGCACTGAGCCTGGCTCTGTGGCTCAGAAGGGAAGGGGGGAGAATAGGAGAGCGATAGTGATAGGAGATTCAATGGTTAGAGGAACAGACAGGAGATTCTGTGGTCGCGAACGAGACTCCCGGATGGTATGTAGCCTCCCGGGTGCCAAGGTCAGGGACATCTCGGATCGAGTCTACGGGATTCTTAAGGGGAAGGGGGAGCAGCCAGAAGTCGTGGTACATATCGGTATCAATGACGTAGCTAGGAAAAGGGATGCGGACCTGAAAAGCGAATATAAAGAGTTAGGTTGGCAGCTAAAAGGCAGGACGAGCAGGATAGTAATCTTAGGATTGATACCGGTGCCACGTGCTAGTGAGGCTAGAAACAGAGAGCGAGTGCAGCTAAACACATGGCGACAGAGCTGGTGTAGGAGGGAGGGCTTCAGATATGTGGATCATTGGGATACCTTCTGGGGAAGGTGAGACCTGTACAAGAAGGACGAGTTGCATCTGAACTGGAGGGGCACCAATATCCTGGGCGGGAGGTTTGCAAGCGCTCTTCGGGAGGGTTTAAACTAGTTTGGCAGGGGGATGGGAACCGGAGCTACAGATCAGTGTATGGGTTGGCAGTTGAACAGGCAGATACAGAGTGCAGAGAGTCTGTGAGGAAGGTTAGACAGTTGACAGGGCAAAGTTGCAGCCAGTATGATGGGTTGAAGTGTGTCTATTTTAACGCAAGAAGTGTCAGGAATAAGGGTGATGAACTTAGAGCATGGATCAGTACTTGGAGCTACGATGTTGTGGCCATTACGGAGACTTGGATATCACAGGGGCAGGAATGGATGTTGGATGTTCCGGGGTTCAGATGTTTCAAAAGGAATAGGGAGTGAGTTAAAAGATGTGGGGGAGTGGCATTGCTAATCAGGGATAGTATCACAGCTGCAGAAAGGGAGGTCGTCGAGGAGGGTTTGTCTACTGAGTCATTATGGGTGGAAGTCAGAAACAGGAAAGAAGCAGTCACTTTATTGGGAGTTTTCTATAGACCCCCCAATAGCAACAGAGACACGGAGGAACAGATTGGGAGGCAGATTTTGGAAAGGTGCAGAAGTAACAGGGTAGTTTTTAGATTTTTTTAGATTTAGAGATACAGCACTGAAACAGGCCCTTTGGCCCACCGAGTCTTTGCCGACCATTAACCACCCATTTATACTAATCCTACACTAATCCCCTATTCCTACCACATCCTCACCTGTCCCTATACATCCTCACCTGTCTTTATATTCCCCTACTACCTTCCTATACTAGGGGCAATTTATGATGGCCAATTTACCTATCAACCTGCAAGTCTTTTGGCTGTGGGAGGAAACCGGAGCACCCGGAGGAAACCCACGCAAACACAGGGAGAACTTGCAAACTCCACACAGGCAGTACCCAGAATTGAACCCGGGTCGCTGGAGCTGTGAGGCTGCGGTGCTAACCACTGCGCCACTGTGCCGCCCGTACAAGGTAGCCAGGAAGGAACTGAAGAATGGACTTAGGAGAGCTAGAAGGGGACATGAAAAAGTCTTGGCGGGTAGGATTAAGGAAAATCCCAAGGCGTTCTACACTTATGTGAGGAACAAGAGGATGGCCAGACTGAGGGTAGGGCCGATCGGGGATAGTGGAGGGAACTTGTGCCTGGAGTCGGAGGAGGTAGGGGAGGTCCTAAATGAATACTTTGCTTCAGTATTCACTAGTGAGAGGGACCTGGTTGTTTGTGAGGACAGCGTGAAACAGGCTGATATGCTCAAACAGGTTGATGTTAAGAGGGAGGATGTGCTGGAAATTTTGAAAGACATGAGGACGGATAAGGCCAGACGAGATATACCCAAGGATATTACGGGAAGCGAGGGAAGAGATTGCAGCGCCTTTGGCGATGATCTTTGCGTCCTCACTGTCCACTGGAGTAGTACCAGATGATTGGAGGGTGGCAAATGTTATTCCCTTGTTCAAGAAAAGGAATAGGGATAACCCTGGGAATTATAGACCAGTCAGTCTTACCAGTCAGTCAAATTATTGGAGAGGATTCTGAGAGACAGGATTTATGATTATTTGGAAAAGCATAGTTTGATTAGAGACAGTCAGCATGACTTTGTGAGGGGCAGGTCATGCCTCACAAGCCTTATTGAATTCTTTGAAGATGTGACAAAACACATTGATGAAGGAAGAGCAGTGGATGTGGTGTATATGGATTTTAGCAAGGCGTTTGATAAGGTTCCCCATGGTAGGTTCATTCAGAAAGTAAGGAGGTATGGGATACAGGGAAGGTTGGCTGTCTGGATGCAGAATTGGCAGGCCCATAGAAGACAGAGGGTGGTAGTAGATGGAAAGTATTCAGCATGGAGCTCGGTGACCAGTGGTGTTCTGCAGGGATCTGTTCTGGGACCTCTGCTCTTTGTGATTTTTATAAATGACTTGGATGAGGACGTGGAAGGCTGGGTTAGCAAGTTTGCCGATGACACGAAGGTTGCTGGAGTTGTGGATAGTGTGGAAGGCTGTTGTAGGTTGCAACGGGAGATTGACAGGATGCAGAGCTGGGCTAAGAACTGGCAATGGAGTTCAACCTGGAAAAGTGTGAAGTGATTCATTTTGGAAGGTCGATTTTGAATGCAGAATACAGGCTTAAAGACAGGATTCTTGGTGGTATGGAGGAACAGAGGGATCTTGGGGTTCATGTCCATAGATCGTTCAAAGTTGCCACCCAAGTTGATAGGGTTGTTAAGAAAGCGTATGGTGTGTTGGCTTTCATTAACAGGGGGATTGAGTTTAAGAGCCGCGAGGTTATGCTGCAGCTCTATAAAGCTCTGGCTAGACCACACTTGGAATATTGTGTTCAGTTCTGGTTGCCTCATTCTAGGAAGGATGTGGAAGCTTTAGAGAGGGTGCAGAGGAGATTTACCAGGATGCTGCCAGGACTGGAGGGCATGTCTTATGAAGAAAGGTTGAGGGAGCTGGGGCTTTTCTCATTGGAGTGTAGAAGGATGAGAGGTAACTTGATAGAGGGGTACAAGATGATGAGAGGCATAGATAGAGTGGATAGCCAGAGACTTTTTCCCAGGGTGGAAAGGGCTATCACCAGGGGGCATAATTTTAAGGTGATTGGAGGAAGGTTTTGGGGAGATGTCAGAGGTAGGTTCTTTACACAGAGAGTGGTGGGTGCGTGGAATGCGCTGCCAGCGGTGGTAGTAGAAGCAGATACATTAGGGACATTTAAGCAACTCTTGGATAGGTACATGGATGATAGTAGTATGAAGGGTATGTAGGTAGTTTGATCCTAGAGTAGGTTAAAGGTTCGGCACAACATTGTGGGCTGAAGGGCCTGTACTGTGCTGTACTGTTCTATGTTCTATGTTCTATGTTCTATGAGGTAGTGTAGTGAAAGTAGCTGTTGGAATCAGTGAGCTTGTAGTGTATAGTGAATAGAAATAAATGGGTATGATCTGATAGCATGACAGAGATGTGGCTGCAAGGTGACCAAGGCTGGAAACAGAATATTCATGGGTACATTTTGGAAGGATAGGAAGAAAGGAAAAGGATGTGGTGTAGCTCTGTTAATAAAGGATGAGACCACCACAATAGTGAGAAATTATCTTGGCTTGGAATATCAAGATGTAGAATCAGTTTAGGTGAAGATTAGAAATAGCATGGGAAAAAAATCATGGGTGGGAGTAGTCTACAGGCCCCCTAACAATAGCTGCACTGCAGGACAGAGTATAAATCAAGAAATAATGGGAGCTTGTAAGAAAGGTACTGCAATAATCGTGGGTGACGTTAACCTTCATATAGATTGAACAAATCAAATTGACAAAGGTAGCCTTGATGAAAAATTCATAGAGTGTATTCGGGACAGTTTCTCAGAACCAATTGTGGAACCAACCAGAGAACAGGTTATTTTAATCTGGTAATGTGTAATGAGACAGGATTAATTAATGATCTCATAGTAAAGGAAGAGTGATCATAACATGATAGGATTTCACATTCAGTTTGAGGATGAGAAATTTGGGTCTGAAACTAGTGTCTTAAACTTAAATAAAGGGTATAAAGACTGAGTTGGCTAAAGTGGACTGTGAAAATAGATTAAAAGGTAAGACAGTAGATAAGCAGTGGCAGACATTTAAGGAGGTATTTCATACTAGTGCCGTACCAAATTCAGAGACATTAAAAATGCATCAAGAACTGTCAAATCTTGGGTCCTCCGTGAAATCGACCACTTTGCAAACTTGCTACGTTAAACTGATTGACACAAGGCTGAACTCACTGATTGCTGGGCATGTTGTGAACATTGCACATTTTACTGATTGACATAAGGCTCATCTCATGGATTGGTAGATGAGGGCCAGCTTCCAGTGTGGTTTTGAAAGTAGCAATCAAGTGAGAATGAGAATGCCAGAATGAGCAAATCAAAAATGGCCACAACCATTACTGCAGCACATCGAGTGAAAGAATATGGAAGCCAAATCCTGCATGCCAACGGTGGAATACTGTTTTGTACATGCTGCAATGTCTCATTGGATCACACATGGTGGGAAACTTAGAGTCCAAAAGTCATAGAGATGAGAGAGAGCATCTGACACTGCATTGCTGGAAAAAGAACACGCAAACAAAAAAGCAACAATTTCATCTCTTTTTAAGAGGTCAACAGAGAGTTCAGAAAATCATCAGTTGGTTATAATGGAATTTGTGGATGCTTTTGCAAGTGGCAACATACCATTGGAAAAACCTCATCACCCAACGCTGCGGGTATTCATTCAACATAATACCCAAAATGGTGGTTGCTTGCCAGATGCAAATAAACCATGACAGGACTACCTACTGAAGGTTTTTGCTACACATTGTGAGGAGATGAACTCTCAGATTAACACATGTGAGTCTCTTGCAATTATTTGTGATGAGTCCACCGATGAGCATGACAACTATGTCCTGCATGTTTTGTTTGATTTTATGTCTGGTAAGGCCAAAAATGTACAGTCTGGAAAGCTAACAACAGTGCTTGCAGACTGCGTCTACTTAGAAGCTGTTGATTACACCACAGTTTCCCAAGCGATAATCAGAACCATTTCAAAATACAGTACAGATTTCAACAAAGCATTTTAATTAGTGACAATGCAACTTACATGACAAAATCTTTCAAATCTGTGCTCCAAGGTGTAATGCCTAATGTTGTGCATATTTCAAGTAATGCATGTATAATTTCTCTTGTCAGTGAGCTGTGGAAAAGCGAGTTTGGTAAGTAGCTACATTAAAAAGATCTTCAAACACTACCCTAGCTGCAAGCATCAATAAAGGCAACACATTGCAAATGCACCTGAAATGGGTGAAATTGGGGAACAAAACATCACCCTTCCTCGAGAGCCAGTGATTAAATTTTGGAATTCTTAGTTTTGGGCAGTACAGTATCATGCAGCTCACCTGAAATACTACTCAGAGTTTGTCTCAGAAGAGCTCACACTGACACCGAAAATACAGGTTGTAACAGACATTGTAACCCTACAAAATGATGCTCAGCATAATGAGGAAGTTCAGTCTGGTATCAAGAATGCAACATGACTGATGGATTTAGTGACAGTTTGAATCTCGACACATCACAATCCACGAAGATTTTAAAGAAGTAATGAATGCACTGTTCAGGGTTGAAGCACAGTCAACTGAATAACACTCGAATAATGCTGAATAAAAATGTCTGTGCTGAACGGGTGTTTTATTGCATGGCAAAGAAGCTCAAACAACATTACTGCTATGGGAAAGAGTCAAGCGGTGAAGGAAAAGTAGCTCAGAGGTTTCAACAACTTTCTGCAACATTCCTAAAAGCTGTGCATATCTTTGACCCTGCACAAATGCACCTGTTGATGATGCATTTAAACTCATTGATACGATTCCTGGCTTTGACAAGAACTGTATCTGGAAATACATGCTTATAAAAGCATTGCAAAAGGAGCAAATTTTACTTTGCCTGTGCTGTAGTTTTGCAACTCTGTGGAATGCAGAAACACCACCCCTCCCCACCCCGCACCCCACTTTGCAAGGCTAGCATGGCGCTGTCTGACAAATCCGACAAACTCTGTGGACGCAGAGAGAGCGGTGTCTAAACACGGACAGGTGTTCAACAGCGCAGAGACAGGAATGAAGAAGGAGACATTGCAGGTTGCTGTATGCATGCATTCAACCACTGAATTAATTGAACGAAGAATGTAACCTGTTTGTGGTGAGCTTTTTAAATAGTTTGTGAGTATACAAAAGAACAAAGAACAAAGAACTGTGCAGCACAGGAACAGGCCATTCAGCCCTCCAAGCCTGCGCCAATCTTGATGACTGCCGAAACTAACACCATCCGCACTTCCGGGGCCCATATCCCTCTATTCCCTTCCTATTCATGTATTTGTCAAGATGTCTCTTAAACGTCGCGATCGTAGCTGCTTCCACCACCTCCCCTGGAAGCATGTTCCAGGCACTCACCACCCACTGTGTAAAAAAACTTGCCACGCACATCCCCTCTAAACTTTGCCCCTCGCACCTTAAACCTATGTCCCCTAGTAACTGACTCTTCCACCCTGGGAAAAAGCTTCTGACTATCCACTCTGTCCATGCCGCTTATGACTTTGTAAACCTCTATCATGTCGCCCCTCCACCTCCGTCGTTCCAGTGAAAACAATCCGAATTTTTCCAATCTCTCCTCATAACTAATGCCCTCCAGACCAGGCAACATCCTGGTAAACCTCCTCTGTACTCTCTCCAAAGCCTCCACGTCCTTCTGGTAGTGTGGCGACCAGAATTGCACGCAATATGGTAAGTGTGGCCGAACTAAAGTTCTGTTCAGCCGCAGCATGACTTGCCAATTTTTATACTCTATGCCCCGACCGATGAAGGCAAGCATGCCGTATGCCTTCTTGACTACCTTATCCACCTGCGTTGCCACTTTCAGTGACCTGTGGACCTGTACGCCCAGATCTCTCTGCCTGTCAATACTCCTAAGGGTTCTGTTATTTACTGTATACCTCCCACCTGCATTAGACCTTCCAAAATGCATTACCTCACATTTGTCCAGATTAAACTCCAACTGCCATTTCTCTGCCCAAGTCTCCAACCGATCTATATCCTGCTGTATCCTCTGACAATCCTCATCATTATCCGCAACTCCACCAACCTTTGTGTCGTCCGCAAACTTACTAATCAGACCAGCTACATTTTCCTCAGAATCATTTATATATGCTACAAACAGCAAAGGTCCCAGCACTGATCCCTGCAGAACACCACTAGTCACATTCCTCCATTCAGAAAACACCCATCCACTGATACCCTCTGTCTTCTATGACCGAGCCAGTTCTGTATCCATCTTGCCAGCTCACCTCTGATCCCGTGTGACTTCACCTTTTGTACCAGTCTGCCATGCGGGACCTTGTCAAAGGCTTTACTAAACTCCATATAGATAACATCCACTGCCCTTCCTTCATCAATCATCTTCGTCACTTCCTCAAAAAACTCAATCAAATTAGTAAGACACGACCTCCCCTTCACAAAACCATGCTGTCTCTCACTAATAGGTTTGTTTGTTTCCAAATAGGAGTAAATCCTGTCCCAAAGAATCCTCTCTAATAGTTTCCCGACCACTGACGTAAGGCTCACCGGCCTATAATTTCCTGGATTATCCTTACCACCCTTCTTAAACAAAGGCACAACATTGGCTATTCTCCAGTCCTCTGGGACCTCACCTGTAGCCAATGAGGATGCAAAGATTTCTGTCAAGGCCCCAGCAATTTCTTCCCTTGCCTCCCTCAGTATTCTAGGGTAGATCCCATCCGGCCTTGGGGACTTATCTACCTTAATGCTTTGCAAGACACCCAACACCTCCTTCTTTTTGATAATGAGATGACTGAGACTATCTGCACTCCCTTCCCTAGGCTCATCATCCACCAGGTCCTTCTCTTTGGTGAATACTGATGCAAAGTACTCATTTAGCACCTCGCACATTTCCTCTAAAAATTTCACAATAAATGCCATTTGAAACCAGAAACCTCCATTGTCTTTTTTTGTTTTAGATTAGATTAGATTAGATTTTTAGATTAGATTAGAGATACAGCACTGAAACAGGCCCTTCGGCCCACCGAGTCTGTGCCGACCATCAACCACCCATTTATACTAATCCTACACTAATCCCATATTCCTACCAAACATCCCCACCTGTCCCTATATTTCCCTACCACCTACCTACACTAGTGACAATTTATAACGGCCAATTTACCTACCAACCTGCAAGTCTTTTGGCTTGTGGGAGGAAACCGGAGCACCCGGAGAAAACCCACGCAGACACAGGGAGAACTTGCAAACTCCACACAGGCAGTACCCAGAATCGAACCCGGGTCCCTGGAGCTGTGAGGCTGCAGTGCTAACCACTGCGCCACTGTGCCGCCCCACAGTTTTAAATGGATCATTTTCACAGTGCTTTGTGACACCGTGAAATCCATGAATTAAATATGTGAAATGGTGTTGGAAAAACAAACATTTGCTTATCTAAATAGCAAATTACCTTATAATTAACATTGACACCTCAAAAAATACATTAACCAATCTCTCATGTCATTACTCACACTAAGCTGGTAGATAAACTCTTTTAAAATAACCAGAGTATTATGCTTTGTTATGCATGATATATTATCCTGTGATTATATATAGTGCACCTACTGATTATTTGGAAAGTCCCATTTACAAGTTTTTTTTATTCTTTCACAGGATGTGAGCATCTCTAGCTAGGCAATCCTTAATTGCCCTTAAGAAGGTGGTGGGGAGCTGCCTTCTTGAACCACAAAAAATGCTGTTAGAAAGGGAGTTCCAGGATTTTGATCCAGCGACAGTGAAGGAACGGCAATATAGTTCCAAGTCAGGATGGTGTGTGGCTTGGAGGGGAACTTGCAGGTGGTGGTGTGTACATGCATCTGCTGCCCTTGTCCTTCTATGTGGTAGAGGTTGCAGGTTTGGAGGTTCCTGCAGTGCATCTTGTAAATGGTACACACTGCTGCCACTGTGCATCGGTGGTGAAGGGAATGAATGTTGAAGGTTGTGAATGGGGTGCCAATCAGCGGGCTACTTTGTCCTGGATGGTGTCGAGCTTCTTGAGTGTTGTTGGAGCTGCACTTATCTAGGCAAGTGGAGAGTATTCCATCACACTCCTGACTTGTACCTTGTAAGATGGTAGACAGGCATTGGGAAGTCAGGAGAATTTGTCACAGAATTCCTAGCCTCTGACCTGCTCTTGTAGCCACAGTACTTATATAAAAGAACAAAGAACAAAGACAATTACAGCACAGGAACAGGCCCTTCGGCCCTCCAAGCCTGCGCCGATCCAGATCCTCTATTTCAACCTGTCGCCTATTTTCTAAGGGTCTGTATCTCTTTGCTTCCTGCCCATTCATGTATCTGTCTAGATACATCTTAAAAGACGCTATCGTGCCCGCGTCTACCACCTCCGCTGGCAACGCGTTCCAGGCACCCACCACCCTCTGCGTAAAGAACTTTCCACGCATATCCCCCCTAAACCTTTCCCCTCTCACTTTGAGCTCGTGACCCCTAGTAATTGAATCCCCCACTCTGGGAAAATGCTTCTTGCTATACACCCTGTCTATACCTCTCATGATTTTGAACACCTCAATCAGGTCCCCCCTCAACCTCCGTCTTTCTAATGAAAATAATCCTAATCTACTCAACCTCTCTTCATAGCTAGCGCCCTCCATACCAGGCAACATCTATGGCTGGTTCAGTTCAGGTTCTGGTCAAGGATAATTCCCAGAATGTTGATAGTGGGGGATTTAGCAATGGTAATGCCATTGAATGTCAAGGGGAGATGGTTAGATTCTCTCTTCTTGGAGATAGAGTCATAGAGTTTTACAGCACAGAAACAGGCCCTTTGGCCCATCGTGTCTAGATGGTAATTGCCTGGCACTTGTGCGGCGCAAATGTAACTTGCCACTTATCAGCCCAACTCTGAATGTTGTCCTGGTCTTACTGCATATGGACATGGACTGCTTCCGTATCTGAGGAGTCCCAAATGGTGCTGAACATTGTGCAATAATCAGCGAACATCCCCACTTCTGACCTTATGATGGAGGGAAGGTCATTGCTGAAGCAGCTGAAGATGGTAGGGCCTAGGACACTATCCTAAGGAACTCATGCAGCGATGTCCTGGGACTGAGATGATTGACCTTCAACAACCACAACCATATTCCTTTGTGTTAGGTATGACTCCAACTCATGGAAAATTTTCCCCCATTCCCATTGATTCCAGTTTTGCTCGGGCTCCTTGATGCCACACTCGGTCAAATGCTGCCTTGATGTCAAAGGCAGTCACTCTCACCTCAGCTGACCACAAGTTACCAGCTTGAAAAGACTTTGTAACATATAATAAAGCAGCTTTATGAAAAATGATTTTATAGCAAAAAAAAAGTGGATCCTTGAACCCCATTCAATCTGTAATATCTTAGTGACAACAACATTAATTGTGCAATAACATTCAGATTTGAAACACCAAAATCAAAAGCAGGAAACAGCTCACAATCTTAGTATGTTGCAATAAAGCTTCACACTCACTTCCCATAACAGAAATTCTGACCATGTGATCACCAAGTTAAATGACAAATCCAGGCACCTGCAGTAGACCTTTTGAAATATAATTAGAGATACAATCATGTTATTTAGCATAAACTACAATTAGAGACTTAATTACAAAACAAGCAAGCCACATTGAACGATTTCTTGTAAAATCACTGATGTAATCAATTAGAGTTGAAAATGGTGGTGATGTTGGATTGCTCTCTCAATTATCTTTTGAAAATTTGGAATATCTAGAGATTTTTCATTTGGTTCCCTCTGCCGAGTTGACCTTGCAAAGTCCTCCTCACTAAATTGGGGGTAGCATATTCGCATGGATTAAGGATTGGTTAACAGACAGAAAACAGAGGGTTGGCAGTCTGTAACCAGTGGGATCAGTGCTTGAGACTCAGCTATTGACAATTTATATCGATGATTCAGATGAGGGGACCGAGTGTAACGCATTTAAGTTTGCTGATGAAATGAAGTTAGGTGCGTAAGTAATCTGAGAGGAGGGTGATAAGCGGCTGCAAAAGGATTTAAAAGTTAAGTGAGTAGGCAAGAATGCGGCAGATCAAATATAATAGGGAGAAATGTTTTCAATTTGGTAGGAGAAATAGAAAAGCTGAATATTTTTTAAATGATGGAGACTGGTATTCAGAAGGTTCTGGATACACTTGTACACAAATCATAGAAAGTTAACATGCAGGTACAGCAAGCAATTAGGAAAGCAAATGGTTAGTTAACCTTTATTACAAAGGGATTAGAGTATAGAATAAAGAAGTCTTATTGTATTGTACAGGGCCTTAGTGAGACCACACCTAGAATATTGTGTCCAGTTTAGATCTCTTTATCTAAGGAAGGATATACTTATCTTAGAGGGAGTGCAATTAAGTTTCACTAGACTGATTCTTGGGATGAGGGGATTGTCCAATGAGGACAGGTTAGGGAATACAGGCCTGATTTACCCAGAGTTTTGAAGAATGAGAGATGATCTCGGAGACTCGGAGAGAATCAGCAGGAAAGGAGAGGATTAAAAAGTGTGCCAAAAAGAACAAAGAACAGTACAGCACAGGAACAAGCCATTCGGCCCTCCAAGCCTGCGCCGATCTTGATGCCTGTCTAAACTAAAACCTTCTACACTTCCTGGGGCCATATCCCTCTATTCCCATCCGATTCATGTATTTGTCAAGATGCCTCTTAAACGTCGCTATCATACCTGCTTCCACCACCTCCCCGGCAGCACGTTCCAGGCATTCACCACCCTCTGTGTAAAGAACTTGCCTCGCACATCCCCTCTAAACTTTGCCCCTCTCACCTTAAACCTATGTCCTCCAGTAACTGACTCTTCCACCCTGGGAAAAAGCTTCTGACCATCCACTCTGTCCATGCCGCTCATAACTTTGTAAACCTCTGTCAGGTCGCCCCTCCACCTCCGTCGTTGCAGTGAAAACAATCCGGGTTTATCCAACCTCTCCTCATAGCTAATGCCCTCCAGACCAGGCAACATCCTGGTAAACCTCTTCTGTACCCTCTCCAAAGCCTCCACGTCCTTCTGGTAGTGTGGTGACCAGAATTGCACGCAATATTGTAAGTGTGGCCAAACTAAAGTTCTGTTCAGCCGCAGCATGACTTGCCAATTTTTGCCCCGACCGATGAAGGCAAGCATGCTGTATGCCTTCTTGACTACCTTATCCACCTGCGTTGCCACTTTCAGTGACCTGTGGACCTGTACGCTCAGATCTCTCTGCTTGTCAATACTCCTAAGGGTTCTGCCTTTTACTGTATATTTCCCACCTGCATTAGATCTTCCAAAATGCATTACCTCACATTTGTCGGAATTAAACTCCATCTGCCATTTCTCTGCCCAAGTCTCCAACCGATCTATATCATGCTGTATCGTCTGACAATCCTCATCACTATGTGCAACTCCACCAACCTTTGTGTCGTCCGGAGATTCGGAGAGAAGCAGCGGGAGAGGAGGAGAGGATTTAGTGTGTGACTTGATCAGACTGCTGGGAGTTCAGGGAAGAAGCTAGCTGTTTGATGAGTATCAGGTAAGTGGTTAAGGTCTATTCTATTCCTAAGGTTTAAAATAGTACAGGAACTGGTGGTAAGGTTAATAAAATACGTAACAAAGGAAAATAAATAATTGAATAAAATAATTAAGTAGTTAATTAAAACACGGTAAGGATGGCAGGACAGGTGATTTGTCATGGCTGTAAGAGATTCCATTCCCGTACCGCCTTACTACAGTTCTTGGGCTTTTACAAGAACAAAATTGCACACGACACAGGGTTAGGCTGAACCACAAATTTGTTTTTTTTTAAACCCAAACACGCTGTTACTAAGGCCTCTAAACTAATTTAAACCTTTTTGAAAAAATACACAGGCAGAACCCCATGTTTCTGCCCCAAATTCACTCAATTCAAAACCCAAAATCCTCCCAGGATTTGGTTGCGACACTTAAAATTGTTTTAAAACTCTTGGCCCCAAATATCCCTTGGATTTGGCTGATAACTTACAATCCTCCATGCGATTGGTCCTTCCGTTGAAAATTTGTAGGATGTGAGAAAAAAAAGCCAACAGTGACGTCAGAGGAGAGCTGCAAGCTGATTGGTTGGTGAGTAGCAGCTGTTAGAATATCTTAAAAAAATAACTTCTGGTGATACGGTGAGTACTACGAAAGTGTTTTATTTTTAAGGACTTTAGATTGGAGTGGGTAGAACAAGGCCCCTAATGTAATTGGTATTTTTTAATTAAGAGAGTAACTAATTAACCTAAGGGTAAGTCATGACAGGAGAGCTCAGCCCGGTGATATGCTCCTGCTGGGCTATGTGGGAAATCAGGGATGCGTCCAGTGTCCCTGGTGACCATGTGTGCAGGAAGTGTATCCAGCTGCAGTTACTGGATACCCGCATTATGAAGCTGGAGCTGCGGGTGGATTCACTGTGGAGCATCCAAGGTGCTGAGGACGTCGTGGACAGCACTTTTAGGGAGTTGGTCACACCGCAGGTAATGGCTGCACAGGCATAAAAGAGATGGGTGACCACCAGATGGAGTAGTAGGCACAGGCAGGAGTCCCCTGTGGCCAACCCCCTCTCAAACAGATATACGCTTTGGATACTGGTGGGGGGGGATGACATCCCAGGGGAAAGCAGCAACAGACATGTTCGTGGCACCACGGAGAGCTCTGCTGCACAGCAGGGGAGGAAAAGGGTTGGAAGAGCTATAGTGATAGGGGATTCTATCGTAAGGGGTGCAGATAGGCGTTTCTGTGGCCACAAACAAGACTCCAGGATGGTATGTTGCCTCCCTGGTGCTAGGGTCAAGGATGTCACGGAGCAGCTGCAGGACATTCAGAAAGGGGAGGGTGAGTAGCCAGAAATTGTGGTCCATATTGGTACTAATGACACAGGCAGGAAGAGAGATGAGGTCCTGCAAAGTGAATATAGGGAGTTAGGCAGAAAGTTAAAAAGCAGGACCTCTAGGTTTGTAATCTCAGGATTATTCCCTGTGCCACGTGCGTGTGGGTAGGAATAGGAGTATAAGACAAATTAATGCGTTGCTGAAGAGCTGGTGTAGGTGGGAGGGGTTCAGTTACTTGGATCATTGGGATCTCCTCTGGTGCAGAGGTGACCTGTACAAGAAGGACGGGTTGCATCTAAACTGGAGGGGGACCAATATCCTTGCGGGGAGATTTGCTAGTACTACTCGGGAGGGTTTAAACTAGTCTTGCAGGGGGATGGGACCCAAAGTAGTAGTCTCTCTGATGAGATAGTTGAGGGAAATGTAGAGGTTAAAGCAAGCAAGTCCAGTAGGCAGGTCAGGCAGGGGCAGGATAGGGAGCGTGGAAGGTCTGATAGGCGAAACTGCATTTACTTTAATGCAAGAAGCCTTACAGGTAAGGCAGATGAGCTCAGAGCATGGATCAGTAGATGGGATTGTGATATTACAGCTATTATGGAAATGTGGTTGAGGAATGGGCAGGACTGGCAGCTCAATGTTTCGGGTTACCGATCCTTCTGGTGCGACAGAGGTGGAGGTAAGAGAGGAGGGGGAGTTGCACTATTGTTTAAGGAGGATATCACGGCAGTACTTAGAGAGGATATCCTGGGGGGAACGTCCAGCGAGGCCATATAAGTAGAACTTAGAAATTAGAAAGGGGTGATCACTTTGATGGGATAATACTATAGGCCCCTCAATAGTCAGAGGGAAGTGGAGGGGCATATATGTAGGGAAATCACAGATAGCTGTAGGAATTATAGGGTTGTAATAGTAGGTGATTTTAACTTCCCTAACATTGACTGGGACTGCCCTAGTGCCAAGGGATCAGATGGGGAAGAATTTGTTAAGTGTGTCCAGGATAGTTTTCTGAAGCAGTATGTGGATGGCCCTACTAGAGAAGCGGCTACAATCGACCTCCTCTTAGGAAATGAGGATGGGCAGGTGGTTGATGTGTCAGTGGGGGAGCACTTTGGGACCAGTGACCATAACTCTATTAGCTTCAAGATAGTTATGGAAAAGGATAGGACTGGTCCTCAGGTTGAAGTCCTAAATTGGGGGAAGGCTAATGTCGATGGCACCAGACAGGAACTCTCAAAAGTTGAATGGGAGAGGCAGTTTACAGGTAAAGGGACGTCTGGCAAGTGGGAGGCTTTTAAAAGTGAGATAGGAAGAGGTCAGGGCTGGAATCTTCCTGTTAGATGGAAGGGCAAGGCTGGCAAGTTTAGGGAACCTTGGTTGACGAGGGATATTGAGCATCTGGTCAGGACAAAGAGGTAGGCATATGTCAGGTACAGGCAGCTGGGATCGAGCGAGTCCCTCGAGGAGTATAGGGGATGTAGGACTACACTTAAGAAGGAAATTAGGAGGCCGAAAAGGAGCCATGAGATTTCCCTGGCAGATAAGATAAAGGAGGATCCTAAAAGATTCTATAAGTATATTAAGAGTAAAAGGGTAGCTAGGGAGAGAGTAGGTCCCCTTAAGGATCAGTTTGGCAATCTATATGTGGAGCCACAGGAAATGGGTGAGGTCTTAAATGGATATTTCTCATCCGTATTTACCGTGGAGAAGGTCATGGAAGCTGATGAGTTCAAGGTATCCTGGAGCATATCAACATTACAAAGGAGGAGGTGTTCTTGGTTTTGAAGCGCATTAAGGTGGATAAATCCCCAGGGCCTGACCAGGTATATCCTAGGATGCTATGGGAAGCAAGGGAGGAGATTGCTGGGGCCCTGGCAGAGATTTTTGTATCATCGTTAGCCACGGGTGAGGTACCGGAAGACTGGAGGATAGCTAATGCTGTGCCTTTATTTAAGAAGGGCAGCAGGGATAAGCCAGGGAACTACAGGCCGGTGAGCCTTACATCAGTGGTGGGAAAGTTATTGGAAGGGATTCTGAGAGACAGGATTTATATGCATCTGGAAAGGCATGGTCTAATTAGGGATAGTCAGCGTGGCTTTCTGCTGTGGAAATCAAGTCTCATGAATTTGATTGAGTTTTTCGAGGAGGTGACCAAGAGGATTGACGAGGGCAGGGCAATGGACGTTGTCTACAAGGCCTTTGACAAGGTCCTGCATGATAGTCCAGAAGGTTCGAACACATGGGATCCAGGGTGAGCTAGCAATTGGATACAAAATTGGCTTGGTGATAGGAGGCAGTGGAGGGTTGTTTTTCAGATTAGAAGCCGGTGACCAGTGGTGTGCCGCAGGGATCGGTGCTGGGCCCTCTATTGTTATTCATATATATTAATGACTTGGATGTGAATGTAGGGGGCATCATTTGTAAGTTTGCAGATGACACCAAAATTGGTGGTATAGTGGTATACCTGTCTATGGTTACAACAGGATATAGATCAACTGGGAAAGTGGGCAAGGGATTGGCACAGTGGCGCAGTGGTTAGCACCGCAGCCTCACAGCTCCAGGGACCCGGGTTCGATTCTGGGTACTGCCTGTGTGGAGTTTGCAAGTTCTCCCTGTGTCTGTGTGGGTTTTCTCCGGGTGCTCCGGTTTCCTCCCACAGGCCAAAAGACTTGCAGGTTGATAGGTAAATTGGCCATTATAAATTGTCACTAGTATAGGTAGGTGGTAGGGAAATATAGGAACAGGTGGGAATGTTTGGTAGGAATATGGGATTAGTGTAGGATTAGTATAAATGGGTGGTTGATGTTCGGCACAGACTCGGTGGGCCGAAGGGCCTGTTTCAGTGCTGTATCTCTAATCTAAAAAAAAAAGTATGAAGTGATACATTTTGGGAAGTTAAACCAGGGCAGGACATATACAGTGAATGGCAGGGCCCTGGGGATTGTTCATGAGCAGAAAGACCTTGGGGTGCAAGTACATTGTTCCCTGAAAGTGGCAACACAGGTAGACAGGGTGGTGAAGAAGGCATATGGCATGCTTGCCTTCATTGGCCGAAGCATTGAGTACAAGAGTTGGGACGTCATGTTACAGCTGTACATAACGTTAATTAGGCAGCATTTGGAGTACTGTGTGCAGTTCTGGTCGCTGCACTACAGGAAAGATGTGATTATGCTAGAGAGGGTGCAGAAAAGATTCACAAGGATGTTGCCTGGTTTGGACGGCTTGAGTTATAAAGAGAGATTGGATAGGCTGGGTCTATTTTCACTGGAGCGAAGGAGGCTGAGAGGGGACATGATAGAGATATATAAAATTATGAGAGGCATAGATAGGGTAGATAGCCAGAGTCTGTTTTTTATGGTAGGGGTGACTAAAACTAGAGGGCATAGATTTAAGGTGAGAGGGAGGAGGTTTAGAGGGGATCAAAGGGGTAAATTTTTCACACACAGAATAGTGGGTATCTGGAATGAGCTGCCTGAGGAGGTGGTGAAGGCAGGAACAGTAGCAACATTTAAGAGGCATCTGGACAGGTACTTGAATGAGCGAGGCATAGAGGGATATGGAATGAATGCAGGCAGGTAGGATTAGTATAGATAGGCATTATGTTCGGCATGGACGCGGTGGGCCGAAGGGCCTATTTCTATGCTGTACGACTCTATGACTCTATGACAAGCCAGGTTGACCATTCCTGACCCTCCTTCTCGATTGCAGCTCCCACTGTACAAACCTCTTCAAGATTTGACCGAGAAATTTACAATCACCCACATGGCTGGTCATTACCAATGTTGATTGTAGGCCTGGACCTGAGATGACCAGTCCCCATCCTTCTTTACATAACTGCAGTGCCAAACCCTTCAACCTTGTCCTTTTTATGATGATCCTTATCGAAATATCATGAACACGTCTCCTGAAGCCATCCTGCTGGATGGTCAGCGCTTAACACCTTTTAATCTCTTTCCTCCGTTACCTGCCTGGTCCATTTAGTGGACAGATCCATTTAGTGCTGATGTTATTTCCATGACTGAGAACAATGAACTCCACCAAGGTGAGGTAACCCAGGCTTCAAAGCTAATATCCATTAAAGAGGTTTCTCTCCTGTCTTGACTGGAGTGAATGCTGTGCTCTGGGGCCAGTTCATTGCAACAATGGCCTCCCCGATTACTTAACGTGATGGCAGTTATCCTGTGTCACTGTTATAATAATGTCCCAAATTCCAGTCCTTTAACAGTATCAGTTCTGTTGTGATGTTCAGATGTTTGAAAATTGACTCATCGGAATGTAGCCTGCCTCTGTGTGTTTTGTATTGAGGTTTGGCTCTTATTCACAGTACTAGTGTCCATGGGGATGGGGGTTTCTTTCCCATACTCGACAAAGTCCAGTTTTCAAGTCCAGTTGTTGGGGTGGCGCGGGGGGGAGGGGGGGGAGGAATTCCAATCCCACATGGTTGCAGCATGTGGGAGCTCCTGAATGCCAGTGTGATCCAGGGCAAACACGTCTGCAGTGCGTGTTTGCGGCTCGAGGAGCTTCAGTTCTGAGTCATTGAGCTGGAGTCTGAGCTGCAGACACTGCGACACATCAGAGAGGGGGAAAGTTACCTGGACACTTTGTTCCAGGAGGTGGTCACATCGCTTAGGATAGGGTCTTCTGATTTGGTCAGCGGTCAGGGACAGGAGAGTGTGGCTGCAGCTGAGGCATGTAAGGGGACCCAGAGGGCAGGAGTGCAGGAGCACTTTGTGATTGTCCAACAGGTTTGAGGTTCTTTCAGCTTGTTTGGATGAGAGTGTGGGCTGCAGAGTGGATGAGCTAACTGATCAAGAAACCGTGGTACAGGAAACCTTTCAAGTGGGGGGAGCAAAAAGGAATGTAGTAGTAGTAGGGGACAGTAAAGTGAGGTGGTTGACACTGTTCTCTGCAGCAAAGAGCGAGAGTCCAGAAGGCTGTGTTACCTGCCCAGTGCCAGGGTTCAGAATATCTCCTCAAGGCTGGAGAGAAACTTACAGTGGCAGGAGGTGGATCCAGTCGTCGTGGTCCATATAGGTACCAATGACATAGGCCAAGGAAGAAGGTTCTGCATAGTCAGTATGAGGAGGCAGGCACCAAATTAAGAAGCAGAACCTCAAAGATAATAATTTCTGGATTATTACCTGAGCCATGGACAAATTGGCATAGGGCAAATAAGATTAGAGAAATGAATGTGTGGCTCAAAGACTGATGTGGTACAAGTGGGTTCCAGTTTGTGGGACACTGGCGCCAGTACTGGGGAAAGTGGGGGCTGTACCGTGCTTGGACTGTTGTTCTAGCAAGCCACATAACTAGGGAAGTAGAGAGGGTTTTAAACTAAATAATGGGGGCAAGGGATCAAATTTGGGAAGATGTGGTAAATCAAAAATTAGAGACAAGGTAAGAGAGAAAGGTATTAATATAGGAAATGATAAACAGCATAACAGGAAAGGATAGAGAGTACAAATCTAAGAGTAAATCAGCAGTCAAGGCTGGGCATTACAAACATAATAAAAGGACAAAATTAAAGGCTCTGTATCTGAATGCATGTCGCATTCGAAACAAAACAGATGAACTGATAGTGCAAATAGAAATAAATTAGTATGATTGGATAAGCATTACAGAGACATGACTGGAGGATGACATAGATTGGGACCTGAATTTTGAAGGGTACATGCATTTAGGAAGGACAGGAAGGTAGGAAAAGGTGGAAGGGTGGCTCTGTTAAGTAATGATGGTATTAGCATATTAGAGAGGGATGACCTGAGTTCAGGAAACCAGGATGTAGAAGTGGTTTGGGAGAGATGAGAAATGATAAAGGCAAGAAGTCATTTTTGGGAGTGGAGTACAGGCCCCCTAATAGTAAACCACATGGTAAGGACAGAGTATAAAGAAACAAATAATGGGAGCTTGTCAGAAAGGTACAGCAATAATCGTGGGGGATTTTAATCTACGTATCGACTGGAAAAATCAAATGGGCAAAGGTAGCCTAGATGAAGAGTTCATAGAATATTTTCAGGATAGTTTCTTACAACAGCACATTCTGGAGCCAACCAGAGAGAAGGCTATACAAGACCTGGTATTGTGCAATGAGATAGGATTAATTGATGACCTCATAGTGAAGGTGCCCCTAGGTAGCAGCGATCATAATATGATTGAGTTTTACATTCATTTTGAGGGAGAGAAGTACGGGTCCAAGACTAGTATTTTAAACTTAAATAAGGGCAATTATGAAGGCATGAAGGCAGAGTTTGCTAAAGTGAACTGACAAATTAGGTTAAGGGATAGGTGACTAGAGATGCAGCGGCTGACATTTAAGGGGATATTTCAGAATATGCAGAATAGATACATTCCAACGAGAAAGAAAAATTTCAAGGGGAGGACCCATTATCCATGGTTCACGAAAAAAAATTAAAGGTAGTATCAAACTTAAAGAAAAAGCATATAATTCGCAAAAATGGGTGACAGGTCAGAAGATTGGACAGAATATAAAGAATAGCAAAGAATGATTAAAAGATTGCTAAGAAGGAAAAAATTAGAGTACGAGAGAAAGCTAGCTAGAAATACAAAAATAGATAGTAAGTGTTTCTATTGATATTTTTAAAAAAAAAGAGTTAACAAAGTGAACGTTAGTCCGATAAAAAGTGAGTCTGAGGAATTAATAAGGGAAAATACGGAGATGGCAAATGAATTGAACAGGTATTTTGCATCAGTCTTCACCATAGAGGACACAAGTAACATCCCAGAAACAGCTGTAAATCAGGAAATGGAAGGGAGGGAGGAACTCAAGAAAATTACAATCACCATGGAAGTGGTACTGAGAAAATTGTTGGAGCTGCAGGCTGACAAGTCCCTGGGGCCTGATGGATTTCATCCTAGGGTCCTAAAAGAAGTGTCGAGTGAGATAGTTGATGCATGGTTTTAATTTTCCAAAATTCCTTAGATTTGGGGAAGGTTCCAATAGATTGGAAAATAGCGAATGTAACTCCTTTATTCAAAAAGGGAGGGAGACAGAAAGCAGGAAACTACAGGCCAGTTAGCTTAACATCTGTCATAGGGAAAATGTTAGAAGCTATTATTAAAGACGTGATAGCAGGGCACTTAGAAAAATTCAAGGTAATCAGGCAGAGTCAACACGGTTTTGTGAAAGGGAAATCATGTTTAACCAATTTATTGGAATTCTATGAAGGAGTAACATGTGCTGTGAATAAAGGGGAACTGGTGGATGTACTGTACTTCGATTTCCAGAAGGCATTTGATGAGATGCCACATCAAAGCTTATTGCGGAAAATAAAAGTTCTTGGTGTAGGGGTAACATATTGGCATAGATAGAATGATTGGCTAGTTAACAGGAAACAGGGAGTAGGCATAAATAGTCATTTTCTGGTTGGCAAGATTAGATTAGAGATACAGCACTGAAACAGGCCCTTCGGCCCACCGAGTCTGTGCCGACCATCAACCACCCATTTATACTAATCCTACACTAATCCCATATTCCGACCAAACATCCCCATCTGTCCCTATATTTCCCTACCACCTACCTATACTAGTGACAATTTATAATGGCCAATTTACCTACCAACCTGCAAGTCTTTTGGCTTGTGGGAGGAAACCGGAGCACCCGGAGAAAACCCACGCAGACACAGGGAGAACTTGCAAACTCCACACAGGCAGTGCCCAGAATCGAACCCGGGTCCCTGGAGCTGTGAGGCTGCAGTGCTAACCACTGCACCACTGTGCCGATGTAACGAGTGGTGTGCCGCACGGATCAGTGCTGGGGCCTCAACTTTTTACAATTTATATAAATGACTTGGATGAAGGGACCGAAGATATGGTTGCTAAATTTGCAGATGACACAAAGATAGGTAGGAAAGTAAGACGGAGCTCTGAGATGCAAAGGGTGTCCTAGTGCATGAATTGCAAAAGGTTAGTATGCAGGTTCAGCAAGTAATTAGGAAAGCTAATAGAATGATATCATTCATTGCGAGGGGAATTGAATACAAAAGTAGGGAGGTTATGCTTCAGTTATACAGGGCATTGGTGAGACCATCTGGAGTACTATGTATAGTATTGGTCTCCTTATTTAAGGAAGGATGTAAATGCTTTGGAAGCAGTTCAGAGAAGGTTTACTAGACTAATACCTTGAATGGGCAGGTTGTCTTATGAGGAAAGGTTGGGCTTGAAGCCGCTGGAGTTTAGAAGAGTAAAAGGCGACTTGATTAAAACATATAAGATTCTGCGGATCTTGACAGGATGGATGTGGAAAGGATTTTTCCCCTTGAGGGGGAATATAGAACTAGGGTTGACTATTTAAGAATAAGGGGTCACCCATCTGAGACAGAGATTTAGAGAAACTTTTTCTCTTAGAGGGTCATGAGTCTTTGGAACTCTCTTCCTCAAAAGGCTGTGGAAGCAGAGTCTTTAAATATTTTGAAGGCAGAGGTTGATACATGCTTGATAAGCAAGGGAGTGAAAGGTTATCGGGGTAGGCAGGAATGTGGAGTCAAGGTTACAATCAAATCAGCCATGATCTTATTGAATGGTTTAGCAGGCTCGAGGGGCTGAGTGGCCTACTCCTGCTCCTAATTCATATGTTCGTATGATCTCATTGAAACATGTAAAATGAAGGGGCATATCAGGGTAGATGTTGGGAGGATGTTCCCCCTGGCATGAGGAGTCTAGAACTAGGGTTCACAGTGTCAGAATAAGGGGTTGGTCATTTCAAACTGAGATGAGGAGAAACTTCTTCACTCAAAAGGTTGTGAACTTTTGGAATTCTCTATCCCAGAAAGTTGTTGATGCTCAGTCATTGAGCATATTCAAGTCAGAGATCAACGGATTTTTTGGGAACTAAGGGAATCAAGAGATATGAGAATAGTGCAGGAAGTGTAGCTGAGGTAGATAATCAGCCATGATCTTATTGAATGGCACAATAGGTTTGAGGGGCCAAATGGCCTACTTCTGGTCCTATTGTTCTTCTTAACACCTGAGGTTGGGTGCCAAACTTGAGAGCTGTTCCACAGACTAATCAAGCAACAGATTGATTTAATCATAGTGTGACAGAATCACACCAATCAACCAACATTCCATATTCCTCCATCACCGTCCCTGGATATTTCTTGTCTCATGGGCAGGACACACCCACCAAAGGTGGGGGCACAGTGGTATATTTGGGTGGGAATGACCTTGTGAGTTCTTAGCATTGATTCCTGCCCCATGAAGCCTTATAACTCATTCACTACTGGAAGTTGGGCAAACAGTAAGACAATTTAAAGACAGTGGAGGGGTCGAGAAAGATAGTGGTGAGGTAGAGCTGGGTGTCGTCAATGTACAAATCAAAACTGATACTGTGTTTCAGATGATGTCAACAAGGGGCAGCATGTCGATAGGAAATAGGAGGGGACCAAGGATAGATCCTTGTGAGATACCTGAGGTAACAGTGTAGGAATGGGAAGAGAAGCCATTTGTTTAGGTTAGCTATGGAAAAGGACAAAGAGCAATCCAGAGTAAAGATAATTAATTGGGGGAGGGCCAACTTCAATGTAGTGAGAATGGATCTGGCCCAAGCAAATTGAAAAGATTGAAAAGCAAAACTGTGAATGAACAATGGGCTACTTTTAAAGAGGAGTTAGCCCAGGTACAATCAAGGTACATTCCCATGAGAGGGAAAGGTAGGGCAAACAGATCCAGATGACAAAAGAGATAGAGAGTAAGATGAAGCAGAAAAAGTGTGTATATGTCAGATGGATAATACAATTGAGAACCAGGGTTATTTTAGAAGGTTCAGAGGAGAAGTCAAAAAACAAATGAGACAAGCAAAAAGAGAGTATGAGAAGAGACTCGCAGCTAACATAAAAGGGAATCAAAGGGCTGAATTTAATGGGCCACCGGCCACCGAGGGATGGGAACAGAGGCGGAGGGCCCATAAAATAGTGTGGGAAACGGGGAGGGGGGGTCTCGTCACCTTCCTGATGCCTTCGAATTTAGTCAAGGACAAGGAAGGCCGAAGACAGCCTTCCTGTCCCAGGCCAATTGAGGCCCTTAAGTAGCAATTAATGGCCACTTAAGGGCCTCTTCCCACCTCCACCTCAATTTAATGGAAGACTGAGGAGCCTGCTGCCACGTGGAGGTACTGCCAGGTAAAACCGGGTGGCCTCATAGCGGGGTTGGAGGGGTCCTTCCAAGGGTGTTCATTACTCTCCTGCTCTGCAGGGCTGCCTACTGTACCAGCAGTAACCATTGCTCCTGGTGGCACTGCCAGTACTGCAGAGCTGCTGGCCTTCCAATTGTCTGGCAGCTGTGGAGGTGGACACTCATTCCTTAAAGCTTGCCCATGGTTAAATAGCATCGGGGGTCCAACAGTGGGCCAAGGTGGGGTCTCCCCCCACTATGTGGCCCACTGCCGGAATAACATTCGGTGCTAAAACTATTCTATAGACACTTAAATAGTAAAACATGGTATGAGGAGAGATTGGGTCGACTAGGCCTATATTCACTAGAGTTCAGAAGAATGAGAGGGGATCTCATAGAAACCTATAAAATTCTAACAGGACTAGACAGGCTAGATGCAGGGAGGATGTTCCCGATGGCTGGGGCGTCCAAAACCAGGGGTCACAGTCTCAGGATACGGGGTTTGCCATTTAGAACTGAGATGAGGAGAAATGTCTTCACTCAGAGGGTGGTGAACCTATGGAAATCTCTACCGCAGAAGGCAGTGGAGGCCAAGTCATTAAATATATTCAAGAAGGAGATAGATATATTTCTTAATACCAATAGGATCAGGGGAAATGGGGAGAAAGCAGGAACAGGGTACTGAATTTGACGATCGGCAATGATCTTTTTTGAATGGCAGGGCAGGGCCGAAGGGCCGAATGGCCTATTCTTGCTATTTTCTATGTTTCTAAGTAAGAGGAGGACTGGGACCGATTAGGGTCCTAAAAGGGGATTTACACATGGAGGCAGAGGGCAAGGCTGAGGTAATAAATGACTACTTTGCATCTGTCTTTACCAAGGAACAAGATGCCCAAGTCATGGGGAAAGAGGGGGTAGTTGAGATACTGGAATGAGCTAAAAGTTGATGAAGAGGAGGTATTAAATACATCACCAGGACCATATGAGATGCATCCAAGGATACTTGGGGAAGTAAGGGTGGAAATTATGGAGGCACTGGCCATAATCTTCCAATTATAAATCACAATGCACGTGTGTAAATGCACAACGTGTGGTGAATAAGGTTGGTGATCTAAAAGCTCAAATAGCAGTATGGGAATGTAATCTGGTGGTAATAATGGAAACATGACTTAAAAATGGCGAGAACTGGACGCTTAATATACAAGGATATGAAGTGTTCAGAAAACATAGAGAAGGAAAAAAGGGATGTGGGGTGGCAGTACTGATTAGGAAAGACATTGTAGTGTTGGAAAGGGAAGATATCCTTGAAGGGCAAAAGCAGAATCCATCTGGTTAGAGCTGAGGAGTAAAAAGGGTATAATCACGTTACTAGGAGTATTCTATGGGTCTCCAAATAGTGAGAGAGATAGACAAGCAAATCTGCAGGGAAATCACAGAGTTGGGCAAGAACTATAGAATGGTGATGTTGAGGCACGTTAACTACCCAAATATCGATTGGGATAATTTTAGAGTAAAGGGTGAGGAGGGGGAGAAATTTCTGAAATGTGTTGAGGAGAACTTCTTTAAACAGTATGTTCTCAGCCCAACTAGAAAGGAGGCATTGCTGGGAAATGAGGTGGGTCAAGTGGACCAAGTGATTGTCAGGGAGCACTTGGGGAGGAGTGATCATTGTATCATAACACTTAAACTGGTAAAGCAGAAAAATAAGGTAGAATGTTAAATTGGAAGAGGGCTAATTTAAATGCGATGAGAAAGGATCTAGACAGGGTAGAATTCAACCAAAGACTGACAGGAAGAGCTGTATCAGAACAATGGGTTATCTTTAAGAAAGAGATGTTTCAGGTACAGGCCAGGAACATTCCAACAAGGGCGGAATGTAGGGAAACCAATAACAGGATGCCTTGGAAGACAAAAAAGATAGAGCTTATGATGAAACAAAAAAGAGGGGTATGATGCATGTCAAGTGAACTCTTCAAGCGAGAACCAGAACAGTAAGTTGAGGGAGTAGGTGAAGAGGAAAGTAAGACTGGCAAAGAGAGAATATGAGAATAGAATGGCAGTCAATATAAAAGGGAACACAAAGATTTTCTACCAGCATGTAAATAGGAAGTGAATAAAAAGAGGCAGAGTGGGGCCGATAAGAGACAAAGAGGGTAATGTATGCTTAAAGGCGCAGCGCAAGGCTAATATACTTGTACTAATAATGATACTTGTGCTAATAATGAGTACGATGTATCAGTGTTCACTACGGAAATGGAATCTGACAAAATATCAGTAGAAGCAGAGAGAGGCAATGGATAGGATAAAAATTGAGAGGGAGGTGGTACTAAAAAGGCTGGCTATGCTGAGGGTAGATAAGTCACCTGGTCCAGATGACTTGGATCCCAGGTTGCGAAAGGAAGTGGGGATAGAGAGAGTGGAAGGGCTTGCCATAATCTTCCAATCTTCCCTGGATACGGGGGAGGTGCCAGAGGATTGGAGAGTGGCAAATGTGACTTCAAGAAAGAGGTTTTTTTTTTATTCTTTTGCCATGGACCTGTAGTTTTTTTCGGAATATGCGGTTTGCCTTTAAGGCTTGCAAGGGATCAGTATTACTTTAAGAACCAGCAAGCCTCAGGAGTTATAGGAAGGTGCATTTTCGTTGCTTTAGAAACAGCCATTTGGAGACTGCAAGTCAAAGGGTGCAGGGTAGGCGGTGGCGTAGTGGTACTATCACTGGACTAGTAACCCAGAGACCCAGGGTATTTCTCTGGGACATGGGTTCGAATCCCACCACAGCAGAAGGTGGAATTTGAATTTAATTAATAAATCTGGAATTAAAAAGCTAGTCCAATGATGGCCATAAAACTATTGTCGATTGTTGTAAAAACCCATCTGGTTCACTAATGTCCTTTAGGGAAGGAAATCTGCTGTCCTTACCTGGTCTGGCCTACATGTGACTCCAGACCCACAGCAATGTGGTTAACTCTTACATACCCTCTGAAATGGCCTAGCAAGCCACTCAGTTGTACCTAACCGCTACAAAGTCTATAAAAAAGAATGAAATCGGACGGACCACCCGGCATCGACCTAGGCACCGGAGATGACAACGGCAAACCCAGCCCTGTCGATCTTGCAAAGTCCTCCTTACTAACATCTGGGAGCTTGTGCCAAAGTTGGGAGAGCTGTTGGGCAACAGCCTGACATAGTCATACTCACGGAATCATACCTTACAATGTTCCAGGCACTGCCATCACCATCCCCGGGTATGTCCTGTCCCACCGGCAGGACAGACCCACCAGAGGTGGTGGCACAGTGGTATACAGTAGGGAGGGAGTTGCCCTGGGAGTCCTCAACATCGACTCCGGACCCCATGAAGTTTCATGGCATCAGGTTAAACATGGGCAAGGTAACTTCCAACTGATTACCACCTACCGCCCTCCCTCAGCTGATGACGCAGTACTCCTCCATGTTGAACACCACTTGGAGGAAGCACTGAGGGTGGCAAGGGCACAAAATGTACTCTGGGTGGGGAACTTCAATGTCCATCACCAAGAGTGGCTCGGTAGCACCACTACTGACCGAGCTGGCCGAGTCCTAAATGACATAGCTGCTAGATTGGGTCTGCGGCAGGTGGTGGGGGAACCAACACCAGGGAAAAACATAATTGACCTCGTCCTCACCAATCTGCCTGCCGCAGATGCATCTGTCCATGACAGTATTGGTAGGAGTGACCACCACACAGTACTTGTGGAGACGAAGTCCCGCCTTCACATTGAGGATACCGTCCATCGTGTTGTGTGGCACTATCACCGTGCAAAATGGGATAGATTTAGAACAGATCTGGCAATGCAAAACTGGGCATCCATGAGGCGCTGTGGGCCATCAGCAGCAGCAGAATTGTACTCATCCATAATCTGTAACCTCATGGCCTGGCATATCCCCCACTCTACCATTACCATCAAGCCAGGAGACCAACCCTGGTTCAATGAAGAGTGCAAGAGGGCATGCCAAGAGCAGCACCAGGCATACCTCAAAATGAGGTGTCAACCTGGTGAAGCTACAACCCAGGACTACTTGCATGCCAAACTGCGTAAGCAGCATGCGATAGACAGAGCTAAGCGATCCCATAACCAATGGATCAGATCTAAGCTCTGCAGTCCTGCCACATCCAGCCATGAATGGTGGTGGACAATTAAACAACTAACTGGAGGAGGTGGCTCCACAAATATTCCCATCCTCAATGATGGGGGAGCCCAGCACATCAGTGCGAAAGATAAGGCTGAAGCATTTGCAACAATCTTCAGCCAGAAGTGCCAAGTTGATGCTCCATCTCGGCCTCCTCCTGAAGTCCCCAGCATCACAGATGCCAGACTTCAGCCAATTCGATTCACTCGGCGTGATATCAAGAAACGACTGAAGGCACTGGATACTGCAAAAGCTATGGGCCCTGACAATATTCCGGGAATATTACTGAAGACCTGTGCTCCAGAACTTGCCGCACCCCTAGCCAAGCTGTTCCAGTACAGCTACAACACTGGCATCTACCCTGCAATGTGGAAAATTGCCCAGGTATGTCCTGCACATAAAAAGCAGGACAAGTCCAACCTGGCCACTTACCGCCCCATCAGCCTACTCTCAATCATCAGTAAAGTGATGAAAGGTGTCATCAACAGTGCCATCAAGTGGCACTTGCTTAGCAATAACCTGCTCAGTGACGCTCAGTTTGGCTTCCACCAGAGCCGCTCAGCTCCTGACCTCATTACAGCCTTGGTTCAAACATGGACAAAAGAGCTGAACTCAAGAGGTGAGGTGAGAGTGACTACACTTGACATCAAGGCAGCATTTGACCGAGTATGGCATCAAGGAGCCCTAGCAAAACTGAGGTCAATGGGAATCAGGGGGAAAACCCTCTGCTGGCTGGAGTCATACCTAGCGCAAAGGAAAATGGTTGTGATTGTTGGAGGTCAATCATCTCAGCTCCAGGACATCACTGCAGGAGTTCCTCGAGGCTAGGAATAGGGAGAGAGCACAGCTGAACACGTGGCTGCAGGAATGGTGTAGGAGGGAGGGCTTCCAGTTCTTGGATAATTGGACTGCATTCTGGGGAAGATGGGACCTGTTCAAACAGGACGGGCTGCATCTGAACCAGAGGGGCACCAATATCCTGGGAGGGAGGTTTGCTAGTACTGTTCGGGAGGGTTTAAACTAGTTTGGGAGGGGGATGGGAACCGGACTTGTAATCCAGGGACCAGTGGGTCCACTCAGAAAGACAAAGAGTGTAGTGAGGTATTGGGGAAGGTAGCACTGTCACAGAGGACAGATGGGCACGGAGAAGGGTTAAAGTGCGTATACTTCAACGCAAGAAGCATCAGGAATAAGGTGAGTGAATTGAAGGCGTGGATGGGCACTTGGGACTACGATGTTGTGGCCATCACTGAAACGTGGATAGGTGAGGGGGAGGAATGGTTTTTGGAGGTACCTGGTTATAGATGTTTTCATAAGATTAGGAATGGTGGTAAAAGAGGTGGGGGGGTGGCATTGTTAGTTAGAAATAGTGTAACAACTGCTGAAAGAATTTTCGAGGAGGATCTGCCGACTGAGGCACTGTGGGTTGAGGTCAGGAACAGGAAAGGAGCAGTCACCTTGATGGGAGTTTTCTATAGGCCCCCCAATAGCAGCAGGGAGGTGGAAGAGCAGATTGGGAAACAGATTTTGGAAAGGAGCAGAAGTCACAGGGTAGTAATTATGGGGGATTTCAACTTCCCAAATATTGATTGGCAACTCTTTAGATCGAATAGTTTGGATGGGGTAGTGTTTGTGCAGTATGTCCAGGAAGCTTTTCTGACTCAGTATGTAGACTGCCCGACCAGAGGGGAGGCAATATTGGATTTGGTACTAGGTAATGAACCAGGGCAAGTGATAGAGCTGTTGGTGGGCGAGCACTTTGGAGATAGTGATCACAATTCTGTAGCATTCACTGTGGTAATGGAGAGGGATAGGTATGTGCAACAGGGCAAGGTTTACAATTGGGGGAAGGGTAGATATGATGCTGTCAGGCAGGAACTGAGGAGCATAAGTTGGGAGCATATGCTGGCAGGGAAGGGCACGGTCGAAATGTGGAACTTTTTCAAGGAGCAGATAGTAGGGGCCATTGATAAGCATGTCCCTGTCAGACAGGGAAGGGATGGTCATGTGAGGGAACCGTGGTTGACAAGAGAGGTTGAGAGTCTTGTTAGGAAGAAGAAGGATGCGTATATAAAGTTGAGGAAAAAGGGCACAGGCATAGCTCTGGAGGGATACAAGTTGGCCAGGAAGGATCTGAAGAAAGGGATTAGGAGAGCTAAGAGAGGGCATGAAAAATGCTTGGCGGGTAGGATAAAAGAAAACCCCAAGGCCTTTTACGCGTATGTCAGAAATATGAGGATGACTAGGGGGACCATAGGTCCGGTCAAGGACAATAGCGGGAGACTGTGTGTTGAGCCGGAAGAGATAAGTGAGGTTTTGAATGAGTACTTCTCTTCGGTATTTACGAATGAGAAGGGGTGTATTACTGAAGAGGACGGTGGGAAGCAGACTGGTAAGCTCGAGGAAGTGCTCGTTAGGAGGGAAGATGTGTTGGGGTTTTTGAATAACTTGAAGATAGACAAGTCTCCCGGGCCTGACGGGGTATATCCAAGGATGTTATGGGAAGCAAGGGATGAAATTGCAGAGCCGCTGGCAATGATCTTTTCATCTTCTCTGCTGACGGGGGTGGTACCAGGTGATTGGAGGGTGGCAAATGTTGTGCCCCTGTTCAAGAAAGGGAATAGGAACAACCCTGGGAATTACAGGCCAGTTAGTCTTACTTCGGTGGTAGGCAAGTTGATGGAAAAGGTGCTGAGGGATAGGATTTCTGAGCATCTGGAAAGACACTGCTTGATTCGGGACAGTCAGCACGGTTTTGTGAGGGGTAGGTCTTGCCTCACAAGCCTGATTGAATTCTTTGAGCAGGTGACCAAGCAAGTGGATGAGGGTAAACCAGTGGATGTGGTGTACATGGATTTTAGTAAGGCATTTGATAAGGTCCCCCATGGTAGACTTATGGAGAAAGTCAGGAGGCATGGGATAGTGGGGAATGTGGCCAGTTGGATTAAGAATTGGCTAACTGATAGAAGGCAGAGAGTGGTCTTAGATGGTAAATACTCAGCCTGGAGCCCAGTTACCAGTGGCGTGCCGCAGGGATCAGTTCTGGGTCCTCTCCTGTTTGTGATTTTTATTAACGACTTGGATGAGGAAGTCGAAGGGTGGGTCAGTAAATTTGCAGATGATACAAAGGTTGGTGGAGTTGTGGATACCGAGGAGGGCTATTGTCGTCTGCAAAGGGACTTGGATAGGTTGCAGTGCTGGGCTGAAAAGTGGCAGATGGAGTTTAACCCTGAAAAGTGTGAGGTCGTCCATTTTGGAAGGACAAACATGAATGCAAAATACTGGGTTAACGGTAGGGTTCTTGGGCATGTGGAGGAGCAGAGAGACCTTGGGGTCTATGTGCATAGATCATTGAAAGTTGCAACTCAAGTGGATAGGGCTGTGAAGAAGGCATATGGGGTGTTAGCGTTCATTAGCAGAGGGATTGAATTTAAGAGCCGTGAGGTGATGATGCAGCTGTACAGGACCTTGGTAAGGCCTCATTTGGAGTACTGTGTGCAGTTCTGGTCGCCTCATTTTAGGAAGGATGTGGAAGCCTTGGAGAGGGTGCAGAGGAGATTTACCAGGATGTTGCCTGGAATGGAGAATAAGTCTTACGAGGAAAGGCTGAACATTCTAGGCCTCTTCTCATTAGAAAGGAGAAGGATGAGGGGTGACATGATAGAGGTTTATAAGATGATCAGGGGAATAGATAGGGTAGACAGTCAGAAACTTTTTCCCCGGGTGGAGCAAAGCGTTACAAGGGGTCATAAATTTAAGGTGAAGGGTGGGAGATATAAGGGGGATGTCAGGGGAAGGTTCTTTACCCAGAGAGTGGTCGAGGCATGGAATGCCTTGCCCGGGGAAGTTGTTGAGTCAGAAACTTTAGGGACTTTCAAAAGGCTTTTGGATAGGTATATGGATAAAGGAGAATGATGGGGTATAGATTAAATTGTCCTTGACAGAGGACAAAGGATCGGCACAACATTGTGGGCCGAAGGGCCTGTTCTGTGCTGTATGTTCTATGTTCTATGTTCTATGTTCTATGTAGTGTCCTAGCCCCAACCATCTTCAGCTGCTTCATCAATGACCTTCCTTCAATCATAAGGTCAGAAATGGGGATGTTCGCTGATGATTGCACAATGTTCAGCACCATTCGTGACTCCTCAGATACTGAAGCAGTCCGTGTAGAAATGCAGCAAGACCTGGACAATATCCAGGCTTGGGCTGATAAGTGGAAAGTAACATTCGCGCCACACAAGTGCCAGGCAATGACCATCTCCAACAAGAGAGAATCTAACCATCTCCCCTTGACATTCAACGGCATTACCATCGCTGAATCCCCCACTATCAACATCCTAGGGGCTACCATTGATCAGAAACTGAACTGGAGTAGCCATATAAATACCGTGGCTACAAGAGCAGGTCAGAGGCCAGGAAGCCTGAGGCGAGTAACTTACCTCCTGACTCCCCAAAGCCTGTCCACCATCTACAAGGCACAAGTCAGGAGTGTGATGGAATACTCTCCACTTGCCTTGATGGGTGCAGCTCCAACAACACTCAAGAAGCTAGACATCATCCAGGACAAAGCAGCCTGCTTGATTGGCACCCCATCTACAAACATTCACTCCTTCCATCACCGACGCACAGTAGCAGCAGTGTGTACCATCTACAAGATGCACTGCAGCAATACACCAAGGATCCTTAGAGAGCATCTTCCAAATCCGCGACCTCTACCAACTAGAAGGACAAGGGCAGCAAATACATGGGAACACCACCACCTGCAAGTTCCCCTCCAAGTCACACACCATTCTGACTTGGAACTATATCACCGTTCCTTCACTGTCGCTGGGTCAAAATCCTGGAACTCCCTTCCTAACAGCACTGTGGGTCTACCTACCCCAAATGGACTGCAGCGATTCAAGAAGGCAGCTCACCACCACCTTCTCAAGGGCAATTAGGGATGGGCAATAAATGCTGGCATAGCCAGTGACGCCCACATCCCATGAATGAATTTTTAAAAATTCTCGTTACCATAGATACAACCACTGGGAGTGAGTCTCATGCAATACATTTGTTACAATTCAGTTTCGAACTGGCTTTTTAGTTGAAGACAGTTTGTGCTAACATAACTCAGACAAAGAGACACAGCTGTGATGACAGCAACTGGAAAAAGAGCTCTCAACCATTTAAACTGAAGGAAGAGGATTTTAGTCTGTTTAATTATTATCTCTCAAAATTCTAAAAAAAAATTCAAGCCAAAACAGAGATCTATGGTAATTTAAATTGAAGAAACGGAAGTTAGACTGTGACAATCTTTTATCCCTCAAAAACTCTAAAGTCAGATTGATTCTGTTGAAAGTGTTTGCAAGTCATTAATTGTTGAAATTCGCTGGAGAAAGAAAACAACATCCTGTGAGGACTTCAAGCAACATTGGACTGTAAATTTGCAAAGACTCTAATTTTTTCTATTTTAAATGCTGTTTATAACTTCATAGTGTTTAAGAATTTAGTTCTTCTAATTAAAGAGTTAATTTGTTGATTTATAGACACCTGATTTGGTTAGCCTCATTCAAGGGTTAATAGATGGTACAATTTGGTTGGGTCTTTCTTTAATTTGGAAAGTTTTAAATGATATGTTAGCTGATCTGTGGAGCGACGGGATTGAATTAATGGTGCGTTGTTCCCACCACAATCAGAATCGTATATTTTGATTGGGGGCTTTGACAGGAGTGGTTGGGTGCAACACTTTCATGGGATTTGGGTGTCGCTGGAAAGGCCAGCATTTGTTGCCATTCCTAATTGTCCTTGAATTGAGTGACTTGCTAGGCCATTTCAGCGGGCAGTTAAAAGTTAACTACATTACTGTGGGTCTGGAATCACATGGTAATCACAAACCAGGTAAGGACAGCAGATTTCCTTCCCTGAAGGACATTAGTGAACCAGATGGGTTTTTACAACAATTAACAATGGTTTTGTGGTCATCATGAGAATAGCTTTTAATTCCAGATTTATTAATTGAATTCAAATTTCACCACCTGCCATCATGGGATGTAAGGGTGTAAGGACAGTCCTAGCAACTACAGGCCAATTACTTTAACATCAGCAGTGGGTAAGGTTTTAGAAACTATAATCAAAGAAAATGTCAACAGACACTTAGAGATGTTTGCGTTAATTAAGGATAGCCAGCACAGATTTTTAAAAAGCAGATCATGCTTGACTAACCTAATTGAATTGTTTGATGAAGTAACAGAGAAGGTTGATGGAGGGAATGCAGTGAATGTTGTTTATATGGAACATAAGATGGCATTTGATCAGGTACCACATAAAAGGCTGGTTAGAAAATTTGAGACTCGTAGAATAGGAAGGTCAGTGTCCACTTGGACAAATGTGGGTGAATTAAGGAAAGCTAGCACAGATATGTTAAAGGAAAATCATGTTTAACTAACTTGCTTCAGTTTTTTTGATGAAGTAACATGGTTGAAGAGGGTAATGCATTTGATGTGGTGTATATGGACTTCCAAATGGCATTTGATAAAGTTCCATGTAACAGACTTGTCAGCAAAGTTAGAGCCCATGGAATGAACAAGACAGTAGCAGCATTGTTACCACCAGGTGAGGAAGGGGTCTCAGGCTCCTCTTTCGCCCCTTCTCTTGTTTGACCACAACAGGGTTTATCCTATCTTCTTTAACACAGTGATTGAACTTACCAGCTCAGTGAGCACTTGCTCCTGTTCCTCTAATATATTGCCAATGAACCAATCAGACAGGTTTTCTTGAGTTTAAAAAAAGAAAGATGTAAGTTTATTATCCTTATCACTCTAAACCAGTTAAAATTACCAAAATACGCATCCACGTTCCCATTCACACAAGACACACACACACATAGATTACAGAGGGAAAACGAAGTTGGGTGGTTGGAGTAGAATCTGAAATAAATAGAATTTAAATACCAAATCTCAGTTCCAGAGTCCTTAGTTGAAATTGTAGTCCTAAAGTCCTCACTGGGCTACATGCATGGTTGTAGGTTTGCTTCGCAGTCTCCAGAAAGGGGAAGAGGGGGTTTTGACCCTTGTATCCTTGTTATTGGTTGTGTTGGTCGGTAGGTTTGGCTTTACCAGCTGCCACGGAGGCTTCTCTAGATCTTCACTGGAGAGAATGAGAGAGAGAGAGAGCTGGTCCCTTGATGGCTTTCAGTTACTGTCTGCTTTTTGAGTCACAACTCACAACCTCTCAAAGTAACATAAGTAGTCACATGACATGACCACCTCTTTGTGTTTTAATAAGGTTCTTCAGGAATTTTCACTGAAGTTCAAGGCTCTCCCCTCAGGCTGACCAGATACACTTGGTGGGCAGGTTGGCTCTTTCAAAGTCAATGGGTGTCGATGGCTCTTGACGACCATATTGATAAGGTTATCCCAGGTAATTGAATCAGAGAGCACCCCGTTGTTCTGGCTAGGCTGAGTCAATCATATTTGGCTCAGTCTAATTCTTTGGTGTTTCAAATGCAAATGTCCATGGTCATCTTGGCTGTTAACTGTTCTTTTTAAAAAGTTATTTGTAACTGTTATGACCGACCACTCCAGTCAAAGCCCCCAATCAAAATATACAATTCTGATTGTGATTAGATTAGATTAGAGATACAGCACTGAAACAGGCCCTTCGGCTCACCGAGTCTGTGCCGACCATCAACCACCCATTTATACTAATCCTACACTAATCCCATATTCCTACCAAACATCCCCACCTGTCCCTATATTTCCCTACCACCTACCTATACTAGTGACAATTTATAATGGCCAATTTACCTACCAACCTGCAAGTCTTTTGGCTTGTGAGAGGAAACCGGAGCACCCGGAGAAAACCCACGCAGACACAGGGAGAACTTGCAAACTCCACACAGGCAGTACCCAGAATCGAACCCGGGTCCCTGGAGCTGTGAGGCTGCAGTGCTAACCACTGCGCCACTGTGCCACTATTTGTGGTGGGAGAAACATACTGTTAATTCAATCCCGTCCCTCCTCAGATCGCCTAACATATCATTTTAAACTTTCCAAATTAAAGAAAGACCCAGCCAAATTGTACCATCGATTGACCCCAAATGAGGTTAACCAAATCAAGTGTCTTTAAAGCAACAAATTAACTACTTAATTAGAAAACTAAATTCTTAAACAACACTAAAATATAAACAGCATTTAAAAATGGAAAAAATTAGAGCACTTGCAAATTTACACTTCCCGATGAACAATCCTCTGATTTAAAGTCCATGCGCAATCTTCCAGGGTCCGATGAGTAGAGGAAAACAGTCCAACACCCGAAGTTTCAAACTCCTCTTTCTTCCAGCGATCACCACAGTAGATCAACAACTCACAACCACTTTCAATAGAATCAAACTGGCTTTAGAATTTTTGAGGGATAAAAGATTGTCACTGACGTGACTTTTTTTTTAATTTTGAGAGAGAATAATAAATAAACAGACTAAATTCTCTTCCTTCAGTTTAAATGGGCTGAGAGCTCTTCTTTCAGGTGCTGACACACAGCTATCTGTCTGTGTCCTCTGTTAGAACAGGCTATTTGTATTATAAGCCAGTTCAAAATTAAATTGTAACAAATATATCTCTCAATACTCAGTCCGAGTGGCTGTATCCAAGGTAAAGAGAATGCACCCTTTGAATCGCAGTCTCCAAATGGCTATATCCAAGGCAATGGGCGGCACAGTGGCGCAGTGGTTAGCACCGCAGCCTCACAGCACCAGGAACCTTGGTTCGATTCTGGGTACTGCCTGTGCGGAGTTTGCAAGTTCTCCCTGTGACCGTGTGGGTTTTTGCCGGGTGCTCTGGTTTCCTCCCACAGCCAAAGACTTGCAGGTGTTAGGTAAATTGGCCATTGTAAATTGCCCCTAGTATAGGTGGGAGGGAATATGGGATTACTGTAGGGTTAGTAAAAATGGGTGGTTGTTGGGCGGCACAGACTCAGTGGGCCGTAGGGCCTGTTTCAGTGCTGTATCAATAAATAAAATGAGAATGCATTCTTTGACTCAGTCTTTAGAGCTTGCTGCCTTAAAGCAGTACAGCTCTTCTTCCAGCCTTAAAGGCACACCGCGTTCTTCCCGAGAAAAAAAACTTTTTAAGAAGGGTAGCAAGGATAATCCAGGAAATTATAGGCCGGTGAGCCTTACGTCAGTGGTAGGGAAATTATTAGAGAGGATTCTTCAGGACAGGATTCACTCCCATTTGGAAACAAACGAACTTATTAGCGAGAGGCAGCATGGTTTTGTGAAGGGGAGGTCGTGTCTCACTAATTTGATTGAGTTTTTTGAGGAAGTGACGAAGATGATTGATGAAGGAAGGGCAGTGGATGTTGTCTTTATGGACTTCAGTAAAGCCTTTGACAAGGTCCCTCATGGCAGACTGGTACAAAAGGTGAAGTCACAAGGGATCAGAGGTGAGCTGGCAAGATGGATACAGAACAGGCTTGGTCATAGAAGACAGAGGGTAGCAGTGGAAGGGTGCTTTTCTGAATGGAGGGATGTGACTAGTGGTGTTCCGCAGGGATCAGTGCTGGGACCTTTGCTCTTTGTATTATATATAAATGATTTGGAGGAAAATGTAGCTGGTCTGATTAGTAAGTTTGCGGATGACACAAAGGTTGGTGGAGTTGAGGTACTGATGAGGATTGTCAGAGGATACAGCAGGATATAGATCGGTTGGAGACTTGGGCGGAGAAATGACAGATGAAGTTTAATCCGGACAAATGTGAGGTCATGCATTTTGGAAGGTCTAATGCAGGTGGGAAGTATACAGTAAATGGCAGAACCCTTAGGAGTATTGACAGGCAGAGAGATCTGGGCGTACAGGCGCACAGGTCACTGAAAGTGGCAACGCAGGTGGATAAGGTAGTCAAGAAGGCATACGGCATGCTTGCCTTCATCGGTCGGGGCATAGAGTATAAAGATTGGCAAGTCATGCTGCAGCTGTACAGACCTTAGTTAGGCCACACTTAGAATATTGCATGCATTTCTGGTCGCCACAATATCCGAGGCTTTGGAGAGGGTACAGATGAGGTTTACCAAGATGTTGCCTGGTCTGGAGGGCATTAGCTATGAGGAGAGGTTGGATAAACTCAGATTATTTTCACTGGAACGACAGAGGTGGAGGGACGACATGATAGAGGTTTACAAAGTTATGAGTCACATGGACAGAGTGGATAGACAGAAGCTTTTTCCCAGGGTGGAAGAGCTAGTTACTAGGGGACATAGATTTAAGGTGCGAGGGCCAAAGTTTAGAGGGGACGTGCGAGGCAAGTTCTTTACACAGAGGGTGGTGAGTGCCTGGAACTTGCTGCCGGGGTAGGTGATGGAAGCAGGTACCATAGCGACGTTTCAGAGGCATCTTGACAAATACATGAATAGGATGGGAATAGAGGCATACGGTCCCCAGAAGTGCAGAAGGTTTTAGTTTAGACAGGCATCAAAATCGGCGCAAGCTTGGAGGGCCGAATGGCCTGTTTCTGTGCTGTACTCTTTTTTGTTCTTTGATCATAATACCTCCAACCCTGACATAATGAAATGCCATTCCTGGAATGCATTTCATTACAATGGGTTAAAAAAAGCAAATTGAAAAAACGTTCACATTTTTTTTTCGCATTTACTGGCATACACTTTTCTAAAATGTTAAGATTACAGCAACAAGTTCCACCAGAACATTTTGGCTTTAAATTTTCAAAAGGTTGTCCCAATTAACCCATTTAACTTTCCAAGCATAGTCCTCCAGTTGTTTCATGTTTTCCTTCCAAGCGTCCCTATTGTCCATCACCTCAGCCAGGTGAACTGCACAGTTAGGAGCACTGACCACTACTCGGTTTACTATTCTCTGAGAAGTTTTTCGAGTACCCCTTAACCTATGTGGCATCACTTGATGCTGGAAAACCCTGTCCGGTGGACAGAAGCTGATTTTTTTCTTACCCTGCGGTGTCAAAGGAATTTGACAGTATCCCTCCAGCTCATCTGTCTCCTTAAGACACATTGTGTTGCCCACTCTGTCCATACAGTCTTTTAAATAAGAATTTGGGTCGGAGTCTGCCTTCTTTACCACAGTGACTTTTCTAGAGTTTGTGTAAGTTTGAGCCGACCCACCAGGTTTAGACATCAAGACCATCTGCGCATTCCAGCTGTCCTGTCTAGGATCAACTAAGCTGCCCTTCAGCATGGATTGTACCTCTGCTTCCACTCGGGCCTGTCTGTCTGGACCTCAGCATCAAAGATGTTGTTTAAAAGGAATGATTCCCCCTATACCCACATCATGTGTGGCTAAGGTTGTCCATCCTGGCTTTTCCCTAGGTTAGGACTTCATGTTGTTTTGCCTCTAAGTGTAAAAACCTGTGGTTTAATTTTCCTAGCCATTCTGTATTCGCTGATTGGATATTGGAGGTTCAATCTGAGAATTTCCTAGGCCTACTTCTGCCTCCTCCTCACTATCCTTTTCCTTCTCAACAGTCCCAATTACCTGACATACCTGTACTGGCTTATCCTCCTCCCTGCTAAATGGTTCCTCAACGACTGGTGTGGAAACTAGTAGTGTTGGTTTTATGGTAGGTTGGGGTTTTTCCACGATTTGACAGGTATGGCATGTCCCACAAAATTGTCTCACATCCTTTGTAAGACCTGGCCAGTACCAATGTATGATTATGTGTGATTTGGTCTTTCGAATTCCCCTATGTCCTGCAAAAGGAATGTCAAGTGCAAACCTTAATAATCCTGATCGATATTTAGGCAGTACCACTATCTGTTCAACACTGTCCAGGCTTCATCAGCAGGCCTATGAGGCAGTCTCCATTTCCTCCTCAAAATCACGTTTGACATGTAATAGCCTTCCGGAACTCCTTTCACATCAGCTCCTGACAGAGCCGTCTGTGCTATTCGGTATATCTCTGGATCAGCTTGCTGTCGTGCAATGACAGACGATGTTAAACATCTCATTTGGATGATCTAAATCCCCAAATAAGGTTTCAGATGCCTGGCTATCTATTTGTGGTGCCCCTTTTACCTCCGACAATGGATCCTGTTTAGCCGTTGCTCGGGTAATTACACACGCAGGAAATATTCCCAGAGCTTGTTCCTGTAATTGCTCCATTTCCTTAATTTTCCGTGGTTCCTCTATAACTATAGGAGAAACTGATACTTTGATCCAGTCAAATCATTTCCTAGTAGATCAATTCCCTTGACTGGTAAACTATGGACAACACCTACAGTTACTATCCCAGATATTAAGTCACACTCTAGGCATACCTTTTACAAAGGTATGGGTATACACACCCTGCCAATTCCATTAACTAAAACTTTAGTGTTCAAGGCACTCTCTGGTGGATCTGGTGGAAACCTCATATCTTTCCCCAACAAGAGTGTTTGGGTTGCTCCTGTGTCCCTGAGTATAATGATAGGTTTTCCTGCCTCACTTACAGGATATGGAGTTACTCTCCCCTTTGACAAAAATTCACTATGACTCTCAGGTATTTTATTTTTAACCTCTACACTCCTTTTAGTTTTAGTTTCACATTCACAACTGTCATTAAAGCTACAGCCAGGTCTGCTATACTCTCAGTCAGAGTCTTTTCCTCTGCACTAACTTTGCATATCGAAACAAGTCCTATGGCTTTACCTCGCAATTTCCAGCACTCTGAACAAGGATGACCCATTTTGTTGCAATGATAACAGTTTGCCTTGCGAACATCACTTCTTCCCTCAGCACCTTCCTTTCTGACCTGAGGAGGTGATCCTGGAGCATTCCTAGCTGTTCCTTCTTGTCCCCGGTTACTTGCCTTCCTTTCACTCTCCCACTTTCTATCCTTCTCGGGTTTATGGGGGTGACGGACAAAATAGATTGGCTTATTCACAAGCTCAAAATCATCAGCAATCTCTGCTGCTTGCCTAGCTTTCAAAACTTTCAGGTTATCTATATGAGTTCTCATTACTGAAGGAATGGAGTTTTTAAACTCTTCTCAGAGAATTAATTCTTGAAGGTTCTCATATGTGGTTTATATCTTTATTGCCCGTATCCAATGATCAAAATTCACTTGCTTCACCCTCTCAAATTCTAAATATGTTTTCCCAGTCAATCTCCGTATGTTTCTAAACTTCTGACGGTAAACTTCAGGGACTAACTCATAGGCGGCAAGAATAGCCTTTTTTGCCATCTCATAATCTGCAGAAGCCTCTTCAGAAAGCAAGGCATAAGCTTCATGAGCTCTGCTTACCAACCTGCCCTGCATGAGCAATGTCCAGCTTTCTTTTGGCCATTTTATCTGTTTGGCTATTCTTTCAAAATATATGAAAAATGCCTCTACGTCCCTTTCCTTGAACTTAGGAAGAGCCTGTATAAATTTAAACAACTTCTCGCTGGGTCCTGATCTAAACTCAGATTCTTCCTGACCCGAATTTTCCCTGGATTCAAGACTACCCTTCTGTCTTAGTTCCATCTCTTTTAACTGAAATTCCCTCTCTTCTCTTTCACTTTGTCTTCAAAATGCTCTCTCTCCCTTTCCTGTTTTCCCAATTCAAGACTTTTTAACGCTATTGCTTTTTCTTTTTCCTTTTCTTCTTTTTCCAATTCAAGTTTTCTTAATGCCATTGCTTTTTCTTTTTCCATTTCAAGTTTTCTTAATTCTTTTTCTGCCTCACGTTTTTTCATTTCTAACTGAATCCTAGCCATTACCACTGCACCACTCTCGGACCTACTACCTTCACGTCTCTCGTATTCCCTTTCTTGTTCCTCGTATTGCCCTTCAAAGAACAAAGAACAAAGAAAATTACAGCACAGGAACAGGCCCTTCGGCCCTCCAAGCCTACGCCGATCCAAATCCTCTATCTAAACCTGTTGCCTATTTTCTAAGGGTCTGTATCTCTTTACTTCCTGCACATTCATGTATCTGTCTAGATACATCTTAAAAGACGCTATCGTGTCCGCGTCTACCACCTCCGCTGGCAATGCGTTCCATGCACCCACCACCCTCTGCGTAAAGAACTTTCCACGCATATCCCCCCTAAACTTTTCCCCTTTCACTTTGAACTCGTGTCCCCTTGTAATTGAATCCCCCACTCTGGGAAAAAGCTTCTTGCTATCCAACCTGTCTATACCTCTCATGATTTTGTACACCTCAATCAGGTCCCCCCTCAACCTCCGTCTTTCTAATGAAAATAATCCTAATCTACTCAACCTCTCTTCATAGCTAGCGCCCTCCATACCAGGCAACATCCTGGTGAACCTCCTCTGCACCCTCTCCAAAGCATCCACATCCTTTTGGCAATGTGGCGACCAGAACTGCACGCAGTATTCCAAATGTGGCCGAACCAAAGTCCTGTACAACTGTAACATGACCTGCCAACTCTTGTACTAAATACCCTGTCCGATGAAGGAAAGCATGCCGTATGCCTCCTTGACCACTCTATTGACCTGCATTGCCACCTTCAGGGAACAATGGACCTGAACAACCAAATCTCTCTGTACATCAATTTTCCCCAGGACTTTTCCATTTGCTGTATAGTTCACTCTTGAATTGGATCTTCCAAAATGCATCACCTCGCATTTGCCCTGATTGAACTCCATCTGCCATTTCTCTGCCCAACTCTCCAGTCTATCTATATTCTGCTGTATTCTCTGACAGTCCCCTTCACTATCTGCTACTCCACCAATCTTAGTGTCGTCTGCAAACTTGCTAATCAGACCACCTATACTTTCCTCCAAATCATTTATGTATATCACAAACAACAGTGGTCCCAGCACGGATCCCTGTGGAACACCACTGGTCACACGTCTCCATTTTGAGAAACTCCCTTCCTCTGCTACTCTCTGTCTCCTGTTGCCCAGCCAGTTCTTTATCCATCTAGCTAGTACACCTTGGACCCCATGCGCCTTCACTTTCTCCATCAGCCTACCATGGGGAACCTTATCAAACGCCTTAATGAAGTCCATGTATATGACATCTACAGCCCTTCCCTCATCAATCAACTTTGTCACTTCCTCAAAGAATTCTATTAAGTTGTTAAGACATGACCTTCTCTGCACAAAATCATGTTGCCTATCACTGATAAGCCCATTTTCTTCCAGATGGGAATAGATCCTGTCCCTCAGTATCTTCTCCAGCAGCTTCCCTACCACTGACGTCAGGCTCACCAGTCTATAATTACCTGAATTATCCCTGCTACCCTTCTTAAAAAAGGGGACAACATTAGCAATTCTCCAGTCCTCTGGGACCTCACCTGTGTTTAAGGATGTTGCAAAGATATCTGTTAAGGACCCAACTATTTCCTCTCTCGCTTCCCACAGTAACCTGGGATAGATCCCATCCGGACCTGGGGACTTGTCCACCTTAATACCTTTTAGAATACCCAATACTTCCTCCCTCCTTATGCCGACTTGACCTCGAGTAATCAAACATCTGTCCCTAACCTCAACATCCGTCATGTCCCTCTCCTCGGTGAATACCGATGCAAAGTACTCGTTTAGAATCTCACCCATTTTCTCTGACTCCACGCATAACTTTCCTCCTTTGTCCTTGAGTGGGCCAATCCTTTCTCTAGTTACCCTCTTGCTCCTTCTATATGAATAAAAGGCTTTGGGATTTTCCTTAACCCTGTTTGCTAAAGATATTTCATGACCCCTTTTAGCCCTCTTAATTCCTCGTTTCAGATTGCGCCTACAATCCCGATATTCTTTCAAAGCTTCGTCTTTCTTCAGCCGCCTAGACCTTATGTATGCTTCCTTTTTCCTCTTAGCAAGTCTCACAATTTCACCTGTCATCCATGGTTCCCTAATCTTGCCATTTCTACCCCTCATTTTCACAGGAACAAGTCTCTCTTGCACGCTAATCAACCTCTCTTTAAAAGCCTCCCACATATCAAATGTGGATTTACCTTCAAACAGCTGCTCCCAATCTACATTCCCCAGCTCCTGCCGAATTTTGGTATAGTTGGCCTTCCCCCAATTTAGCACTGTTCCTTTCGGAGCACTCTCGTCTTTGTCCATGAGTATTCTAAAACTTACGGAATTGTGATCACTATTCCCAAAGTAGTCCCCTACTGAAACGTCAACCACCTGGCCCGGCTCATTCCCCAACACCAGGTCCAGTATGGCCCCTTCCCGAGTTGGACTATTTACATACTGCTCTAGAAAACTCTCCTGGATGCTCCATCTAGACCTCTAACACTAAGTGAATCCCAGTCAATGTTGGGAAAATTAAAATCTCCTGTCACCACCACCCTGTTGCTCCTACAGCTTTCCATAATCTGTTTACATATTTGTACCTCTATCTCATGCTCGCTGTTGGGAGGCCTGTAGTACAGCCCCAATATTGTTACCGCACCCTTCCTATTTCTGAGTTCTGCCCATATTGCCTCACAGCTCGAGTCCTCCATAGTGCCTTCCTTCAGCACAGCTGTGATATCCTCTTTGACCAGTAATGCAACTTCTCCACCCCTTTTACCTCCCTCTCTATCCCGCCTGAAGCATCAGTATCCGGGGATATTTAGTTGCCAATCATGCCCTTCCCTTAACCAAGTCTCAGTAATAGCAATAACATCATACTCCCAGGTACTAATCCAAGCCCTAAGTTCATCCGCCTTACCTACTACACTTTTTGCATTAAAACAAATACACCTCAGACCACCAGTCCCTTTGCTTTCATCATCTGCTCCCTGCCTACTCTTTCCCTTAGTCACGCTGACTTCATTATCTAGTTCACTACAGGCTTTAGTTACTACATCCTTAGTCTCCACTGACCTCATTAGGTTCCCATCCTTCCCTTCATCTGAATCATCATCATCTTCTTCTACTAATTCCAGATGTTCGGCTATTATGTCAATTATCTCTGCTTTTTTGGCACCTACTTTCAATTCCAACCCCAATTTCGCTGCCAATCCTTTTAATTTGTTCTTAGTTAAAGTTATCAAGTCACTCAGGGAAACATTCTGTTTTCCCAAAAATTCTGCTACAACCACTAAGGCCATAACAATAGTATAGACTGTACCTTATTATACAAGAGGCCTGGTTCTTTTAATTTCTTTGTAATTGGTGTTAGATTTAGATCCCAACACTCGAGTTTCCAATTGCTAGGAGCCCAGACCCGAGAGCAATTAATATGATGCCAAACGCAGGAACCCAATTTAAATGTTATCCCAGAGACGAGTAATTACTATGATTCCAAATGCGAGCCCTCCAAAGTAGTCTGATTCTGATCCCAGATGCCAGCCACCGAATTAAATATGATTCAACTGTGAGCGGTCCCCCAAATAAGATATGATTCAAATCCCAGACGAGAAACCCAATTAACATGTGATTCAAATCCCGAGCGACCCCCCAATTAGTATGTGATTCAAATCCCAGGACGTGAAACCCAATTAATATGTTACGACCGACCACTCCAGTCAAAGCCCCCAATCAAAATATACGATTCTGATTGTGGTGGGACCAACACACTGTTAATTCAAACCTATCCCTCCACAGATCACCTAACATATCATTTTAAACTTTCCAAATTAAAGAAAGACCCAGCTGAATTGTACCACCTAATGACCCCCAAATGAGGTTAACCAAACCATGTGTCTTTTATTAAATTAACTATTTAATTAGAAAACTAAATTCTTAAGCAATACTAAGATATAAACAACATTTGAAAATAGAAAAAATTAGAGTTCTTTCAAATTTACACTTCCCGATGAACAATCCTCTGATTAAAATCTACATGCAATCTTCCAGGGTCTGATAAGGAAAGGAAAACAATCCAACACCCGAAGTTTCAAACTCCTCTTTCTTCCAGCGATGACCACAGTAGATCAACAACTTGCAACCACTTTCAATAGAATCAATCTGGCTTAAGAATTTTTCAGGGATAAAAGATTGTCACAGTCTAACTTCCCTTCCTTCAGTTTAAATTATCAGCGATCTGTGTTTTGGCTTGACTTTTTTAATTTTGAGAGAGAATAATAAACAGACTAAATTCTCTTCCTTCAGTTTAAATGGGCTGAGAGCTCTCCTTTCATGTGCTAACACACAGCTGTCTGTCTGTGTCCTCTGTTAGAACAAGCCGTTTGCACTATAAGTCAGTTCAAAACTAAATTGTAACAAATGTATCTCTCAATGCTCAGTCTGAATGGCTGTATCCAAGGCAACGAGAATGCATTCTTTGACTCAGGCTTTAGAGCTTGCTGCCTGAAAGCAGTATGGCTCTTTTTCCAGCCTTAAAGGCACACCGCATTCTTCCCGAAAAAGAAAACTACATGATCATAACAGTAACAATTTCCAGTAAAAGCCTCAGGCAAAGTTCCAATCGATGAAATTAATATTTCTCGTTTGGTCATGTGGGGTTTTCATAACAGCATGCATACATAATTTGTTGAGTGACAGGAAACAGAGTAGTTGTGAACGCTTCTTTTTCGGACTGGAGGATTCTATGATCAACTGTTATTCTCTAGCTACGACTGGATTGGTAAGAAAGTGAGGCAGGAACCTGACTGCAGGTATTCAAACATAGAGTTCCTGGAAAGGAGGACATAAATTAGGGAGGCAACAGCATGTTCAAAGACTCTAGAGAGGAAAATGAGGTTGGAGATGGGGCAGTAGTTTGTGAGGATGGAGGGGTCAAGGGTTGTTTTTTTGAGGGGAGGGGTGATGATGAGAGATTTGAAGGGAAGGGAGACAGTACACGAGGAGAGGGAACCATTAACAGTACCAGAAAGGAAATTTGGGTGATGAGCAGTTTACTGAGAATAAGGTTGTGGGAGCAGGAGGTTGGTCTCTCGGACAAGGTGAGCCCAGAGAGACAACAACCCAGCTGTAATGCTGAAGGTTGTGCTCCAAAACTAGCTCGACCTCTAGCCAAACTATTTCTGTACAGTGGAAGCATAGAATCATGAAATGCGAACAGCACCGAAGGAGGCCATTCAACCCATCCTGTCCGTGCCAGCTCTCTGCAAGAATAATTCAGCTCGTCCCACTCCCTTGACCTCTCCCCCGTAGCCCTACTGGTTTTCTCTCTTCAAGTGCTTATCCAATTTCCTTTTGAAAGCCACGACTGAATCTGCCTCCAGCACTCTCAGGCAGTGCATTCCAGATCCTAACCACTGGTTGCATAAAAAAGGTTTTCATGTGGTCATTGGTAATTTTGTGAATCACCTTAAATCTTTTTCCTATGATTCTCGACCCTTCAGCCAATGGGAACAGCTTTACTCTACCTTCTCTGTCTAGATCCCTTATCATTTTGAACATGTCTGTTCCTGCACCCACTTTAGAATAATCCTGTTATGACCTCAGTGGAGACTGTTAACTTTAAAACAAGAGATATGAACTCACCAGACCAATTAAAGAATTACACAAGAGTTCATGTTTCAAGGCTTTTACTATAACAACTAAACTAAAAATCAACATTAACTAATAAGCACATTTGACTAGTCTTCCATTAATAAGACAATATTTGGTGACCCCATTGGTCTTTTCTCCTCCGTAAACTTCAATTTTCGAATCGGTTTCAAGTCTTAGCAGCCTTTTGGTGTATCAGTGATGTAAGAGCAGCTGTTTTTCTCTCTCTCTCGGTAGGTTGCACAGCTCTGCTTGCTGGTCTTCATTTCTTCATTTCAGCCTGCCTCCTGATCTAGGATAGCCTGTTGAATTTATCCAGATCAACTGTCAATAGTTGTTTGCCTTTTAAATTCTCAGAGACCATAGCCGGAATTTTACGCTCCCTATGGGAGCGGGCTGGTGGCAGTGAGGTGGCGGGGAGGGGGGCGGTGGATTGGGGGTGAGCTGGGATGTAAAATTATGTGGGAGGCGGGTGTGCATTTCCCGTCGCTTTACCACCACAGTAAAATAGTGGCAGTGGGGGGCCCGGTGGGGAGGGTGCCCACCTGATCAGGAATCCTGTGCCCCACAGCCCTGTCCCCCCGCCCCCAGCAGCATAAGCCAGCCCTGCTGCAGCACCTTCCCCCGCCCTCCTGAATGACCCCACCCCCCTGGTCAGGGCCCAGTCAATTGTCCCTGGCGAGAACCAAAACCCCACTCACCTTTATGGAGGCCAATGTCCATGGTCCTCTTCTGGCTGGGTGCACCCAGCAGTGGTCACCGCTCCCAGTGGCACTGATAGGACTGTGGAGCTGCCAGCCTGCTGATTGGCCAGCAGCTCGTGGAGCTGGAACTTTCTGCCTCAGAGGGTGGAAGTCCTGCCCAGGGCCAATTAAAATTACAGCGTGGCTTCCAAGCCCAGCGGAGGGGGGCTCTCCCCTGACTGTTTGGCAGGCGGGGCCTTCACCCCGACATAAAGTTCCGGCCCATTTGGTCTAACCATACCAAAACTCCCTGGGCCTTCCTTTGTTTCCAGGTGTTAGAATTGCAACTCGAATTTGCATCCTAGCACCTTAGCTCCCTGTTTATAATTTTTGAGTCTGAGAGAGCGAAACCCATTGTCCTAACATAGGATTTAGGAGCAGAAGTAGACCATCTGGCACCTTTCGGTGCTACAACCTTGTACCCTGCTTTCAAAAGGGTCTTTGACCTGGGTTCCTTGTTTTCATGGCAAGCAAGACCCCGGCTTGCCTCTGGGCAGAATTGGTGTGAGATCACACGTCTCCTCCAAATATTCATTTTACAAGGCATTAAAGATCACAGCCACAAAAACAAGAAATGCTGGATTCACTCAGCAGGTCTGGCAGCATCTGTGGAAAGAGAAGCAGAGTTAACGTTTCGGGTCAGTGACCCTTCTTCGGAACTGGCAGTTCCGAAGAAGGATCACTGACCCGAAACGTTAACTCTGCTTCTCTTTCCACAGATGCTGCCAGACCTGCTGAGTGAATCCAGCATTTCTTGTTTTTGTTTCAGATTTCCAGCATCCGCAGTATTTTGCTTTTATTAAAGATCAGTGTTTGAAACATAACCGGACTACAAAGTCCAGCATTCAAAACAGCACCCTCTATTGCCTCTATTTATTCTTCCCAGCAAAATGTATCACTTCTCACACTTCTCTGCATTAAATTTCACCCACCATGTGTCTGCCCATTCCACCAGCCTGTCTATGTCCTCTTGAAGTCTATCACTATCCTCCTCACAGTTCACAATACTTACAAGTTTTGTATCATCTGCAAATTTTGAAATTGTGCCCTGTGCACCCAAGTCTAGGTCATTAAGATCGGTCTATCAAGAAAAGCAGTGGTCCTGGTACCAATCCCTGGGGAACACCACAGTATACCTTCCTCCAGTCCGAAAAACAACCATTCACAACTACTCTGTTTCCTGTCACTCGGCTAAATTCGTATCAATGCTATCACTGTCTCTTTTATTCCATGGGCTCTAACTTTGCTGACAAACCTGTTATGTGGCACTTTATCAAATGCCTTTTGAAAGTCCAAGTACACACATCAACTGCATTACCCTCATCAACCTTATCAAAAAACTCAATCAAGTTAGTGAAACACTATTTGTCTTTAACAAAACTGAAAATGTTCGAAAATGATTAAAGGTCACAGACTTGAAACATTAACTCTCTTCACAGATGCTGCCAGACCTGCTTAGGGTTTCCAACATTTTTAGTCTTGACTTCAGATTTCTAGCAGACACAATATTCTACTTTTGCTTTTAACAAATCCATGCTAGCTTTCCTTAATTAATCTACACTTGTCCAAGTAACTGTTAATTTTGTTCCAGATTATCATTTCTAAAAGCTTTCCCACTACCATGGTAAACTGACTGACCAGTAGTTGCTGGGCTTATCCTTACACCCTTGTTCAAAAAAGGGTGCAACATTTGCAATTCTCCAGGCCTCTGGAACCACACCTCTATCTGAGGAGGATGGGAAGATTATGGCCAGTACCTCTGCAATTTCCATCCTTATTTCCCTCCACATCCTCAGATGCATCCCAGCCAGTCCTGATAACTTATCAACTTTAAGTACAGCCAGCCTTTCTAATATCTCCTCTTTACCAATTTTTAGCCAATCCAGTAGCTCAGCTACCTCCTCTTTCATTATGACTTTGGCAGTACCTTCTCCCTTGGTGAAGACAGATGCAAAGTACTCATTTAGAATCTCAGCCATGCCCTCTGCCTCCATGCATAGATTCCCCTTTTCATCCATAATCAGCCCCACCCTTGCTACCCTTTTACTATTTGTATTGCCCATAGAAAACTTATAGATTCCCTTTTATGTTAGCTGCCAGTCTCTTCTCATACTAGCTCTTTGCTTCTCATTTTCCTTTTTCATTTCCCCTCTGAACGTTTTTCATTCAGCCTGGTTCTCACTTACATTATCAACAGCTACAATACTGGCATATACCAAAGAATATAGAAAATTGCCCAGCTATGTCCTGTCCACAAAAAAGAATAAATCCTACCCAGCCGTTACCACCCCATCAGCAAAGTGATGCGAGGAGTCAGCAACATGCTATCATGCAGCATTCACTCAGCAATAACCTGCTTACCGTTGCTCAGTTTGAGTTCCACCAGGACCACTCGACTCCAGACCTCATTACAGCCTTGATCCAAGCAGAACTGAAGTCCAGAAATGAGGTGCAAGTGACTAACCTTGTCATCAAGGCAGCATGAGGCTGACTGTGCATCAAGGAGGTCCCGTGAAACTAAAGTCAATTAGAATCAGGGGAAAGATTCTCCAGTGGCTAGTCATATGTAGCACAAAGGAAGATGGTTGTTTTTTCATCACAGCCTCAGGAGATCACCACAGGAGTTGTTCAGGGCAGCATCCTCAGCACAACTATCTTCAGTTGTTTCATTAATAACCTTCCCTCCAACATAACGTCAGAGGTGGAGCTGTTCGCTGGTGATTGCAGTGTTCAGCTTCATTTGCAATTCTTCAGATAAGCATCCTGTTCCATGCGCATATGCAGCAAGACTCTGGGGGTTACCACTGACCAGAAACTGAATTGGACCAGCTCAATATTCCAGGGTATAGAATCTTCAGGCATGACAGGGGAGGGGGTAAAAGAGGAGGTGGCATTGCACTGTTGATCAAGGAGTCAATTACTGCAGTAAGGAGGGATGATATTTTAGAAGGTTCCTCAAATGAGGCCATATGGGTAGAACTTAAAAACAAAAAGGGAGCAATCAATTGGCTGGGAGTGTACTACAGGCCCCCAAACAGTCAGGGAGAGATAGAGGAGCAGATATGTAGGGAAATCTCAGAGAGGTGTAAAAATAATAGGGTAATAAGAGTAGGGGATTTCAACTTCCCCAGTATCAACTGGGATAGTCTTAGTGCAAAAGGCTTAAAGGGGGCGGAATTCTTAAAATGCACACAGGAGAGCTTTTTGAACCAGTACGTAGATAGTCCTACAAGAGAAGGAGCAGTAATGGACCTAATCCTAGGGAATGAAGCTGGACAAGTGGCAGAAGTGTCAGTGGGGTAACATTTTGGGGATCGAGACCATAACTCTGTAAGATTTAAGGTAGTTATCGAAAAGGACAAAGATGGACTGAAAATAAAGGTACTGAATTGGGGGAAGGCCGATTTTAAGATGATAAAACAGGATCTGGCCAAAGTGGACTGGGAGCAGCTAATGGCTACAGCTACTGTAGGAAAGTTGACATCAGATCAGTGTGAGTCATTCAAAGAGGAAATAGTGAGAGTTCAGAGCCAACATGTACCCATTAAGGTGAAGGGTAGGAACAAGAAGTCCAGGGAAGTGTGGGATGGCACAGTGGCGCTGGGGTTAGCACCGCAGCCTCACAGCTCCAGGGACCCGGGTTCAATTCTGGGTACTGCCTGTGTGGAGTTTGCAAGTTCTCCCTGTGTCTGCGTGGGTTTTCGCCGGGTGCTCCGGTTTCCTCCCACAGAGCCAAAGACTTGCAGGTTGATAGGTAAATTGGCCATTATAAATTGCCCCTAGTAGGTGGTAGGGGGATATAGGGACAGGTGGGGACGTAGTAAGAATATGGGATTAGTGTAGGATTAGTATAAATGGGTGGTTGATGGTCGGCACAGACTCGGTGGGCCAAGGGCCTGTTTCAGTGTTGTATCTCTAAAAAAAAAACCCTGGATGTCAAGGGATATAGAGGATTGCATCAGTAAAATAAAGGAGGCTTATGGCGGATACAGAGTGCTGAAAACAGTGGAGGCACTAGAGGAGTATAGAAAGTGTAGGGGGGGTACTTAAAAAAGTAATTAGGAGAACGAAGAGGGAACATGAAAAAACACTAGTGGGCAAGATAAAGGAAAATCCTAAGGCGTTTTGTAAGTACATTAAGGGCAAAAGGATAACCCGGGAAAGAGTAGGGACCAAAGTAGCAATGTGTGTGTGGAGCCGGAGGACATCAGTGAGGTTTTAAATGATTATTTTTCATCTGGGTTCACGATGGAGAAGGACAATGCAGGTGTAGAAATCAAGGACGGGGATTGTGATATATTTGAACATATTAGCATTGAAAGGGAGTAAGTATTAGCTGTTTTAGTGGGCTTAAAAGTTGATAAATCCTTAGGCCCAGGTGAGATGCATCCCAGGCTGTTATGTGAGGCAAGGCAGGGGATCGGACAGAAATTTTCAAATCCTCTCTGGCCACAGGAGAGGTACCAGAGGATTGGAGGACGGCGAATGTGGTACCATTATTTAAGAAGGGTAGCAGGGATAAACCAGGTAATTACAGGTCGGTGAGTCTAACATCAGTGGTTGGAAAACTATTGAAAAAAATTCTGAGGGACAGGATTAATCTCCACTTGGAGAGGCAGGGATTAATCAGGGATAGTAAGCAGGGTTTTGTCAGGGGGAGATCGTGTCTGACTAACTTGATTGAATTTTTTCAGGCAGTGACGAAATGGGTAGATGAGGGTAAAGCAGTTAATGTAGTCTATATGGACTTCAGCAAGGCTTTTGATAAGGTCCCGCATGGGAGTTTGGTTAAGAATGTAAGAACCCATGGGATCCGAAGCAATTTAACAAATTGGATCCAAAATTGGCTTAATGGCAGGAGGCAGAGGGTAATGGTCAAGGGTTGTTTTTGCGAGTGGAAGCCTGTGACCAGTGGTGTATCACAGGGATCGGTGCTGGGACCCTTGCTGTTTGTCGTGTACATTAATGATTTAGACGTGAATATAGGAGGTATGATCAGTAAGTTCGCAGATGACACGAAAATTGGTGGTGTCGTAAATAATGAGGTCTTAGATTACAGGACGATATAGATGGGCTGGTAAGATGGGCGGAGCAGTGGCAGATGGAATTTAATCCTGAGAAGTGTGAGGTGATGCATTTTGGGAGAACCAACAAGGCAAGGGAATATACAATGGATGGTAGGACCCTAGAAAGTACAGAGGGTCAGAGGGACCTTGGTGTACTTGCCCATAGATCACTGAAGGCAGCAGCACAGGTAGATAAGGTGGTTTGGAAGGCATATGGAATACTTGCCTTTATTAGCCAAGGCATAGAATATAAGAGCAGGGAGGTTATGATGGAGCTGTATAAACCGCTAGTTAGGCCACAGCTGCAGTTCTGGTCACCGCACTATAGGAAGGATGTGATTGCACTGGAGAGGGTGCAGAGGAGATTCACCAGGATGTTGCCTGGGCTGTAGCATTTCAGCTATGAAGCGAGAATGAAAAGGCAAGGGTTGTTTTCCTTAGAGCAGAGAAGGCTGAGGGGAGATATGACTGAAGTATACAAAATTATGAAGGGCATTGATAGGTTAGATAGGAAGAAACTTTTTCCCTTAGTGGAGGGGTCAATAACCAGGGGGCATAAATTTAAGGTAAGGTGCAGGACGTTTAACGTGGATTTGAGGTTGTGGTACACATCGGTACCAACGGCATAGGCAGGAAGAGTGATGAGATCCTGCAGGGGAAGTTCAGGGAGTTAGGTAGAAAGTTAAAAGACAGGATCTATAGGGTTGTAATTTCGGGATTACTCCCTGTGCCACGTGCCAGTGAGGCTAGAAATAGGAAGATAGTGCAGCTAAACACGTGGCTGAACAGCTGGTGTAGAAGGGAGGGTTTCAGATATCTGGACTATTGGGATCTCTTCAGGGACAGATGGGACCTGTACAAGAAGGACAGGTTGCATCTAAACTGGAGGGGCACAAATATCCTGGCTGCAAGGTTTGCTAGCGTCACTCGGGAGGGTTTAAACTAGTGTGGCAGGGGGGTGGGAACCAGAGCAGCAGGACAGTAAGTGAAATAAATGAGGGGGAACGAGTAAATAAGGCCAGTAAGACTAAGAGGAAGAGCAGGCAGGGAGATGTTGCAGAGCACAGAGGGACTGGTGGTC